>NC_084881.1:4352250-4970500 GCF_023558435.1 Drosophila sulfurigaster albostrigata
TTTAAACAAACCCCCTTTTTTTTTTCCCCTTTTTTTGTTTTTATTTCCGTTTTTTTAATTTAAATTGGGTTTACTTTTTTTAAAAAACGCCCAATAAATTTTTTTGGGAATAAAAATTTTTTGGTTTTTTTAAGGGGTTTTAAAATTTTTTTTTCCAAAATTTTTCACCATTTATTTTTTCTTTAATTTTCCTTAAACCGGGCACCTTTTTTGGAACTTTAAATTGAAATTTAATCCCACAAAAAATTCCAAAAAAAAAATTTTTTTTTTAAAAAATTTTTCCAAATTTCTTTTAAAAAAATTTTTAATTTAAAATTTTTTCCCTTTTCCTCTTTCCCCAAATGCATATTTCCTTGTTTAAATTTACAAAATTTAAATTTGTTAAATTTTTAAAGAACCCTTTTTTCTTTAACAAAAAGGCAAATTTTGGAAATTTAAACCTTTTTTTAAAATTTTAAATTGAAAACTTTTTTCTCCCCTTCTTAAAATTTTAAAAATTTTTTAAACCCAAAAATTTTTTTTGCCCAAAATCTTTAAGCCTTTTTTTTTCGTTCCCTTTTGAAAATTTATTTATTTTTTCAAAAATCCTTTTTCCCCAAAAACTTTTAATTTTTTAAAAACCCTTTTCCAAATTTAAAATTTTAAATGGTTTATTTTTTCCCAAAAATCTTTTTAAAAAAAACCCCAAAAAAAAGTTCCAAAAAACCTTTTCCCAAAAATTTTAAAAAGTTTAATTAACCCAAACAAATTTCAAAGGGCCTTTTTTGCAAAAAATTTAACAAATGGGGAAAAATTTTTAAATTCCAAAATTTCTTTTTTTTAAACTCCAAAAATTTTTTTTCTTTTAAAAATTTTTTTAAAAATTTTTTTAAACCTTTTGGCCCAAAGGCCCAAAAAAAAAATTTAAATTTGAAAAATTTTCTTTAAAAATTTTTTTATTTGAAACTCTCACAAAATTTTTTGAACTCAAATTCAAAACCAAAATTTCCCCATTATTTTTTAAAAATTTAAATTCCTTTTAAATTTAAAAATTTTAAAAATTTTTTATTATTAATTTCCCTTTTACCCGAAATTTTTTAAAATTTAAAAAAAAAAAAAACCGGGTTTAAATAAAATTTTTTTTTGTTTTAAATTTTTTTCGCTTATTAAAAGCTACCCGGGGAATTTTGGGGGCCGGCTTTGTTTTTTCCTTTAATTTTCCCCTCCACCACTTTGAATTTGGGATTTTTTAAAAAAACCTTTTTAAATTGGGTTTTGATAAAAGATTTTTCAACAAAACTTTTTTCAAATTTATTTAGGGAATTTTTAAAGCCAAATTGGTTTTTTTTTTAATTTTTGTTTTTTATTTTTTTTTTTTCCTTTTTTTTGGGAAAAATTTAAACCCATTTTGAAAAAGGGAAAATAAAACCCCCGTTCTTTTCATTTTTAAAACAAAAATAAAGGGTTTAAAAGCCCCCCTTTTTCCTTTTTTCAAATTTTTTCTTTTTTTAAGGCTTCTTTTAAAAAAATTCGGGGTTTTTCTAAAAAGTAAAAGGGACCCTTTTTAAATTTGCCCATTTTGAAAACCCGTTTTCCCGTTATTCAAATTTTTTAAAATTTTCCCAAAACCCTTTAAAAACTAATTAAATGGTAAACCTTTTAATTAAAAGGGGTTAAATTTTTTTTTAACTTTCCCCAAAAAAGTTCTTTTAAAATTTTCCAAAAAAATTAAAATTCCCCAAACCGTTCGGGAAGTTAAGGGCCCCAAAAATGGACTTTCAAAAAGGGCCCATTAATTCAAAATTTTTTTTTTTTTAGCCCGTTTGTTTTCTTCTTCCTTTTAAAAAATTTTTATTTCAAATGCCCAAAATTTTTTAAAGTTTTTCAAAATCAAATTAAAATTTAAATTTTTTCCCGGTTTCCCCTTTTCCCATTCCCCCAAATCAAAATTTTCAAAATTTTTTAAAATTTTTTTAAAAATAAAAATTTTCCCTTTTAAACTTAAATTTTTTAAAACCCTTGAAATTCTTTTTTTTCCCGGAAAGAAAAATAGCCTTATTTTTTTTTGGGAAATTTTAAACAAACCTAATTAATTTAAAAATTTGGTTGTGAAAAACAAGCTTTGGGCCCTAAATTTCCCAAAATTTAATAATTTTTAATTCCCTTTTATTTTAAAAAGTTTTATTATTTCCCCTTTAAGGTTTGTAATAAAAATTTTAATTTTTTTCCCCAAAAAATTTTTGGTTTTTATTTTTTTTTTCTTTTTTTCCTTTAAATTGACCTTTCCAAAAGTTTAAAAAAACCCAAAATTTTTTAAAATTTTCCCAAAATTTTTTAAAACAATACAATAAATTTAAAAATTTATTAAAATTTTTTAAAACCCTTTCTTTTTTAAAATAAAAATAAATTTTTTTTTAATTTTTTCATAATTTTTTTTTCTTTTTCAAAACCCATTGGGCCAAAATTTGCTTTTAAGGTTTAAACCCAAAGATTCTTTCAAAAAAATTTTCCTTTTAATTTCATAAAAAAAAATTTTAATTTCTTTTTTAAAATGGATTTTAAACGGGTTTTTTTAAAAAAATTGGACCTTTTAAAATTTTAATATTTTTTTAAAGTTTCGTTTTAAACGGGAATTTTGGAATGGGGAGCCTTCCAGTGCATAAATTTGGGAAAATTTCAAAATTTTTTTAAATGTTCCAAAATTTTTTTTTTTCTTCCCCTTTTAAATAAAAATTTTTTTTTGGGGTTTTTAAATTGGAAAATTTAAAATTTTTTTAAAGGGAAAAGTTTTTAAATTTTTAAAACTTTTAAATTTAAAAGGTTGTCATCCCAAATTAATCCGCCAAAATTTTAAATGGATATAATTTTCCCTTTTTGGGGAAAAAATTCTAAAATTTAAAATTTTTTTCTTAAAACTTTAGGCTTAATTTCAAAATTTTCCTTTTTTTCAAATTTTTTTAACCCAAAATCATTTCAAATTTTTAAAATTATTTAAAATTTAAATTAAATTTTCCCGATTTCTTTCAAAAAATTCAACTTTCAAATTTTTAATTTTAAAAATTTTTTAAAAATTAACTTAACAAACAAATTTTTATAAAAAATTTAAATTTAAATTTTCCTTCACCAAAATTTTTTTAAATTATTTAAAATTTTTATTTAAATTCCCTTTAAATTTACCTTTGGTTCCTTTAAAATTAAATTTTAACTTTTAAATTAAATTTTTTCAAACAAATTTTCAAAATTAAAACCAAAACTTACCCTTTAAACCTTTTTTTATTTCAAGTTTCAATTTTAACCTTGTTTTTAAAATCCCTTTTAATTAAATTTTGAAAAGCCCCAAAAACCAAGTTTTTTTAAAAGATCAAAAACTTTTGGTTGTCAAATCCAAACCTTTTTTAAAATTTAATTTTTTAAAATTTTGAACCTTTTTTCTAAAATCCCTTTTTTTTTTTCCCAAAACAGTTTATTTTAAAAATTTTTTCTTTTTATTTCCCCAATTTACCCTTTTAAGTAAAATTTAATAAATTTTCCAAAAAAATTCTTTTTAAAAAAGAAAAAAATTTTTCCCCTTTTAAAGGTCAAATTTTTTTCAAAATTTTTAATTTTAAACAATTTTTCCCAAATTTTTAATTTTAAAATTTTGTAATTTTTCCCCCAAAAACATCCATTTAAAAATTTTTATTTTTTTTTTAAAATTTTTCCCAAATTTTTAAATTGATTTTCAAAACCCCCCATTTATGAAATTTTGCCCAACCAAATTTTAAAGTTTTAAAAGGGAATTTTTTTTTTTTATTTAAATTTTCTAATTAATTTGGATTTTTCCCCCCACAATTTCATACCGTTTAAATTTTTCTAACGTTCTTTTGTTTAAAATTTTTTAAAAGTTTAAAAAACATTTTAAACCCCAAAACCAAAAACCCCAAATTTCCTTTTTCCCAAACCTTATTTAAAAGGGTTAAATTTTGGGGCCCAAATTTGAAAAAATTTCCCTTTAAAAAAAAGTCCCTTTTTTTAAAATATTTTTCCCAAAATTTTTGAAAAAAAAACCCCTTTTTTAAAAATATTTTGGGTTTGGAACCATAATTAAAAAATTGTTTTAAATAAAGTTTTGGGTTTTAAAATTTTTTTTTAAATTTTTCCCTTTTTCAAATTTTCAATTAAAAAACTAACTTTGTTTTTTTAAAAATTTTTTTCCCCTTTTTTTTTTTCCCTTTTTCGTTTCCAAAATTTGAAGGGCCTTTTCTTTCAATTTTTTAAAATTTTTAATTTTAAAAAAGCAAAAATTCCCTTTTTGAAAATTTTTAAACTTTTTGGGCAATTTAGGAATTTTTACAAGTTTTGTGGGTTTTTTTTCCAAATTTTCCCCTTTTAAATTTTGGGGGAATCCCTTTAATCCTTTTCCAAACCTCAATTTGGGATATTTCGATGCTGACTGCAAACGTAGTACATATGCATGTGAATGCATACATATATACACACAAATATTCACATATATGCTTTCACTTTTTATTCACTTTTATTTTCTTTTTTATTTTAAACAATCAAAGCATTCCTATTATTAATCCGTTGCAATTGTGTCTGGGCCCATAACCTATAGAAATCTGTTAATTTATTGTCCCCACAAGCAACCAGATAAATAAGAACACTTTGATTTTATGTTTTATGAACCGCACAAACTCGCTGTCAAAACTGAAGTGACGCTAATTAGACGCGTGCACAAAAGTGAAGGAATGTGTGAGAGGGACGACCAGAAGGCTCCGTTGCCGTTGCCTCTTGAGATCCCTTTCCACCAATACATACACATATAGAAATCTGTTAATTTATTGTCCCCACAAGCAACCAGATAAATAAGAACACTTTGATTTTATGTTTTATGAACCGCACAAGCTCGCTGTCAAAACTGAAGTGACGCTAATTAGACGCGTGCACAAAAGTGAAGGAATGTGTGAGAGGGACGACCAGAAGGCTCCGTAGCCGTTGCCTCTTGAGATCCCTTTCCACCAATACATACACAATATATGTAATGCGCGAGTATCAATATGACTCTTGCACTTGTATGTATTTACATACGTATTTTTCAACACGCCACCTCAAGAGTTACATTGATATATAAAGAATAGTTGACAGACGAGTATTGTGCTTATTTATTTTAATTAGTTTGTTCATATAGTTTCTTTTCTTTTTTTTTTCTTTTTCTTCTTCTGGGGATTACAATTAGATCCAGCATTTGCTGCAAAGAGTTGGGGAAACCCAGTAAAACCCAACCAGATCTATACAAATAAAAATAACCAAAAAATTAAGTTTACATAGTGAAAAAAAAAAATATACATATATTCAAATATTCAAGATTATTGGATTAAGGAACTTCAGTTGCGTAAAGCTATTCGTAGTTATTCAATACTAAAGTAAGTGGACCCTTTTTTTTAAATTAATATTTAGTCCATGACAACAGTTTCGGTTAGGTTTGCTGTTATTCAAAAAGTCCCATCTGGGCTCTCAAAATACTGAATCTAGCGGATGGTAACGGCTTCGTCAAGATGTCAGCGAGTTGGAGATCTGTGGAAATATACTTTACAGAAATTAGTTTCTTTTCAATTTGTTCCCTAGTAAAATGATATTTAATGTCTATATGCTTCGTTCTTTTGTGGCAGGTAGGATTGTTGGCAATACTAATACAGCCTTGGTTATCTTCAAAAATAACTATTGGACCATTTAATTCTAGATTAATTTCCTTTATTAAAGACTTAAGCCATAGGGCTTCTCTAACACCTTCAAATAAGGCCATGTATTCTGCCTCAGTAGATGATGCAGCAACAGATTTTTGCTTCATGGTGCTCCATGAAATCAGACAGCTCTCAAACATCTTAAATAGGTATCCAGTAGTACTTCTTCTGTCCGTTTCATTGCCGGCCCAGTCAGAGTCTACATATCCTATCAGAATATTTTTAAAATCAACATTTTTCTTGAATGTGAGCTTCAAATCAACAGAGCCCTTCAGATATCTAAGAACTCTTTTCAGGCATTGCCATAGTTCCTTATTGTTGTTGTTTGTATATCTACTCAGAATACTTATTGAAGTGCTTAAATCTGGTCGTGTACATAACATAATGTACATCAAACAGCCAATCAAATTTCTACTTGGTGCATCATATGATTCCTCTGATTGAAGAGCCTCATAGTCTAATTTGCTTTGAAGTGGGGTGCTAACTGCATTACAATCCTCCATATTATATTTTCTCAAAACATTTATGATGTATGCTGACTGGCTAAGACATATCTGACTGTTTGTTCTATCAATTTTATACCAATAAAATGACGAATTTCTCGTAAATCAGTCATCTTAAATTTATCTTGAAGGTACGATTTAAAATTAGACATAGTTTCAGATTCCTTTGTAGCAATTACCACATCGTCAACATATAACAAAATATATATATTCCTTGAAATATCTCCCTTCTTTAAAATGTAAATACAACGGTCAACTGCTAGATTTTCAAATCCAACATTTTTCAATACATTTTCAAATACTTCAAACCAGCATCTAGCGGCTTGCTTAAGACCATATATAGCTTTATTTAGTTTACAAACTTGATTCTCAGAAAATTGGTTTAAGCCTTTTGGAATATTCATGTAGATTTCATCCTTTAGAGTTCCATTTAGAAATGCAGTTTTAACGTCCATATGATGGACAAGTAAATCATATTGATTTGAAAGAGCTAACAGAAATCTGAAACTTGAGATTCGTGCAACTGGTGCAAATGTCTCATCATAGTCAGTCATATACTCTTGAGTAAAACCCCGCGCTACAAGCCTTGCTTTGTACTTTACTAAGTTTCCGAACTCATCTTGTTTTATACTAAATACCCACTTACAATCAACTATGTTTTTATTATTTGGCTTTTGCACTAAGGACCAAGTATTATTTTCAAAATGGGAGTTGAGTTCATCTTTTATGGCTTCTTCCCATAGAGATCTGTCATCACGAAACTTAATTTCGTCAAAATTAACTGGAATATCATTCAAGCATATTTGAGTATTCATAAGACATTTCTCTAAGAATCGATATGATAATTTTGGTTTACCTCTAAGTCTTTCACTGCGTCTGATTTCTTCATCATTTTCAATTTCTTTTAATTTATCACCAGTTACAACTGGATCGGCATTCTCAAGATTTGTGGAATTTTCATTGAGTTGTAAATTTAATCCAGAATCAACAGATTCAATCTCTTCCTCCAAAGGAAAATCCAACTCTTCACTTTCTCTATTTAAAGAGTCAATATTTGGTTCAACATTATTACTTTGAACCACAGATTCTTCTCCATGTAAAATTCTAGATTTTAACATGTTAATCTCATCCACCACAACATCTCTAGCTGTCATAAATTTCCTTGATTCCTCATTCCACAATTTATACCCATTTGGTTCATACCCGACAAGTATAGTTTTGATTGACTTTTCATCAAACTTTCGTTTTCTCACTTTATTTAGTGCATACACTGTCGAACCAAATATCTTGAGATACTTTAATACAGGCTTTTTATTATGCCACATTTCATACGGTGTTTTACTTATATTCTGCAACGCTCTGCTTGGGGATCTGTTAATTAAGTATGTTGCCGTTAAAACAGCCTCACCCCAAAAACATTTATCAAGTTTAGCACAAGAAATCATAGAGCGAGCCTTCTCGGTGATTGTCCGAATCATCCGTTCTGATACACCATTTAATTGTGGAGTATGAGGAACCGTCAAATGATAGCTGATGCCTTTTTCAACACAGAAATCACGCATTTCATTAGAAAGGTATTCCCTACCATTATCAATATACAAGTTAACAACTTTTAAGTTAAAATGAGCCTCACTTTTAGCCACAAAATCTTTGAAAAGAAAAAACGTCCGACTTATATGTTACCAAATACGTCACACAGTAATGTGTATACTGATCAATAAAAACTACATAATAGTTTTATTATCTATAGTTTGTGGTGTAATTGGACCACAAACATCAGAGTGGATTACAAATAGTGGTCGTTGGATATTGTCTTTGTTCTTAAATTTTTCAAATTTTAATCTAGACTGCTTGCCACTTACACAAGCTTCACATAATTCATGATTTGACTCAACATTGTTTAAAAGATTATTATCTTCAAAGAGACCTTTTCGTTTTATTTCCAAAAATTTTCCTACACTTATATGGCCCAATCGTTCATGCCACAATCGATACTCAGCACTATTTGGGATTCTAGACGTAAATACCTTACTGTTCAATTTAAATTTTATTATTGGTACATTGTACTCACAGAATCCAGCAAAACCAATACTCCGTTTTTCGAAACTCTTATGCCTTCAGGGTTGAACTCTATAGTCATCCCGGCATCCTGCATCTTTTTGACCGAGAGCAGATTGTGAGGAATGTCCTTACAATACAGTACGTTTTGTAGGGTGATTTTGTTTCCAGTGCTGGTGAGATTAAGCACTCCTTTGGCTGTAGCATGAATATATTCTCCGCGTTTGGCAATCTCTATAGCCACATTCGATTGCAAACGCTCATAGTCGGAGAATAAAGCTGCGTCATTTATGAGATGATCCGATGCTCCTGAGTCTAGGATAAACTCAACCTCATCCGTGCTCGGGCTTGATGTTGCATTTGTCATCATAAAAGCGAAACTACGCTCCGGCTGTGCCACCACTGCTGCCGCTGCTGTTGTTGCTGCTGTTGTTGTTGCTGCCATTTGAGCCTGCCTTTCCTTTCCACCACTTTCAATTGAATTGTGATTTCCCTGTCTTTTAAAAAAGAAGCAGTCCTTCTTGAAATGACCTGGTCTTCCGCAATAAAAGCATTTGGTTTTGGCTTAACAAAGGGTTTGACTGGTTTCTTTCCAAATTTCGCACCTACTTTATTATGAGACTTATCTTTAAACTCCTTTTTGCCTATTGCCTGCAGCACTTTGTGGCTAGTATCCTTGCTCAAATTCTGAAGCTTTATCTCCTGATCAAGAAGTCGTGTTTTTACATAAGCTAAGGTTAAGTTACTTTCAGGTAAAGTCTCAATCGCAGTTATAATTCCATCGTAACTGGGTGGAAGAGAGAAGAGTAGATGGGAAATTTTATCCATTTCGTCTAGCTTTGCTCCTGATGCGATGAGTTCTGTTATAAGGTCATCGAAGAAATAGAAGTGATTAAGGAGTGAAGCATCACCTTTTAACTTAAGCCCCAAAAGTTTCTTACGAAGTGATAGTTGCGATGCTAGGCTCTTTCTTTCGTAAATGGCATCTAAATTCGCAAAAATCTGCCTGGCTCCATCGTCATTGCTAGCAAATGCTAAAAACGAATCACTTAAATACTCAATGATCAAGTTTTTTGCAGCTCTTTCAGCCTTTTTGTTTTCTTCGTTCACTTCGAAATTTATTTCATCAATTACTTTCAACAAATCATGCTCCTCCAAAAGAGCTCTAACTCTGAACTTCCAAATAGAGTACTTTTCACCATCAAATGGTTTTATGTTTCTTTTACCCTTATCCATCGTTTTCCAACACAGCAACGCTTCCTAGCAAACAACCTTTTAGCAACACAACACAGTCTAGCAACACAGTCCAGCAACACAGTTTAGCAACAAAGTCTAGCAGCACAGTTTAGCAACAAAGTCTGGCAGCACAGTTCAGCAACACGAAAACGGTAGCACAAAAAGTGCAAGAAGAGAACTTATGGTGAAATTCAAATCACGTGTTTTTTAATCTTTATGCGGCGATTCGTCTTGGCTTCTTCCTGGAAATATGTGGAAAAAATTTTATGCGGCGAATTGGTCGCAGCGTCGTATATTGTGAAATTAATAAGTTATATTGTGCAATTTCTATCACACAATATTCAAACACTTTCAGCAATTATATTTCGATGCTGACTGCAAACGTAGTACATATGCATGTGAATGCATACATATATACACACAAATATTCACATATATGCTTTCACTTTTTATTCACTTTTATTTTCTTTTTTATTTTAAACAATCAAAGCATTCCTATTATTAATCCGTTGCAATTGTGTCTGGGCCCATAACCTATAGAAATCTGTTAATTTATTGTCCCCACAAGCAACCAGATAAATAAGAACACTTTGATTTTATGTTTTATGAACCGCACAAACTCGCTGTCAAAACTGAAGTGACGCTAATTAGACGCGTGCACAAAAGTGAAGGAATGTGTGAGAGGGACGACCAGAAGGCTCCGTAGCCGTTGCCTCTTGAGATCCCTTTCCACCAATACATACACATATAGAAATCTGTTAATTTATTGTCCCCACAAGCAACCAGATAAATAAGAACACTTTGATTTTATGTTTTATGAACCGCACAAGCTCGCTGTCAAAACTGAAGTGACGCTAATTAGACGCGTGCACAAAAGTGAAGGAATGTGTGAGAGGGACGACCAGAAGGCTCCGTTGCCGTTGCCTCTTGAGAACCCTTTCCACCAATACATACACAATATATGTAATGCGCGAATATCAATATGACTCTTGCACTTGTATGTATTTACATACGTATTTTTCAACACGCCACCTCAAGAGTTACATTGATATATAAAGAATAGTTGACCGACGAGTATTGTGCTTATTTATTTTAATTAGTTTGTTCATATAGTTTCTTTTCTTTTTTTTCTTTTTCTTCTTCTGGGGATTACAATTAGATCCAGCATTTGCTGCAAAGAGTTGGGGAAACCCAGTAAAACCCAACCAGATCTATACAAATAAAAATAACCAAAAAATTAAGTTTACATAGTGAAAAAACAAAATATACAAATATTCAAATATTCAAGATTATTGGATTAAGGAACTTCAGTTGCGTAAAGCTATTCGTAGTTATTCAATACTAAAGTAAGTGGACCCTTTTTTTTTTAAATTAATATTTAGTCCATGACAACAGTTTTGGTTAGGTTTGCTGTTATTCAAAAAGTCCCATCTGGGCTCTCAAAATACTGAATCTAGCGGATGGTAACGGCTTCGTCAAGATGTCAGCGAGTTGGAGATCTGTGGAAATATACTTTACAGAAATTAGTTTCTTTTCAATTTGTTCCCTAGTAAAATACCATTTAATTCTAGATTAATTTCTTTTATTAAAGACTTAAGCCATAGGGCTTCTCTAACACCTTCAAATAAGGCCATGTATTCTGCCTCAGTAGATGATGCAGCAACAGATTTTTGCTTCATGGTGCTCCATGAAATCAAACAGCTCTCAAACATCTTAAATAGGTATCCAGTAGTACTTCTTCTGTCCGTTTCATTCCCGGCCCAGTCAGAGTCTACATATCCTATCAGAATATTTTTAAAATCAACATTTTTCTTGAATGTGAGCTTCAAATCAACCGAGCCCTTTAGATATCTAAGAACTCTTTTCAGGCATTGCCATAGTTCCTTATTGTTGTTGTTTGTATATCTACTCAGAATACTTATTGAAGTGCTTAAATCTGGTCGTGTACATAACATAATGTACATCAAACAGCCAATCAAATTTCTACTTGGTGCATCATATGATTCCTCTGATTGAAGAGCCTCATAGTCTAATTTGCTTTGAAGTGGGGTGCTAACTGCATTACAATCCTCCATATTATATTTTCTCAAAACATTTATGATGTATGCTGACTGGCTAAGACATATCTGACTGTTTGTTCTATCAATTTTATACCAATAAAATGACGAATTTCTCGTAAATCAGTCATCTTAAATTTATCTTGAAGGTACGATTTAAAATTAGACATAGTTTCAGATTCTCTTGTAGCAATTACCACATCGTCAACATATAACAAAATATATATATTCCTTGAAATATCTCCCTTCTTTAAAATGTAAATACAACGGTCAACTGCTAGATTTTCAAATCCAACATTTTTCAATACATTTTCAAATACTTCAAACCAGCATCTAGCGGCTTGCTTAAGACCATATATAGCTTTATTTAGTTTACAAACTTGATTCTCAGAAAATTGGTTTAAGCCTTTTGGAATATTCATGTAGATTTCATCCTTTAGAGTTCCATTTAGAAATGCAGTTTTAACGTCCATATGATGGACAAGTAAATCATATTGATTTGAAAGAGCTAACAGAAATCTGAAACTTGAGATTCGTGCAACTGGTGCAAATGTCTCATCATAGTCAGTCATATACTCTTGAGTAAAACCCCGCGCTACAAGCCTTGCTTTGTACTTTACTAAGTTTCCGAACTCATCTTGTTTTATACTAAATACCCACTTACAATCAACTATGTTTTTATTATTTGGCTTTTGCACTAAGGACCAAGTATTATTTTCAAAATGGGAGTTGAGTTCATCTTTTATGGCTTCTTCCCATAGAGATCTGTCATCACGAAACTTAATTTCGTCAAAATTAACTGGAATATCATTCAAGCATATTTGAGTATTCATAAGACATTTCTCTAAGAATCGATATGATAATTTTGGTTTACCTCTAAGTCTTTCACTGCGTCTGATTTCTTCATCATTTTCAATTTCTTTTAATTTATCACCAGTTACAACTGGATCGGCATTCTCAAGATTTGTGGAATTTTCATTGAGTTGTAAATTTAATCCAGAATCAACAGATTCAATCTCTTCCTCCAAAGGAAAATCCAACTCTTTACTTTCTCTATTTAAAGAGTCAATATTTGGTTCAACATTATTACTTTGAACCACAGATTCTTCTCCATGTAAAATTCTAGATTTTAACATGTTAATCTCATCCACCACAACATCTCTAGCTGTCATAAATTTCCTTGATTCCTCATTCCACAATTTATACCCATTTGGTTCATACCCGACAAGTATAGTTTTGATTGACTTTTCATCAAACTTTCGTTTTCTCACTTTATTTAGTGCATACACTGTCGAACCAAATATCTTGAGATACTTTAATACAGGCTTTTTATTATGCCACATTTCATACGGTGTTTTACTTATATTCTGCAACGCTCTGCTTGGGGATCTGTTAATTAAGTATGTTGCCGTTAAAACAGCCTCACCCCAAAAACATTTATCAAGTTTAGCACAAGAAATCATAGAGCGAGCCTTCTCGGTGATTGTCCGAATCATCCGTTCTGATACACCATTTAATTGTGGAGTATGAGGAACCGTCAAATGATAGCTGATGCCTTTTTCAACACAGAAATCACGCATTTCATTAGAAAGGTATTCCCTACCATTATCAATATACAAGTTAACAACTTTTAAGTTAAAATGAGCCTCACTTTTAGCCACAAAATCTTTGAAAAAGAAAAAAACGTCCGACTTATATGTTACCAAATACGTCACACAGTAATGTGTATACTGATCAATAAAAACTACATAATAGTTTTTATTATCTATAGTTTGTGGTGTAATTGGACCACAAACATCAGAGTGGATTACAAATAGTGGTCGTTGGATATTGTCTTTGTTCTTAAATTTTTCAAATTTTAATCTAGACTGCTTGCCACTTACACAAGCTTCACATAATTCATGATTTGACTCAACATTGTTTAAAAGATTATTATCTTCAAAGAGACCTTTTCGTTTTATTTCCAAAAATTTTCCTACACTTATATGGCCCAATCGTTCATGCCACAATCGATACTCAGCACTATTTGGGATTCTAGACGTAAATACCTTACTGTTCAATTTAAATTTTATTATTGGTACATTGTACTCACAGAATCCAGCAAAAACCAATACTCCGTTTTTCGAAACTCTTATGCCTTCAGGGTTGAACTCTATAGTCATCCCGGCATCCTGCATCTTTTTGACCGAGAGCAGATTGTGAGGAATGTCCTTACAATACAGTACGTTTTGTAGGGTGATTTTGTTTCCAGTGCTGGTGAGATTAAGCACTCCTTTGGCTGTAGCATGAATATATTCTCCGCGTTTGGCAATCTCTATAGCCACATTCGATTGCAAACGCTCATAGTCGGAGAATAAAGCTGCGTCATTTATGAGATGATCCGATGCTCCTGAGTCTAGGATAAACTCAACCTCATCCGTGCTCGGGCTTGATGTTGCATTTGTCATCATAAAAGCGAAACTACGCTCCGGCTGTGCCACCACTGCTGCCGCTGCTGTTGTTGCTGCTGTTGTTGTTGCTGCCATTTGAGCCTGCCTTTCCTTTCCACCACTTTCAATTGAATTGTGATTTCCTGTCTTTTAAAAAAAAGCAGTCCTTCTTGAAATGACCTGGTTTTCCGCAATAAAAGCATTTGGTTTTGGCTTAACAAAGGGTTTGACTGGTTTCTTTCCAAATTTCGCACCTACTTTATTGTGAGACTTATCTTTAAACTCCTTTTTGCCTATTGCCTGCAGCACTTTGTGGCTAGTATCCTTGCTCAAATTCTGAAGCTTTATCTCCTGATCAAGAAGTCGTGTTTTACATAAGCTAAGGTTAAGTTACTTTCAGGTAAAGTCTCAATCGCAGTTATAATTCCATCGTAACTGGGTGGAAGAGAGAAGAGTAGATGGGAAATTTTATCCATTTCGTCTAGCTTTGCTCCTGATGCGATGAGTTCTGTTATAAGGTCATCGAAGAAATAGAAGTGATTAAGGAGTGAAGCATCACCTTTTAACTTAAGCCCCAAAAGTTTCTTACGAAGTGATAGTTGCGATGCTAGGCTCTTTCTTTCGTAAATGGCATCTAAATTCGCAAAAATCTGCCTGGCTCCATCGTCATTGCTAGAAAAAGCTAAAACGAATCACTTAAATACTCAATGATCAAGTTTTTTGCAGCTCTTTCAGCCTTTTTGTTTTCTTCGTTCACTTCGAAATTTATTTCATCAATTACTTTCAACAAATCATGCTCCTCCAAAAGAGCTCTAACTCTGAACTTCCAAATAGAGTACTTTTCACCATCAAATGGTTTTATGTTTCTTTTACCCTTATCCATCGTTTTCCAACACAGCAACGCTTCCTAGCAAACAACCTTTTAGCAACACAACACAGTCTAGCAACACAGTCCAGCAACACAGTTTAGCAACAAAGTCAAAGTCTAGCAGCACAGTTCAGCAACACGAAAACGGTAGCACAAAAAGTGCAAGAAGAGAACTTATGGTGAAATTCAAATCACGTGTTTTTTTAAATCTTTATGCGGCGATTCGTCTTGGCTTCTTCCTGGAAATATGTGGAAAAAATTTTATGCAGCGAATTGGTCGCAGCGTCGTATATTGTGAAATTAATAAGTTATATTGTGCAATTTCTATCACACAATAATCAAACACTTTCAGCAATTATATTTCGATGCTGACTGCAAACGTAGTACATATGCATGTGAATGCATACATATATACACACAAATATTCACATATATGCTTTCACTTTTTATTCACTTTTATTTTCTTTTTTATTTTAAACAATCAAAGCATTCCTATTATTAATCCGTTGCAATTGTGTCTGGGCCCATAACCTATAGAAATCTGTTAATTTATTGTCCCCACAAGCAACCAGATAAATAAGAACACTTTGATTTTATGTTTTATGAACCGCACAAACTCGCTGTCAAAACTGAAGTGACGCTAATTAGACGCGTGCACAAAAGTGAAGGAATGTGTGAGAGGGACGACCAGAAGGCTCCGTTGCCGTTGCCTCTTGAGATCCCTTTCCACCAATACATACACAATATATGTAATGCGCGAATATCAATATGACTCTTGCACTTGTATGTATTTACATACGTATTTTTCAACACGCCACCTCAAGAGTTACATTGATATATAAAGAATAGTTGACAGACGAGTATTGTGCTTATTTATTTTTTAATTAGTTTGTTCATATAGTTTTTTTTTCTTTTTCTTCTTCTTCTGGGGATTACAATTAGATCCAGCATTTGCTGCAAAGAGTTGGGGAAACCCAGTAAAACCCAACCAGATCTATACAAATAAAAAATAACCAAAAATTAAGTTTACATAGAGAAAAAAACAAAATATACAAATATTCAAATATTCAAGATTATTGGATTAAGGAACTTCAGTTGCTTAAAGCTATTCGTAGTTATTCAATACTAAAGTAAGTGGACCCTTTTTTTTAAATTAATATTTAGTCCATGACAACAGTTTCGGTTAGGTTTGCTGTTATTCAAAAAGTCCCATCTGGGCTCTCAAAATACTGAATCTGGCGGATGGTAACGGCTTCGTCAAGATGTCAGCGAGTTGGAGATCTGTGGAAATATACTTTACAGAAATAAGTTTCTTTTCAATTTGTTCCCTAGTAAAATGATATTTAATGTCTATATGCTTCGTTCTTTTGTGGCAGGTAGGATTGTTGGCAATACTAATACAGCCTTGGTTATCTTCAAAAATAACTATTGGACCATTTAATTCTAGATTAATTTCTTTTATTAAAGACTTAAGCCATAGGGCTTCTCTAACACCTTCAAATAAGGCCATGTATTCTGCCTCAGTAGATGATGCAGCAACAGATTTTTGCTTCATGGTGCTCCATGAAATCAGACAGCTCTCAAACATCTTAAATAGGTATCCAGTAGTACTTCTTCTGTCCGTTTCATTGCCGGCCCAGTCAGAGTCTACATATCCTATCAGAATATTTTTAAAATCAACATTTTTCTTGAATGTGAGCTTCAAATCAACAGAGCCCTTCAGATATCTAAGAACTCTTTTCAGGCATTGCCATAGTTCCTTATTGTTGTTGTTTGTATATCTACTCAGAATACTTATTGAAGTGCTTAAATCTGGTCGTGTACATAACATAATGTACATCAAACAGCCAATCAAATTTCTACTTGGTGCATCATATGATTCCTCTGATTGAAGAGCCTCATAGTCTAATTTGCTTTGAAGTGGGGTGCTAACTGCATTACAATCCTCCATATTATATTTTCTCAAAACATTTATGATGTATGCTGACTGGCTAAGACATATCTGACTGTTTGTTCTATCAATTTTATACCAATAAAATGACGAATTTCTCGTAAATCAGTCATCTTAAATTTATCTTGAAGGTACGATTTAAAATTAGACATAGTTTCAGATTCTCTTGTAGCAATTACCACATCGTCAACATATAACAAAATATATATATTCCTTGAAATATCTCCCTTCTTTAAAATGTAAATACAACGGTCAACTGCTAGATTTTCAAATCCAACATTTTTCAATACATTTTAAAATACTTCAAACCAGCATCTAGCGGCTTGCTTAAGACCATATATAGCTTTATTTAGTTTACAAACTTGATTCTCAGAAAATTGGTTTAAGCCTTTTGGAATATTCATGTAGATTTCATCCTTTAGAGTTCCATTTAGAAATGCAGTTTTAACGTCCATATGATGGACAAGTAAATCATATTGATTTGAAAGAGCTAACAGAAATCTGAAACTTGAGATTCGTGCAACTGGTGCAAATGTCTCATCATAGTCAGTCATATACTCTTGAGTAAAACCCCGCGCTACAAGCCTTGCTTTGTACTTTACTAAGTTTCCGAACTCATCTTGTTTTATACTAAATACCCACTTACAATCAACTATGTTTTTATTATTTGGCTTTTGCACTAAGGACCAAGTATTATTTTCAAAATGGGAGTTGAGTTCATCTTTTATGGCTTCTTCCCATAGAGATCTGTCATCACGAAACTTAATTTCGTCAAAATTAACTGGAATATCATTCAAGCATATTTGAGTATTCATAAGACATTTCTCTAAGAATCGATATGATAATTTTGGTTTACCTCTAAGTCTTTCACTGCGTCTGATTTCTTCATCATTTTCAATTTCTTTTAATTTATCACCAGTTACAACTGGATCGGCATTCTCAAGATTTGTGGAATTTTCATTGAGTTGTAAATTTAATCCAGAATCAACAGATTCAATCTCTTCCTCCAAAGGAAAATCCAACTCTTCACTTTCTCTATTTAAAGAGTCAATATTTGGTTCAACATTATTACTTTGAACCACAGATTCTTCTCCATGTAAAATTCTAGATTTTAACATGTTAATCTCATCCACCACAACATCTCTAGCTGTCATAAATTTCCTTGATTCCTCATTCCACAATTTATACCCATTTGGTTCATACCCGACAAGTATAGTTTTGATTGACTTTTCATCAAACTTTCGTTTTCTCACTTTATTTAGTGCATACACTGTCGAACCAAATATCTTGAGATACTTTAATACAGGCTTTTTATTATGCCACATTTCATACGGTGTTTTACTTATATTCTGCAACGCTCTGCTTGGGGATCTGTTAATTAAGTATGTTGCCGTTAAAACAGCCTCACCCCAAAAACATTTATCAAGTTTAGCACAAGAAATCATAGAGCGAGCCTTCTCGGTGATTGTCCGAATCATCCGTTCTGATACACCATTTAATTGTGGAGTATGAGGAACCGTCAAATGATAGCTGATGCCTTTTTCAACACAGAAATCACGCATTTCATTAGAAAGGTATTCCCTACCATTATCAATATACAAGTTAACAACTTTTAAGTTAAAATGAGCCTCACTTTTAGCCACAAAATCTTTGAAAAAGAAAAAAACGTCCGACTTATATGTTACCAAATACGTCACACAGTAATGTGTATACTGATCAATAAAAACTACATAATAGTTTTTATTATCTATAGTTTGTGGTGTAATTGGACCACAAACATCAGAGTGGATTACAAATAGTGGTCGTTGGATATTGTCTTTGTTCTTCAATTTTTCAAATTTTAATCTAGACTGCTTGCCACTTACACAAGCTTCACATAATTCATGATTTGACTCAACATTGTTTAAAAGATTATTATCTTCAAAGAGACCTTTTCGTTTTATTTCCAAAAATTTTCCTACACTTATATGGCCCAATCGTTCATGCCACAATCGATACTCAGCACTATTTGGGATTCTAGACGTAAATACCTTACTGTTCAATTTAAATGTTATTATTGGTACATTGTACTCACAGAATCCAGCAAAAACCAATACTCCGTTTTTCGAAACTCTTATGCCTTCAGGGTTGAACATCTTTTTGACCGAGAGCAGATTGTGAGGAATGTCCTTACAATACAGTACGTTTTGTAGGGTGATTTTGTTTCCAGTGCTGGTGAGATTAAGCACTCCTTTGGCTGTAGCATGAATATATTCTCCGCGTTTGGCAATCTCTATAGCCACATTCGATTGCAAACGCTCATAGTCGGAGAATAAAGCTGCGTCATTTATGAGATGATCCGATGCTCCTGAGTCTAGGATAAACTCAACCTCATCCGTGCTCGGGCTTGATGTTGCATTTGTCATCATAAAAGCGAAACTACGCTCCGGCTGTGCCACCACTGCTGCCGCTGCTGTTGTTGCTGCTGTTGTTGTTGCTGTCATTTGAGCCTGCCTTTCCTTTCCACCACTTTCAATTGAATTGTGATTTCCCTGTCTTTTAAAAAAGAAGCAGTCCTTCTTGAAATGACCTGGTTTTCCGCAATAAAAGCATTTGGTTTTTGGCTTAACAAAGGGTTTGACTGGTTTCTTTCCAAATTTCGCACCTACTTTATTGTGAGACTTATCTTTAAACTCCTTTTTGCCTATTGCCTGCAGCACTTTGTGGCTAGTATCCTTGCTCAAATTCTGAAGCTTTATCTCCTGATCAAGAAGTCGTGTTTTTACATAAGCTAAGGTTAAGTTACTTTCAGGTAAAGTCTCAATCGCAGTTATAATTCCATCGTAACTGGGTGGAAGAGAGAAGAGTAGATGGGAAATTTTATCCATTTCGTCTAGCTTTGCTCCTGATGCGATGAGTTCTGTTATAAAGTCATCGAAGAAATAGAAGTGATTAAGGAGTGAAGCATCACCTTTTAACTTAAGCCCCAAAAGTTTCTTACGAAGTGATAGTTGCGATGCTAGGCTCTTTCTTTCGTAAATGGCATCTAAATTCGCAAAAATCTGCCTGGCTCCATTCCATTCATTGCTAGCAAAAGCTAAAAACGAATCACTTAAATACTCAATGATCAAGTTTTTTGCAATAAAAGTAACGTTGTGGCTAAAAGTGAGGCTCATTTTAACTTAAAAGTTGTTAACTTGTATATTGATAATGGTAGGGAATACCTTTCTAATGAAATGCGTGATTTCTGTGTTGAAAAAGGCATCAGCTATCATTTGACGGTTCCTCATACTCCACAATTAAATGGTGTATCAGAACGGATGATTCGGACAATCACCGAGAAGGCTCGCTCTATGATTTCTTGTGCTAAACTTGATAAATGTTTTTGGGGTGAGGCTGTTTTAACGGCAACATACTTAATTAACAGATCCCCAAGCAGAGCGTTGCAGAATATAAGTAAAACACCGTATGAAATGTGGCATAATAAAAAGCCTGTATTAAAGTATCTCAAGATATTTGGTTCGACAGTGTATGCACTTAATAAAGTGAAAAAACGAAAGTTTGATGAAAAGTCAATCAAAACTATACTTGTCGGGTATGAACCAAATGGGTATAAATTGTGGAATGAGGAATCAAGGAAATTTATGACAGCTAGAGATGTTGTGGTGGATGAGATTAACATGTTAAAATCTAGAATTTTACATGGAGAAGAATCTGTGGTTCAAAGTAATAATGTTGAACCAAATATTGACTCTTTAAATAGAGAAAGTGAAGAGTTGGATTTTCCTTTGGAGGAAGAGATTGAATCTGTTGATTCTGGATTAAATTTACAACTCAATGAAAATTCCACGAATCTTGAGAATGCCGATCCAGTTGTAACTGGTGATAAATTAAAAGAAATTGAAAATGATGAAGAAATCAGACGCAGTGAAAGACTTAGAGGTAAACCAAAATTATCATATCGATTCTTAGAGAAATGTCTTATGAATACTCAAATATGCTTGAATGATATTCCAGTTAATTTTGACGAAATTAAGTTTCGTGATGACAGATCTCTATGGGAAGAAGCCATAAAAGATGAACTCAACTCCCATTTTGAAAATAATACTTGGTCCTTAGTGCAAAAGCCAAATAATAAAAACATAGTTGATTGTAAGTGGGTATTTAGTATAAAACAAGATGAGTTCGGAAACTTAGTAAAGTACAAAGCAAGGCTTGTAGCGCGGGGTTTTACTCAAGAGTATATGACTGACTATGATGAGACATTTGCACCAGTTGCACGAATCTCAAGTTTCAGATTTCTGTTAGCTCTTTCAAATCAATATGATTTACTTGTCCATCATATGGACGTTAAAACTGCATTTCTAAATGGAACTCTAAAGGATGAAATCTACATGAATATTCCAAAAGGCTTAAACCAATTTTCTGAGAATCAAGTTTGTAAACTAAATAAAGCTATATATGGTCTTAAGCAAGCCGCTAGATGCTGGTTTGAAGTATTTGAAAATGTATTAAAAATTTTGGATTTGAAAATCTAGCAGTTGACCGTTGTATTTACATTTTAAGGAAGGAGATATTTCAAGGAATATATATATTTTGTTATATGTTGACGATGTGGTAATTGCTACAAAAGAATCTGAAACTATGTCTAATTTTAAATCGTACCTTCAAGATAAATTTAAGATGACTGATTTACGAGAAATTCGTCATTTTATTGGTATAAAATTGATAGAACAAACAGTCAGATATGTCTTAGCCAGTCAGCATACATCATAAATGTTTTGAGAAAATATAATATGGAGGATTGTAATGCAGTTAGCACCCCACTTCAAAGCAAATTAGACTATGAGGCTCTTCAATCAGAGGAATCATATGATGCACCAAGTAGAAATTTGATTGGCTGTTTGATGTACATTATGTTATGTACACGACCAGATTTAAGCACTTCAATAAGTATTCTGAGTAGGTATACAAACAACAACAATAAGGAACTATGGCAATGCCTGAAAAGAGTTCTTAGATATCTAAAGGGCTCGGTTGATTTGAAGCTCACATTCAAGAAAAATGTTGATTTTAAAAATATTCTGATAGGATATGTAGACTCTGACTGGGCCGGGAATGAAACGGACAGAAGAAGTACTACTGGATACCTATTTAAGATGTTTGAGAGCTGTTTGATTTCATGGAGCACCATGAAGCAAAAATCTGTTGCTGCATCATCTACTGAGGCAGAATACATGGCCTTATTTGAAGGTGTTAGAGAAGCCCTATGGCTTAAGTCTTTAATAAAAAGAAATTAATCTAGAATTAAATGGTCCAATAGTTATTTTTGAAGATAACCAAGGCTGTATTAGTATTGCCAACAATCCTACCTGCCACAAAAAGAACGAAGCATATAGACATTAAATATCATTTTACTAGGGAACAAATTGAAAAGAAACTAATTTCTGTAAAGTATATTTCCACAGATCTCCAACTCGCTGACATCTTGACGAAGCCGTTACCATCCGCCAGATTCAGTGTTTTGAGAGCCCAGATGGGACTTTTTGAATAACAGCAAACCTAACCGAAACTGTTGTCATGGACTAAATATTAATTTAAAAACAAGGGTCCACTTACTTTAGTATTGAATAACTACGAATAGCTTTAAGCAACTGAAGTTCCTTAATCCAATAATCTTGAATATTTGAATATTTGTATATTTTGTTTTTTCACTATGTAAACTTAATTTTTTGGTTATTTTTTATTTGTATAGATCTGGTTGGGTTTTACTGGGTTTCCCCAACTCTTTGCAGCAAATGCTGGATCTAATTGTAATCCCCAGAAGAAGAAAAAGAAAAAAAAAGAAACTATATGAACAAACTAATTAAAAATAAATAAGCACAATACTCGTCTGTCAACTATTCTTTATATATCAATGTAACTCTTGAGGTGGCGTGTTGAAAAATACGTATGTAAATACATACAAGTGCAAGAGTCATATTGATATTCGCGCATTACATATATTGTGTATGTATTGGTGGAAAGGGATCTCAAGAGGCAACGGCAACGGAGCCTTCTGGTCGTCCCTCTCACACATTCCTTCACTTTTGTGCACGCGTCTAATTAGCGTCACTTCAGTTTTGACAGCGAGTTTGTGCGGTTCATAAAACATAAAATCAAAGTGTTCTTATTTATCTGGTTGCTTGTGGGGACAATAAATTAACAGATTTCTTTAGGTTATGGGCCCAGACACAATTGCAACGGATTAATAATAGGAATGCTTTGATTGTTTAAAATAAAAAAAGAAAATCAAAGTGTTCTTATTTATCTGGTTGCTTGTGGGGACAATAAATTAACAGATTTCTTTAAAAATCTAAACAGAAAGATACAGTACAGTACTAAATTGATATACCACAAAATATAAAAAATATAGTGAAATTTATATTTGGTATATTGATATGGTACTATACTCATTATATACTATAGAGTGCAAAATGTACCAGATTGTGTCAGCCAAAGCAACTACGACCCTTAGTAAGTGGGCGTTTTTTCCCATGCAAAAGTATTTCTTTAATAACTTCGACAATTTTTATTTGATCGCAACCAACCGGGGCAAACAATTGAAACAAACCTGATCTGCGTGCAAACACAACAAATGTTGTCGAAATTATAGCTCTATCTCTTATAGTCTCTGAGATCTAGGTGTTCATACGGACAAACAGACAGGCGGACATGGCTAAATCGTCTCTCCCACAAAGTTATAATACTCTTCTATCCTATGGGTAGCTGTACCAAAATAATATTTGGTGTATAAATATTCTAGTAAATTAAAAATATAAAACAGTAACAATATATCAGATTCTAAACCATGGCAACTAAGTTTTCTGCCATATACAATTATTTCCCAATTAACTTTTACAATTTTAATCTGATCGGAACCAAATTAGTAGTCATAAAACCATAGTTACATACATTCGTATGTAAATCGTAACTAACTTTAATGACTCTTCCTCGAATCGTATTTTTTGATTTAAGAGGGCGCAAGTGGGTGTGGCAAAAATTTGAAATAAACTTGATCTGCGTGCAAAAATAACAATTGCTATTGAAAACAAGTAAGAAAGTTACAGTCGAGTGTGCTCGACTGTGAGATACCCGCTACCCATTTTTAATAAGGGCAAAATATTGGTATTATTTTCAAAATATACCGAAAATACTAAAAAAATACTAAAAATATACCAAATGGTATGTTTGGTATATCGATACAGCACACCATTCAAAATACACCATAGACGGCACAATGTACCAGATTGTCGGCCAAAGCAACTAAGAGCCCTAGTAAGTAGGCGTTTTTGCTCATACAAAAGTATTTCTTTAATAACTTCCACAATTTTTATCTGATCGCAACTAAATTTTAAGGAATCATAACTACTATAGTAATTATTGTATATACTAAAATTTAGCTTTAAATTTACGCTTGTTATTCGATTTTTTTGATTTACGGGGGCGGAAGTGGGCGTGGCAAAAATTTGAAACAAACTTGATCTGCGTGCAAACATAACAAATGCTGTCGAAAAAAAATTATAGCTCTATCTCTTATAGTCTCTGAGATCTAGGTGTTCATACGGACAGACACACAGACGGACAGACGGACATGGCTATCTCGTCTCGGCTGTTGACGCTGATCAAGAATATATATACTTTATAGGGTCGGAGATGCCTCGTTCTACCTGTTACATACATTTCCTGCCGGCACAAAGTTATAATACCCTTCTACCCTATGGGTAGCGGGTATACAAATATCTAACTCAAATGGTCTCTGAGATCTAAGGGTTCATACAGACGGACAGGCGCCCATGACGCATTACATTTCCTGCAGATACAAAGTAATACCCTATGAGAAGTGGGAATAAAAAATAATATTACATTGCTTATACATACATGTGTACATATACTGTTCGCAATCCACTTTCTCGTTTCAACTCGCTCAGATCGAACAGAGCAATAAGCTCGCTTCCCGCAAAGCTGTCACTCTGCCGTCTTCTCGCTTTGCTTGTCGCTGCTTGCACTTACATTGACATCATCCTTATAAAGTTTTACTGCATTTTAATTGCACAACTTTTTGTAAAACTTTTTTGCTCTAAGAGGCATTCTCAGCGCAATCAGTACTTTAAAAATCGTTATACGATCGCTGGCAAGATTAATCTTCCAGCAAACGCCTATGTGATTCCCAGTAGTTTACACCAAGCGTGTCTGCTAGAATGGTGCGGTTTTATGATATTATATTAAAGTCGCATTTTACCAACAGATGTTAATGCGCGAATAAACAAATCAACTCAAGCACATGAAAAAATATCGTCGAAAAACGAAAATAAACCAGCGAAAATGAGTAGTAAGTATAAACAATAATACTGCACTAGAATTCGATTTATTTTTTGCTTCCTTTCAAAGTATTGCAATGCAGAAGTTTTAATTTGGAATAGTTTTAAAGCTAAAATTTATAGTTTCGGGCAGATTGCCATATTAATTCAGTAGCTCATTTTCATTCGTTTAAGACCTCACTTTTGTTGTTTTCTTGCCAACAATTTTAATTTTTTTACATGATAAGATAACAATAAAAATAAGATGACAATAAAAAAAAGTACTTTGTTCAAAAAAGATTCACTCGGAAGTTTCTGCTTTGAAATGAAGTCACAAAAATTTTAAATATTGCATGCATCGTTTCGTAAAAGCGTGTTAGACAAAGCGGAACCTTTTCTTAGGAGATATATTCCTCTATATCGCCTTCCTTAAAGTTTTGTACGAAATCTTTTGTTAGGAGATTTATTCCCCTGCAAAACTTTTGTACAACAGAAAATTCTATAAAAGTGGAAAATTTTTCGGATTAAAATAATATTTTGGGTTTCTCTGCGTTTAGATGCTTTGTCATGAAAACTACTTTTGCTTGTGTCGCATGTACATAAATAATTTCGATTTTTGTGATTATCTTGAAACGACCCATAAAATGATTACAATCGATAAAATCTATTGTAACATATTTTCCATCAGCCCTACTACCAAATTAATATTTTTTCGGAAGCTCAGTAGGCATAATTATCTTTGCAAAATATGTCATCACTATGTTATCGATACAAAGTTGTGACATTCGTAAGTAACGATTAATTGGAGCTATTTGGTTGTAATCTTTCGAGGTGTAAAGAAGTTTTGTGATTTAAAAGAAAAAAAATATGAATAATTTACCAGCTAATTCAGGACATTCACGTGGTCGAGGACGGGGAAAAAAACCTAACGAAGAATTGTCAAGGGGCCTAGTTCCTCAACTGGTAAATATACATATACAGTACATTCTATTTTTATTTAATTTATTTAAATAACTTTGAATATACATACATTTTAATATCAGTAAATTTAAATTGACTTGTGTTGAAATAATTGAATGAACTCATACTAGTCCCTACACACATACACTAAAATACAGAGTTTTGTTTGTTATTCCTTCGATACGAAGATGAAGAAAATGGGACAATTTATTAATGTGTAGTGGAGAGATGAAGAACGAAAAATAATGGCGAATTGTAACGCTACGGCATTTTTTTTAATTGTATTAAGGTGAAGAAAATAGAATGATGAATCCAAAAGTACAAAGCAAGTACATACATACATGTATACTTTTGCACTTATGAATGTATAGTTGAGAGATAACGAAAAATAACGGCGAATTACGGTGCTAGTGCAAAACAAAATAAATTGAAATGGTTTCATGCGTATATGTGCTTGGACGTACTTAAATATGAATTATCCACAAACCTACAGAATTCTTTAATATGTAGAAAATGGTAATTATTATTAGCATTGAGATTGTAATGCTGAAGTATATATGCATACGTATTTATGTGCATGTTTAAATTTACATACCAACGAAAGAACTGAATACGATAGACACCAGAAACCGTTTACTTCGTGCAGTGTATTCAAAAACTAATCGCAATTTAATGTAAAGTTCAAGAGGATCCAAATAAGAATTAGCATAAAAGTAAAACTTTACATTTTAAATGAGTTCTAATATATACTTACATACTTATTAAAATTGAAAACATTAAAAAAGTGTTTTACGCTTTGAGTCATTTTATTGAAGAAGTTGTTTAAATAAATATGTAAATAGATTTACAAACATAGTATTCACAAAGCGGCTTGTGCCGAGAAAATTGTCTAAATAAGCTGTTTTATGATTAGTCTTAAATATGAGACTTCTGTTATACACACATACATATATGTTTCTGTGCATCCATTGTGAGTGTGGGACGTTATGTGACTGTATTTGAGAAATTGTGCTCAGCCTTACAAATTTTTGTGTGATGCTAGATGTGCTCACTTTTTGTGCTGATCGTGTAATTCAAATCCATCATTGTCAATATTAGATGAATAATTTTTGTTATATTTAGTTTATTTAGAGTTTCTACTGTATTTATTTCACCGACTAAAATAATAAAATAAATAAAAAACAAAAATATAAAAGTAAGTTTCGCGATTACTGCACAAGTACTGCGGAGTAACAGTTTAAATTTAGTGTTCTAATACTTTAGTATGTCACTGTATGTCTGTAGTGCAATAAATAGTATATCAAATAATAAGTTAGTTTCTTAATTTTTACAAAAACGTCATGAGATTACAAAATGCATTCTTAAGAATAGGCACTCCGTTGAGTGCGACTCTGTCTGTTCAACGGTGGAATATTTTTCACTAAATATGACTATAAACTATTGGATTATCATGCATTCTTATAATTTTCAAAGAATAATACATAACATGTAAGACTGACTATTATCATCTAAATTATTTTTTTTTCTTTTTTAGGGTCATGCACCAGTACCGCAGCAAGCTGAGGCTAGGCGGCCCATATGTAACCCAGCTACTCTAGGCGATACTGGGGCTGCTGAGGGTAAATTAACATATAATTATAAAAATTGTAATCCAAGGAATTAATAATCAATATTTTCAATAAGTAGGTGACCCTCGTGGATCGGTGCGTGGACGACGATTAATTACCGAAATTGTGCGATCTCGTCCCAGTGGTCTGCTTACTAAAATGGGTACTACAGGCAAACCAATCACTGTTCAAACAAATTACTTCAAATTTCTTAAGCGTCCCAATTGGTCGCTTTATCAATACCGTGTTGATTTCTCGCCCGATGTTGATAATACATTCATACGTCAGGGCTTATTGAGAGAGCACAGTAATATATTAGGCGGATATATTTTTGATGGATCAGTGTTGTTCTGCACCACCAAGTTCAAGGACACACCTAATAGTTCATATGTTTTGGATCTCTTGACAAAGAGTCGTTCAGGAGAGAATATAAGCATTAAAATAAGGAGTGTAGGTATTGTTGAGGCAATGGATCCTCAGCAGTTACAAGTTCTTAACTTGATTTTGCGTCGTGCTATGGAAGGCCTGCAACTTCAAATAGTGTCTCGCAATTATTTCGACCCGCAAGCCAAGGTAAGCAATAAAATGTAATTTTTTTTATATATTTTTTAATATGGTATGCAATTTTGTAGATTGTATTGGATAGTAAGCATCGAATGGAATTATGGCCGGGGTATATAACTTCAATTCGTCAACATGAATCGGATTTTCTCTTATGCACTGAAATCGCTCACAAAGTCATGAGAACGGATACTTTGTATCAAATTTTGTCGAAAAACATTCGAGAACATGACGACTTTCAGGGCGCATTTAAACGTGAAGTGATAGGTAAGATGCTATTATTTGTAATCAAAAATATCACGCTAAACTAAATTTATTTCATTTGTAGGGATGATTGTATTAACAGAATACAATAATAAAACATATAGAGTAGATGATGTCGCTTTTGAGTCATCCCCGATGTCTAAATTCAGTACCAAGGATGGAGAAATATCGTATGTTGAATATTATAAGAAAGTAAGTTGAAAGATTACAAATATAAGAGTGTAAGAATTTAAAACTTTTTGATTCTATAATTACAAAGCGCTACAACATAATAATTCGAGACCATAAGCAACCACTCGTAGTGTCTCGTCCAAGTGAGAAAAATATTCGTGGAGGTGCTGATCAATTGATAATGTTAATTCCTGAATTGGCTCGAGCTACTGGTTTAACTGACGGTATGCGATCTGACTTCCAATTAATGAAGGCAATGGGCGAGCATACTAGAATTGCTCCCGATCGTCGAATTGATAGGTTGCGTGCATTTAATCAGCGTCTGCAGAAATCGGAAAGTAGTGTTAATATGTTGAAGTCGTGGAATGTTGAATTGGATTCTGCTCTTGTTGAGATACGTGCTCGAGTTCTGCCGCCACAGAAGATTGTATTTGGAGGTCAAAGGCGCTTTTTATGCGATGCCCGCGCTGATTGGACATACGAATGTCGTAAAGACGCTATGTTTACAAACGTAGACATAAAACGTTGGTATGTCATAACACCAAGTCGGTCAAAGCATGAAGTACAACAGTTTGTGAAGCTGTGTATGCAGGCATCTGGAGGCATGAAACTTCGTATGAGCGAACCCAGATAGTATGTTCTAATTTGTTACTCGTGTATTTATCCTTATATTGTATTATTTTTACTCTTACAGTGAAGAAATTTCGGATGATCGCAATGGGACTTATTCGCAAGCGATCGATAATGCTGCCGCTAAAGATCCACAAATTATAATGATTGTTATAAAGTCTCCTAACGAAGAGAAGTAAGTTTGAATAATTGTTCACGAATTGCTTTTCTTGTAAGAATTGCTGATACATTTAAATTACCGTGGTATTTTGTGTTTGCAGATATAGTTGCATTAAGAAACGAACGTGTGTTGATCGTCCAGTACCCTCTCAAGTAGTAACACTTAAAACAATTGCACCCCGCCCGGATAGATCAAGCGGTCTAATGTCGATTGCAACCAAAGTTGTAATTCAAATGAATGCCAAACTAATGGGTGCTCCATGGATGATAGAGCTTCCTATAAATGGATTGATGACCGTTGGATTTGATGTATGCCACTCGTCCAAGAACAAAAACAAGTCATATGGTGCTTTTGTAGCTACTATGGATATGAAGTCCTCCACACGTTATTTCTCTTCAGTTACTGAACATATGAAGGGTCAGGAACTGTCTAATCAAATATTAATGAATATGACATGTGCACTAAAGGCATATCGTGAGCATCATGGGAGTTTGCCCGACCGCATTCTCTTTTTCCGCGACGGTGTAGGTGATGGTCAGCTAAATCAAGTATTCAATATTGAGGTGAAATTCCTCAAAACTCGACTGGACGAGATCTACAAATCGGCGGGAAAAGAGAAAGGTTGCAATTTGGCATTTATTGTTGTAACAAAAGAATTAACACACGTTACTTTGTGAATAAGCGCAATCCCGAACCTGGAACAATAGTCGATGATGTTATCACTTTGCCCGAGCGTTATGATTTCTATTTGGTTTCGCAGGCCATAAAACAAGGTACTGTTTCTCCAACGAACTACAATGTTTTGCACGACAGCATGGGTCTGAATGCTGATAAGATACAAATACTCACGTACAAAATGACACATATGTACTACAATTGGTCTGGAACTTGCCGAGTCCTGCAGTTTGTCAATATGCTCATAAGCTAGCATTTTTGATAGCTGAGAGTATTCACCGTGCACCATCTTCGAGTTTGGAGAACCAACTGTTTTTCTTGTAAAAATTGACTATCCATTATGAATGTTTTAATATTTAAATCGTATCGTACATACCGAATACTTGAAATGTATAATAAAGATTAATTTGATATTTTTATTGCCGCTTATTTGCATTGCATTGTAGTTTTTTTTCAGTGACAGCTGATTGATCATTCAATTCAATTTTATAGATATATCGAACGTCCTTTGCTAATAAATGGAAGCAAATTCGACTTACGTCTATACGTACTTGTAACATCTGTAAATCCCTTGAGAGTCTTCATGTATCACAATGGTTTGGCAAGATTCGCGTCAGTTATGTGAATTATGCGTTTAAGAAATATAATATATTTTATGTTGAGTTATATTCTACAGTGAAATATAGCGCCAAGATTGATACATTGAACGATCGATGTTAAGGATATTAATGCTTGTCATGGTCACAAGTGGACAATTAAGTCGCTATGGAATTATTTGGCCAATCGTGGAGTCCGCACAGACGGCCTCTGGGAGGCGCTAAGGAGTCTAGTGTTACGCACAATTTTAGCTGGTGAAAATGGCATAAATAGCATGATACGAGCAAACGTGGAGTCCAAATACAGTTGTTTTGAATTATTTGGATTTGATGTGATCTTAGACTCGGATCTTGTACCATGGTTATTGGAGGTCAACATTTCACCCAGCTTGCACTCAGAACTGCCGCTTGATGCTCATGTTAAGGCACCCCTGGTTCAGGGCGTTCTTAACACAGCTTTGTATGTCAGTTGTTTTCTTCATATGAATTAACAAAACGTTATGTTTGTTTTATTAAAAAAAAAGCGATTGCTTTATTTGGTTGCCAAAATGGAACTAAATTATGACAATTCTAATTCTTATAATGAAAACTCGCTACCGCTACCGCTGCTGCCGTCGCTGCTGACGATCCCGCGTTGGCGCTGGTTGCGCAAGTGTCCCACGATGGATATTGTGCTGACACAGGGCATGTGGCACTCGCTGCTGCTTGCTATCCCGCGTTGCGCAAGTGTCCCACGATCGATGTGCTGATCCAGGGCACGTGGCGGATGTTCTGCAGACTTTGCAGAGCTTGTAGAATTGGCTGAGTGCATTTCAGGTGTCGATGCACTTAGCCACCTTCTGGTGTGTCAACATTGTTGTTAACTCCTCCCCCTTTAAGCGCGGACGTCCTCGGACGCAATGTAGAAGCGTTTTCACGTTCCATTGCTTGGAGTTTCGACTTCCTGTGCTTGTGTGGCCTTCTGTAATTCTGGCGCGGATTTCAGCTTCCATATCCATATGGCTATTATGATGAATGTTATCACTAAGACACCAAAAAGTCCGAAGCTGATAGAGTTTGCCTTAAAGCTCTCAGTTCTTAGCGTATCCAGTTTCCGAGTGTTATTGATGTTGATTTCTTTCAGCATTTGTAGCGAAAGAACCTCTTCTGTTAACGTCTTTTCGGCCATTAATTGGAAAAGTGGGGGTGTTGTTTCTGCGTATTTTGCTTCTATTGACTCGTACTTGTCTTCGTTGATGTAGACTGTAGAGTTTTGGAACTGTATTAGATAAGTTCCTTCCAGCTCCATTTCTTCTTTGTCGATTTTAATGTTGCCTTTGAAGCTGTTGAGAAGGATGGTGCCGGTCACTATCTCCTGATGATTTGGGATGTGTTGATTGTTGATGGCTTTGCAGTGTGGATTTCTATTTTGAAGTAGCGGTGCTATGCAAGAGTCGTTATTAAGATTAATAACATTATTTTTATTACAAATTGTCTTATCACTAAATGTTTCACATTCTTGTATTATAGCGTAAATAGTTTTGTTACAAATTATTATGTTTTCATATTTTATGTAATTTATTACATTGTCTTGCTTAACTGCTTTAATTATCATAGAGTTACATGGTTGTGTTCCTACTAGGGGTATGTTTACCATATAGAGCATACTATTGCCGTTTGTTGTTATCTTTATTTTAGCAAATTCAACTAATTCCTCTATATTGATAAACATTCCTTCTTCATTACTTAATATTTCTTCTATTTTTATTTACTTCGATTTCTGATAATATAATTGAGTTTACAGTGTTGGTTTTAGCCCAGCTTATTGCATTTACTAGATTGTTTAAGTCATTTTTTAGAAGTTGAAGTTTATATTTTAAAATTGATACAAAATTTTCTTTAGTATCATTAGTGTCTATAGTGTGTTTTAATATTGCGTTTGTTACTCGACTCATTTCATTTATTCCTGCAGTTAATTTTTTATTGATTATTACCTGTCTATTGTTATTTTCTAATTGTTCGATCAATTTTGCTATTAGAATTTCATGATCACTTCTGTCCGGTGTACCGGCCAGCCATTTCCATGCTGTTCCTAAAGCATCTATGGATCTAATTTTCCGTTTGTTCGGTCTTAACCTACGTAACTCGTTTTTAATTATATTTAGTTCATATTCTAAGTATGGATATAATTGATGAGAGTAGCTAACGTTCTTTAATGACTCTTCTAGTTTTGAGGTCATTTCTTCGTATTCTTTTATGTTGAAAACATGGATTATTTTAAATGTACTCTCCTGGATTGCGGCGATTCCTGTTTTTATCGGGATTAGTTGTGAGTGTGAGTAATCTAATACGGTTGCCAATCCGTAGCATAATGGTAAAAAAAACCTGTGGACAAAATTACGTTTTTATATTATTTTTATGAACAATTCTTCCTGATTGAGTTTTCACTGTTGTATTTTTGTCTTTAGCTACGATTTCTTTTCGATATCTAGGGGTTATTTTGGACCATAGTCTTTTGTCAATTTTAATAAAAATGGTTTCGCCTTTTTCATATTTTCTTAAAGGGTTTCTTTTCTGGTTGTGATAAGAGATATCCTCTTCCTGTTTTTTGGTGATGTTATTACTAATCTGATTTCTTAAGCGTTCGAGTTCTATTGGATTTGAATTAAATTGATTGCCAAAAAATATTTCTATAGGTTTCTTTTTCGTTGTTGAGTGGATTGATTCTTTTACTGTTTTAAAGATCAAGTCCTCAAAAGTGGCTGTCGACTCGTCTCGTTTAAGACACCTCAAGATTTCGATCATAGTTGAATGAAATCTTTCTATTTGACCATTGCTTGTGGAAGCATACGGTGGGGTCGTGAAGACTTCTACTTTAAGTTGTTCTTTTAATAAGAACTTGATTGACGCTGCGTTTAGAGCCTTTTCGTTGTCCATGACGACTAACTTTGGCATGCCAAATGCCATCATTACCTCCCGAAGGGGCGTTTTTAGATCTTCAGCAGCTCTTGATTTTACTATTTTAATCTGAGCATATTTTGAAAATTTATCTATTGCAGTAAGTACTAAAGTTTTCTGTGTAGTGTATAGATCTATATGGATAATTTCTCCAGGGTAAGTAGGTATTGGAGTTGGTTGGATTTCCCCATGTTGAGGATGCCTATCATACTTAGAAAGTTTGCAAGTTTCGCACTGCTTGGCAATAGCCGTTACTTTCTTTGTTAAACCTGGGAAAAAAAATTTGCTGAGAATTTGGATTTTGTTTTCGATTGGATTTCTATGAGCTCGAACATGCTCTTTGACGATGATTTCATTCTGGTCAGATTCTAAAGGAATATCCTCTACTTGGGTTTGTGTGTATCTTACTTTATAACTACTGAAATTAAAAGGGTAAATATTTTGAATTTTTCCCATTATTCTTTCAGAAGTAAGCAAGCCGTTTACAATCTTTGGGTCAAGCCTTTCTTTTAAGATTTTTATCAGGTCTTCTTCAGAGTACTCTCTTTTCTTTATTGTATGTCGATGATACTGTGGAATGGGTAATTCGAATTCGTAAGATTCCTTATCTGAAGTCAGTAATAATAATTGGTTTTTGAATACGTTAATTGGAATGTTTGCACAAGGTATAAGATTGTGCGATGAACTCTCGTGTGCTATGAATGGTAGCTGTGGTGCTATTTATCTGAGCACCTGGAGGATTTCTAGATAGGGCATCTGTCACTACGTTGGAGGTTCCTGGTTTGTATCTGAGTTCGTGATTGTACTCTTCAAGGTAGCTTTTCCACCTTTTGAGTTTACCATTATGATTTTTGTTGCTTAATGCAAAAGTTAATGGTTGATGATCAGTGAATATTATAACTTTAGAAGTACCGTAAAGGTACATGCGTAGACTTTGAAGAGTCCATACTATGGCCAACATTTCTTTTTCATTCGTGGCATAGTTTTCTTCAGTGCTAGTTAGTGTACGCGAAATAAAAGTGATCGATCTGCCATTCTGTTCTAGTACTGCGCCTATTGCGTAATTTGAAGCATCTGTTGTTAGCTGAAATTCTTTTGTGAAATCTGGGTATGCAAGAATCACATCTTGCGAAACTAAAGTATTCTTTGTAAATATTGTAAATACTAGATTTAAATTAGCATAAAGTAACATTAAGAATTAATCGATTAAATATATATCGAGTTAGAAGCCCGACCGATAGGTGTATCGGTCGAGCACGAGACGAAAGTGCGATCACTATGAACAAGAACGTGAACGAGAGAACAAGTTGTTGTGAAATAAACTGAAATAAAGAAATATAAGAAAATCGGACAATTATATATCAGGTGTGGGGTAAAGGCCCGAAAAACGAGAAACTCCGTGTGATGCGATATAAAGATATATTAAAAAAGTCAAGATCTGAGCTAGTTGCGATTTTGGAGAGCAAACACGTGCGTTTCGAGGAAGACGCTACCATTTATCAATTGCGGGCGGCTGCGAGAGTTGTTATGGCAAATATGGAGGAAGGAAAAGTGGAGAAGCTGCATCTGGAGGAGCGGGAGCTGAGCAACGGCTCGCCTGTAGAAGCGGCATTCTCAAGTCCGGATGATCACGTTGGCGTCGGTGGTGAAAATTGCCCCTATTGGGAGTGAGAGAGACAGCGATAGTGTTCTGAAAAATGGCGGCAATGCGGCGGCGTCTGGCGGGGTTCTGGAAGTTTCGAACATTGCGGTCGTGAACATGCAGCATCGTGATCAAGTGGTGGCGAACGTAGAGGCAGAAATTCAACATTTGCAACAAGTCGAGATGCTGTATGCTGTGCGTAAACGTGTCGCTGATTTGGAAAATGCGTTGAGTCAGAATAAACCAGCTCGAGGAGAAGACATCGACATGAGTGACTTGAACGCCCTAATCCAACCTTTTCCGGGGGATACTGGATACCCTGTGACGCGCTGGATCGACGATTTTGTAAAATAATGGATACATACTGCGTGTCGGAGAAAAAACGTTTCATTTTCGCCAAACGTTTGTTGACAGGATCGGCCAGATCATTCATGATTGAGACGGCTGCTCTCACTTGGCCGGTACTGCGAGCGGAGTTGATAGCTGTGTTCGATGTCAGGGTCACCGTGCTCGACGTCTTCAAGCAATTAGAAGCCAGAAAGAAGTCGAAGAATGAGAGCGCCCTACAATATTTTTCGTCATGTGCGGCATTGCGCGACAAGTCGAGGTGGCAACGGAGGATATAATTCGATTCGTCGTTGAAGGCTTAGGAGACAATTCGGGAGCTGCGTCTGCAATGGCTTATTGCGAATCGTTGGAAGAGCTGCGCACAAAAATTACGATTTATGACAAAATAAAGAAGGTGCCCGTCCAGCCGTCGAAAAGAGAGGAGCAGCCTAAGATGATGAAGCCTCAAGTTCGTGCCAATTATATGCAGGATCCTGAAGATATTCGCTGCTATAATTGTCGAGGAATGGGCCATTTGGCGAGGAATTGCCGACAACCTAAGAGACCGGATGGAGCCTGTTTCCAGTGTTACAGTGTGGATCACAAGTACCAGCAGTGCCCCAAGCGAAAGACGACGACTATGGTAGCAGCAGTGCAGGACGATGAGGGATCTGGCTCGGAGGAATTGGCAGCGGTCCAAGCTTTAGAAGTATGAGGATTGCTAGGTGAAAAGGGAAAATATATACGTATCGTAAGTTTGTTTGATACCGGTAGCCCCGTAAGCTTTATTCATAAGTCTTTGATTCCGAATAATGTTGTTTTAAGTTTGAAAAGATCGAAATATTATGGACTAGGAGGACATCCCATATCAGTTTGGGGCACATGGAAGTGCTTTGTTAAATTTTGTTCAAAAAACCTATTCAATATCTTTAAATATAGTCGATGATAATATTTTGCCATTACCTGTATTATTAGGGCGAGACTCACTTAAGATCATTGAAGTTCAATTAGTTCATAAGAAAAACATTAATGCTGAGTATCATTCACCCTTAAATTCATTAAAAATCAATACTAATCATTCAAACTGTGCTTCTCTTTTCACCGTAAATGCAAATACTACACATAAAATACGTAATAGTAATTATAAGTTAGATAATAATCATTCTAATCATAACATAGGCTTAAATAACATAAATTCTGGAGAATCTTTGGATGTTGACGGTACCGCGGACAAATTCTTGGCGGGTATAGAACCATTTAGAGAGGACTCTTTTGAGATAGGAACGGAGTTTGGACTTGAAATAGCGGGAAGGTGTCAAAAAAAACTATTCAAAGTCATTATTCTAACAACCAATACGATTATAATGTTAAACCTAGATATCGTATGTCCATCAGATTAACCGATACCACTCCCTTTTATTGTTCACCTAGGCGTTTGTCTTATTTTGAGAGAGAGAAAGTTGCAGAAATTGTCGATGATTTGCTAAAGAAAAACGTTATACGTCCTAGTGCTTCACCCTATGCGTCACCTTTAGTTCTTGTGAAGAAAAAGTCTGGTGAAACTCGAATGTGCGTTGACTACCGTGGTTTAAACAAACGTATCGTCAAAGATAATTTCCCTTTGCCTCTTATTGAAGACTGCCTTGAATATTTGGAGGGGGGAAATGTTGTTTTTCTGTGATTGATTTCAAAAGCGGATTTCATCAAATAGAGGTCGAGGAAAAATCCGTTCCGTATACAGCGTTTGTTACCCCTCAAGGACAATACGAGTACCTGAGGATGCCTTTTGGTTTGAAGAATGGTCCTGCAGTATTTCAACGATTTATCTCGGAAACATTTTCAGACTTTATTCGAGAAAAAAAGAGTAGTTATTTATATGGACGATATAGTTATTGCCACTAAGACTGTAGATGAACACTTGGAGATGTTGGCAAAACTTTTGGATCGAATTAGCGAAAATAATTTGGAGATAAACAAGAAGAAGTGTGTATTTCTTAAGAAAGAATGCGAGTTCCTAGGGTACAATGTTAGTAAATATGGGATTAAGCCGAGCGAAACACATTTGGTAGCCTTGAGAAATTTCCCTGTGCCACAGAATGTCCATACCCTTCACTCATGTTTAGGATTCTTTTCGTATTTCAGACGTTTTGTCCTGTCGTTTGCGAGAATAGCTAGACCCTTGACTGAGTTATTAAAGAAAGGTGGTCCTTTTCCACTCAATGATGAGCAATTGAGGGCGTTTGAAAATTTGAAAAGTGCTTTAGCTAACCCACCCGTTTTAGCGATTTTCAGTCCTGGGAGAGAAACTGAGCTTCATACCGATGCCAGTTCACATGGTTTTGGAGCTATACTATTGCAGCGGCAGGATGATGGAAGAATGCATCCTGTTTTGTTTTATTCCGGTAAAACTACAGCAGCAGAGTCGAGATACCATAGTTTTGAGTTGGAAACGCTTGCGATAATTAATGCGTTACGCCGTTTTAGAGTATACTTAGAGCATAGGCCGTTTAAAATAATTACGGATTGCAATTCGCTAGTGCAAACTCTTAGTAGGAAAGCTATTAATCCTAGGATAGCTAGGTGGTCCCTTGAGTTGGAAAATTATGATTATTCAATTATGCACAGACCCGGTGTTAATATGGCCCATGTGGATGCTTTAAGCAGACAGACAGAAGTTGTTAAGACCCTAAAAAATAGTGAGTTTAGTGGCGACAATGACTTGTTAGAAAACTTTGAGGAAGAACGCATAGAGAACCGTAGAGAGAACCATAGCGAAAACTTAGTTGAGAACCGTAGAGACAACCTTGTGGGAATTAGTAGTGACAACCTTATAGAAAGCCTTTTAGAAATCCGTAGAGACACACCAGGGGATAGTGCGTTGTTAGATAGCATTTGTGAAGATCCTTTAGAGAGACTACGAGTTATAATGGAAGAGAACCTTAGTGAAGATTCTTTAGATAACAGTGGAGTTAATTGCGAGGATGTGAATAGGGATTACATGGACGGTGGTAAAAGGGCCTGGGGAGATGATAAAGTTGATAAATATGAGTTTCGTGAGGACGCGTTTTTGAAATCAATACCTTTAGTTGGAGTAGTGGGGCAACACCTGAGGATGTAGACTTGATTTTACAAACGGAACAAATGAGGGATAAGGAAATAGTTCGATTGAGACAGAAACTAGAGAATGGAACCTCGCGTAGCTTTGAGTTGAGAGATGGACTAGTATGCAGAAAGAATGGAAATGATTCTTATTGTTTGTATGTACCCGTTTGCATGGAAGAGCAGATTATTAGGAAATCGCACGAAAAATTAGGACACCTAGCAGCGGACAAGTGCGTTAATGATTTGAGACGGACTTATTGGTTCCCAGATATGAGAACTAAGGTGGAGCGTTTTATAAGAAATTGCCTTTCGTGTATTTTGCATTCAGTGCCTAGATCTATTCATGATAGAACATTGCACAGTATCCCGAAGCCATGTGTCCCATTTCATACACTCCATATAGACCATTTAGGCCCCCTACCGAGTTTAATTTCAAAGAAAGCACCTTTTAGTTGTTATTGACGCCTTTACTAAGTTTGTGAAACTCTTTCCTGTAAATACAACTAGCACTAGAGAAGCGAGAGATGCGTTAAGTAAATATTTTGACTTTTATAGCCGACCTCAAAGGATCATATCTGATCGCGGTACTTGTTTTACGTCGCTTGAGTTCACCACCTTTTGTCAAGAACGTGATATAGAACATATAAAGGTGGCCACTGGAGCGCCACAGGCTAACGGCCAAGTAGAGCGGGTGAATCGGGTTTTGACACCAATGCTAGGAAAATTAGCAGAACCTTTGAGCCAGTCCGACTGGTATAAATTACTCAATAAAGCTGAATTTGCAATTAATAATGCAGTACACAGTAGCACCCAAGTAGCTCCTAGTATTCTATTGTTTGGAGTAATACAGAAGGGACCTATAGTTGATGAGCTTTCTGAATACTTAGATACTAAATTCAATGATGAACCTAGAGATATTGTGAAACTCCGTGAGCAGGCGTCTGTCAACATTCAAAATTCCCAGAAAAGAAATGAACAGTTTTATGGTAAGAGACATAGAGCTCCTAGAGAATATAACGTCGGTGACTATGTAGCCATTCGGAATGTAGATACTACAGCAGGAGTTAATAAGAAATTTGCCCCAAAGTACCGGGGGCCCTATAAGATAAACCGTGTTTTTGATCATGACAGATATGAAGTAGTTGATATTGATGACTGTCAGTTAACTCAATTGCCCTTTAGAGGCATTTTAGAGCCTGCTCGCCTTAAGCCTTGGATCACTGAGGTTAATAATACAATTGCCCTTTGTATGTAGATCGTGGTCGATCTGTAGTCAGGTCGGCCGAATGTAAATATTGTAAATACTAGATTTAAATTAGCATAAAGTAACATTAAGAATTAATCGATTAAATATATATCGAGTTAGAAGCCCGATCGATAGGTGTATCGGTCGAGCACGAGACGAAAGTGCGATCACTATGAACAAGAACGTGAACGAGAGAACAAGTTGTTGTGAAATAAACTGAAATAAAGAAATATAAGAAAATCGGACAATTATATCTTAATTTTTTCGAATGCATTTTTACAATTCTGGTCAAAGACTATGTTTACTTTATGAGAGATATTTTTTGAAGAACGACCATTAACTCCTCTGAGTAGGGTTGTGAGTGGCTTTGCTAATTTGGCATAGTCACGAATAAAGCGTCTGTAATAACTTGATAGCCCTAGAAAGGATCTCAAATCCTTTAAGGTCTTTGGTACCGGAAAATTATTAATAGCCTTAACTTTTTCTTTGTTTGTTTTTACCCCGTTATTAGAAATAGTGAAGCCGAGGAAATCAACTCCATTTCTAAAGAATTCACACTTATCGATTTGTACCTTCATATTTGCTTTGGCTAAAGTGGAGAATACTTTATCGAGATCTTGGGTGTGTTCATCTTCAGATTTGCTGAAAATTATGATATCGTCGATATAGACATAGCATCTTGTTCCGATATGTTCCCGTAAGATGTCTTCGAGAGCTCTTTTGAAAATAGATGGGGAGTTCTTTAAGCCAAACGGTAGTCTCGTGAATTCGAACTTTCCACCGTTTACTGAAAACGCTGTCTTCTCTATATCCTTTGAATTAAGCGGGATCTGGTGAAAACCGCTTTTCAGATCGAGCACTGTGAAATATTTATTTCTACCTAATTGAGCGATGATCTCGCCAATCTCTGGAATTGGGTATCGATCTGATATTGTTATAGCATTAAGTTTTCTATAATCTATAACGAGTCTATATTTCTTTTCACCAGATGAATCTGCTTTTTTTCGGTACTATCCATACTGGGGCATTATAAGGTGACCGTGAAGGTCTTATTATGCCATCATCGAGCAACTGATTGATTTGTTTCTCGACTTCTGGTCTTAGAGAGGCTGGGTATGGATAATGTCTGCTATGAGCTGGTAGATCTGTGTTTGTTCTGATTTGTCCTTGTACCGCAGTGGTGTACGTTAATTTTTCGTCAGGTTCCGAAAATAGTTCAGTATGTTTTTTAACTATTTGATTGAATATGTCTTTTTGACATACTGTCATGTGTTCTGTTCGGATTTTAATATGATTTACTGTCTGGGTTGCCAATTGCTTTATCTTTACTTTATAATTACCTTTTATAACCAGAATATCATTCTTTACGTCGATCACCGCATCGAGTTTTTTTAGTGTATCATTACCCAAGATACCATGGAATGTTTTAAGAGTGGGTAATAAGAAGAATTTAATTGGGTGATCAGGACAATTGAATAGACTAATGTGAGTGTGGTGGGTAATCTTAGTTTGCCCTCCAACGGAATTTTCAAAAAAATGGATTTTCGTTAAGTTTCGGATTCTGTATTAGATTTGTCTGAATATAGTTTTGGTTAGAACCGGTGTCAATTAAAAATTTGAAAATTTGCCCGTCCCTCGTAGCACAATTGAAGTAAGGCAACGAAGAACTGTTCAATCTAAAAAATGGATATCGGAAGTATCGACTGTCTCTAAAACGTGGCCCTCATTGGTCTGATCGTCCTCGTCATATAAATTGGTTAATCCATTTTGTTCCCAAGCTTCGTAGTAGTCTTGTTCGGATGTCTCTTCAGGATAAGGAGACGGATACTCATTATCCGCGAATTGTTCGGCTTCTCCAGTGGATACATGGAATTGCCTTTGATACTTGAGAGGCTGGTTTGCTTGTGAAAGCGGCGGTGGTCTTTTTCCCGCAAAGTTATTATTCGGACGATTCATATAATTTATCCTATTCGACCTAATGGATGGATCTACGTCCATTGGTACTGGCTTAGGCTCTGGCTTTGGTCCAGTTGGACGAGGAGGTGGAATCGGATTGGTGACTTGAAGCGGGCGCTGTGTCTGATAAGGCCCTTGTCCCATTTGTGGTTGTTGCCAATATGTCTGGTATAAATGTGGTGGAGTAGGGTTACTCATGGTGGTTTTACCACTTGGATGGTAATAAAGTCTAGGGTCGAAGCTCTTCCAATTGTTTTGATTGTTATTGGATATTTTGTGGCTAGTTGGTAAAGATTGTCTTGGTGGTAGACCCGGTGGTGTTTGTCTAGATCTAGGTGCGAACATATTTCTATGCTCTTGGTTTTCGAGTAAAGTACAGAGATGTAAGGCATGGCTTAGATCTCTTGGTTCCTTAATACCAAGATGTCTTGGTAAATCTCCATTGAGACCTCTCACAAAAATGTCTAGAGCTTTTCCGCGATACACGCTTGTTAATGCTCTTATTGCTTCCGGAGATTCCTCCGTTGCTCCGATCTGGTTCAAGATCAGTGACAAATTGTGATAAATTGCCTGGTAAAATTCATGAATGGTCAAATATCCCTGCTTCAATGAGGACATTTGAAGGGTCTTCAAGTCTCTTTTGTCTGCATAATGTGCTGTAAGGCATTTCGAAATTGCCTTCCAGTTTAGTGGGGTGTTATAAGATTCAAGGACAGTTTCGGCTTAGCCAATTACCTTGGTTCGGATGGCCAGAGTAACCAGATAAAATCTGTGTGAATTTTCTTGCCCCTCGAACATGCCTATTATTCGATCAACATTCTTTTTCCAAGAGTTGAATGTGGCTCTATCTCCTGAAAACTCCTTAATCAATTTACAAACATCTGGGACTTTGTCTTGGTCATGGCCTGCTACAGGGCTCACATAAGGTATGTCACTAAAGTGATCATGGCCATGAGCTGTTGACTCTGATGGGAGTGTTTCTTTGATCAGTGCGAGTATAACTTCTCTTAATTCTGGACTAGTTACCGAAGTGCTGGTGGCGGTTGGTTCGTTCTTTCCTGATCGGGAACTACCGGCTAAATCGAGGTTATTCATGGCTGTTGTTAAAGAATCAGGCATTATCTAACGGATAAGGTTTTTCAATTCGGACAATGCAAAACACTGTTTGATTTTAAGCGGACCACTTTTTTAAAGATTATTTTGTGTTTTAATTTGAAATTCAAACGGCAAAATTTTAAGAAAAAAAATTTTTTTTTTTTTTAAAACTCTTTAATATTTCTTATAAATTTTTTCTGAATTCGCTTTCTAATTTTGTTTTTTTTAAAACCAGTAGCTGGTTTGTTCCTTATATCCTAGAGGGTCCCTTAGGAATCGTAGGATTGGAATAAGTTATACTGCGTTTGCAGTGTTTTATTTTTTTTTTGTTATAGTTTTACTTTTTTTCATATAAATTGGCTTAGATTTCTATGTTTGTATGATTTTTGTTTTCACTTTTACTGTGTTTGTTTCAATTTTTAATATTTGTTTAATTATTTTCACTTTCTTGATTTTGAATGGGCTTTAATTGCTTAAATCTACGCTTACAAGATAAGATACATCCGGCGAATCTATCCCACGCTGGTCCTTCGGATGGTTCCTTTTCCTCCTATTGCTGTGCGGCGGTGCGGCGGTGCAACGGCTACTGGGGATCCTTAGTGACACTTTGAATTGCGCGGTTGTCTGCGAACGGGTACTACAGACTTTGTCGGCGGTTACTTTTGACCAAGCGAAATCGTACAGTTCAATCGCGAGGAATAGATTTTATTCCTTATAAATCGCACTCACGTCGTGGCTTTTATAAAGGCACTTATAGCGAGTTACACTGTGTGGCTACTTAAGGCACTGGTACGCGACGCGAAAGTCTTCTGTTTTTTTTATTTCACTTGGTCCCCTGCTCGGGCGCCAATTAACAAAACGTTATGTTTGTTTTATTAAAAATAAAGCGATTGCTTTATTTGGTTGCCAAAATGGAACTAACTTATGACAATTCTAATTCTTATAATGAAAACTCGCTACCGCTACCGCTGCTGCCGTCGCTGCTGACGATCCCGCGTTGGCGCTGGTTGCGCAAGTGTCCCACGATGGATATTGTGCTGACACAGGGCATGTGGCACTCGCTGCTGCTTGCGATCCCGCGTTGCGCAAGTGTCCCACGATCGATGTGCTGATCCAGGGCACGTGGCGGATGTTCTGCAGACTTTGCAGAGCTTGCAGAATTGGCTGAGTGCATTTCAGGTGTCGATGCACTTAGCCACCTTCTGGTGTGTCAACATTGTTGTTAACTTATGTAACGAAAAGATTTAGTCATACTCGTATATTATTTTATCTTTTTTCTTAGATACCACCAAAACTGACTCAGGAAAAACAAAAGGAGCTTGCCGCCGAGTTTTCATTTCCACCTGGAACACAAATGTGCTATGATAAACGTCTATATATAAATTATTTATCGCGCGATGAGGTCAAACATAATAATTTTACACGTAAAACAATGGAAAACCGCGAAGATGTTAGTTAATGGCATATTCCTAATATATATTGTTATTAATATTTATTTATTTTTTTACCATTTAAGTATGTTAATGCAATTCTGCAAAATCTAACACCTGACGATGTGCGCTGTCTTATTGTGGCTGAGGATGAGCTGGCACGATGAGCGCATATTTCCCACAGATCATACCCACAAATATCTAAAATACAACCACACTCGTTATTACAATCGATTGTTAGATGCCTGGGAATCACGCTATGCAAATAACCGTACCGAAGGGATAGCACTTCTTCGCGATTATTGCCAAGCCAAATACCATTTACAGGTTCCAGTGCCACCTGCCAAAAAGGTAAGCTTCAAGATAAATGTCCATGACAACTATACTACAATTCATCTCCAACACCAATCAGATTTAATACCAGCTGGGGCAATCATATACAAGTTAACAGACAAAACATTTCGAAACCCAAACAACAAATCCCATAAGTCCAAAATGCAGACTCAGCGTCTGACCAACTTCCTGCACGCGCCGAGTGCACCTGCAAACATTCCAAGAAGACCCAAGCCAAGTTGCCCAATACATCCGCCACATGCCGGTGCAAGCAATTCCAAGAATAAGAAGCATTGCACCCAATTCACCAACCAAAGCAGCGCTGTCAACGCCGCTGCTGAAACTCGCAGCTTTATATAGGGCTAGCTTTAGAATTAGTCTTTAGTCTCTAATTTGATTTCAATAAAGAACGGTTCCAATCGGAATCTTAATCAAATATATTTTTGTTATTATTTTTAAATAAATAATTAACTGGCGCCCGAGCAGGGACCGGAAAGTTCGCGTATCGATAGTGCAAAACCGTATCTAAGTGCGCCAAAGAACATTTTCGGTCAAATCGCGTTACGATAGAGCAAAACCGTATCTAAGTGCGTGAAAACGAATAGTGCATCGACAGAACAAAACAGTTTCTAAGTGCGCAATTCAAGTTATTATCCCAATAGAGGCTCGTGATAATTAATCACTGGGAAATAACAATCAGCCAATCGGACATTAATTTGACGAAGTGCAACTAAGCCAAAAGGACGTTAATTCGACCAAGTGCGACCAAAGCAATTAAATTTGCAAAACCTTCTCGACTATTAAATTAGTCAGTTGAAGGAACAGTTCAAGCAATCTCGGCAATTAAGTTAGCCAACACAAACCTGTACCAAGCCATTAAATTAGCTAGTGTAACAGGTGAGATTGTGAGAACTGCATCGGTGGACCACATATTCTGCAAGATCCGTTCTCAGAATACTCTCCAGGAGGTATGGATCACGGAGCCCCAGTAGCAGCTGCAAAAAGGAACAACCCCGTCCCATCAGGAAAGGTGGCCACATCATTGCTAATGTAAGTTAGATATAAGAAATTTTACAAAGAAAAGAAAACAAAACGGAAATAAAAAAACATAAAGCAAAGTGTAAAAATACACAAGACTCCAAGGAGTCCATATAGAATATAGCAAATCGCAAGCAAATAAATAAAACTAAAAGCGAATAAAAAAACATAAAGCAAAGTGTAAAAATACACAAGACTCCAAGGAGTCCATATAGAATATAGCAAATCGCAAGCAAATAAATAAAACTAAAAGCGAAAAGCAAAATTTTAAAAATATATAAGAAAAGAAACAAATTATTGCAAAGTAAACAAGACTCAAAAGAGTCCATAGTAAAAGAGTAAATAACATAAATAAGCGTAAAGCGATAAATCAAACAAAAAGATCACAACGGTGATATAACTTATTCCAACTTTGCGATTCCCAAGGGACCCTCCAAGGTAGAAGGAAAAAACCATCCACTGGTTATAAACTTTAATATAAAACAAAAAAAAAAAAACAAAAAAAAACAAAAAAATAGCTTTTAAATTTCATCTTATCGCTTATGGCCAATCGTCATAACTTAATTCGACCCCCCATACTAAATCCAGAAGAAATAGAACAAGTGAACGAAGCACAAAGACAACGTTCAATTGAGAGACAAAACAATAGGCATTTAGAACATCAACAAAACAGACCCACCATGAACGAAGATAACAGAGCCGCTCTAACAGCCGCTATAAGCGAAATATTAGCCGAACAATTGCCAATATTAATAAGACAACATACCAATCCTGTAGAAGATTTTCTAAGTCTCCCAGATCATGTTATTGCGCCAGAACATCAAAGAAATTTGACAGATCTTGACAGAGTACCCGACATAGCAAAAGGTTTGCGTGAGTTTAGTGGAAACCCAGAAGAATTTAGCTCATGGAAAAAAAGTGTAGAGCGTGTTTTACAAGCATATAACTCATACCAAGGTACGCCCAAATATCATAATATCTTGCACACCATCCGAGACAAGATAACGAAAAGTGCAGACCAAGCTTTAGAAGCATATAAGGTACCGCTTAACTGGGATGCCATGTGCAGATGTCTTTCACTACATTATGCAGATAAACGAGACATAGCAACCCTAGAATATGAAATGACTACATTAGTTCAAGGTCCGAATCAATCAGTGGAAGATTTCCACAAAGACGTATACAGACACTTGTCTCTAATTTTAAATAAAACGAGTAGCATGGATATTGACAGAAACGGGGAAGCAATGTTGACAAAATTATACAGAGACAAAGCGCTAGACACTTTCATTCGAGGGCTACAAGGTGACTTGCCTCGGCTATTAGGCATGAAAGAACCAGCAGACTTACCTACCGCACTACATCTCTGCTTAAAATGGAAAATCAAACCTTTAGGTCGAAACATGCCACTTTTAAAGGACATCCGACACATTTTAGAAACAGTAATGGTAAACCCATACCAGCCCCACGGAATGTCATCTTCTCAAACAGACAACCACCACCAATCCCTTTCAGACAACAACAGCCACGACAATACTTACACTACGGACAACTACCACCAACTCCACTACCAAGACAATATTTCCCAAATTCTGGGTATCAACCAATTGCCAACCCACGGCAATACACTGTTGCCACAACCTCTCAACAGGTTGCACCACCTAGGCCAATGGCCCCGAAACCGCTACCGCGTCCAGAACCAATGGATGTGGATTCCAGCGTTCAAACGAAATTTGTCAACTACATGAACAGACCACGATTCGAAGCTGGGAAAAGACCCCCCCGGTCCTATACCAGACGGACAGAAACGACAGAGAAACTTTAACATACAGACAAACAACGACGAAATAACAGAACCTTCGACAGAAACTTACGATACCACAACTAACTATGAACAAGCAGTCGCTGAATACGAGACTCACGCAGACGTAGAACAAACAATAGAAGAATACGTAGAACAAGTAGACCAATATGACAACAACTATGAAGATGACACTTGTGAATTTTATGACTACTCTGCACTAAATTTTTTTAGAGTAAAGAGTTCCTCTCTCCCATACTTTAAATGTAGATTGAGGAACGGCCAAATAATTAAAATTCTCATTGACACTGGATCCAATAGAAATTACATCAAGCCGAAATTTGTAGAAAACCCCACTCCAAATAAAAACCCTTTTCACGCCGTCTCGATAGGAGGTAATACACTGGTAACACACCACAAAAATGCCAACTTGTTCAATATAACAGATGTTGAGGTGAAATTTTTCTTATTAAAAGACCTAGAAACTTTTGATGCTATTTTAGGAAACGACACCTTAAAGGAATTAAGAGCAGAAATAAATCCAAGTAAAACCTAATGGTAATCAGAAACAAGATAAAAATCCCTTTAAAAGAACAAATCTTCGAAGCAGTAAATACAATAGTACCAAGAACAAGCCACCTGTCAGAAACACAGAAAACAAATCTAAACCAACTCTTAAAAAAATTTCCAAACCTCTTCGCCAATCCAAATCAAAAACTGACCTACACAACCAAGGTACAAGCAACAATAAGAACATCAACCGACACCCCTGTATATTCCAAGTTCTATCAGTATCCAATGTCACTGAAAGATGAAGTGAATAAACAGATAAAACAACTTTTAGAAGATGGAATAATTCGACCGTCTCGGTCCCCATACAATTCTCCCGTATGGATCGTACCCAAAAAAGCTGACGCTTCAGGAAAAAGAAATATCGCGTCGTAATAGACTATCGCAAAATAAACAGAGTAACCATTGCAGACAAATACCCTATTCCTGAGATAGGTGAAGTACTTGCACAGCTAGGCAATAATAGAGTATTTTCGGTTTTAGACCTTAAAAGTGGTTTTCATCAAATCCCTTTGAAACCTTCCGATATAGAAAAGACCGCATTCTCCGTCAATAACGGAAAGTGTGAGTTTACACGACTCCCATTTGGTCTCAAAAACGCGCCCGCTATATTTCAGCGAGCTTTGGATGACATACTTCATGAACATATCGGTAAGATATGTTTCATTTACATAGACGATATCATCATATTTAGTAAAGATGATGAATCCCATTACAAGAACTTGGAGTTAATTTTTCGAACTTTACAAGATGCCAACATGAAATGTCAGTTAGATAAATGCGAGTTCATGAAGAATAAAGTCGAATTTCTAGGTTTTGTAATTTCCGATAAAGGCATCGAAACAAATCCAAATAAAGTCGCAGCGATAGCCAACTATCCCTGCCCTAAAACACTAAAAGAGCTGAGATCTTTTCTTGGACTCTCCGGCTACTACCGAAGATTCATACAAAGTTATGCTAAGTTAGCAAAACCCCTTACGTCTCTTTTAAGAGGGGAAGATGGACACGTGTCCAAAAACAGGTCATCAAAAAAACCAATTACTCTTGACTCCGAAGCATTGAAGGCTTTTCAAAAACTACGAAGTTGTCTTATTTCAAAGGAAATAATTCTTCGCTATCCAGATTTTACTAAAGAATTTCACTTGACAACGGACGCGTCTAATTACGCAATAGGAGCAGTCCTATCGCAAGACAACCAACCAATTTCATTCCTATCGAGAACACTAGCAAAAGCAGAAGAAAACTATGCAGCTAACGAAAAGAAATGCTGGCCATCATCTGGTCACTTAAAGCTCTCAAAAATTATTTATATGGGAAAGCAAAAGTCAAAATATTCACCGACCATCAACCCCTTACACATTCCTTGAGCAGTTGGAACGGAAATGCTAGAATTAAAAGATGGAAATCCTACCTAGAAGAATATGACTACGAAATATTCTACAAACCAGGAAAGGAGAACGTCGTAGCTGACGCACTCTCGAGAATATCAACTGATCAAATCAATTCCATAGCCTCAACTCAGCATAGTGCAGAAAGCTCAAGTCACGAACTAATACCCAGTATGGAAGTCCCCATTAATGTTTTCAAGAACCAAATATTTCTTAACAAATCAGATAAATCCGACTACATATTCTCTATACCATTCCCCACGTTCCATCGACATGAAATATACAAAAAGGAATTTAACGATAAAGAATTAGTAGAAACTCTTAAAAAATACCTCAACCCTTCGGTTATAAATTGCATCCAAACAACTGAGGATATAATGGGGAAAATACAAATATTATATCCTAAACATTTCAAAAACATCAAAACCCGATTCTCTCAATCTATGACTGTAGACCTCACCAACGAATCTAGACAAGAGGAGGAAATTCTCAAAATACACAATAGAGCACACCGCAGTGCCGAAGAAAATAAAATTCAATTATCAGAAAAATTCTACTTCCCCAAAATGAAACAAAAAATAAGCAACATAATAAGGCAATGCAAAATTTGTAAGGAATCTAAATATGACCGACATCCCCCTAATCCAGAACTAAAAAAAACTCCAATACCAGAATATCCCGGTCACATCATTCACATCGACATTTACTCAACCAAAGGCTATTTAGTTCTTACAGCAATAGATAAATTCTCAAAACTAGCACAGGCACGCATAATCAATTCAAAAGCAATAGAAGACATTCGAACACCACTTAGGGACATTATTTTCTATTATGGAGTTCCTAAGTTCGTTGTAATAGATAATGAGAAATCTCTCAACTCAAGGTCCATAAAATTCATGCTTGAGGATCAGTTAAATATTACAATTTACACTGCGCCACCATATAAGAGTACAGTTAATGGACAAGTAGAAAGGTTCCATTCGACACTTTCCGAAGTAATGAGATGCTTACAGAAAGAAAACCACCATAGAACCTTCGAGGAACTACTAGATAGAGCCATATACGAATATAACTACTCTTTCCATTCCACAACCAAAAGCGACCATTAGAGGTATTCTTCGGAAGGAGAGTCACGACAAACCCAGACCAGTACGAACAGGCCAGACAAGACAATATTGACAAACTTAAGATAGCACAAAATAAAAATTTACAATTCCACAACAAAAGCAGAAACGAAATAATAACTTATGAGCCAGGACAAGAAATATATGTAAAAGTAAACACACGTTTAGGTTCAAAACTTTCCCCAAGATTTAAGAAAGAATTAGTTAAAGAAGATAAAAATACAAACATTTTAACAGAATCTGGAAGAATCGTACATAAAAGTAACATCAAATCATAATATTCGCAGGGTATTACTATGGACAATAACGGAAGCTACGATGGACATTACAAACTACACGAACGCTCAGACAGTGACCATTCATAGGGACTGGGAAAGTTACAGACATCCTCAACAAAATTAGTACATGTAATAGACCTTAATCAAATCCAGGAAGCACTAGACCTACTTAACAGTCACACTGAAGAGGGCCTAAAGCGTAGTCCGCTATATTCAACAATACATCATGAGTTAATCGCTACCACTAACGCACTCAAAACAATAACAGATTCCCCAAATAAACGAAAATCTAGGTCATTAAATTGGTTAGGTACAGGTTGGAAGTACATAGCAGGTAACCCAGATCATGACGATCTCGTCATGTTAAAGGAAAATATCAATAATCTCATCAGTAATAATAATCAACAGGTTATAGTTAATACACAACTGGAGCAAAGAATTAACAAACTTACGTCCTTATCGAACTCCCTAACTAATTCAATACAAAAAAGTAGTTTTCTTAGTAACGAGGTAGCCATTAGCCTTCATAATGAAATCCGATTATTAAAAGATGAAATAGTAAATATCAAATATGCCACTCAGTGGGCCAAATTAAATATAGCAAATACTCTTTTACTAAACGAAAATGAACTAACAGAAATTGGAGAAATATTTAGAAAAGGCAATATGCCACCATTGTCAATCGAAGAGATAATGGAATTTTCCGATATATCAATGCTTCATAATAAAACTACACTTTTGTATATTGTCAAAATTCCTAACCTAGAAGAAATTGAATATCAAAATATTTTATTAAAACCAATAGTAAAAAATAACGCAATTGTACACTTAGAAATAAGTCAACTATTTTTGTATAATGATATAGTATATGGCATACCAAAAAATTGTAAAACCTACTTAAACATAAAAGTTTGCGACAAAAAGAATGTTATTGATGTAAGCCAAACACATTGTATTCCGAAACTAGTTAAGGGAGAGAGAGCACTGTGCAGTTTCAGCAACGCGGATCACATCCCGGAGATAGAGGAAATCGACAATGGTCTAATTCTCCTCAATAACTTCAACGGCAATTTGGTCTGGAATGGAACCGGAAATCATCTGGAAGGGTCATTTCTAATTCACCTAATCAACGATTCCATGCAAATCAAAGAGCGGCTATTCAACAATATGGAGCCAGTCATTATGCAACCAAAGGTGCCAATCTCACAAATAACAGCCGAAGAAACTGAACGTTTAAGGATTCTATCCCTAGAGGCACTGGAGGCGCTTCATCTCAATAACACCAACAAGCTGCAATACATACAGACGCATTCCATGGTCAACAGCATTACAATGTTAACGCTCTTCGGTGTCATCCTGATAACAGCGTTAGGACTTCACGCTTGCAGTCGGAAGAAGAACACCATTACCCTTCAACTTGGACCAACACCAGCTCCATCAGAAACATTGAAGCCACCACTCCGCAAGCAAGAAGATTTACAGAAAAATCCACTGCCTCAATTCAACAACATCCCATACTTTTGAGAAATAAAAATTGCTTGAGGACAAGCACGAATTAGAGGGGGAAGAGTTAACAGACAAAACATTTCGAAACCCAAACAACAAATCCCATAAGTCCAAAATGCAGACTCAGCGTCTGACCAACTTCCTGCACGCGCCGAGTGCACCTGCAAACATTCCAAGAAGACCCAAGCCAAGTTGCCCAATACATCCGCCACATGCCGGTGCAAGCAATTCCAAGAATAAGAAGCATTGCACCCAATTCACCAACCAAAGCAGCGCTGTCAACGCCGCTGCTGAAACTCGCAGCTTTATATAGGGCTAGCTTTAGAATTAGTCTTTAGTCTCTAATTTGATTTCAATAAAGAACGGTTCCAATCGGAATCTTAATCAAATATATTTTTGTTATTATTTTTAAATAAATAATTAACTTACACGTCCATTTATATTATCAGCTGAATAATAACAACAACAACAAATAAACTTTTTCTCCGAATAATTTACATTCTTAACTCTATTATTAAATTTGAGGGCTGTTGGCGAGCTATACAATCATTTTATTGGCGCTGTCGTGCTCTTTATTGTCGTAAGTTCTATCTGTTGACCCCATAGGTAAACTTCGTAGGTTCAAAATGAACACTTTGCAAACCTACATACGAGTACTTTTAGGTAGAATAACAACAATATCAATTATTTATTGTAATACTGACATTAATGTATGTAGCAAATTTAAATACAAATTGGAACGTTAATTCTTATAAATAAGTACTACCCGTATATTGTACTTAAGTAAACCAAAATAGGTTTTGTTTGTACAATGCGGTTGCGACTAGTACTAGTTGGTTGCAAAACAGCGTTAAAACTGAATAGTTTTGTCTTAACTATAAGTAAATGCAAATTTTAATTTTTTTGAGAAATTAAGCCAAATTATATGTTTATTATAATAATGCCCTGTACCTATTGGATAAAATGTTAAATTGCCCATCCGTCAAAACAAAGTATTCTTAACCAAAAAGAAGGGCACAGGGCATCGGCTAGTCAAAATACAAGTGTAATTTATGGCAGTTAACTTCTTCACAGTTTTCGATTGGCAAAAGTATTTAATCACGTAAACTAAACTAAATACTAACCAGTACACTTCAAGTGTAGTTGACTTATATTGCTGTAATGTTTCCTATGTTTATAAGTAGCGTTAGGTGCAGATACTTATTTATATATGTGTAAAATATATAATAACTAAGTATTTTAAGTTCTTAATTGGGAAAGCAATAAATCATACTTTTGAAAAAAGCAAAGATGTTGTGGTCTGGGTTACTTTTTCATGGTAGTAATTTGTTTAAAAACTATTATATTTTTCATAATTTGTTTGTAAACTATTATATTTTTCATAGATTGATTAAATCAGAGCATCCGCACCCGATTTTAATATCAAACAAGAAAGCTACCGCTACTCATTTTCAATAAAAATAATAATGCCAGTATTATTCTTTAAATATATATAAAAAAGTACTCAAAAGATATATATGTATGTATTTAGAAACTTATACATAAATAGAATATCGATTTTATCAAATTTAAAACAATCTTGAAATGTGTGCATGCAAAACTTAAAAGTGCTGGCGAAAGGAAATTATAGCTCTATCTCATATAGTCGCCGAGATCTAGGGCTTTATACGGACGGACAGACAGACGGACTTGGCAATATTGCCTCGGCTGTTAACTCTGATCAATAATATATGTATGTGTATACATACTTTATTGGGTCGAAGATGCCTCCCTCTGCAAATCACAAGCATTTTACTAAGTTATAATATCTTCTATGGGTAGCGGCTATAAAATGGTTTATTAAAAAGTTTTTAAATTTATTAGTGTATATTAGTATACACAATTTCATTGCCCATATTGAATTGAAAATAGATGAGTCCCCTGTATCATCCTATGATGCCTACATAGATAGAATCCAAGCTTATTTAATTATTAAAAATCTTTTTTTTATCTTTTATGTGTATACATGTTGTAGTTTATATTCGTTATATTAATAATTCAAGTAATCTCAATCAATTTACAACAATCAATGTTTTGTAATTGTAAAATTGCAGGACTACTTCATCAAATTGATGAGATGGATTTTAAAGTGATAACTGCAGCTATCGTATTTATATTGGTCTTATAGTGTATAATAGAAATTGTTTTATTTTTAATTGCACACACATATGTACACGTGAATATACTATATATAGTGTACATACATACACACAGACAATTTCTAGTGATCTAAGATAATTTTAAAATGTACCTCATTCATATATATGTATATATTTCCATTTTTTTTGTTTTTACAAATTTTATTTGTATATATTACATATTTAGATTGATGATGAGCTAATATCAAAATGTACTGTTGTAAGGGATTTACTTTAGCGAATAATTGAATGTCAAAATGCGTTAAACTTCATGAGATATTGTTATTAATATAAGCAAACCTGTGATTTGGGGATCTTGTAGATAATTTGTTAATCTTGTAGTATATTATAAATTTTCCAGCAAATTGCTCATTTAATTTAGAAATTTTTAAACATTCCCAAATAAGCAGCTGTTTTACGTCACATAAAAGTTGTCTTATAACATTTATCAATTGCTGACAAAAAAAGAATATTTAAAAACTATTTGTTTATGAATAGTGTTTAAAAAATTGTGACGCAATTTCTATTTGCTTTCTTCTGATATAGTGGTAGAGTAGAGCCTTATACATTTTTCCTTTATGAAAAATCGACCATTTTATAAATAATCGTATTACTAATCGTTTCTTACTCGTTATTCATTAAATAAATAAATATAGGGAAATTATTTAGAATTGGATCTTTTAAAGCCTTTTGGTTATGTACAGGATTTCCATAGAATATTTGCATCAATTTATTTTTCTATACAATACGTTTAAAGAAATATCTAGACCTACGTTATGTTCTGTAGATCTTTGTAAAGATGGGTCAATAATATGATTGTTTTGGCCTTTAGTGTTAGTGTTAAAATAAAAGCAACAAAATTAAATAAATATGTATCCCAATATTGTGCAAAAGTCTAGTTACATAATTAAATTGTATAATCATTGATTAAATATTTCTGTGACATGTTTCTAATGTAGTTACATAAATACATAACATATAAGTATAAGTACACTTTTTAAATCGATTGTACGATTATCTATGTACTAGTTAGCCTATTTGAAAACTTACCTACAAAAATACATACATATATTACGCTTATTATAACCATCATAAGCGTAAGTCCATACGTACCGAGCATGTGTTCCTGAAGTTCTCATATGGTTCATGCTACCAGTAGTAGTATAATGATAGCCATACAAGTCAATTTATTCTCGGTGTTAAAATAACAGAAACACATGTGAAAAGTCAACATGTTGTACATTTATGAAAATTATTTGTATTTTACAATTTTTTTTGAATGATGAAATCTGCGTTTAGAATTAAATAAAAACCAAAGAATACTTGTATAGTATTAGGGATGAACACATCCGTAATATTAAACAGATTTTTTCATTTGAACAATTCAAATTACCAATAAGGAACTTTTTATAAACGGACTATGTATGTGTGTAAGGTAAAATTTTGACAAATTTACATGTATTTTGAAACCAGTTTTGTTCTGTTCTGTTTTATCCGCTCTCTCCCCTTCATATTTTTAACCGTAATAATGTTATTCATATGTTTACTAATAATATTTTAAAAATATAGGACTTGAACGATAACCCCGAAGAGAACACACTTCTGAAGCTAGAAAATGGACCCATTGCAAACTCAAATTCATAAAACAACCTTTCTTTTCGCTTTCAAATAATGATTCTAGCGAATTCTGTTAAATACATCAACCGACTTGGAAAAAATGTTAAGGTATGTCAGAAATATATATATTTTTGTTTAAATATTAAAGTACTACTTTTATATTTACAGATTTACACATTGTTCATCTTGTTATACGAAAGACTGAACACAATAAATCATTTATTTTAAATAAAGTCACTATCTGATGCCGGTCTCTACAATGGGATTTTCATTAAGTCTAGTTTTAGGACTCAAGCATATTCAATGTGTTCGAAAACTAAGTAAAATTTTATGTAATGTTAACTAGGATCCAAAATTTGAATGTGCACAAATAAAAATTGCTTATAAGTATATATTAAATGCGCTATAATAGTATATATTAGTATATATTATGTATAATTCATAAGCAATTACAAATATTTAAAGAATCAAACATTTTTTTGTAATTTTTTTAAACAGCTCTAAAAATAATAATTTACAAAGCCCATAATTTTTGCACCGAAAATTGTATTGAGAAGTCGTTTTAAATTTGGCCCAACAAAAACATGTTGTAAGGTTATGTCACTGTGTTGGGGAAATTATAATGAGCCTTACAAATTGTATATGGTATGATTTTTAAATGATATTTGATATTATATTTAACGCTTGATTAACTCAAGCAGTATTTGTGCTAATATTGTAATTTGAATTTATTTTTAACATGCTAGGCTTGGGTCATCAGCCATTACTATATTTAGTAATGCACAGCCCAAACAGTAAGAACAAAGATGCTGAAATTTAATATTAAAATAAAATTCTGGCTTCAAATCCCCTTTAATGGTAAATCAAGTTTCTAAGGTTGTGTAGAAAATCTAAACAGAAAGATACAGTACAGTACTAAATTGATATACCACAAAATATAAAAAATATAGTGAAAGTTATATTTGGTATATTGATATGGTACTATACTCATTATATACTATAGAGTGCAAAATGTACCAGATTGTGTCAGCCAAAGCAACTACGACCCTTAGTAAGTGGGCGTTTTTTCCCATGCAAAAGTATTTCTTTAATAACTGTTAAATCAAGCGCCTTGTCCCACAGTAAGCCTGCTCAGCCTAACTGAGCAGTTACATTTTACACTCAATCTTGCGCTCTTCTTTGCTACAGTTGTTACAGTTTAGTTATAAGCTTTCGCTCATCTTTGTTTTCTAACTACTATTGTCGGAATACAAACAATAAATTGTCATTCTCTCCTTTCGCAACTAGCAAACGAATCAGACGTGTTTTAATTTGCGCATCAGCAGCCTTCAAAGTGTCTTATCTTTTTTGCTCCCAACAACAACAAATTATTTTTTCGACTTTCGTAATTTTACATGGCGCCCGAGTAGGGACTACAAAAAAGACTTTGTTAATTAAACATAAAGAAAATTCAATTATTGCAATTGATAAGTTTAATTAATTTCACACCTTGTTGGCAGCTGAGTGCATATAATTACAAACACATTCGTTTGCGTTGTTTCGTTGCTGGCCTTTTGGATTTATGGATCAATCAGAAGTCAACAGCTCTTCTGATGAACAGTGTCAACAACTGGAAAACTTTGTTAATAACTTTGGACCTGGTGACATTCATTGTGATTGTTTCCCAGTTCAGACTGTTATATCTTGTATTAAACAAGAGTCCAGTTGCCTGACACTGATTATTGAATTGTAGTGAACAATTGATGCAACACACATACATAAGTGGAATAAATGCAAGTGCCGAAACATTCGAACCCCCCTCGCAACTTTATGATTATGCTTTCAGGTTCTTTATATTACATTGAGTTACAATAATAGCACCCGCGCATAATTTCAGTTATTTTTCGCTCTCTTGATTTGGTAATCTTCGCTCTCGCTTGCCTTATAAGTTTCGCTCTCGCTTTGTTCGATCATCTTCACTCTCGCTTGCTTAATAAGTTTCGCTCTCGCTTTGGTCGATCATCTTCGCTCTCGTTCGAACACAACGTTTTCGCTCTTGCTTTGCTTGTTCGGCGCAGCTCAAACTAACATTGAAGCTACGCTCACTGTTGAGTTTGACAGTAGAAACATTCTCTTGAGTTCTTGCATTGGTGTTTCTCTTAATAGTAGAGTGTGTTTTCTCTTTGCTTAACTTGCACAACCCAGAAACATACATCAAGTCGCAATGTCGAAAGATAAAGGGAAGACTGAATTAAATCAAACCGTGATTGAAAATTGCCATAGTGCAAAATTAACGCTGTTATTTTCTAGAATCTAGATTATCAAAGCTAGAAGAAAGTATTGAGAGGCTTAGATTAACAGTGTTAAATGAATCAGGTTCCATCAATAAAATTGAGATCCAATGTCGTTTGGATATACTAAATAAATACATTGCAGATGCCATGGAGTTGCAATCTGAAATTGATTGCATTGACCCGGATAATTCTAGCCGTGCTTCCTTAGAAGAATTATGCATTAAGACAAGGTCGTTGTATCTGATTAGTTTGAAGGAGCCCGATTCGGACCGAGTTGCTCAGCCAGCATCGTATAGGTGTCACTTGCCCAAAATGAACATACCAAAGTTCAATGGTAAGCACTCAGAATACAAGCAGTTCATAAGCCTTTTCGAAAGTCTTGTCGATTCTGACCGGTCGCTATCAAATATTGAAAAGTTCAATCACTTAATTTCATGTCTGTCTGATGAGGCATTAGGAACAATAAAGGCGTTCCAAGTTTCGGGTGTAAATTACCCAAAAGCGTTAGAAAATTTGAGGCGTGTATACGACAACAAATGTCTTATATTCTTCGAAACAATCGCACAATTGTTTCATATCTCGCCTATGAATAAACCTTCGGCATCTGGGTTGAGAACCATTATAGATACTGTTTCGGCAATTTTTGAAAATTTGTTGTCACTAGGAGATGAACGGGACATCACCAACGCGATTCTCATACATATTGTATTGTCAAAGGTTGAGCATACCACTAAATCAAAGTATGAAGAACAGCTCGACTATAACAGGCTTCCACAATGGTCTGATTGTGTCGATGTTTTGAATAGGCGCTACCAGCATATTTCAGCTGAGGAAAGCTCGAAATATAGAACGAGCCCGAAGCCAGAATCGAGTCCCAAACGGACTACCAAAGCGTCGTATTCAGCGTCGAAGTCCAGCAACCCTAGTTGTCAGTTCTGTAACGCGAATCATTTTATAAGCAGTTGCCAAGGCTTTAGTGCACTGCCGGTTACAGAACGATTTAGTTTCGCCAAGACCCAGAACCTTTGTATAAACTGCTTGCAGTCTGGGCATAGAATATCCTCCTGCACATCTTCAAAATGCAGAGTGTGTTCTAAATCGCACAATACATTGCTGCATAGATTCGATGCGACAGCTCAGCCTCAGACCACGAGTATAAGCCAGCGTCAAAATCAACAGCCTGGTAGCTCGAGCGGCCAAGCATCGTCACATCCAGCGCACGTAGCCAAGCCAACAGCAGAAGTTGACCATGTCATTCTGGCTACCGCTGTTGTGAAAATTCGCGATAGATTCGGTCAATTCCAATTGGCCAGGGCTTTGTTGGACTCTGGGTCTCAGGTCAATTTCATGACTGAAGAATTTGCCCAAGCTCTAAGGTTGTCGCGAGCCAACAAATGTCTGACAGTTACGGCCATAGGAACGTCAAATTTGGTAGCCCGACATGAAGTGTCAACAACGATATCATCTCGTGTTAGAAAACATCAGTTTCACGCCGATTTTTGGGTGCTGAAATCAATTTCGAACCAGCAGCCAGACAGCTTGATTCCAGTTAGGCAGTTACAAATACCGGCTAACGTGGAATTGGCTGATCCGTATTTCTACAAGCCGCAGAGAATCGACTTGCTATTAGGAGCCGATTCCTTTTTCGACCTTTTGTGCACAGGCCAAATTAAATTGAATGACAGTGGCCCTCTGTTACAAAAAACTCTGCTAGGGTGGATTGTGTCAGGGCGGTGCAAAGGTATTCCGAGTCAGAACCCATTATGTGGTGCAACGACGTACTCGTCGGAAGATTTAAAACTTGACTCGCTGATAGAAAGGCTATGGGACTTAGAAAAGGTTCCAGACTTATCGAACGCTGCTAAATATTCGTCAGAGAAAAGAGCCTGCGAACAGGACTTTATTGACCGAGTGACAACTCTATCGACAGGGCGATTAGAAGTTAGTCTTCCTTTTAAAACAGACCCAAAAATACTTGGTTCGTCCTTCGAAACGGCAAAACGTCGGTTTCTTTCACTTGAACGCAAGGTTTCAAGAAACGCAACATTAAAGGAAATGTATGTCAGTTTCATGAAAGAATATATAGAACTTGGTCATATGTCTCCCGTTGATTTTCCACCAGGACCGCACTATTTTATACCACATCAGTGCGTCCTGAGGCCTGATAGTGCCACCACCAAACTTCGAGTTGTTTTCGACGCTTCGTGCAAAACAACTTCTAATTATTCATTGAATGATATTCTAATGGTGGGGCCAACTATACAGAGGGAACTCTTCTCGTCGCTAATTCGCTTTCGACTTAGTCGGTTTGCCCTCACGGCAGATATTACTAAAATGTATAGACAAATAAGCATGTCTCCAAAGGATCGGATGTTTCAACTTATTGTCTGGCGTGAAAATCCGTCAGAAAAGCTTCAAATTTACCAACTGAATACAGTTACTTATGGCACTGCGTCTGCTCCTTTTCTGGCCATACGAAGCCTTCACGAACTTGGTGTTCGCCATAAGGAAACACATCCTCTTGGAGCTAAAGTCGTCTGCAATGACTTCTACGTCGATGACATGCTTACTGGAGCTGACGATGCTGACACGCTGAAGGAGATTTGTGTCCAAGTGTCAGATATCCTAAGCTCCGGTGGTCTCCAATTGGCCAAATGGTACTCCAACCACCCTACGTTAATCAATGGGAATGAAACTGATAAAGTTCTCAGTTTCAACGACACAGATTCGACCAAAACATTGGGCATGCGGTGGACGCCAAAATCTGATATATTTCGATATCATTTGATTCCAGCTTCACCGATCTTAGCCCAACAAAACGCAACGTTTTGTCTGTGACAGCTCGTATGTTCGACCCACTTGGCTTGCTGAGCCCCATCAGTATTAAAGCCAGAATCTTACTGCAAGAGCTCTGGCAAAATCATCTGGCATGGGACGAAACTATCCCTATGCAGATGCATACGAGATGGGAGAGATTTAAAGAAAATCTACTAAACCTTGATAAAGTATCCATTCCACGATACACCAATTCCAGCAAAGCCAAGATCCAAATTCATGGATTTGCAGACGCTTCCAGCCACGCTTATGGCTGCTGTTTATATATACGAGCTAATCAGAATGGAAAAGTGAAATGTAAATTGCTTACATCAAAAGCAAAAGTTGCGCCTTTAAAAACCAAGTCGATCCCAAGACTTGAGTTGTGTGCAGCGTATTTACTGGCGCAATTGTGGTCGTACGTCAAGCCAATGCTTGGCAAATGCGGAATCGACAGTGTGCATTTTTGGACAGATTCAGAAATCACACTGTATTGGATTAGAATGTCGCCTTCTTCGCTAGCAACATTCGTAGCAAATCGTGTAGCCAGTATACAAGACCTCACACAAGATGTTACATGGAGACATGTCTGCGTCTAACCCTGCCGATATTTGTTCTCGTGGGTGTGACATCGATGAATTAGTCGACTCGATATGGTTAGAAGGCCCACTATTCTTAATGGAAGAGCAGTGTGAGTGGCCTAAGAATCCTCATTTTTCATTGTCAACCGATTTGAAAAACAGTGAAACAAAAAAATCAGCTCAGGTTTGTTTAACTACCAACACTGATTTTCTGTCATCTAATCTGGCTCGCTTTTCCTCGTACAAAAGGTTGGTTCGAGTGATTGCCTATGTGTATAAATTCATTTGCTGGCCAAAAACTAAAAATTGTTCTTCAGCCCTTACTAAACAGGAGTTGTATTTTGCCTCGTTAAAGTTATTTGAATTGGTTCAGCGGTCCGAATTCAACTTGGAATTTAAAAAACTAAAAGCAAATCAATTAGTTCAACCAAATGTTCAATCTCTCGCTCCATTTATTCAGAAAATCTCTGAGCCAGGAAAATCTCTTTCGTTGATCCGCGTATGTGGCAGACTTTTAAATGCACCGATTGACGACGATGCCAAGTTTCCAATCTTAATGTCAAAGAATTTGCCCTTGGTCAGAATGTATTAAGAGACTTGCATCAGACCAACTGTCATGCTGGTGTTAAAACTATGATTTCGCTCTTAAGGCAAAGAATTTGGCTGATTAATGCTCGAAGAGAATGCACACAAATAGTTCGTGGTTGCATTCTTTGTTTTCGATACAAGCCAAAACTAATGGAACAAGTAATGGGGCAGTTACCAACTGATCGCTTGATTGCTTCACGTCCATTTCACATTTGTGGCGTTGATTTTTGCGGACCCATAAATGTTTCCTTGCGAATTCGGGGACGGCCTCCTTTAAAAATGTTGTATATAGCAGTATTTGTGTGTTTTGCATCAAAGGCTGTTCATCTAGAACTGGTTGCTGACTTGTCTGTCTGTCCGTATGATCACCTAGATCTCAGAGACTATAAGAGATAGAGCTATAATTTTTTTCAAAAATTTGAAATAAACTTGATCTGCGTGCAAAAATAACAATTGCTGTTGAAAAAAATATCTAACTCAAATGGTCTCTGAGATCTAAGGGTTCATACAGACGGACAGGCGCCCATGACGCATTACATTTCCTGCAGATACAAAGTAATACCCTATGAGAAGTGGGAATAAAAAATAATATTACATTGCTTATACAAGTTAACAGACAAAACATTTCGAAACCCAAACAACAAATCCCATAAGTCCAAAATGCAGACTCAGCGTCTGACCAACTTCCTGCACGCGCCGAGTGCACCTGCAAACATTCCAAGAAGACCCAAGCCAAGTTGCCCAATACATCCGCCACATGCCGGTGCAAGCAATTCCAAGAATAAGAAGCATTGCACCCAATTCACCAACCAAAGCAGCGCTGTCAACGCCGCTGCTGAAACTCGCAGCTTTATATAGGGCTAGCTTTAGAATTAGTCTTTAGTCTCTAATTTGATTTCAATAAAGAACGGTTCCAATCGGAATCTTAATCAAATATATTTTTGTTATTATTTTTAAATAAATAATTAACTGGCGCCCGAGCAGGGACCGGAAAGTTCGCGTATCGATAGTGCAAAACCGTATCTAAGTGCGCCAAAGAACATTTTCGGTCAAATCGCGTTACGATAGAGCAAAACCGTATCTAAGTGCGTGAAAACGAATAGTGCATCGACAGAACAAAACAGTTTCTAAGTGCGCAATTCAAGTTATTATCCCAATAGAGGCTCGTGATAATTAATCACTGGGAAATAACAATCAGCCAATCGGACATTAATTTGACGAAGTGCAACTAAGCCAAAAGGACGTTAATTCGACCAAGTGCGACCAAAGCAATTAAATTTGCAAAACCTTCTCGACTATTAAATTAGTCAGTTGAAGGAACAGTTCAAGCAATCTCGGCAATTAAGTTAGCCAACACAAACCTGTACCAAGCCATTAAATTAGCTAGTGTAACAGGTGAGATTGTGAGAACTGCATCGGTGGACCACATATTCTGCAAGATCCGTTCTCAGAATACTCTCCAGGAGGTATGGATCACGGAGCCCCAGTAGCAGCTGCAAAAAGAACAACCCCGTCCCATCAGGAAAGGTGGCCACATCATTGCTAATGTAAGTTAGATATAAGAAATTTTACAAAAGAAAAGAAAACAAAACGGAAATAAAAACATAAAGCAAAGTGTAAAATACACAAGACTCCAAGGAGTCCATATAGAATATAGCAAATCGCAAGCAAATAAATAAAACTAAAAGCGAAAAGCAAAATTTTAAAAAAATATATAAGAAAAGAAACAAATCATTGCAAAGTAAACAAGACTCAAAAGAGTCCATAGTAAAAGAGTAAATAACATAAATAAGCGTAAAGCGATAAATCAAACAAAAAGATCACAACGGTGATATAACTTATTCCAACTTTGCGATTCCCAAGGGACCCTCCAAGGTAGAAGGAAAAAACCATCCACTGGTTATAAACTTATAATATAAAACAAAAAACAAACAAAAAAAAAAACAAAAAATAGCTTTTAAATTTCATCTTATCGCTTATGGCCAATCGTCATAACTTAATTCGACCCCCCATACTAAATCCAGAAGAAATAGAACAAGTGAACGAAGCACAAAGACAACGTTCAATTGAGAGACAAAACAATAGGCATTTAGAACATCAACAAAACAGACCCACCATGAACGAAGATAACAGAGCCGCTCTAACAGCCGCTATAAGCGAAATATTAGCCGAACAATTGCCAATATTAATAAGACAACATACCAATCCTGTAGAAGATTTTCTAAGTCTCCCAGATCATGTTATTGCGCCAGAACATCAAAGAAATTTGACAGATCTTGACAGAGTACCCGACATAGCAAAAGGTTTGCGTGAGTTTAGTGGAAACCCAGAAGAATTTAGCTCATGGAAAAAAAGTGTAGAGCGTGTTTTACAAGCATATAACTCATACCAAGGTACGCCCAAATATCATAATATCTTGCACACCATCCGAGACAAGATAACGAAAAGTGCAGACCAAGCTTTAGAAGCATATAAGGTACCGCTTAACTGGGATGCCATGTGCAGATGTCTTTCACTACATTATGCAGATAAACGAGACATAGCAACCCTAGAATATGAAATGACTACATTAGTACAAGGTCCGAATCAATCAGTGGAAGATTTCCACAAAGACGTATACAGACACTTGTCTCTAATTTTAAATAAAACGAGTAGCATGGATATTGACAGAAACGGGGAAGCAATGTTGACAAAATTATACAGAGACAAAGCGCTAGACACTTTCATTCGAGGGCTACAAGGTGACTTGCCTCGGCTATTAGGCATGAAAGAACCAGCAGACTTACCTACCGCACTACATCTCTGCTTAAAAATGGAAAATCAAACCTTTAGGTCGAAACATGCCACTTTTAAAGGACATCCGACACATTTTAGAAACAGTAATGGTAAACCCATACCAGCCCCACGGAATGTCATCTTCTCAAACAGACAACCACCACCAATCCCTTTCAGACAACAACAGCCACGACAATACTTACACTACGGACAACTACCACCAACCTCCACTACCAAGACAATATTTCCCGAATTTGGTATCAACCAATTGCCAACCCACGGCAATACACTGTTGCCACAACCTCTCAACAGGTTGCACCACTCCAGGCCAATGGCCCCGAAACCGCTACCGCGTCCAGAACCAATGGATGTGGATTCCAGCGTTCAAACGAAATTTGTCAACTACATGAACAGACCACGATTCGAAGCTGGGAAAAGACCCCCCGGTCCTATACCAGACGGACAGAAACGACAGAGAAACTTTAACATACAGACAAACAACGACGAAATAACAGAACCTTCGACAGCAACTTACGATACCACAACTAATTATGAGCAAGCAGTCGCTGAATACGAGACTCACGCAGACGTAGAACAAACAATAGAAGAATACGTAGAACAAGTAGACCAATATGACAACAACTACGAAGATGACACTTGCGAATTTTATGACTACTCTGCACTAAATTTTGTAGAGTAAAGAGTTCCTCTCTCCCATACTTTTACTTGTAGATTGAGGAACGGCCAAATAATTAAAATTCTCATTGACACTGGATCCAATAGAAATTACATCAAGCCGAAATTTGTAGAAAACCCCACTCCAAATAAAAACCCTTTTCACGCCGTCTCGATAGGAGGTAATACACTGGTAACACACCACAAAAATGCCAACTTGTTCAATTGAGGTGAAATTTTTCTTATTAAAAGACCTAGAAACTTTTGATGCTATTTTAGGTAACGACACCTTAAAGGAATTAGGAGCAGAAATAAATCCAAGTAAAAACCTAATGATAATCAGAAACAAGATAAAAATCCCTTTAAAAGAACAAATCTTCGAAGCAGTAAATACAATAGTACCAAGAACAAGCCACCTGTCAGAAACACAGAAAACAAATCTAAACCAACTCTTAAAAAAATTTCCAAACCTCTTCGCCAATCCAAATCAAAAACTGACCTACACAACCAAGGTACAAGCAACAATAAGAACATCAACCGACACCCCTGTATATTCCAAGTTCTATCAGTATCCAATGTCACTGAAAGATGAAGTAAATAAACAGATAAAAAGAACTTTTAGAAGATGGAATAATTCGACCGTCTCGGTCCCCATACAATTCTCCCGTATGGATCGTACCCAAAAAGCTGACGCTTCAGGAAAAAGAAATATCGCGTCGTAATAGACTATCGCAAAATAAACAGAGTAACCATTGCAGACAAATACCCTATTCCTGAGATAGGTGAAGTACTTGCACAGCTAGGCAATAATAGAGTGTTTTCGGTTTTAGACCTTAAAAGTGGTTTTCATCAAATCCCTTTGAAATCTTCGGATATAGAAAAGACCGCATTCTCCGTCAATAACGGAAAGTATGAGTTTACACGACTCCCATTTGGTCTCAAAAACGCGCCCGCTATATTTCAGCGAGCTTTGATGACATACTTTATGAACATATCGGTAAGATATGTTTCATTTACATAGACGATATCATCATATTTAGTAAAGATGATGAATCCCATTACAAGAACTTGGAGTTAATTTTTCGAACTTTACAAGATGCCAACATGAAATGTCAGTTAGATAAATGCGAGTTCATGAAGAATAAAGTCGAATTTCTAGGTTTTGTAATTTCCGATAAAGGCATCGAAACAAACCAAATAAAGTCGCAGCGATAGCCAACTATCCCTGCCCTAAAACACTAAAAGAGCTGAGATCTTTTCTTGGACTCTCTGGCTACTACCGAAGATTCATACAAAGTTATGCTAAGTTAGCAAAACCCCTTACGTCTCTTTTAAGAGGGGAAGATGGACACGTGTCCAAAAACAGGTCATCAAAAAAACCAATTACTCTTGACTCCGAAGCATTGAAGGCTTTTCAAAAACTACGAAGTTGTCTTATTTCAAAGGAAATAATTCTTCGCTATCCAGATTTTACTAAAGAATTTCACTTGACAACGGACGCGTCTAATTACGCAATAGGAGCAGTCCTATCGCAAGACAACCAACCAATTTCATTCCTATCGAGAACACTAGCAAAAGCAGAAGAAAACTATGCAGCTAACGAAAAAGAAATGCTGGCCATCATCTGGTCACTTAAAGCTCTCAAAAATTATTTATATGGGAAAGCAAAAGTCAAAATATTCACCGACCATCAACCCCTAACACATTCCTTGAGCAGTTGGAACGGAAATGCTAGAATTAAAAGATGGAAATCCTACTTAGAAGAATATGACTACGAAATATTCTACAAACCAGGAAAGGAGAACGTCGTAGCTGACGCACTCTCGAGAATATCAACTGATCAAATCAATTCCATAGCCTCAACTCAGCATAGTGCAGAAAGCTCAAGTCACGAACTAATACCCAGTATGGAAGTCCCCATTAATGTTTTCAAGAACCAAATATTTCTTAACAAATCAGATAAATCCGACTACATATTCTCTATACCATTCCCCACGTTCCATCGACACGAAATATACAAAAAGGAATTTAACGATAAAGAATTAGTAGAAACACTTAAAAAAATACCTCAACCCTTCGGTTATAAATGGCATCCAAACAACTGAGGATATAATGGGGAAAATACAACTATTATATCCCAAATATTTCAAAAACGTCAAAACCCGATTCTCTCAATCCATGACTGTAGACCTCACCAACGAATCTAGACAAGAGGAGGAAATCCTCAAAATCCACAATAGAGCACACCGCAGTGCCGAAGAAAATAAAATTCAATTAGCAGAAAAATTCTACTTCCCCAAAATGAAACAAAAAATAAGCAACATAGTAAGGCAATGCAAAATTTGTAAGGAATCTAAATATGACCGACATCCCCCTAATCCAGAAATAAAAAAAAACTCCAATACCAGAATATCCCGGTCACATCATTCACATCGACATTTACTCAACCAAAGGCCATTTAGTTCTTACAGCAATAGATAAATTCTCAAAACTAGCACAGGCACGCATAATCAATTCAAAAGCAATAGAAGACATTCGAACACCACTTAGGGACATTATTTTCTATTATGGAGTTCCTAAGTTCGTTGTAATAGATAATGAGAAATCTCTCAACTCAAGGTCCATAAAATTCATGCTTGAGGATCAGTTAAATATTACAATTTACACTGCGCCACCATATAAGAGTACAGTTAATGGACAAGTAGAAAGGTTCCATTCGACACTTTCCGAAGTAATGAGATGCTTACAGAAAGAAAACCACCATAGAACTTTCGAAGAGCTCCTGGATAGAGCTATATACGAATATAACTACTCTTTCCACTCCACAACCAAAAAGCGACCATTAGAGGTATTCTTTGGAAGGAGAGTCACGACAAACCCAGACCAGTACGAACAGGCCAGACAAGACAATATTGACAAACTTAAGATCGCACAAAATAAAAATTTACAATTCCACAACAAAAGCAGAAACGAAATAATAACTTATGAGCCAGGACAAGAAATATATGTAAAAGTAAACACTCGTTTAGGTTCAAAACTTTCCCCAAGATTTAAGAAAGAATTAGTTAAAGAAGATAAAAATACAAACATTTTAACAGAATCTGGAAGAATCGTACATAAAAGTAACATCAAATCATAATATTCGCAGGGTATTACTATGGACAATAACGGAAGCTACGATGGACATTACAAACTACACGAACGTTCAGACAGTGACCATTCATAGGGACTGGGAAAGTTACAGACATCCTCAACAAAATTAGTACATGTAATAGACCTTAATCAAATCCAGGAAGCACTAGACCTACTTAACAGTCACACTGAAGAGGGCCTAAAGCGTAGTCCGCTATATTCAACAATACATCATGAGTTAATCGCTACCACTAACGCACTCAAAACAATAACAGATTCCCCAAATAAACGAAAATCTAGGTCACTAAATTGGTTAGGTACAGGTTGGAAGTACATAGCAGGCAACCCAGATCATGACGATCTCGTCATGTTAAAGGAAAATATCAATAATCTCATCAGTAATAATAATCAACAGGTTATAGTTAATACACAACTGGAGCAAAGAATTAACAAACTTACGTCCTTATCGAACTCCCTAACTAATTCAATACAAAAAAGTAGTTTTCTTAGTAACGAGGTAGCCATTAGCCTTCATAATGAAATCCGATTATTAAAAGATGAAATAGTAAATATCAAGTATGCCACTCAGTGGGCCAAATTAAATATAGCAAATACTCTTTTACTAAACGAAAATGAACTAACAGAAATTGGAGAAATATTTAGAAAAGGCAATATGCCACCATTGTCAATCGAAGAGATAATGGAATTTTCCGATATATCAATGCTTCATAATAAAACTACACTTTTGTATATTGTCAAAATTCCTAACCTAGAAGAAATTGAATATCAAGATATTTTATTAAAACCAATAGTAAAAATAACGCAATTGTACACTTAGAAATAAGTCAACTATTTTTGTATAATGATATAGTATATGGCATACCAAAAAATTGTAAAACCTACTTAAACATAAAAGTTTGCGACAAAAAGAATGTTATTGATGTAAGCCAAACACATTGTATTCCGAAATTAGATGAGGGAGAGAGAGCACTGTGCAGTTTCAGCAACGCGGATCACATCCCGGAGATAGAGGAAATCGACAATGGTCTAATTCTCCTCAATAACTTCAACGGCAATTTGGTCTGGAATGGAACCGGAAATCATCTGGAAGGGTCATTTCTAATTCACCTAATCAACGATTCCATGCAAATCAAAGAGCGGCTATTCAACAATATGGAGCCAGTCATTATGCAACCAAAAGTGCCAATCTCACAAATAACAGCCGAAGAAACTGAACGTTTAAGGATTCTATCCCTAGAGGCACTGGAGGCGCTTCATCTCAATAACACCAACAAGCTTCAATACATACAGACGCATTCCATGGTCAACAGCATTACAATGTTAACGCTCTTCGGTGTCATCCTGATAACAGCGTTAGGACTTCACGCTTGCAGTCGGAAGAAGAACACCATTACCCTTCAACTTGACCAACACCAGCTCCATCAGAAACATTGAAGCCACCACTCCGCAAGCAAGAAGATTTACAGAAAAATTCACTGCCTCAATTCAACAACATCCCATACTTTTGAGAAATAAAAATTGCTTGAGGACAAGCACGAATTAGAGGGGGAAGAGTTAACAGACAAAACATTTCGAAACCCAAACAACAAATCCCATAAGTCCAAAATGCAGACTCAGCGTCTGACCAACTTCCTGCACGCGCCGAGTGCACCTGCAAACATTCCAAGAAGACCCAAGCCAAGTTGCCCAATACATCCGCCACATGCCGGTGCAAGCAATTCCAAGAATAAGAAGCATTGCACCCAATTCACCAACCAAAGCAGCGCTGTCAACGCCGCTGCTGAAACTCGCAGCTTTATATAGGGCTAGCTTTAGAATTAGTCTTTAGTCTCTAATTTGATTTCAATAAAGAACGGTTCCAATCGGAATCTTAATCAAATATATTTTTGTTATTATTTTTAAATAAATAATTAACTGGCGCCCGAGCAGGGACCGGAAAGTTCGCGTATCGATAGTGCAAAACCGTATCTAAGTGCGCCAAAGAACATTTTCGGTCAAATCGCGTTACGATAGAGCAAAACCGTATCTAAGTGCGTGAAAACGAATAGTGCATCGACAGAACAAAACAGTTTCTAAGTGCGCAATTCAAGTTATTATCCCAATAGAGGCTCGTGATAATTAATCACTGGGAAATAACAATCAGCCAATCGGACATTAATTTGACGAAGTGCAACTAAGCCAAAAGGACGTTAATTCGACCAAGTGCGACCAAAGCAATTAAATTTGCAAAACCTTCTCGACTATTAAATTAGTCAGTTGAAGGAACAGTTCAAGCAATCTCGGCAATTAAGTTAGCCAACACAAACCTGTACCAAGCCATTAAATTAGCTAGTGTAACAGGTGAGATTGTGAGAACTGCATCGGTGGACCACATATTCTGCAAGATCCGTTCTCAGAATACTCTCCAGGAGGTATGGATCACGGAGCCCCAGTAGCAGCTGCAAAAAAGAACAACCCCGTCCCATCAGGAAAGGTGGCCACATCATTGCTAATGTAAGTTAGATATAAGAAATTTTACAAAGAAAAGAAAACAAAAACGGAAATAAAAACATAAAGCAAAGTGTAAAATACACAAGACTCCAAGGAGTCCATATAGAATATAGCAAATCGCAAGCAAATAAATAAAACTAAAAGCGAAAAGCAAAATTTTAAAAAATATATAAGAAAAGAAACAAATCATTGCAAAGTAAACAAGACTCAAAAGAGTCCATAGTAAAAGAGTAAATAACATAAATAAGCGTAAAGCGATAAATCAAACAAAAAGATCACAACGGTGATATAACTTATTCCAACTTTGCGATTCCCAAGGACCCTCCAAGGTAGAAGGAAAACCATCCACTGGTTATAAACTTATAATATAAAACAAAAAAAAAAAACAAACAAAAAAAACAAAAAATAGCTTTTAAATTTCATCTTATCGCTTATGGCCAATCGTCATAACTTAATTCGACCCCATACTAAATCCAGAAGAAATAGAACAAGTGAACGAAGCACAAAGACAACGTTCAATTGAGAGACAAAACAATAGGCATTTAGAACATCAACAAAACAGACCCACCATGAACGAAGATAACAGAGCCGCTCTAACAGCCGCTATAAGCGAAATATTAGCCGAACAATTGCCAATATTAATAAGACAACATACCAATCCTGTAGAAGATTTTCTAAGTCTCCCAGATCATGTTATTGCGCCAGAACATCAAAGAAATTTGACAGATCTTGACAGAGTACCCGACATAGCAAAAGGTTTGCGTGAGTTTAGTGGAAACCCAGAAGAATTTAGCTCATGGAAAAAAGTGTAGAGCGTGTTTTACAAGCATATAACTCATACCAAGGTACGCCCAAATATCATAATATCTTGCACACCATCCGAGACAAGATAACGAAAAGTGCAGACCAAGCTTTAGAAGCATATAAGGTACCGCTTAACTGGGATGCCATGTGCAGATGTCTTTCACTACATTATGCAGATAAACGAGACATAGCAACCCTAGAATATGAAATGACTACATTAGTACAAGGTCCGAATCAATCAGTGGAAGATTTCCACAAAGACGTATACAGACACTTGTCTCTAATTTTAAATAAAACGAGTAGCATGGATATTGACAGAAACGGGGAAGCAATGTTGACAAAATTATACAGAGACAAAGCGCTAGACACTTTCATTCGAGGGCTACAAGGTGACTTGCCTCGGCTATTAGGCATGAAAGAACCAGCAGACTTACCTACCGCACTACATCTCTGCTTAAAATGGAAAATCAAACCTTTAGGTCGAAACATGCCACTTTTAAAGGACATCCGACACATTTTAGAAACAGTAATGGTAAACCCATACCAGCCCCACGGAATGTCATCTTCTCAAACAGACAACCACCACCAATCCCTTTCAGACAACAACAGCCACGACAATACTTACACTACGGACAACTACCACCAACCCACTACCAAGACAATATTTCCCGAATTCTGGTATCAACCAATTGCCAACCCACGGCAATACACTGTTGCCACAACCTCTCAACAGGTTGCACCACCTAGGCCAATGGCCCCGAAACCGCTACCGCGTCCAGAACCAATGGATGTGGATTCCAGCGTTCAAACGAAATTTGTCAACTACATGAACAGACCACGATTCGAAGCTGAAAAGACCCCCGGTCCTATACCAGACGGACAGAAACGACAGAGAAACTTTAACATACAGACAAACAACGACGAAATAACAGAACCTTCGACAGCAACTTACGATACCACAACTAATTATGAACAAGCAGTCGCTGAATACGAGACTCACGCAGACGTATAACAAACAATAGAAGAATACGTAGAACAAGTAGACCAATATGACAACAACTACGAAGATGACACTTGCGAATTTTATGACTACTCTGCACTAAATTTTGTAGAGTAAAGAGTTCCTCTCTCCCATACTTTACTTGTAGATTGAGGAACGGCCAAATAATTAAAATTCTCATTGACACTGGATCCAATAGAAATTACATCAAGCCGAAATTTGTAGAAAACCCCACTCCAAATAAAAACCCTTTTCACGCCGTCTCGATAGGAGGTAATACACTGGTAACACACCACAAAAATGCCAACTTGTTCAATATAACAGATGTTGAGGTGAAATTTTTCTTATTAAAAGACCTAGAAACTTTTGATGCTATTTTAGGTAACGACACCTTAAAGGAATTAGGAGCAGAAATAAATCCAAGTAAAAACCTAATGATAATCAGAAACAAGATATCCGTTATCCGTTGACATACATGCTCGCCAACTTGTATTTCATTTGCCCACCAACTAGGGCCAACATGTTCGCGAACATCATTTGTAGGCAATTTTCAAGCAGTCAACATGTCAGCGGATAAGGACATATATGAAAAACTGTTAAATTTAGTAATGGCCAAAGTTATGGAGACCTGAAATTCTTAACAGGAATTTCTCCCCAGAGCCTTGGGCGCATAATAATTGAAATATAATAATATAATAATTGATTTTGCAGATAAAAAATGAATTCTTTCATACATTGTTTGCTCATTTTGCGCTTTGCAAACACGTCTTCTCTCTACAAAACGATTGCGCAAATGATGTTCGTGCAAACGTTGCCATCCATTGGCGAACATGTTCGTGCAAACACAGACAAAATAGAATAATTTTAATCTCATGCGAACATTTTGACGAACACGAAATTTGACGACGAACGCTACCATCCACGAGAAAAATTTCGTCGAGCACAACATATTCGCGAACATGCTCGCCAACTTGTATTTCATTTGCCCACCAACTAGGGCCAACATGTTCGCGAACATCATTTGTAGGCAATTTTCAAGCAGTCAACATGTCAGCGGATAACGACATATATGAAAAACTGTTAAATTTAGTAATGGCCAAAGTTATGGAGACCTGAAATTCTTAACAGGAATTTTCTCCCCAGAGCCTTGGGCGCATAATAATTGAAATATAATAATATAATAATTGATTTTGCAGAAGCGGAACCTTTTCTTAGGGCAAACATATATTCCTCTATATCGCCTTCCTTAAACTTTTGTACGAAATCTTTTGTTAGAAGATTTATTCCCCTGCATCATCTTCTATAAACTTTTGTACAACAGAAAATTCTATAAAAGTGGAAAATTTTTCGGATTAAAATAATATTTTGGGTTTCTCTGCGTTTAGATGCTTTGTCATGAAAACTACTTTTGCTTGTGTCGCATGTACATAAATAATTTCGATTTTGTGATTATCTTGAAACGACCCATAAAATGATTACAATCGATAAAATCTATTGTAACATATTTTCCATCAGCCCTACTACCAAATTAATATTTTTCGGAAGCTCAGTAGGCATAATTATCTTTTGCAAAATATGTCATCACTATGTTATCGATACAAAGTTGTGACATTCGTAAGTAACGATTAATTGGAGCCATTTGGTTGTAATCTTTCGAGGTGTAAAGAAGTTTTGTGATTTAAAAAAAAAATATGAATAATTTACCAGCTAATTCAGGACATTCACGTGGTCGAGGACGGGGAAAAAAACCTAACGAAGAATTGTCAAGGGGCCTAGTTCCTCAACTGGTAAATATACATATACAGTACATTCTATTTTTATTTAATTTATTCAAATAACTTTGAATATACATACATTTTAATATTAGTAAATTTAAATTGACTTGTGTTGAAATAATTGAATGAACTCATACTAGTCCCTACACACATACACTAAAATACAGAGTTTTGTTTGTTATTCCTTCGATACGAAGATGAAGAAAATGGGACAATTTATTAATGTGTAGTGGAGAGATGAAGAACGAAAAATATTGGCGAATTGTAACGCTACAGCATTTTTTTAATTGTATTAAGGTGAAGAAAATAGAATGATGAATCCAAAAGTACAAAGCATGTACATACATGTATACTTTTGCACTTATGAATGTATAGTTGAGAGATAAAACGAAAAATAACGGCGAATTACGGTGCTAGTGCAAAACAAAATAAATTGAAATGGTTTCATGCGTATATGTGCTTGGACGTACTTAAATATGAATTATCCACAAACCTACGGAATTCTTTAATATGTAGAAAATGGTAATTATTATTAGCATTGAGATTGTAATGCTGAAGTATATATGCATACGTATTTATGTGCATGTTTAAATTTACATACCAACGAAAGAACTGAATACGATAGACACCAGAAACCGTTTACTTCGTGCAGTGTATTCAAAAACTAATCGCAATTTAATGTAAAGTTCAAGAGGATCCAAATAAGAATTAGCATAAAAGTAAAACTTTACATTTTAAATGAGTTCTAATATATACTTACATACTTATTAAAATTGAAAAACATTAAAAAAAAGTGTTTTACGCTTTGAGTCATTTTATTGAAGAAGTTGTTTAAATAAATATGTAAATAGATTTACAAACATAGTATTCACAAAGCGGCTTGTGCCGAGAAAATTGTCTAAATAAGCTGTTTTATGATTAGTCTTAAATATGAGACTTCTGTTATACACACATACATATATGTTTCTGTGCATCCATTGTGAGTGTGGGACGTTATGTGACTGTATTTGAGAAATTGTGCTCAGCCTTACAAATTTTTGTGTGATGCTAGATGTGCTCACTTTTTGTGCTGATCGTGTAATTCAAATCCATCATTGTCAATATTAGATGAATAATTTTTGTTATATTTAGTTTATTTAGAGTTTCTACTGTATTTATTTCACCGACTAAAATAATAAAATAAATAAAAAAACAAAAAATATAAAAGTAAGTTTCGCGATTACTGCACAAGTACTGCGGAGTAACAGTTTAAATTTAGTGTTCTAATACTTTAGTATGTCACTGTATATCTGTAGTGCAATAATAATAAATAATAAGTTAGTTACTTAATTTTTATGAAATTACAAAAAACGTCATGAGATTACAAAATGCATTCTTAAGAATAGGCACTCCGTTGAGTGCGACTCGGTCTGTTCAACGGTGGAATATTTTTCACTAAATATGACTGTAAACTATTGGATTATCATGCATTCTTATAATTTTCAAAGAATAATACATAACATGTAAGACTGACTATTATCATCTAAATTATTTTTTTCAGGGTCATGCACCAGTACCGCAGCAAGCTGAGGCTAGGCGGCCCATATGTAACCCAGCTACTCTAGGCGATACTGGGGCTGCTGAGGGTAAATTAATATATAATTATAAAAATTGTAATCCAAGGAATTAATAATCAATATTTTCAATAAGTAGGTGACCCTCGTGGATCGGTGCGTGGACGACGATTAATTACCGAAATTGTGCGATCTCGTCCCAGTGGTCTGCTTACTAAAATGGGTACTACAGGCAAACCAATCACTGTTCAAACAAATTACTTCAAATTTCTTAAGCGTCCCAATTGGTCGCTTTATCAGTACCGTGTTGATTTCTCGCCCGATGTTGATAATACATTCCTACGTCAGGGCTTATTGAGAGAGCACAGTAATATATTAGGCGGATATATTTTTGATGGATCAGTGTTGTTCTGCACCACCAAGTTCAAGGACACACCTAATAGTCCATATGTTTTGGATCTCTTGACAAAGAGTCGTTCAGGAGAGAATATAAGCATTAAAATAAGGAGTGTAGGTATTGTTGAGGCAATGGATCCTCAGCAGTTACAAGTTCTTAACTTGATTTTGCGTCGTGCTATGGAAGGCCTGCAACTTCAAATAGTGTCTCGCAATTATTTCGACCCGCAAGCCAAGGTAAGCAATAAAATGTAATTTTTTTTATATATTTTTTAATATGGTATGCAATTTTGTAGATTGTATTGGATAGTAAGCATCGAATGGAATTATGGCCGGGGTATATAACTTCAATTCGTCAACATGAATCGGATTTTCTCTTATGCACTGAAATCGCTCACAAAGTCATGAGAACGGATACTTTGTATCAAATTTTGTCGAAAAACATTCGAGAACATGATGACTATCAGGGCGCATTTAAACGTGAAGTGATAGGTAAGATGCTATTATTTGTAATCAAAAATATCAAGCTAAACTAAAATTATTTCATTTGTAGGGATGATTGTATTAACAGAATACAATAATAAAACATATAGAGTAGATGATGTCGCTTTTGAGTCATCCCCGATGTCTAAATTCAGTACCAAGGATGGAGAAATATCGTATGTTGAATATTATAAGAAAGTAAGTTGAAAGATTACAAATATAAGAGTGTAAGAATTTAAAACTTTTTGATTCTATAATTACAAAGCGCTACAACATAATAATTCGAGACCATAAGCAACCACTCGTAGTGTCCCGTCCAAGTGAGAAAAATATTCGTGGAGGTGCTGATCAATTGATAATGTTAATTCCTGAATTGGCTCGAGCTACTGGTTTAACTGACAGTATGCGATCTGACTTCCAATTAATGAAGGCAATGGGCGAGCATACTAGAATTGCTCCCGATCGTCGAATTGATAGGTTGCGTGCATTTAATCAGCGTCTGCAGAAATCGGAAAGTAGTGTTAATATGTTGAAGTCGTGGAATGTTGAATTGGATTCTGCTCTTGTTGAGATACGTGCTCGAGTTCTGCCGCCACAGAAGATTGTATTTGGAGGTCAAAGGCGCTTTTTATGCGATGCCCGCGCTGATTGGACATACGAATGTCGTAAAGACGCTATGTTTACAAACGTAGACATAAAACGTTGGTATGTCATAACACCAAGTCGGTCAAAGCATGAAGTACAACAGTTTGTGAAGCTGTGTATGCAGGCATCTGGAGGCATGAAACTTCGTATGAGCGAACCCAGATAGTATGTTCTAATTTGTTACTCGTGTATTTATCCTTATATTGTATTATTTTTACTCTTACAGTGAAGAAATTTCGGATGATCGCAATGGGACTTATTCGCAAGCGATCGATAATGCTGCCGCTAAAGATCCACAAATTATAATGATTGTTATAAAGTCTCCTAACGAAGAGAAGTAAGTTTGAATAATTGTTCACGAATTGCTTTTTCTTGTAAGAATTGCTGATACATTTAAATTACCGTGGTATTTTGTGTTCGCAGATATAGTTGCATTAAGAAACGAACGTGTGTTGATCGTCCAGTACCCTCTCAAGTAGTAACACTTAAAACAATTGCACCCCGCCCGGATAGATCAAGCGGTCTAATGTCGATTGCAACCAAAGTTGTAATTCAAATGAATGCCAAACTAATGGGTGCTCCATGGATGATAGAGCTTCCTATAAATGGATTGATGACCGTTGGATTTGATGTATGCCACTCGTCCAAAAACAAAACAAGTCATATGGTGCTTTTGTAGCTACTATGGATATGAAGTCCTCCACACGTTATTTCTCTTCAGTTACTGAACATATGAAGGGTCAGGAACTGTCTAATCAAATATTAATGAATATGACATGTGCACTAAAGGCATATCGTGAGCATCATGGGAGTTTGCCCGACCGCATTCTCTTTTTCCGCGACGGTGTAGGTGATGGTCAGCTAAATCAAGTATTCAATATTGAGGTGAAATTCCTCAAAACTCGACTGGACGAGATCTACAAATCGGCGGGAAGAGAGAAAGGTTGCAATTTGGCATTTATTGTTGTAACAAAAAGAATTAACACACGTTACTTTGTGAATAAGCGCAATCCCGAACCTGGAACAATAGTCGATGATGTTATCACTTTGCCCGAGCGGTTTGATTTCTATTTGGTTTCGCAGGCCATAAAACAAGGTACTGTTTCTCCAACGAACTACAATGTTTTGCACGACAGCATGGGTCTGAATGCTGATAAGATACAAATACTCACGTACAAAATGACACATATGTACTACAATTGGTCTGGAACTTGCCGAGTCCCTGCAGTTTGTCAATATGCTCATAAGCTAGCATTTTTGATAGCTGAGAGTATTCACCGTGCACCATCTTCGAGTTTGGAGAACCAACTGTTTTTCTTGTAAAAATTGACTATCCATTATGAATGTTTTAATATTTAAATCGTATCGTACATACTGAATACTTAAAATGTATAATAAAGATTAATTTGATATTTTTATTGCCGCTTGCATTGTGATTTTTTCAGTGGCAGCTGATTGATCATTCAATTAAATGGAATCATTTCAACTGATTTCGAAAATAGATAATGGTTTGTAACTAGCTTATTGCAGTTTGTTATTATACCTGCATTATAACTTCTTGCCGGCAGGAAAAGTATATAACAGAAGGAGGCATCTCCAACCCTATAAAGTATATATATTCTTGATCAGCTTCAGCAGCCTAGACGATATAGCCATGCCCGTCTGTCCATCCTTCTGATAAAGACCTAGATCTAAGAGACTGAGATGGAGATATACATTTTTTCGATAGCACCTGTTATGTTTGCAGGCCGCAAATCGACAAAAATCGAGTAATAAGTAATTTTATAGCTAGAGAATTTTGGTGTACACAATAATATCTATAGACTTTATAATGCCTGAAAGTTTGTTTGCGATCAGATAAATTTGGAAGATATTAAAGAAAAACTTTTGTATGGTGTAAATGCCTACATCCTAGGAGTTACTTTGGCTGACAAACTGGTATATTTTGCACTTTAAGGTATATTTTGAATGTAGTACTGTATTAATTTACCTAATTTTAAGTATTTTTGTGGTATATTAATTTGATATATATTTTAAAATTAAAACCACAATAATGTGCTTTTATTCAAAATGGGTTGCGGGTATTTCACAGTCAAACACACACTCAATTGTAGCTTTCTTGTATTTTTAACAACTTGAAACAATTACATTACAAGTTATGTATATTTTTCTGTGAAAATTGCAGCCTCCGCAATAAAAATAATTATTTATGCGTGTCTGCTTGCCGTCAGATATTTAGACAATATTTAATCAATCAACGTAGAAGTAGTTGCAGCTACTACTAATTTTAAAAGCTGTTATTTATCAGGCGTCAGTATTTGCCCTACATTGGAGGTTTTGGTTTTTTGCTAGATTCAGTTAAAATGAATTCTGGTTTACAGCGGAAATTTAATGGAATACAAAATACACGACTGATTGTTGTTTTAAAGTTGTTACCAGCAATTTCATTTATTATTAAAACTTTCATATGAAGCAAAAGGTATCCCAACACTAAGCTTCAGTCTTCACGACGGTCGTCTTTTCCGACACGTACAGACCATCCAAGAATTTTCGGATATCCTTGTTTTTTACGGTGGTCGACTGCTGGATAAGAGCTGCTAAGCCAGACACAGCCTCGATGTCGTTGCCCTCAACGATAAGCTCATCCTTTTGGGCCGTCGAGTTGACAACTGTCACAACGGGAGCCATCTCGACGCGTCGAATGTACTTCTCGCCCAAGAAGTTACGGATCTCGATGACTGTGTTTTGCTCGGATGTCACGTAGTTGATGGGGAAATGAGCGTACACAGCACGCATTTTGTACTGGAAGCCAATTTAAGAGGGCGCTAGTGGGTGTGGCAAAAATTTGAAATAAACTTGATCTGCGTGCAAAAATAACAATTGCTGTTGAAAAAAATATCTAACTCAAAAGGTCTCTGAGATCTAAGGGCTCATACAGACGGACAGGCGCCCATGACGCATTACATTTCCTGCAGATACAAAGTAATACCCTATGAGAAGTGGGAATAAAAAATAATATTACATTGCTTATACATACATATGTACATATACTGTTCGCAATCCACTTTCTCGTTTCAACTCGCTCAGATCGAACAGAGCAATATAGCTCGCTTCCCGCAAAACTGTCACTCTGCCGTCTTCTCGCTTTGCTTGTCGCTGCTTGCACTTACATTGACATCATCCTTATAAAGTTTTACTGCATTTTAATTGCACAACTTTTTGTAAAACTTTTTTGCTCTAAGAGGCATTCTCAGCGCAATCAGTACTTTAAAAATCGTTATACGATCGCTGGCAAGATTAATCTTCCAGCAAACGCCTATGTGATTCCCAGTAGTTTACACCAAGCGTGTCTGCTAGAATGGTGCGGTTCTATGATATTATATTAAAGTCGCATTTTACCAACAGATGTTAATGCGCGAATAAACAAATAAACTCAAGCACATGAAAAAATATCGTCGAAAAACGAAAATAAACCAGCGAAAATGAGTAGTATAAACAATAATACTGCACTAGAATTCGATTTATTTTTTGCTTCCTTTCAAAGTATTGCAATGCAGAAGTTTTCATTTGGAATAGTTTTAAAGCTAAAATTTATTGAGTTTCGGGCAGATTGCCATATTAATTCAGCAGCTCATTTTCATTCATTTAAGGCCTCACTTTTGTTGTTTTCTTGCCAACAATTTTAATTTTTTTACATGATAAGATAACAATAAAAATAAGATGACAATAAAAAAAAGTACTTTGTTCAAAAAAAGATTCACTCGGAAGTTTCTGCTTTGAAATGAAGTCACAAAAATTTTAAATATTGCATGCATCGTTTCAAAAAAAGCGTGTTAGACAAAGCAGAACCTTTTCTTAGGGGATATATTCCTCTATATCGCCTTCCTTAAACTTTTGTACGAAATCTTTTGTTAGGAGATTTATTCCCCTGCATCATCTTTTATAAACTTTTGTACAACAGAAAATTCTATAAAAGTGGAAAATTTTTCAGATTAAAATAATATTTTGGGTTTCTCTGCGTTTAGATGCTTTGTCATGAAAACTACTTTTGCTTGTGTCGCATGTACATAAATAATTTCGATTTTTGTGATTATCTTGAAACGACCCATAAAATGATTACAATCGATAAAATCTATTGTAACATATTTTCCATCAGCCCTACTACCAAATTAATATTTTTTCGGAAGCTCAGTAGGCATAATTATCTTTGCAAAATATGTCATCACTATGTTATCGATACAAAGTTGTGACATTCGTAAGTAACGATTAATTGGAGCCATTTGGTTGTAATCTTTCGAGGTGTAAAGAAGTTTTGTGATTTAAAAGAAAAAAAATATGAATAATTTACCAGCTAATTCAGGACATTCACGTGGTCGAGGACGGGGAAAAAAACCTAACGAAGAATTGTCAAGGGGCCTAGTTCCTCAACTGGTAAATATACATATACAGTACATTCTATTTTTATTTAATTTATTCAAATAACTTTGAATATACATACATTTTAATATCAGTAAATTTAAATTGACTTGTGTTGAAATAATTGAATGAACTCATACTAGTCCCTACACACATACACTAAAATACAGAGTTTTGTTTGTTATTCCTTCGATACGAAGATGAAGAAAATGGGACAATTTATTAATGTGTAGTGGAGAGATGAAGAACGAAAAATATTGGCGAATTGTAACGCTACAGCATTTTTTTAATTGTATTAAGGTGAAGAAAATAGAATGATGAATCCAAAAGTACAAAGCATGTACATACATGTATACTTTTGCACTTATGAATGTATAGTTGAGAGATAAAAACGAAAAATAACGGCGAATTACGGTGCTAGTGCAAAACAAAATAAATTGAAATGGTTTCATGCGTATATGTGCTTGGACGTACTTAAATATGAATTATCCACAAACCTACGGAATTCTTTAATATGTAGAAAATGGTAATTATTATTAGCATTGAGATTGTAATGCTGAAGTATATATGCATACGTATTTATGTGCATGTTTAAATTTACATACCAACGAAAGAACTGAATACGATAGACACCAGAAACCGTTTACTTCGTGCAGTGTATTCAAAAACTAATCGCAATTTAATGTAAAGTTCAAGAGGATCCAAATAAGAATTAGCATAAAAGTAAAACTTTACATTTTAAATGAGTTCTAATATATACTTACATACTTATTAAAATTGAAAAACATTAAAAAAAAGTGTTTTACGCTTTGAGTCATTTTATTGAAGAAGTTGTTTAAATAAATATGTAAATAGATTTACAAACATAGTATTCACAAAGCGGAAAATTGTCTAAATAAGCTGTTTTATGATTAGTCTTAAATATGAGACTTCTGTTATACACACATACATATATGTTTCTGTGCATCCATTGTGAGTGTGGGACGTTATGTGACTGTATTTGAGAAATTGTGCTCAGCCTTACAAATTTTTGTGTGATGCTAGATGTGCTCACTTTTTGTGCTGATCGTGTAATTCAAATCCATCATTGTCAATATTAGATGAATAATTTTTGTTATATTTAGTTTATTTAGAGTTTCTACTGTATTTATTTCACCGACTAAAATAATAAAATAAATAAAAACAAAAAATATAAAAGTAAGTTTCGCGATTACTGCACAAGTACTGCGGAGTAACAGTTTAAATTTAGTGTTCTAATACTTTAGTATGTCACTGTATATCTGTAGTGCAATAGAATATCAAATAATAAGTTAGTTACTTAATTTTTATGAAATTACAAAAATCGTCATGAGTGCGACTCGGTCTGTTCAACGGTGGAATATTTTTCACTAAATATGACTGTAAACTATTGGATTATCATGCATTCTTATAATTTTCAAAGAATAATACATAACATGTAAGACTGACTATTATCATCTAAATTATTTTTATTTTTTTTTTCAGGGTCATGCACCAGTACCGCAGCAAGCTGAGGCTAGGCGGCCCATATGTAACCCAGCTACTCTAGGCGATACTGGGGCTGCTGAGGGTAAATTAATATATAATTATTAAAATTGTAATCCAAGGAATTAATAATCAATATTTTCAGTAGGTGACCCTCGTGGATCGGTGCGTGGACGACGATTAATTACCGAAATTGTGCGATCTCGTCCCAGTGGTCTGCTTACTAAAATGGGTACTACAGGCAAACCAATCACTGTTCAAACAAATTACTTCAAATTTCTTAAGTGTCCCAATTGGTCGCTTTATCAGTACCGTGTTGATTTCTCGCCCGATGTTGATAATACATTCCTACGTCAGGGCTTATTGAGAGAGCACAGTAATATATTAGGCGGATATATTTTTGATGGATCAGTGTTGTTCTGCACCACCAAGTTCAAGGACACACCTAATAGTCCATATGTTTTGGATCTCTTGACAAAGAGTCGTTCAGGAGAGAATATAAGCATTAAAATAAGGAGTGTAGGTATTGTTGAGGCAATGGATCCTCAGCAGTTACAAGTTCTTAACTTGATTTTGCGTCGTGCTATGGAAGGCCTGCAACTTCAAGTAGTGTCTCGCAATTATTTCGACCCGCAAGCCAAGGTAAGCAATAAAATGTAATTTTTTTTATATATTTTTTAATATGGTATGCAATTTTATAGATTGTATTGGATAGTAAGCATCGAATGGAATTATGGCCGGGGTATATAACTTCAATTCGTCAACATGAATCGGATTTTCTCTTATGCACTGAAATCGCTCACAAAGTCATGAGAACGGATACTTTGTATCAAATTTTGTCGAAAAACATTCGAGAACATGACGACTTTCAGGGCGCATTTAAACGTGAAGTGATAGGTAAGATGCTATTATTTGTAATCAAAAATATCACGCTAAACTAAATTTATTTCATTTGTAGGGATGATTGTATTAACAGAATACAATAATAAAACATATAGAGTAGATGATGTCGCTTTTGAGTCATCCCCGATGTCTAAATTCAGTACCAAGGATGGAGAAATATCGTATGTTGAATATTATAAGAAAGTAAGTTGAAAGATTACAAATATAAGAGTGTAAGAATTTAAAACTTTTTGATTCTATAATTACAAAGCGCTACAACATAATAATTCGAGACCATAAGCAACCACTCGTAGTGTCTCGTCCAAGTGAGAAAAATATTCGTGGAGGTGCTGATCAATTGATAATGTTAATTCCTGAATTGGCTCGAGCTACTGGTTTAACTGACGGTATGCGATCTGACTTCCAATTAATGAAGGCAATGGGCGAGCATACTAGAATTGCTCCCGATCGTCGAATTGATAGGTTGCGTGCATTTAATCAGCGTCTGCAGAAATCGGAAAGTAGTGTTAATATGTTGAAGTCGTGGAATGTTGAATTGATTCTGCTCTTGTTGAGATACGTGCTCGAGTTCTGCCGCCACAGAAGATTGTATTTGGAGGTCAAAGGCGCTTTTTATGCGATGCCCGCGCTGATTGGACATACGAATGTCGTAAAGACGCTATGTTTACAAACGTAGACATAAAACGTTGGTATGTCATAACACCAAGTCGGTCAAAGCATGAAGTACAACAGTTTGTGAAGCTGTGTATGCAGGCATCTGGAGGCATGAAACTTCGTATGAGCGAACCCAGATAGTATGTTCTAATTTGTTACTCGTGTATTTATCCTTATATTGTATTATTTTTACTCTTACAGTGAAGAAATTTCGGATGATCGCAATGGGACTTATTCGCAAGCGATCGATAATGCTGCCGCTAAAGATCCACAAATTATAATGATTGTTATAAAGTCTCCTAACGAAGAGAAGTAAGTTTGAATAATTGTTCACGAATTGCTTTTTCTTGTAAGAATTGCTGATACATTTAAATTACCGTGGTATTTTGTGTTCGCAGATATAGTTGCATTAAGAAACGAACGTGTGTTGATCGTCCAGTACCCTCTCAAGTAGTAACACTTAAAACAATTGCACCCCGCCCGGATAGATCAAGCGGTCTATTGTCGATTGCAACCAAAGTTGTAATTCAAATGAATGCCAAACTAATGGGTGCTCCATGGATGATTGAGCTTCCTATAAATGGATTGATGACCGTTGGATTTGATGTATGCCACTCGTCCAAAAACAAAAACAAGTCATATGGTGCTTTTGTAGCTACTATGGATATGAAGTCCTCCACACGTTATTTCTCTTCAGTTACTGAACATATGAAGGGTCAGGAACTGTCTAATCAAATATTAATGAATATGACATGTGCACTAAAGGCATATCGTGAGCATCATGGGAGTTTGCCCGACCGCATTCTCTTTTTCCGCGACGGTGTAGGTGATGGTCAGCTAAATCAAGTATTCAATATTGAGGTGAAATTTCTCAAAACTCGACTGGACGAGATCTACAAATCGGCGGGAAGAGAGAAAGGTTGCAATTTGGCATTTATTGTTGTAACAAAAAGAATTAACACACGTTACTTTGTGAATAAGCGCAATCCCGAACCTGGAACAATAGTCGATGATGTTATCACTTTGCCCGAGCGTTATGATTTCTATTTGGTTTCGCAGGCCATAAAACAAGGTACTGTTTCTCCAACGAACTACAATGTTTTGCACGACAGCATGGGTCTGAATGCTGATAAGATACAAATACTCACATACAAAATGACACATATGTACTACAATTGGTCTGGAACTTGCCGAGTCCCTGCAGTTTGTCAATATGCTCATAAGCTAGCATTTTTGATAGCTGAGAGTATTCACCGTGCACCATCTTCGAGTTTGGAGAACCAACTGTTTTTCTTGTAAAAATTGACTATCCATTATGAATGTTTTAATATTTAAATCGTATCGTACATACCGAATACTTAAAATGTATAATAAAGATTAATTTGATATTTTTATTGCCGCTTGCAATGTGGTTTTTTTCAGTGGCAGCTGATTGATCATTCAATTAAATGGAATCATTTCAACTGATTTCGAAAATAGATAATGGTTTGTAACTAGCTTATTGCAGTTTGTTATTATACCTGCATTATAACTTCTTGCCGGCAGGAAAAGTATGTAACAGAAGGAGGCATCTCCAACCCTATAAAGTATATATATTCTTGATCAGCTTCAGCAGCCTAGACGATATAGCCATGCCCGTCTGTCCATCCTTCTGGATGAAGACCTAGATCTAAGAGACTATAAGAGATGGAGATATACATTTTTTTCGATAGCACCTGTTATGTTTGCAGGCCGCAAATCGACAAAAATCGAGTAATAAGTAATTTTATAGCTAGAGAATTTTGGTGTACTCAATAATATCTATAGACTTTATAATGCCTGAAAACTTTTGTATGGTGTAAATGCCTACATCCTAGGAGTTACTTTGGCTGACAAACTGGTATATTTTGCACTTTAAGGTATATTTTGAATGTAGTTCTGTATTAATTTACCTAATTTTAAGTATTTTTGTGGTATATTAATTTGATATATATTTTAAAATTAAAACCACAATAATGTGCTTTTATTCAAAATGGGTTGCGGGTATTTCACAGTCAAACACACACTCAATTGTAGCTTTCTTGTATTTTTTAACAACTTGAAACAATTACATTACAAGTTATGTATATTTTTCTGTGAAAATTGCAGCCTCCGCAATAAAAATAATTATTTATGCGTGTCTGCTTGCCGTCAGATATTTAGACAATATTTAATTAATCAACGTAGAAGTAGTTGCAGCTACTACTAATTTTAAAAGCTGTTATTTATCAGGCGTCAGTATTTGCCCTACATTGGAGGTTTTGGTTTTTTGATAAATTCAGTTAAAATGAATTCTGGTTTACAGCGGAAATTTAATGGAATACAAAATACACGACTGAATGTTGTTTTAAAGTTGTTACCAGCAATTTCATTTATTATTAAAACTTTCATATGAAGCAAAAGGTATCCCAACACTAAGCTTCAGTCTTCACGACGGTCGTCTTTTCCGACACGTACAGACCATCCAAGAATTTTCGGATATCCTTGTTTTTTACGGTGGTCGACTGCTGGATAAGAGCTGCTGAGCCAGACACAGCCTCGATGTCGTTGCCCTCAACGATAAGCTCATCCTTTTGGGCCGTCGAGTTGACAACTGTCACACCGGGAGCCATCTCGACGCGTCGAATGTACTTCTCGCCCAAGAAGTTACGGATCTCGATGACTGTGTTTTGCTCGGATGTCACGCAGTTGATGGGGAAATGAGCGTTCACAGCACGCATTTTGTACTGGAAGCCAATTTAAGAGGGCGCAAGTGGGTGTGGCAAAAATTTGAAATAAACTTGATCTGCGTGCAAAAAAAACAATTGCTGTTGAAAAAAATACCTAACTCAAATGGTCTCTAAGATCTAAGGGTTCATACAGACGGACAGGCGCCCATGACGCATTACATTTCCTGCAGATACAAAGTAATACCCTAATAATATTACATTGCTTATACATACATATGTACATATACTGTTCGCAATCCACTTTCTCGTTTCAACTTGCTCAGATCGAACAGAGCAATATAGCTCGCTTCCCGCAAAGCTGTCACTCTGCCGTCTTCTCGCTTTGCTTGTCGCTGCTTGCACTTACATTGACATCATCCTTATAAAGTTTTACTGCATTTTAATTGCACAACTTTTTGTAAAACTTTTTTGCTCTAAGAGGCATTCTCAGCGCAATCAGTACTTTAAAAATCGTTATACGATCGCTGGCAAGATTAATCTTCCAGCAAACGCCTATGTGATTCCCAGTAGTTTACACCAAGCGTGTCTGCTAGAATGGTGCGGTTCTATGATATTATATTAAAGTCGCATTTTACCAACAGATGTTAATGCGCGAATAAACAAATAAACTCAAGCACATGAAAAAATATCGTCGAAAAACGAAAATAAACCATCGAAAATGAGTAGTAGTAGTAAACAATAATACTGCACTAGAATTCGATTTATTTTTTGCTTCCTTTCAAAGTATTGCAATGCAGAAGTTTTCATTTGGAATAGTTTTAAAGCTAAAATTTATTGAGTTTCGGGCAGATTGCCATATTAATTCAGCAGCTCATTTTCATTCATTTAAGGCCTCACTTTTGTTGTTTTCTTGCCAACAATTTTAATTTTTTTACATGATAAGATAACAATAAAAATAAGATGACAATAAAAACAAGTAAGAAAGCTACAGTCGAGTGAGCTCGACTGTGAGATACCCGCTACCCATAGTAAAAAAAAGATATCTGGAAAATGTGCCCAAAATTGATACTGTAAATTAAAGTCTATTTTATTCTTGCGTATTATAAGTATACTTATTTTATGATACAATATTAATGTTATTGAATACAAAATTGGTTTTTGAAATATGTCGCCGCTCGAATCAGCTCCTGCTTCAATAAAATACTTTTAATTTATTAAAGCAAGACCCAGGGAACACCACGAGGAGGCCATTAAATATAATGGGGTCTTTTCCGAAATCTAATTTCGGCAGACCTACGAGTCGACTTGTGCTATGTATAAACAACACCATTATTCCCCAAAAAATTGTTGTATATATAAAATCATAATTAATATAAATTAAATTTATAATAATAATGAACAACAAATTTTGATTTCAAGGACTAAAATTAAAATATTTAAATTAAATTAAATTAAATTAAGTGCAAATACTTTTAGGAATACAAAAAAAATCTAAACCTGATCATCTATGCTAACTAAAATACCACTATGATAGCTATAAATTGTCTCATATGTGCGTGCTGTGGCTCTGTTATCCCTAATATTTGAGCACGCCCAATCAATATGTGTATCATAATTGGTTGTGGACGTGTTCAAATCTAACAAAAATCTAAAACTATTAGCTGCCAAAAAAATCGAAAACCCTTCTACAATTACTAGATAGCTCCCGTAAACAAAAATTAAAATCTCCTAGCACTACACTACTGCTATTCAAAAATGGAAATCCCTGAAATAAATTTTCAAATTCAGTTTCGAACTTATGCGGAGGATATGTTGGACTTCTATATATAATGAGGAATCCTAAAGACTTATATTTAAACACTGCATACTCGAACACTGCGGAAGCTAAATTATTGGGGTCATAATAATATCGTCCGCTTGAGCAGAGACTAACATTCTCAAAAACTTGATTTTTAGCGAATATAAGAATGCCTCTCTTTGGACGAGATCCACTAGAAGTCGACTGGCAATCAAGACGGATAGCACAACGGTAGCCAGGAATATCATACGATTCATTGGAATATGTAGAAGCCTCAACGAAGAATAGAAATTAAGACTGGAGCATTAACTGATCGGAGCAAATATCAGTAATGTGGCAATGTAAACTTTGTGTATTATGGAATACAGCATTGCTTTTAGAATTGTCAAAGAGACTGCTGAAATGGGAATCTAACAATTTTGTGGATCTTAAACTGGCAAGCTCTTTCTCTACCACTGACTGACGGTCAGCTTTCGGAGGCACAAATTGCCCAACAATAAAGAGGCCAGCCGCACTTGTGGCTCTACTACAAGCTACATACAAAGCTTCCCTTTGCATACCAGGAGTTGTGTGGACCACCACGTTGGTATATGTAGCACCCTGACTTTTATGAATAGTTATACCTTCTGCAGGTACAACTGGAAATTGTTTGCGGTCAATAGAAACTTGCTCATTTGAATGGTATTGAAAACTTTTCACAGTTTTCTGAACAGGGGTCCAAGAGGGTTCAGCACGATGAGTGCACCTAGATCGAGCATTAGTTTCAACACTTTTATCTAAAAATTTAATCCAAAGAACATGCGGGGAGTTGGATGTATTAAAACCTATTTCCATAAGAATACCTGAAGCTCCATTAACAAGACCATCTGCAGTATCTATATTGACCGTCATCATGTATTTAGCAGTGGTTTTCAAAATAAGGGTTGTGCAAAGCCCTTGAGTTTGAGATGTTTTGAAATCCTTTACGGATTCCAAGCATCTGGACTTAGCTTCTGAGTTAAGATGTGCAGCTTTAATTGAGTCAAGAGCAGTGGAAATGAACTGCTCCGTAGGTATCGAGTTTAACTTAGCAGTGTTAAAAATATTTGTATCCTCATTACGCAAAAACAAATGAATGGCATCATTAGGAAATTGGTCTAAGACCGAAACTCTAGCTCTAAGTAAATTAATGTCATTTATTGTCATTTGACCGGATGCCATGTTATTAAGCGCTAGCGCAAATGCTTGATCGTCTCGTTGTCGCATAATCTCTGTGAGCTCAAAAAACTTAAAAATATCCCACAAAGCAGACCCAAATATAGCACTGTATGGATCATGCGACGATGTAGTGGATTGGAAAATCCATCGATCTCCTACGGGACGTAGTTGTCTGAGATCGCCAAAAACAATTACTGAAATTCCTCCAAATGAGGTTTCCCTGTTAGCAAAAATTTGCTTAAGACGAGCATCTAAGTGAGATAACATTTTGGCACCGACCATTGAGATTTCATCAATAATTAAAAGCTTAAGATCTATAAACCTTGAGCGAAGTGTATTCAGTAAATCTGCACCTAAATCTTTAAAGGAGGACCCGGACTGATTCACTGGAAGTGAGAACATGGAATGCAGGGTTGAACCTCCAATTCCAAAAGCTGCTTTACCCGTGGGAGCACACAAAAGTATTTTAGCAGAGGTGGGGTCACAACCTGGCCTACTATTATATAGTTGCGAAAGGGAATGGAAAATAGCTGAAATTAATCTACTCTTGCCAATACCTGCTCCGCCTCCTACAAACTCATAAAAAATTTTCTTTTCTTTAGCATTATGCATTACATGCGTGAAATAAGTTTTTTGCTTAAGATTCAAAGATTTAACTATGCTTGCTAAGTCATCATGTGACATAATTGGCGGGAGCTTAATAAGTCGGATGACATTGTCCGAATCTTCGGGAACATTACCGGCATTTAAGTCCAAAACATTTACTTGAGAATTTATTTCAGGGATCGCCAAAGCCCTAAAATGATTATCTAAACTATCTGCCTGATCCTGTTCCTCAAAATTTCCCTCAGCTTCTATGGCCCTTCTAAGCACGTCTTCTAAATCCTCTAAAACATTATATTTCTTATACCTCAATCCAATAGATTCTAAGTTTTCTGCATACACGCTTTCACAATTAATACTAAGCAAATCTACCTGTTCATCCCTCCACGGAAAATATAACATTAAAAGTTCCCTAAAATAGTTCTCTCTGTCGGCATTCAGATTAAACTTCCTAAACCTAATAATTGCTGGTTTGGTCCGTTCCCTAATGAAGCCACTACCATCACGAAGAGCCTGAATTGAATTTCCTAGGACCTCGTTTTCTCCATCACCACCGTCATCTGCATCTTGACGTGCTGACCGACAGGATTTCGCAAAATTATAATTTGCAGCAAAATCGGCTAAACACAGGCCTTCGAGACTATCTGGCCGCTGAATATAATGATCCAGCATTCCCAAAACATAAATATCGGTGGAATCTTCATTCATATTTTGGAGCTGTTGTCTAGATTTGAGCATTCGAACTCTGTGCTCTGGTCGTGACGTATTTATATAAACTTCTGCGTTGCTAGTCTCAGACAAACGCATTCCTAGACAACAGTAGGCGGCTTCCTGAGCAGAAATCTCAGTGCCGGAGATAAATTTGTGGCCAATATGTTGCAGCTTTTGTTTAATGCTGAAGTTGCCTCTGTGAATCTCGTTCACTGCTTCACGCATTAATTTGGAGATTCCTCTTTGGGATTTGTTGATATAATTAATTATATAACTGCAACAGGCATAGGGATCCAATATGAACTGAATATCCATATTGGCCCTTTGCATTGAGAGAATATGTTTATTGTAAGCGTTAACTTTAATGGCTGCAAATGTTCTCTTCAGAAATATTTGGGGCTTTTTCAAGCCAGATCTCAATGCATATTTATAGTCCTCGTAGCTGAGGTTTAATTGTTGATGAGTTAGGAAATTCTCAAATATGCTTAATTGACTTATAGAGTCAGAATCAAATGGGAAATTTAAAAGAGATTGAACTTTTTTCAAATTTTCTTGATGAAGAGAAATGTTTTCAGAGTCTTCAGCCAATGGCTGAAGAATTTCTGTTTGTGGCATGGGAAAATATGGGATACCGAAGCGACAAATAGAGTTACCCCTCACTTCACGCATACAAGAATGTCCGTGATTGTGCTTTTGATATTCAATATACTGAGCTAACTCAGTATCAGTTACATCTGTGGTAATGAATTGGTCAATAAATGAAATGACTGAGGCTATAGACAATTCATTTTCAAAGTCCACAGAGGGGGCATCTTTCAGCCAAAACATGCCATGAATATGAGGCGAACCTCGCTGCTGGAATTCAACACGCCCCCCTCCCTTTTCATAATTGTTAAAACCTTACGATATCTATAATCAAAATACCGTGCACAAGTTACAGGATCTGACCTAATCAAACGAGCCTTTTCACTAAAACTAAAATTCGAAGCTTCTTCTTCTGTAACTTGCTGCCTATCTATATTCCCTTCAATAAAACTAATAATTCCGCCCACCGTGTCTCAGCAGCTGACAGAGTGATGAAAAAGGTTGGTAGACCGAATTGTCGAATCATCGCCATTACCTTTTTCTTTTCTGCTTCCCAGTGAGCAGGAGACGTGCGAACACCCTTCAGGACCCTATAGCCTTCATCGTGGCGAATAATGCTATCTATATGCTCATCGTTGAGAGCGTTAGAGGCTGTAATGGCGCGTGAGGCGCTTTGTTTTCTTAAGCAAATTGTAATATTACTACGAATTTGGATCAGCTCTAACTTCTTATAATTGAATAATAATTTGTCAATTCGACAACCTCTCCTATCTACATTTCGAAGCTCAGATTTTATAATTGCGGAAAAGCTAAGGGGACAAGTTCTTTTATGCCAGCATAAATTGTAGGGAATGCCAACTCTTCCGAGTCAGCATCGAGAATCATATCTAGGGGTCGTTGGCCTTCGCCTGGAGCCAGGGTGATTCTCTGCATGGCAGCGGTATCTATTTGGTTATTCTCAAGCAGTGTTTCTTGACCCCCAGGATTGAGCTCCTCTATCTCAGCATCATCCTGATGTGCTGGATTTTCAATTCTTCGCTCAAGTCCTCCACAAATTCTGCGTCTGCTTGAGATGCTATGAAGGGAACAGTTTCAGTTGTATAAGTAGACAACCACTGTTCATTTAAAACTACACTATGTTTTCTATAAAGTTCTGTATTCGCTAAATACCTAATTGCGTCAGCTATTCTTAAGGGTCTTATGGTTTCGGCCATGAAATCATGGCTATATTCCATTCTACGCTTGAGGTGGAGCTGTACGACCTCGGCTTCATGAAAAGCCCGTGGGAGGGATGTTACGATGTTACTTATGGGTATTGGAACATTAACTACAGCTCCTTTAATTGCACTCTGACGCTCATGACCTAAAGACTTTATAATCATAAAAGGAAGACGAGGAGAAATGAGGCGTTCCTCTAATGGAGTGAGGCCTTTAAGGCAATCAGGTAATTGGGGGAAATCTAGTCCATTTGAAATGGAAGTTTTTGGTTTAACACCAGATCTAATTTTGCGGCAACATGTTTTGCAAAAAGTTAAGCAACCGTCAGATGAAGGGAACTGACGCTCAACATCGAAAATCTCCGCAGAAAACTCATAATTGTCTTCAATTATGGTTCTAGGTATTCTACTTACTTGATGAGGAAACCAGAGACCTTTACAAGAAAGGCAAATTTTGTTGGGGCCCAGCTTGACAACTCTATTAAAATTCTCAATCAGAGCTTCTATTCTAGTGGGTCTGGGTGAATTTTTTTCCTGAAGACTATTCGCACGTTCCTCTCTATTGTGGGCAGCATTTCGACGGTTTTCTGCTAATCTATTTTCTATATTTTCCCTATATTGGCTAACTCTTTGGCTAAGTCGTCTTGAGGCGTCAAATGCTGCTTGTCGCGCTAATAACCGGGCACTTCGACGTGCACCGGTGTTGCGCACCTGTTCAATAATCCTCCTAGTAAGATTATTTCTAGCCTGTGACCAATTAACCCGATCTAGTTCCCTCTCTAATAGACGCCATTCAAGATCTGTCCGTCTCGCTGCCCTTAATGCCGAGTTTCGTCTTTGTTCGTTGGTCCTGTACATTGTATCCTGTCTACGTATACGTCTTCGTAATCTATCAGCCTGCTGCTCAGGCTCTCTAAAAGTCATGTCCGCTCGTCTCTCTCTCCTAAATTCAGAGTTCTGAATTTGCTCTACTGTCCTGTACTGTACGTTACGCCTACGTATCGATCTTCGTAAAGTGTCAGCCTGCTGTTCAGGTTCTCTAAAAGCTACGTCCGCCCGTCGCTCTCTCCTAGATTCAGAGTTCTGAATCTGCTCTACTGTCCTGTATTGTACGTTCTGCCTACGTCTGAGTCTTCTCAAAGTATCAGCCCGCTGTTCAGGCTCTCTAAAAGCTACGTTCGCCCGTCGCTCTCTCATAGATTCAGAGTTCTGAATCCGTTCTACTGTTCTGTACTCTACATTCTGCCTACGTCTCGATCTTCGTAAAGTGTCAGCCTGCTGTTCAGGCTCTCTAAAAGCAACTGTTGTCCGTCGTTGTCTTCTATTTTCTGTATTGTCCGATTGTTCGTTTTGTCGATAGTCGGCGTCTGTGCGTCTCAATCTTCTATGGTCTGTATCTGTCGTTTGCTTATGTTGCCTAATTCGCGCTGATCGTCTCCTTACTAAACGTCGCTGACTATTTCCAATCTGTTCGCTTTCCCTATACTCCTGATCAGCTCTACGAATCCTCTGCGAACTTACATTACTTTCCCTCTCTTCTACAACATAATCGTTATTTTCCCTATTTCTTCTATTTCGTAACTGCCTAGAGCGTGCTCTTTGTGATGCAGACTGTCTACTAACGCGTGGCATTTCTACAAAATATCTGCACTTAAATATTATAATTAATAACTATTAGTAATTGTTATATGCTAATTAAATATATTAATGAAATGAAATTAGACAAAAATTGGAAAATTTTGCAAATTATTAATTATGAATTTTACATACGGTGTTTCTCCTAGGAGGGCACGATGCAAAAGAGATAGCATCGATACACGATACCCAATGAACGATTATTTCCCTAAAAATATCGATTTTTATGTATATCGGTATTTGCAAAATAAAACATCGATGCATTCCTTAGCATCGGTGTCAATAAGATTATTAGAAAATGTCGCCCAAAAAATCAATGCTGGGTGCATCATTGAGTTTTGTAATAATTTGTAATAAATTTAAAAAATGGAATAAAACGTTTCTAGTTACTATATTTTAAAACAAAGAGATAATTATTTATTGTCATATCCGATATATATTCTTGGTTTGACACTCCAATACAATCCGTGTAATTTAACACAAATCTAATACTAAATACACATACAATATTGCAATATTGTAAAATTATGCGACTGATTTATTATCAAGCATCGATATATCGCGTAAAATCGATATCGATAAGACCATCGTAAAATATACCTACAAAAATCGATGTATTGGTGCACGATCTATCGATGCTTTCAGCAGCATTATTGCGTGCACAATGGCGACACAAAATAAAAAGCTAATACTCTGCACCAGCACAAAGTTGAAATGTCATTATGTTCTCTTATCTTAATATCCCCTTGCAATGCCCAAAATCGAAATACCGTTCAAATCAAACATTTGCACTGAAAATTGCGTTCTTTTCGTTTTGACTTTTACCGCAAAAAAACCGTTACTGGTAGCATTTTTGAACATAACGGACAAATACAAACATATATGTCATGTATGTATACGTACGCGTGCATTCACATGCATACATAAATACACACACATGTATCTATGTGTGTAAAAACGCGTTATTGTTGCATTAAAGCGGCTAATAATTATTACCATTTATTAAAATTGCTTCTCGAATATCTAATAAGATTCTTTTCCGATCACAATCAAGAACTGTTAAGAATATTTAGTTGGTCTAGTTGGTCAACCAAATGAGGCAGCCGTTTGTCGCTATAATAACTTTGACAGGGGCGGAAGTGGGCGTGGTAAAAATTTGAAACCAACTTGATCTGAATTGTTGTATATAGCAATAAAAAAAAAAAAATAGGATTTAAAAAAAAAAAAAAAAGTTCGTACTCCGCGATAGAGCTCGAACCCGAGAACCACAACATGCCCGGATTGGACTCTACCACCTAAGCTATCGCATTGCTTATGAATCCTCTATGCACACAGAGTCTATATTACAGACATTAATATAGGCGAGCATTTACATATGTATAATATATACGCATACATACAATACATACATAGCAGGCGTTTTTGCCCATACAAAAGTATTTCTTTATAATTATTATTTATTTATAATTATTATTTATAAATATTTATTTATAATTATTATTTTTAATTATTTATTTATAAATATTATTTATAAATATTGAAAATACGATTAAAAAAAAAAAAAAAGTTTGTACCCCGAGCGGGCTCGGGCTTGGTCTTGCACTCTAGCTATCGCATTGCCCTATGCATACAGATGCAAATATAGAGGCGAACATGTATACGTATACGCATACATACAACACACACAGAGAAGGCGTTTTTGCCCATACAAAACTATTTCTTTAATAACTTAAACAATTTTTATCTGATCGCAACCAAATTTTCAGGAATCATAACTACTATAGTAATTATTGTATATACCAAAATTCGCAACTCTAGCTTTAAAATTACGTTTGTTATTCGTTTTTTATTGATTTGCGGGGGAGGAAGTGGGCGTGGCAAAAATTTGAAACAAACTTGATTTGCGTGCAAACATAACAAATGCTGTCGAAAAAAAATTATAGCTCTATCTCTTATAGTCTCTGAGATCTAGGTGTTCATACGGACAGACGGACAGACACACAGACGGACAGACACACAGACGGACAGACGGACATGGCTAGTTCGTCTCGGCTGTTGACGCTGATCAAGAATATATATACTTTATAGGGTCGGAGATGCCTCCTTCTACCTGTTACATACATTTCCTGCCGGCACAAAGTTATAATACCCTTCTACCCTATGGGTAGCGGGTATAAAAAGTACTTTGTTCAAAAAAAGATTCACTCGGAAGTTTCTGCTTTGAAATGAAGTCACAAAAATTTTAAATATTGCATGCATCGTTTCAAAAAAAGCGTGTTAGACAAAGCAGAACCTTTTCTTAGGGGATATATTCCTCTATATCGCCTTCCTTAAACTTTTGTACGAAATCTTTTGTTAGGAGATTTATTCCCCTGCATCATCTTTTATAAACTTTTGTACAACAGAAAATTCTATAAAAGTGGAAAATTTTTCAGATTAAAATAATATTTTGGGTTTCTCTGCGTTTAGATGCTTTGTCATGAAAACTACTTTTGCTTGTGTCGCATGTACATAAATAATTTCGATTTTTGTGATTATCTTGGAAACGACCCATAAAAATTATTACAATCGATAAAATCTATTGTAACATATTTTCCATCAGCCCTACTACCAAATTAATATTTTTTTCGGAAGCTCAGTAGGCATAATTATCTTTGCAAAATATGTCATCCCTATGTTATCGATACAAAGTTGTGACATTCGTAAGTAACGATTAATTGGAGCCATTTGGTTGTAATTGTTCGAGGTGTAAAGAAGTTTTGTGATTTAAAAGAAAAAAAAATATGAATAATTTACCAGCTAATTCAGGACATTCACGTGGTCGAGGACGGGGAAAAAAACCTAACGAAGAATTTTCAAGGGGCCTAGTTCCTCAACTGGTAAATATACATATACAGTACATTCTATTTTTATTTAATTTATTCAAATAACTTTGAATATACATACATTTTAATATCAGCAAATTTAAATTGACTTGTGTTGAAATAATTGAATGAACTCATACTAGTCCCTACACACATACACTAAAATACAGAGTTTTGTTTGTTATTCCTTCGATACGAAGATGAAGAAAATGGGACAATTTATTAATGTGTAGTGGAGAGATGAAGAACGAAAAATAATGGCGAATTGTAACGCTACGGCATTTTTTTTAATTGTATTAAGGTGAAGAAAATAGAATGATGAATCCAAAAGTACAAAGCATGTACATACATGTATACTTTTGCACTTATGAATGTATAGTTGAGAGATAAAAAACGAAAAATAACGGCGAATTACGGTGCTAGTGCAAAACAAAATAAATTGAAATGGTTTCATGCGTATATGTGCTTGGACGTACTTAAATATGAATTATCCACAAACCTACGGAATTCTTTAATATGTAGAAAATGGTAATTATTATTAGCATTGAGATTGTAATGCTGAAGTATATATGCATACGTATTTATGTGCATGTTTAAATTTACATACCAACGAAAGAACTGAATACGATAGACACCAGAAACCGTTTACTTTGTGCTGTGTATTCAAAAACTAATCGCAATTTAATGTAAAGTTCAAGAGGATCCAAATAAGAATTAGCATAAAAGTAAAACTTTACATTTTAAATGAGTTCTAATATATACTTACATACTTATTAAAATTGAAAAACATTAAAAAAAAGTGTTTTACGCTTTGAGTCATTTTATTGAAGAAGTTGTTTAAATAAATATGTAAATAGATTTACAAACAGTATTCACAAAGCGGCTTGTGCCGAGAAAATTGTCTAAATAAGCTGTTTTATGATTAGTCTTAAATATGAGACTTCTGTTATACACACATACATATATGTTTCTGTGCATCCATTGTGAGTGTGGGACGTTATGTGACTGTATTTGAGAAATTGTGCTCAGCCTTACAAATTTTTGTGTGATGCTAGATGTGCTCACTTTTTGTGCTGATCGTGTAATTCAAATCCATCATTGTCAATATTAGATGAATAATTTTTGTTATATTTAGTTTATTTAGAGTTTCTACTGTATTTATTTCACCGACTAAAATAATAAAATAAATAAAAAAACAAAAAATATAAAAGTAAGTTTCGCGATTACTGCACAAGTACTGCGGAGTAACAGTTTAAATTTAGTGTTCTAATACTTTAGTATGTCACTGTATATCTGTAGTGCAATAGAATATCAAATAATAAGTTAGTTACTTAATTTTTATGAAATTACAAAAAACGTCAGGAGATTACAAAATGCATTCTTAAGAATAGGCACTCCGTTGAGTGCGACTCGGTCTGTTCAACGGTGGAATATTTTTCACTAAATATGACTATAAACTATTGGATTATCATGCATTCTTATAATTTTCAAAGAATAATACATAACATGTAAGACTGACTATTATCATCTAAATTATTTTTATTTTTTTTTCAGGGTCATGCACCAGTACCGCAGCAAGCTGAGGCTAGGCGGCCCATATGTAACCCAGCTACTCTAGGCGATACTGGGGCTGCTGAGGGTAAATTAATATATAATTATAAAAATTGTAATCCAAGGAATTAATAATCAATAAGTAGGTGACCCTCGTGGATCGGTGCGTGGACGACGATTAATTACCGAAATTGTGCGATCTCGTCCCAGTGGTCTGCTTACTAAAATGGGTACTACAGGCAAACCAATCACTGTTCAAACAAATTACTTCAAATTTCTTAAGCGTCCCAATTGGTCGCTTTATCAGTACCGTGTTGATTTCTCGCCCGATGTTGATAATACATTCCTACGTCAGGGCTTATTGAGAGAGCACAGTAATATATTAGGCGGATATATTTTTGATGGATCAGTGTTGTTCTGCACCACCAAGTTCAAGGACACACCTAATAGTCCATATGTTTTGGATCTCTTGACAAAGAGTCGTTCAGGAGAGAATATAAGCATTAAAATAAGGAGTGTAGGTATTGTTGAGGCAATGGATCCTCAGCAGTTACAAGTTCTTAACTTGATTTTGCGTCGTGCTATGGAAGGCCTGCAACTTCAAATAGTGTCTCGCAATTATTTCGACCCGCAAGCCAAGGTAAGCAATAAAATGTAATTTTTTATATATTTTTAATATGGTATGCAATTTTGTAGATTGTATTGGATAGTAAGCATCGAATGGAATTATGGCCGGGGTATATAACTTCAATTCGTCAACATGAATCGGATTTTCTCTTATGCACTGAAATCGCTCACAAAGTCATGAGAACGGATACTTTGTATCAAATTTTGTCGAAAAACATTCGAGAACATGACGACTTTCAGGGCGCATTTAAACGTGAAGTGATAGGTAAGATGCTATTATTTGTAATCAAAAATATCACGCTAAACTAAATTTATTTTATTTGTAGGGATGATTGTATTAACAGAATACAATAATAAAACATATAGAGTAGATGATGTCGCTTTTGAGTCATCCCCGATGTCTAAATTCAGTACCAAGGATGGAGAAATATCGTATGTTGAATATTATAAGAAAGTAAGTTGAAAGATTACAAATATAAGAGTGTAAGAATTTAAAACTTTTTGATTCTATAATTACAAAGCGCTACAACATAATAATTCGAGACCATAAGCAACCACTCGTAGTGTCTCGTCCAAGTGAGAAAAATATTCGTGGAGGTGCTGATCAATTGATAATGTTAATTCCTGAATTGGCTCGAGCTACTGGTTTAACTGACGGTATGCGATCTGACTTCCAATTAATGAAGGCAATGGGCGAGCATACTAGAATTGCTCCCGATCGTCGAATTGATAGGTTGCGTACATTTAATCAGCGTCTGCAGAAATCGGAAAGTAGTGTTAATATGTTGAAGTCGTGGAATGTTGAATTGGATTCTGCTCTTGTTGAGATACGTGCTCGAGTTCTGCCGCCACAGAAGATTGTATTTGGAGGTCAAAGGCGCTTTTTATGCGATGCCCGCGCTGATTGGACATACGAATGTCGTAAAGACGCTATGTTTACAAACGTAGACATAAAACGTTGGTATGTCATAACACCAAGTCGGTCAAAGCATGAAGTACAACAGTTTGTGAAGCTGTGTATGCAGGCATCTGGAGGCATGAAACTTCGTATGAGCGAACCCAGATAGTATGTTCTAATTTGTTACTCGTATATTTATCCTTATATTGTATTATTTTTACTCTTACAGTGAAGAAATTTCGGATGATCGCAATGGGACTTATTCGCAAGCGATCGATAATGCTGCCGCTAAAGATCCACAAATTATAATGATTGTTATAAAGTCTCCTAACGAAGAGAAGTAAGTTTGAATAATTGTTCACGAATTGCTTTTTCTTGTAAGAATTGCTGATACATTTAAATTACCGTGGTATTTTGTGTTCGCAGATATAGTTGCATTAAGAAACGAACGTGTGTTGATCGTCCAGTACCCTCTCAAGTAGTAACACTTAAAACAATTGCACCCCGCCCGGATAGATCAAGCGGTCTAATGTCGATTGCAACCAAAGTTGTAATTCAAATGAATGCCAAACTAATGGGTGCTCCATGGATGATTGAGCTTCCTATAAATGGATTGATGACCGTTGGATTTGATGTATGCCACTCGTCCAAAACAAAAACAAGTCATATGGTGCTTTTGTAGCTACTATGGATATGAAGTCCTCCACACGTTATTTCTCTTCAGTTACTGAACATATGAAGGGTCAGGAACTGTCTAATCAAATATTAATGAATATGACATGTGCACTAAAGGCATATCGTGAGCATCATGGGAGTTTGCCCGACCGCATTCTCTTTTCCGCGACGGTGTAGGTGATGGTCAGCTAAATCAAGTATTCAATATTGAGGTGAAATTCCTCAAAACTCGACTGGACGAGATCTACAAATCGGCGGGAAGAGAGAAAGGTTGCAATTTGGCATTTATTGTTGTAACAAAAAGAATTAACACACGTTACTTTGTGAATAAGCGCAATCCCGAACCTGGAACAATAGTCGATGATGTTATCACTTTGCCCGAGCGTTATGATTTCTATTTGGTTTCGCAGGCCATAAAACAAGGTACTGTTTCTCCAACGAACTACAATGTTTTGCACGACAGCATGGGTCTGAATGCTGATAAGATACAAATACTCACATACAAAATGACACATATGTACTACAATTGGTCTGGAACTTGCCGAGTCCCTGCAGTTTGTCAATATGCTCATAAGCTAGCATTTTTGATAGCTGAGAGTATTCACCGTGCACCATCTTCGAGTTTGGAGAACCAACTGTTTTTCTTGTAAAAAATTGACTATCCATTATGAATGTTTTAATATTTAAATCGTATCGTACATACCGAATACTTAAAATGTATAATAAAGATTAATTTGATATTTTTATTGTCGCTTGCAATGTGTTTTTTTTCAGTGGCAGCTGATTGATCATTCAATTAAATGGAATCATTTCAACTGATTTCGAAAATAGATAATGGTTTGTAACTAGCTTATTGCAGTTTGTTATTATACCTGCATTATAACTTCTTGCCGGCAGGAAAAGTATGTAACAGAAGGAGGCATCTCCAACCCTATAAAGTATATATATTCTTGATCAGCTTCAGCAGCCTAGACGATATAGCCATGCCCGTCTGTCCATCCTTCTGGATGAAGACCTAGATCTAAGAGACTATAAGAGATGGAGATATACATTTTTTTTCGATAGCACCTGTTATGTTTGCAGGCCGCAAATCGACAAAAATCGAGTAATAAGTAATTTTATAGCTAGAGAATTTTGGTGTACTCAATAATATCTATAGACTTTATAATGCCTGAAAACTTTTGTATGGTGTAAATGCCTACATCCTAGGAGTTACTTTGGCTGACAAACTGGTATATTTTGCACTTTAAGGTATATTTTGAATGTATTTCTGTATTAATTTACCTAATTTTAAGTATTTTTGTGGTATATTAATTTGATATATATTTTAAAATTAAAACCACAATAATGTGCTTTTATTCAAAATGGGTTGCGGGTATTTCACAGTCAAACACACACTCAATTGTAGCTTTCTTGTATTTTTTAACAACTTGAAACAATTACATTACAAGTTATGTATATTTTTCTGTGAAAATTGCAGCCTCCGCAATAAAAATAATTATTTATGCGTGTCTGCTTGCCGTCAGATATTTAGACAATATTTAATTAATCAACGTAGAAGTAGTTGCAGGTACTACTAATTTTAAAAGCTGTTATTTATCAGGCGTCAGTATTTGCCCTACATTGGAGGTTTTGGTTTTTTGCTAGATTCAGTTAAAATGAATTCTGGTTTACAGCGGAAATTTAATGGAATACAAAATACACGACTGATTGTTGTTTTAAAGTTGTTACCAGCAATTTCATTTATTATTAAAACTTTCATATGAAGCAAAAGGTATCCCAACACTAAGCTTCAGTCTTCACGACGGTCGTCTTTTCCGACACGTACAGACCATCCAAGAATTTTCGGATATCCTTGTTTTTTACGGTGGTCGACTGCTGGATAAGAGCTGCTGAGCCAGACACAGCCTCGATGTCGTTGCCCTCAACGATAAGCTCATCCTTTTGGGCCGTCGAGTTGACAACTGTCACACCGGGAGCCATCTCGACGCGTCGAATGTACTTCTCGCCCAAGAAGTTACGGATCTCGATGACTGTGTTTTGCTCGGATGTCACGCAGTTGATGGGGAAATGAGCGTACACAGCACGCATTTTGTACTGGAAGCCAAATGTCACACCTACAAGAAGTGTAATTAATATAATGAATTACGTGAGACTCCCAAAATATACTTACCTTTGATCATGTTCTCAATGTGACTGCACACTGTGCGCACAGCAGCGAGTTCCTTCTTAGTGCCAAACCATTTCTCAACTTTCAGAGTACGCTTGTCGGACATGTACATGTCCAGAGCAAGGTGCTTGAAGCTGCGCTTCAGCGTACCTCTGGTGCCGGTGATTGTGACAACACGGGCCTTCACTGAGGCTTTAATATCCTTGGGGATCTTGACACACTGATTCGAGTTGATCGTTCGCATTTTGACGACACTGCAAATAACAAATATTTTATGTCAGTAAGCAACGTATTCACAAAAACAGCAGGAATTTATGAAAAATGCATGCAGACGATTGTTGCATCAATTGAGAATTTCATACAATTTGCACTCCAAATTTTCATAAATGTAAACAAACTCAATTTAAGGTTCCTTCAAATATGTATATTTATCATACACAAGCAAAAATGTTGCAAAATAAATACATGCATAAATAAATCAATATTATGGCACGCAAATAACGCACTTAAGAGTCCGTAAAAACTGTCCATTGAGTTGATGTTTAAAAATTCATTTTGTGTACAAAATATTTAGAAACTTACACACTGCAGACCGACCGGAAAGAGGCTGAAAAAAGAAAGGAAATATTTGACGTTTATTAGGGGGTTGCCACACAGGTAAAATATGTGACATATTTGGGTAATTTTTCAGGACTGCCAACTGGTTCGACTATTTTTCTTATCGAAATTTAATATATGCAGTTTTAAAACAAAAATTGTGTTTAATTTTCACTACGTTTATTAATTTGCGGCATTTACAAAAGGGCACGAAAAATATGCGAACTTTATTTAAGATGTGTGCGTCAAGATAGCCCCGCAACTTTAGCGTCACCTATCGATACAAAAATATCGGATGTATTTATGGCTAGTCATGATATTTAGTCAAATAAGTTTAAGTGCAAATGAATCTATCGTTCTATTAAATCCATGTTTGCCAAATTGCAAAATCTGCTTATGAAAATATGTAGTTGTTAGAACATATCCCCTAAATGTAATAAATGTTGGTAGAACTGTTTAAGAGATATTTTAGAATAGGTACAACAATTTCACTTCTATAGCCATACAAAATGAGAAAAAAAATATGTTGCATTATGAGAAAATATCATGTAATAATGCAAAAATAAAATGGCTTTTATACTTGATATTCTTGTATTGATAGTTGACGCAAAGTTGAAGAACTATATTATGCCCCGTTTTCACTGCCATTCAGTCCATTAGGTTGGTCCAAGACTGCACCCAAAACCTCGGTTTTTTCGGTTTTTGACCTATACTTCCTCCACTTCGTTAAAATCCTCATAAAAATCTTGCAATTTGAGAAATTTTTGCATTTTAGAAATGCGCGTGCTGTTTTTTGAATTGTTCGCCAACTCGTGTTTACATTTGAATTGCAGAATTTTTATGAGGATTTTAACGAAGTGGAGGGAAAATTAGCGAAGTATAGAGTATAGGCCATTGCTGGCAGCAATGTAATATTTACATAAATACATTTACTTTTTAGCAACGGCATGGGTGTTTTTACGAGCGCGATATTCCTGGAAACAATATAATTTTCGAATTAATAGGGAGGAGTTTGGCATCCTTGTGGAGCGCCTTTGTGGATTGGCCAAAAAAGGCACTACATTTCTCCTCCCATAACTCGAACAACATAGCCTCGTGGATGCCACTCCACGATATTGACGGCTTGCGAGTTTTTTGGCTTATCTAAAATATAAACAATTTGCTTTAAAAAGCAAAATCAAATTTTTATTATTTTATTTTCATACCTTGGCGCACTTTAATGTCAGCTGTTTTGTTAGTGGTGAGCTCTTTTTCGTTGTCATATCGATCAAAATATCGCATAATTACCCAAAATGTGCGTTCGCTATTTCTACGTAGCTCGCGAACGTAGAAAAACCGACGTTTTTTCTTATGGGTTTTTACATGGGGCGAACGTAACATTCGGCCTGAACGTGAAAAAACCAAAGAAAACCGTGCGGTGGAAAGAGGCTATTATTGGTTTTTACATCAGGCGAACGTAACATTCGATCTAAACGGAAAAAAACCGAGAATAACCGCGGTTTTTGATGCAGTGGAAACGAGGCATTTACGCACATGAAAATATTGAGGATTACCAACAAAAACATTGTTGTAATAGCCTATTTCCACTGCACCAAAAAAAACTCGTATTTTTCAGTTTTTTTCCATTCAGATCGAATGTTACGTTTGCCCCATGTGATAGCCTTTTTTCACTGCACTCATTTTTTTACGTTTCGAACTGACTTTTTTTTATGGGTTTTCACGTTAGGCGAACCTAACGACCTGAACGGAAGAAAACCGAGGTTTTGGGTGCAGGGAAAATAGGCTATAAATACACATAAGAAAAAAAGTCGGTTCGAAACGTATAAAAACTGAGTGGCAGTGGAAATAGGCTATTACTATAAATACATGTATCGTTGTATTGATACAACTTTTTTCGTTATTGCCGGGAATTGTACTCAAATAGAAAGATTCGAAGTACTGCCTTTTCATTTTACATGTGTATGTGGTCTCTAAATGCGAAAATGTACCTCTACCAGATTATTTGAATATTGCACCAATACAAATAAGATATATTCGGTATATTTTCCGCTCTCAATTCGAAATAATACTTACGGTCACACTGTCCATGGCGTGGGTCGCGCTCCCTCCAAAACCGGCAATAATTGCGAATTCAGTGCTGGCTCTTGGTGATAACGGTAGTGAACAAAATATTGAATTATCGTATTGTTTTAGAAAAAAGCTAAGCTGAGCAAAATGAATACCACACCTTTGCCACCAGACGTCCTTCAAACGGCGGGGAACATGCTGGAATGTCACGACTTTCGGGACAGACACAAGCCAGAACTTTTAGAGGTAATTTCGAGATTAACATGATCGATTCATGGAATGCAAACTTAAAGAAATCGAATGTATTTTAATAGTTAACAGGCGTCAGCCAACATGGCAGAGCAACGATGAGCGGCCTCAACGACTTTGACTATCAATCACTAGCCCAACTGACTTCCAGCGATTCACATAACCTACAACAACTGCGGACGCTCACAAAATCCGGAATACCAAATGAAGTCTTGGAACATTTTAAGCGTAAATAGTAGAACCTATTAATTAAGAACCTATTAATAAAGTAAATTACATTGCTCATCCACACAGATATGAAATGCCACTGCTTAATGGGGCTATTGCCTGAGATTGGACGAGCATGGCTAACAATTGATTCAGATTTGTATATTTGGACATATGAGCAAGCCAGAGACGTTGCCTACTACGATGGATTAAGTCATTTAATTGTGAGCGTTGGACTGGTCAAGCCAAAAGCAGGAGTGCTTATTAAGGACGTCAAGTATCTTCTGTTGCTAACGACTCCCATTGAAGTGATCGTTTTGGGTATAACTTTCGATGACGAACACGATTATACAGATACAACCACTGGATCTAATGGAATGCAACTTATGAATAAGCCACTATTTGTGCTTGGCACAGAAAATGTTCCCATTAATGTCATTCAGGGCAGTGACGATGGACGAATTTTCTTAGGTGGACGGGATGGTTGTTTATATGAAATTGACTATCATTCCGAGTCCAGTTGGTTCGGCAAACGGTGTAAAAAGATAAATCATTCGCAAGGGCTGGTATCCTATATAGTTCCAAGTTTTCTTAAAGTATTTTCGGTAAGTAATTGCATTTTATCTCCAAGTTTTAGCAAACATCTTTTTTTTTTTTGCAGGAGGTGGATCCCATCGAGAAAATTGTGATTGACAACACCCGTAAATTGGTTTATATACTTACCGAAAAGGGATCTGTAGAAGCATGGCACATTGGTGAAAGCTGTGCTACTGTACGGCGGCTTGGAAGGATAACACAAAATGATATAGCGAGTCAAGCAATCAGTCTAATTAAGTAAGTTTATTGTCAATCCTCTTTACATAAAGTAATCTAATATCATTTTGTTCGTTAAATTCAGAACTGTTGATCCAGGCATTTTTAAGGGTGTCAAAGCCATTTGTCCACTCAGCACAAATGATTCGAGTTTTATTCACCTGGTCGCTGTAACAACGTGCGGTGTGCGACTTTATTTCTCTACCTCGAGATTAAGCTCCCAGCAGCAACAGTTGAACAGTATTTCTGATAATTTTGGCAATCAACCACTTCCATCGCTGCAAATGGACTCGGAAAACTCCAAGGGGATTTTTCTAATGCATGTTAGACTGCCGCCTGGCTATACGCCAAACGCCACCACAAATAAACCAAAACAGTTGCATGCGGCGCACTATAGTGAGGGAACAATGTTGATCATTACGAGGCAACAAGACCACAATTTGCTGTGGTCGGTGAGCTCGGCACCTTTCACCAACTTTACCTACTTGGTTGAATCGACGACTTTAGAAGGCATTGATGGCATTGTATGGAGTCTGGCCGAATTAAAGGATTCAATAGTGCCCAACATAACATCGATATTGCACAACTTACGTACGCCCCGACGAGTGGTCATGCTAACGAACCAAGGAACGCATATTGTGGAGTTATTGAAAGCAGCTCATATGCTACAGCAGTTGTTAGTATCGTGTAAGGGGCCGCATCATGAATCGGTGAAGATTTTCTTTCAAACCCAGAACGAACAAGAAGCCTGTGTTACCGCCTTGTTGTTGGCCACATCGGAACAGCTTCGTGGCAGCGATATTGCACTATGGGCAACGCAAGCGTTTATGCTGTACGGTGGGGAGCCTTCATATCAGCATTATATGAATCCTAGCAATCGAAATATGCCTAACAATACTATAGTGCCACAAGGAAGGGATCGAGTGCCGCCAATGTTCATGTCGACTCCTATGCAAAATTCAGCAAATAGTGGAGCAATGGGAACAACACAATACATTCAGCCAATTAGTCCCAGTAAGTAATTATCCGATGTTGTTTTTTTGTTTTGTTAATGTATTGAAATTTCAGTTGCACAGCCTCCGCAGCACCAACAGCTCTCTGCTGTGTCGGGCAATGATAACTCAATGTTAAAATATTCAGCAAAACACGATGGACTGTATATGTTTGTGTCGCGCATGCTGCGACCCATTTGGAAACTGCATTGCGTTGATGAAAATTTATGCTCGAGGCTAACAATTACAGATTGTTCAATTCTCTTGATTGAACTGCGTTCGTTGAGAAATTTCTTGGATAAGCACTCAGTACATGATCTTTCTTCTGGTATGGAATAGCCTCTTATCCCATTTCAGATCTTGCAAGTATACATAGCATATTTTTTGTATACTTATAGCCAGCAGACGAATGCCTTATGATAGTCATTTAAATAGATCGAATACAGTGAGGATGAGCCACAGCCAGTTGCCAATAAATGAACATCGCAACCTAACCGAGCAGGCACAGGTCGAAGAGAAGCGCTCGCTGTCTGCACTGAATCAATTTATTAGTAAGTTTTTCCATTGATGCAAGTTAATAGTAAATTAAACATTTTTGTTGCAGAGCATGCATGTGAGGTAATGTCATTGTGGGGCATCCTTAACGATCACCAGTTCCAGTTGCTTTGTCAGCAATTGACTCCCGAGCATCAGAAAATGCTTAGATGTTGCACGTTTCGAGATTTGCTAGTAACACGTTCCGAAGTGTGTGCTTTTCTCATTATTGCACTGATCAATTTATACCTCAAAGATAAAGCAGATGTGACCGATGTCTCGGATAACTTGCGAGAATTGTGTCCAAATCTATATAGACATGAGGACGAAGTCACTTATAAGGCAACCGAAATACTAATGAGTGCAAAGAATTCCAAATCAGCAGCAGAGAAGGAACAAAAGCTCTGCACAACATTGCAAATGTGCCTAGATGCTGCTCCAACTCTGCCCCTACACAGTATTTGTCAACAGTTTATTTCAGTAGATTTTTATGAAGGTGTTGTGGAATTATCCGCGACCTGTGCCTCGAAAATCGATCCAGAAGAGATCGGTATTCATTATTACAACAACAATGAGCCACCAGAGGATCGCGAAGGTTACACATGCTTTATAACTCGGTAATTTTTACATTTAAAAACAAATTTACATATTACTAAATATAATTTATTTTCTTAGCATGAACTATTACAAAGAGGTGCAGCTCATGTTAGACCATATTTATCATTCGGTTGTCAGCAGGAGACCTGATCAGGATCAGAGTAGAAACTTCTTTCAAAATGGTGACACAACTCACGAACATCATGATATGGAAAACAGGTCGAAGCAGACCATTAAAAAGATAACACATCAGGTCCTCAGAATAAAGGATCCATTAGTACATGTAACGATCTACGAATGGCTGCTATCACATGACATGAACAGTGAATTATTGGAACTGGTGCAGCCTTCGTTGGGCGAATTTCTACGCCGTAGCGTCAGCCGTAATCCAGAGAATGTGAAATTAATTGATTTATTGTGGAAGTACTACGAGAAGAACGGTCATCACTCACAGGCCGCCCAGATTCTTGATAACCTGGCGATGACTCGAACTGAGAACATAACTCTTGATGTGCGCATTGACTATTTAGTTCGTGCGGTTATGTGCATGCGCAATGAGACAGTTGGCTCTTCCATAACTAATGGTATCTTTTTGAAAGAGCTGGAGGATAAGGTACACAAGTGTAAATTGTTAAAATGTAGTATTATTGTTCTAAATGTTTTCTTTCTTATGTAGTTGGAGATTGCAAGAGTACAGAAATCCGTACTTGTCGCCATGAATCCGGTGGCAAACACTAATCATGAGGCTCGACAAGCTATCAATGAATTAAATTGTGCGCTCTATGATATTACACAACTGTACCAGAATTTCGCAGAGCGATTTGATCTCTGGGAATGCCAACTGTCGATACTGAATTGCTCCAATCACAACGATCCATTGTTAATTGAATCGGTCTGGGGTAACATCATTAATAGTGCCGTGGATCCAGCAGGCTCGACACAAGACCGTAGCACGAGACTCTTTACCAAAATTGAAGTTTTAGTTCGAGAGTTTGGAGAGTCGGGTCCCTGCTTCCCATTTGCATTCCTCATCAGAGAGTTGGAAATAAAAGCATGTCAAATGCACTTGCCCGAAGGAACAGTGCCTGAGAAACTGTTTGCAATGAAATTAGATATTGAGCTGCTGCTGGAATACTATTCAAGGTTAATTTGACTACTCTTATATTGATAAAAAAGAATAACTGTTAAATCCACATTATTTCATTAGAATGATTTCTATGAATGAACGCATCTGGGCAAACGAAGGCAATGAATGGCATTTGATACAGTCGGCAATCCGAGTGGTTACACTTCTGTCTGACAATGCTCAGGCCATCTGGTACCGTTCCAAGTAAGCGCTTACTGATCTAATACTACAATTAATAATAATTCAAAAACTTCTTTTAATTAGACGACGCATACTGGGCAAGGCACAAGACATAGTTGCTGCGTGTTTGAATATTTGCTATCAGAAGCCGGACACGAATCGTCTGCAGCACTCACTCAAGGAGCTTCAGTGCCGTTTGCAACGGCTATTAGGTTAATGCCTCTTTTGGAGTTATAGTTTTGAAATTATACACGTTTAGATAAGCGTAATTGAATATATGTTAATTTTGACTGAGGTAAATAAATTGTATGTGTTGTTTAATTCATTTCTTATGACTACGACTATGACTATGAAGTATCCATCATTTTAAGGTGAGCTTTGGTCAGTATACATTTGGTCATGTGACATGAGCAAGGCACCGGATGTTCCTCTACATTGGGATCAAGCAATTCCACTTCTAAATTATACTTTCGAGCGTCATTTGGATTACGTTTCATTAGGATGGTAAAGGCAACGGGAGAATTCTCTTCCAAATGTTCGCAATTCTCTTCGGGAAGTACAACAACGCATTGTTTCCAATGGGATTCTGGCGCAAGTGGAGATGTGCTCAGAGTAATAGCTTCTTCGCCAGGAAAGCGAACGTCGAACCATATGCAAAAGCCTTGGTGTTTACCGGCAAATTGCGTCGAGACCACTTCCTTGAAACGTATCTCATCCAAATCTTTCGAATCCACATCAAGTAGGTTCATCCAGTGGAAGACAATGCCCTCGTGGAGCAAATCGTTTGGTTTCAAATGGATAATTTCGGGACGCGTTGATTTCTGTAATCGCAGTTTTTTTGCAAATTGCTCCATTTTTACGCCGTCAACGTTTTTCCAATCATCAAAAAGCGATGGCACCGCACAAGGAGCAACAAAAATTGTGCACTCACTGGGAAACAATTGTCCATCCGGCTTGAGGAAATGATCGCGAGCATAAAGAACCGAGTCCAACATACCCTCATGCAGTAAATAGAATCCCATCCACTCCGACACTATAATGTCGACTTTGTCAGCTGTTGCCGGCAGAACGAATTCTTCGATTTGCGAGTGGATTACCTTGACTGTTTCAGTGAGACCGTTCTCTTCAATCAAATCCAGAGCTACTCTGGTGGCCAAATTGGACGCCTCCACGGCATAGACTAAACGGGCGCCGGCCTGTGCACAAAATGCGGAGAGAATTCCCGTTCCAGCGCCGACATCGAGTACAACTTTGTCCTTAAACAATTCCTTATTTTTTACAATAGCATTGTAATACGCCTCTTGTCGGGGTCGATCCTTAAGCATGAGCTCGTGGATCTATGCGAAATTTGAAGATGAATCACAAGACTAATTAAATAAATTTGATATCAAGCGCAGCCACAGTTACCTCCAAGTTCTCATACTCTGTAAAATAGTTATTCAACATAACTGAATAGTAATAGTTATTTAAATTATTAACAAGCCGTAAAAATCACAATTCGTATTTTTAGGTTAAGCGGAATAACAACAGAAATGCTTTTTAACAGAAATGAGAAACAGCCCCCTAACATAGCAAGTCTACCGGAATGTTAAATTACAGATGTTTTGATATAAACAATTTACTTCCAAATCGCAGACAGTATTTTTATGGAAATGTGTAGTACACATTGTGTACTTTCATGTTTGTGTTTTAAAGCAGCTTTGGAAATAATTAATTTAGTCATTTTAATTGCAGTTTATTATTTGTTTTTTTTTTTTTAATTTAAAAAGGGTTTATGTGAAGCAAATCATTTTTTTTATTGTTAGAAAAGTAGTACATTTCTTAAAAGTAACTGCGGTAACATTGGGTTGTCGTCGGCCACGTAAATTTCATAATAATAAACAAAGCTTCATGTTTTTCTGTTCAATTAATGCATTGCGACATGAATGACATAAACCTCATAAATATGATAATCAATTGGGATATTAGCACCACCGAAAATGTGAATGAGAGTCTTCTGCGCATTGCTGAAAAAGAAGTATGTACATTTTTTTCTCAACATGCTCGGTAATGAGCAAATTAATTTCTGATTATTAATTTAGGAAGAAGCGAATGCCAAGCTTGGTGCCCTGTTAGCCAAGCAATGCCAGATTGAAGCAAAATTAAGCGGAATTGGCAGAGCGATGACTGCCCTATCTACTGTTGAGAATGATTCCAATAAATTGAACAGGCAAATCGTAAACACCGCCAACCTGGCAGAGTCAGTTAGTGCAAAAGTGCGTCGGTTGGATATGGCACGATGTCGCGCTTCTGAATGTCAGCAGCGAGTGCACGATTTAATCGATCTACAGCTATGCAGCCAAGGCGTGGTAAAGGCCATAAATGGGCAGGAGTATGAGAAAGGTGCAGGACACATTGCACGTTTTCTAGCCATGGATCAACAGCTACTGCAGCGCACTGCAGACGATGTTCAAGGATCGATTACGTCGGTGAGCGATGCAGTACACACTCTGGAGGAAGCCAGGGATAAGATGAGAGAATTGATTGCCAAGAGATTTGATGAGGCAGTGCAAAATGATGATTTAGCTTCTGTCGAGAGATTCTTCAAAATATTTCCATTAGTTGGCTGTCATCGCATTGGCATTGAAAAGTTCTGCGGCTATATTTCGCAAAAGTTATCGGCAAAGGCACAAAAAGAGTTGCGCAACACCCAGGACATTGCTAAGGCAGAACGCCGTCTTCATTTGGCCTATGCTGATCGTTTAACTGCAATTCTAGAGAATTTCGCACGAGTTATTGAAGTTAATCAGCCCATAATTGAAGCATTTTATGGACAAAAGTAAGTAATTGTTTGATTTATTTAAAACGGCCCCGAGTATCTTTAAATATCAATTGTAGCTCTACGTCCTTGCTAGATATGATAACAATATTGCAAAAAGAATGTGATATTGAAGTAAAAAACCTACTGCTGGAATTTAATAAGAATCGACAGATTCAGTATCGTATTAAACAAGTGAATGAAAGTGCACTAAGACAGAACAGCGCAACTTCGGCCGGGAATAGTATACCCTCGTTGGGCCACTATCGAAAACCATCTGGAGGATCTATAGATAAGCTGAATCCCAAGGATATAGACTCTATCATTGCCGAAATTACAGTCATGCATTCGAGAATAGAATTATTTTTTCGATTTATGCGACGTCGATTGCAGGTAAGCCAATATATTCAACAAATCCGACGTAATAAAGATGAACTTTCTAATTGAAATGCAGACGAATGCTGAGGCATGCTTCCAGGACGAGGAACCCCAAAAAAGTATCTTAAATAAATATGAGCAAGTTGTAAAGGATTGCGATTTAAGTCGACAAATGCAAGAAATTTTAGGCACGTATTTACTTTTTGAGAGGTAATTAATTGTTTTTTTTTGGATGTTTATAATGTTTCTAATTATTTTTTGATTGTTAGATATTTTATGGAGGAAAGTGTTTTAAAAGCCATTGGTCTTGATACCTATGAAGCGGGACAACAGTGTTCGTCTATAGTTGATGATGTTTTCTTTATATTACGTAAATCAATTCGACGTTCTCTAACAACACAATCAATTAATGGAACTTGTGCTGTCATTAATAATGTGGCCTCATGCTTGGATGGAGATTTTGTGAGTGCACTGAAGGCACCATTAAAAAGCGGATATCCGTCGGGATACATTGATTTAGCTCAAGCCTATAATGCCATACAGACCAGCTTGCAGCAGGGAAAACTACACTCAAGTGATGCAGATCGCAATCGTACAAACTTTATTGTGCAGTTGAATAACGCTGATATGTCCACTGAATACATCGAGACCCTCTGGCAGACCATGGAACAAGAAATATCAGGTACATTCCCAGGTATTAGTGCTGTCGAGCGTCAACTTTTAGAAAGCTGTTTGACAGAGCTTAAAAATGTTCGCGATGCATTAAAGGCTACTGTTGACTTTGGCATACAGCAATTAAGATCGAGTGCGATTCGTCCACGCCTAAATCCTTGGGTGGACGAGTTTTTGAACTACAGCCATCATTTAACAGAGGTAAATTCCTTGAGATGTTGATTTTTTATTATTATTATTTTAGACATTCTTTATTATTAATGTATTTAGGAGGAGCTGGCCACATACGAAGCTGGAGAAACATTTGTTCAGTATTTTATTGTCCAATTGGATGGACTCTTGAATTCATTTAAAAACGCTCTCAGTCCTCGTAATTATGATGCACTTGTAAGCATATTGGCTACAGAAGTTACCAATCGTTTGGAACGAGCTATAAAAAAAAGCTCATTTAATCGGGTGAGTTGATCACTTATTGTAAGTGCAATGTAGTGTTTCTAATTTTCTTTTAAACTGCAGCTTGGTGGTCTTGTCCTCGATCAAGAAGTGCGCGCCTTGGGCGCGTATTTAACAGGAGCAACATCATGGTCGGTGCGTGACAAGATGACACGCCTTTCACAAATAGCCACGCTCTTAAATTTAGATAAAGTCTCTGAACTGTCCGAGTATTGGAATCCTGAAAATAACGAAATGCCTTCTTGGCGATTGACTCCTAACGAAGTGCGAACAATTCTGGTATTAAGGTAAAGTGATCATTTTATTCATTTGGATTTAAGAGTACTTAGTTACTAATCTGCAATTCCAGAAGTGATTTCCGTATGGAGGACATAAAACGCTTGCAGCTTTGAGTAAAATTATGCTGCGGATGTAATAGTTTTATCAGCACTAAACCAATGATTGTAATCCAATCTTAATAAAAACTGCGATAACGGGCCAAAACTTGACGCACTTTTAATACTGGCCAGTAAATTTATTAATCCCAATATTGATACGTGAAATCTAAAAATATATTTTAAATGCCAGTAAAAATATGTATAGCTGATATTTATTTATTACTTACTTTTCTTCAAGTGTAACAACTTGTTTTAATGTATCCTCCTCTATTGAATCTAAAAGACTAAATTTTTCGCATATACTAAATATTTCAAGAATTGTTCCGTATACAGGGTTTTGAGATTGCATTGTTGTTTGATTATTTTTCTTTTTGTCGATTAAATCATTCAGTAAAAAGCATTGTGAGAGAACATTAGCCAAAAATATTGAGTGAGCTCGTTGAATCTCTTCGAAATCTGCTTTATTTTTAATTACGTTAATGAGTATACTGAATTGACCTAAAATGTGATAAAAAATTTTAAATGACAAATAAATATATAACATCGGTTAACTTACTTTCAAGAACATCTACTTGTATATAATACTGTAAGTTATCCAAAAAGAATGTTAAATGATTTCGGAAATTCATTATTTTGACGTTGACTCGGGCTCCCGTCTTGGCAACCCATTTGTGACGAGCCCAAACGAGCTGAAGATCATATTGAAGCTTGCGAATAATTAACAGATGACGAAACACATTGTTATATCGCTCCATCGTAGTTGGTGAAAACAATAGATTCAATGGCCATTTATAATTGTATTTCAGATGGAGATTTTGCCATATACCAAATTCGCAGCTGTCTTCAAAATCATTGGAATGTTTTTGAACACTCAAAGTAAAGTTCTCCAATTCATCGACAATTCCCATTTCATTGGCTGCAATCTGCAAAAATTCATTTCAAGACTGAAATAAAAGATTTGAAAAAAAAAAAAAAGATCATAAGTAAAACATTCGTACCTCAAAAGCTCTGGTGTAGCTCTTAGCATTTTTGTTGGAAAACCCTTTGGCACCAGCACGAATCTGACGCAGAAATTCCAAATAAAATTCTCCGCGTCCCAACAGATAAAAGTGTTTTATCAAACACATTTGATGTACCAAATTATCTTCAAAAAACCGCTATATCGGATAGACGTTGACTAACGAATTTCTTGATATCGTTGATGACGCTTTCGAAGCGTATGACATCGATTCTATTCTCGTCATTCAGATCTTCAATCATTTTGGAGAAAACGCTTTCTTTGCCATCCCAAAGTTCACTGACATCATCACAATATGATCCATGCGTTTTAGCTGTCCATGATTCAGATCTATGTCTTCTGCGATCTACCTTAAACAGGAGCACCGTTTGACCGACGAATAACACTTTCTCGGCTAAAATAGTTGACACAAACAATGGCAATTGAGCCATATTAATTTCATATTGCCATATATCTTCTTCTGACACCGAAGACTGTAAGGATATCAAAAATTCGGTACTTAATATGGAAATTTGTAACTTGAAGCATTAAAATTATACCAAGTAAGTTCTGCTTGTCATTGATTTTTCAGAAGATGTTTTGGTTGCATTTTCATTTGAATACTTATAGCTAATAAAAAATTCATTGTGGGGATCATCGATCATCCCCAACAGCAGCCAGTGGGCCAAGTGTGAGTAGAAAACCAATTTAATTGGTTTTGTAATTCTACAAATTATACAAAATTAATTCCAGAAATTATACAATAAATTCGTGACGTACTTGGAAAATATGTCATTCATCCGTTCATTTACTTGGTCATGTTGTTGGTTTCGCAGATTCTGCAATAGTCCACAGCCATGAAGTTTCTATAAGATTAATACAATTTACAAGCGATTTTTTCAAATATCAACTACAGAGATCTTACTTGGGTTCTAGCATCGATAATAAGTTTGCGCAAAATAAGGATAACAGGTTTTTGCGTTTCCAAGGCGTTATGAATATACAAAAGAGAGTTTGTTGAATTCTTTTGGTAATAAGATTCAAGTCGTGCTATTTCGCTGTAATATTCTTCGAGAGCAATTTCAATACCTTTTGCAAAATTTTTCAAATAAGAACCGTTTGAATATTCTGCGTACAAAAAAAAAACAAACAAAATTGCTATTAATAAATAGATTAAATATGTAAAATAACTACTGTTAGGATAAACAGAGATTAATTGTTCACTTTTCATTGATCTGACTTCAATTATCATAACGCGTCTTTGATAAACAAACTTTTATTTCATAACCTGAAATATAAGGACTTTTTTTATGATCTGTAGACGATTGCTGGGACTGTTCGTGATCTCGCTTGATTTCGTAATTTTATATTGCCTTTCAATCCTTGATATTTTTCCTAATTTATTATTTCCAAATGGGCTTTGAGAAATTGTAATTAATACGGAATTGGAAAGGCATAAAACGTAAAAAAAATTCTTGTGCGCGAACTTTGTAAGTATTTAAACAAACAAATGCACTAAGTTCATCGAATTTTTTTTTTAGTAACTATGATGTAGGGTTATACAGAGGGATAAAGCTCGACTCGACTATTGATGATAAATTATAACATTTATGCATCAAGTCATTGATTTAAGTTGCACGCACCTTCAGCTTCCTTAAAGTCGGATACATCATTTGGATTGTTGCCTCCAAAGTATTTAGCAAACCGCACAATTTCATTGAGGTAATTTAATGTACCAATAATGTCGTCAAAAATTGAACGCTCACAGGGATGTACAAATTCGTCCACTACATTTGAGACCTAAATAAAAATTCACTGAAATTATGATGGTAATAGTTCACATGTGTGCTTATTTTGCATTAACACTCACAAGAAATTTTTTAAAGCTAATTCCTTTGCAACTTAGGCTTAAACAGGACACAATAACGTCATGTAACATTTCATTAGTTTTAAGATTAACCAAGAAAAGAATGAATGTTTGTTTTTCAATAAATAATAAAGAAAATGCCCGCAAACTCGCAAACCATCTAGAGGTGGCGATACATTCATGGCATCAATATATCGATGTTTTAGACTTTCGCAAAATCGATTTTTGTGACGATTGTTTTTTTATTTTTTTTATGAATCATATATTTGTTTATGTTAATTCTTTTTAGAATATAGTTGAAAAACTTTTAGGTATCAAGCAAAGTTTCCAATATGTACGTTTTATGACTTGAGAATTAAAAGTGTTCTAATGATATTTTGGAATATTTTCCAGTTTCGTGTAGAAAGGCGCTATGTTTAAACGGTCTATCATTCTAGGTATTTTTACGTTGCTTAAAGTCTCAAGATGTTGTTTTGAATTATTTTTAAAACTAGTTATGTAATTTAGTTTGCAATGAAGACACCAACGTCTTAGTTGTCATAAATCCAATAATGATATTTGCAAATATGTTCACATTGTATTTAATTAGTTGTCCGATTGAGCGGAACTGAATTATCGCTCCAATACTGATTCATATATTTGAATAATCAGTTTCATCAGTGATCAGTTTCCAAAATTTAGTAATTTAAAAGAGGTGATTTCCTTTTTATGATGCTTTTTTATTTTTAACTAAATTAGGAAAAGATTTGATCTGTATTTGATTGTCCAATTAAATGGACACTTGAATTCATTTAAAAACGTTTACAGCTCTTGTAATTACAATTTGTTACCAATCATTTGGAATGAGTTATAAAAATGAACTCATTTAATCGGCCCTTCCTACGGGATCCAACTCTGGGGAACAGCATCGAATTCCAACATACAAATCCTACAAACGTTCCAAAACAAAACGTCTAATCACCAATGCCCCATTCTACTTCAGGAATCACACACTGCCTAATGACTTTCGTATGCCAAAGGTATCTGCAGAGATTGTCAAATTCAGCTCCAAATACGTGCCAGGACTTGACACCTACTGTAACCAGCTCGCAATCAACCTGCTGGACAAAAGTCTCTACGTCAGACGCCACCCTCTTGACCTGCCCTTTAGGCCATCCAGCGAGTGGTGACCTTTACTCTCCTGTAAATACTCCCTTGTAAATATTCCCCAAAAATGTAAAACCTTCTGTATATACCCCCCCATAAAATTTACTTATTATCAATTAGATAGATTGTAAATAAACAGAATAAAAAAAAAAAAATTTAATCGGCCAGGTCCACCACATATTGTTAGTAAGATTATTAACTTTCCTACAAACTGTAGCTGGATACAAAGAAAGTCCCATATTTACGAGTATTGAAATTCTGAAAATAATAAAATGACTTCTTGGCGTTTGACTATTTAGTATGTTATTGAGGTAAAATAATAGTTTTATTCATATAGATTGTAGAATTAGTTAATATTCTACAACAAACCAATTATTGGATTTGAATCTTATCGAAAACTAGACGAACCTTAAATTGAATAATTCCAATCTTAATATGTGAAATCTAAAAATAGATTTTAATTTGCAGTTAAAATATGTAAATGATTTTGGAAATTAATTATTTCGACGTCGATTGGGGCCCCAGCCTTGGCAACCCATATATGACGGCACAAGCCAGTAGTTGGTGAAAACAATGGATTTAATATACTTATATATACTTATTTGTGTTATAAATGCAGATTTTGCAATATAACAAGATTCGAGAAAATAGATTATGAGTAACACATTTGTATCTCGAAAGCTCTAGTGTAGCTGTTAGCATTTTAATTTGAAAACCCTTTGGAACCAGTACGCTATTTTGAGATTCACCTTAAACAGGAGAAGATGTTTTGGTTTACATGTGTGGGGATCATCGATCATCCAAATATGTTGAATATGTTGTAAAATTGTTCGATAGCATTCGCAATATTATTTTCAAAATTCTGCAAAACAATGCCATATCGGTTAATATTACTAATTAAACTAAGAAAACTAAGTTAAGGATTCATATTGAATTTCGTTAGTTACATATTCAACTGAATGGAACTGGATAAACGATAAATGTAAACAGTTTCGAAAATTAATGTATGTAATTTATTATAAATATTATTACGTTAATTTACTGATTAATATTTAGTGTTAAATAATATTTCCATAGGTTATGGGAATATATGCAAACATATTTTCACTCATTAATCCCATGGGTCTACCCAATACGATACATAATGTATGTTTTTGGTTTTTTTTTGTTCATTTCGGGCTCTTGAAGAGAATTTTCTCAAAGTAAGTTTAAACAAAATACAAATCGATTCATAAGAATATAAATTATCCTTTTGGTTTTCAAAGCTGTCAAATGTTATTGTCTTTTGGTGCGACAATGCTGAAAATGTGCACCCTAGACAAAGTCGCAATAAATAATGCTTGTGTGTCGGCCATGACTCGATAAGGTGGCCAAAAATGTTAACAAGTATGTACATGTACGAGTATACTGGTTTATGGTTTTTCATTTTACACCTTTGTTGGCAACATGAATCTCTGCAGAGGACCAAGACAAACGTCTCTCAAATGCTGTTTAATGCTTCCTTTTTGCGAGTTGGCTGTTGGCTAAACTGCTGACATTGTAAAACTATGCTTTGGCTTTAGTAAACAGATTCGTGTATGTACTTTAAAATAGTGTATACAATAAACACATACTTATCTATTTTCATATCATAATCTCATACATGCATTTTTTGTATTGTTAACTTTAAACTTTTGAATACATACATTGACTACAAATTCATTCCCATAAGTGGCATACACATCAGTGATGCCAATATTTTTTCGAAAAAAAGACAGATTGAGAAAAATAAACAGGAAAAATAGGATGAAAATATTATAAAAAGGATAGAAAAAAGGTTGTTGCCTGGAGAATCCTGATACCTCTTCACTTCTGACCAACATTTTAAAGTATTTTAAATTTTTTCCCAATTTATTAGGTGAATATAAGAATATTGTGAAATTATTTTGCTTTTAACCTCAGAATGTGTTGAAAATATATTTAAAATAGACAGATTTGAGTTCTTTTTGGATTTCAAAATACGATCTACCGAAAATGCGTCCATTTTTTTTTAATGTGGAATAATTGTCCGGCAATCTGAAATACATCCAACAATTTTTCGTATTTAAAAAATAAAATTTATATCAAGTAACATATTAACCTCTGCTTTAATTGATTGATCAATTTGATCACAAAATCTGTACAGGTACACCGAATTATTACCTCTGTTGCATCATACATTTTTCCTTTTTAATTTGCCAAATTGGATTCAAATTCATATCCCAAATACAAATCTCTTTTTATATGTTACTCAAATTGGTTATGCTTATATCGGTAGACTCACCAATTAACAGACTAAACTTTTCGTTGCCCAGGTCAAGACGCAGATCTTCATTAAAGTGCACAGACACTACATTTTTTAATAAGGTTATTGCACTTAGTTCTGTGCAATTTAACCTTCTTTGCGTCAAAATGTGTTTTTACCAAATCTCTTAGGTTTCACTAAACTTGATGTCTGAATTATGTCGGCTAATGTAATCTTTAAAATCGGGCTGCAGTAGCCAGCAATCCCGAAACTTTTGCTTATACTTTTCTTTTGGCATTTTTAATTTAATAATACAAATTTTGATAAATTTAAATTGGAGCGCGAAAGCAACTATTTTAGAAAAAAAGAATTAATATTAGAATTAAAAAAAGAACAGATTTTCGGATGAAAAATCTAAAAAATGAACTGATTTCAGGTATGCGGATGATTTGCAATTTTTTCCGGAAAAAACATGAAAGATCTGTCCGGAAAAAGGACAAATTGGCATCACTGATACACATAAAAATAAAACATAATTGAAAAAAAAATCAATTTCTTTAGACCATTCGTTACCTGATCCCAATTTTATTATCTTAATTACATTATACGAAACTGGGCTATGAAATGTGCTTGGATGGATCAATGCTCTAATTTGTAAAGACAATATTCGGAAATATAGATATACATAAGTATATAGGCATATGCTATCTCGTAGTCGAGAAATATCCACTAATGTGTTTCCAATTGTAAAATATAAAGATAAAATAACTGTATGTCGGTAAGCTAAAGAGAACGTGGTCAAGTTTTAGCATAAATTGTATCTGATCAAGAATATATACATATGTACATACATACAAATGTATGTATTTTATACCTGCTTATGAGTGATGGATACGTATTCTGTTTCCACTAAGTTAGAATCCCCTTCCACCCCATTGGTAGTTGGTATAAAAGCAAGCAATTCCAGTAGTTTTTATATTCGCCCGGAGTGGCCGTGAGCTGCATTAGAAAACTTATTTAATTTTGAACAATTCCGACGTGTTATTTTCATTTTAATTACACTTTGCTCAATAATTCAGCAAGTTGAGTGGCCCGTAAGTGCATTATCCTCTCACTGGTTTGACTAAATGTAGGGTCATGTTAACGATTTTCGTAGTAGTGGAGTTTTCTAACAGACCAGTTGAATTTCCAATTTATTGCATTTTATTTTGTAACATGCATTTTTAATTTTGCTGCTACGTTAATTAAATTTAATTTTCTCTGCAGCATCCACAACCCCTTGTAAGTGCCTTAAAAAAACTTTTCGCTGCTTGCGCAGTGGACGCCTAAGAGGGACCCCAAGTCCTGTTCCACACTAAATAAGGGCATGTACATATATACATATATATGTACATACATAAATACAGTTATTTTGGGCTATGCAAGTATTCGCTATGGAGTTTGGTGAGTTCTCAAATGAGTTTTTCATGTTATGAAAAAAGTTCATCACTAAATATTTCACTTGTTTGCATTTAATTAAATTTTGATGCTGAAAATTTATGTTAAGTGAATTTATCCATAACAGAAGATATTCCTTGGCCGTTTTAAGCGATTTGCTGGACTTCTACAGAGCTTTACGCCCAGACCAAATCTACAATTTTTGTATTCCATAACATGAACAGCCTCAAATTGAAATATTGCTAATATTCCCATTGACCCTTTCAATACCATACGTTAAAATACTTGAGAATAAAACATGTTTCTATGAAACATTTGTAAAATTTATTGATAATATAGCATATGTATATTTATGTATAATAAATTGCACTTATTCGTCTAATGTAGTTTATATAAAATTATCTATTATTCTTTCTTTCCATTATCATTTTTAATACGTAATTTATGAAGGGCACGAATTATTGCTCGATCTCTTAAGGGAAATAATAAGCTTATAAGCTGATTGGAACCTTTCGATTATGATTCTACTTATTTTCAATTCCGATAAGATTTTCAATGGTTCGACAGATTTACGCATATTTGTATACATATATAAAACTGCATACTTATACAGTTTATGTGTAGATCTACTTGTGTATAGAAAACTTGAAATTGTATTGCATGTCTTTTCATTTATTCTCTTAAATTTATTATTTTATTTGATTGAATGGTTTGTAGAGTTTTGATTTGACTTTTGAAATATCATTATTTTTTTTTTGTAATATACATTTAATCGCCTAAAAGGGAGTACCAATAAAATTCACTATATGAAAACATCTAAGTAAAGCAACAATTTGATTATTTTGATATGCGTACCTACACTAGTTATTATACGAGTATGTAGGCATGTGTCTACAAATGTGCATTTAATCTTATGTTTATACCAATTTAAAAGGCACATTTTTCATATATATGTATGTTATTTAGAATTTCTGTTGACAGATTACAATTAAACATATTTTTGGTCAGTTTGTCTTCATCATATATGGTATATAAGTACATATTTAAATGTATACACTATAGTACATATAAATGAATAGCTTGGTCGATATTAATTGCACTATTTTGTTCTTCTGTTTGGTTCATCATTGTATGGAGTGAAGCGTTTCGAGAGGACTTTTGATGCTAGAAGCTTAAGCATCAGTATGTATGTATCTGAGAAGCCACTTATTGATTATAGAATCTATTGCAGATAATTAATTCACAACTTTATCTGAGGTTAAGTCGCATTCGTTCCATTCCTCAAGTGCCCAGGATGGAAGTTCGGTTTCATACTCCCAACCAGGTCCCTGAAAAAGAACCAAATTCTGTGTTAGCCTCATATGTCTACTTCATGATGTTATGTTCAGTTAATATCACCTTGTATTTCCATGCATGCAAGTACATGACGAGATCCTTGGGTTTAGGGTCGCGATAGTGCACTTTGCATTCGTAGCAATGCTTATCGATAACAACTTTATCTGACGCCAACGGGACTTCGAGTGCATTTCCAGCGCTGGCTTGTGGACCATCTGTGCTCTGTTGTACTGCAACTGGGGTGGACTGCTCATCAGCTTTGCCTACGAATCCTTGATTGCTATTTGTACATGGTTGTTGTGATTGCAGCTTAACTGGCTCTACATTTTGTTGATTTTCGGCAATGGGTGGTGTGGTTTCGCGTGAATTAATGCCAACATCGTCATCACTGTTATGTACGGCTGTAAGGACAAAAAAAAATTATAGTTCATGATGTCATGAAGGAAGAACACCTTCAATATTGTCTGGAGAGGTATGTAGACTTACCAAAAGTTTGATCACTGCTTAAGCTTTCCAGATCAGTTTCATCTTTCGAATTTTTGAACAATGATATGTCAGAGTCACAATCTATTCCTAACCAGTTTTCAGCATTGTGTATGTTAATGAGATCTCGTATTAGTTCATCGTCACTTTTGCCACCAATATCTCCAGAGCGACCTTTTAGCGGTCCAAATACTTCATGATTGTACAACGGATCGTTAAGTATTGGGTAGCCTAAAAATAATCAAGCCAAACGTAATCAATAAATAAAATTTGTAATACAATACTCGATAGAATCTTACCCAAATATTGCAAGTGCACTCGTATCTGATGCATGCGCCCTGTGAGTGGCTTACAGAGAACTACGCTTGTGGTTCCGTTTTGGGAAAGCTTTTGAAAGGTTGTGGTGCAATCCTTGCCCTTTTGCGATACCTTGCAGACGCCAATCTTATAGCTGACCACCTCAATTGGTTCCTTGCATTCTACAACGCCACTATAAATCGAAAACACATACATATTGCAAATGTTCTTTTTAGTTAATACACATATGTACACGTACTCTGGAAAGTTGCCTTCTACTCGACAGATATACTCCTTCTCCACCTGCCTGTTTCGGATCTGCTGTTCCATTTGGCGCGCCTTCTTTGGACTACGACCAAATAGCAATAGACCAGAAGTCAATCGATCAAGACGATGAATAGTGCGAAGATTCTTTAGATTGAACTCCTTGGCAAGTATAAAGACGACCGTATTATGTCTGTATCGGCCACACGGATGAACCTAAGCATATAAACATAGGCGGATTATAAAGGAATGTGCAAGAATTATATAGAGGTTAAGGCAAGGTAAAGTATTCGATAAGTGAATAGAACATGTTTTATCTAGACTCGGACTGTTAATAGGCATATTTTATCGCTAAAAGTTGTTAATTCTATAGCTTGTAATTTACGTAATATGGCGGTCGTTAAAGCCACTTACGGGTATAGAGGCCGGTTTATTAACAACCACAATGTCCTCATCCATATGCACAATTGTGATTGGTTGGCAAGTGACGGGCACTTCGTGTCTGCAAAGATACGAGTATTGATAAGTGCGCATATTTAGTTAGATCTTTGTAACATTTGGCGCTTCCAGAAAAACAAATAGATAGATGTTATATATATAGTATGTAGATATCCATGTCATATCGGACTCTTATGGCAATGTGTATGCTTCTTAGACAAACATTATGCTTTCTTCTTGTAGAGAAAATTCACAGCTCAGTTCATTTACTTTACCTCTTTTTGGTATATATACGTGTTGTATTATAATATGTATGTTACAAAGAAGTTAACAAAGTTAGAGTTCCCGTCATTGAGTTACTGTTTTGACCGGTTTCAATATACTATAAATGACGCCTTTAAATGTTGGCGTTAACAGAGAACAACCGCGAATGTTTGTTGTTGAATACAGAAGCAGGTCAAGTACTTTTATTTTATTATATTAATTAAATACACTCATAAAAAGTAAATGAGAAAACTTAATTCAATTTATGACAATGAAACACGTTCACAAATTTCTAAAAAATTGTATTGACTAAGACATATTTTTATTCAAATGCCATTTACCTGTGCACAATATTGGCTAACAAATCATTATGTTTGAGCCGATAATCGATGGGCACCTTCTCGAAATTGACGGTTAATGTGCCTGTTTGAATACAGCGTTCATATTCCTCAGCTGGATGAGCTCGAAACTCCTTTGAGAATATATCAAGAATCTTTTCGCCCACCCAACGTCCCTTAGTGAAGGTCGTGAAGGTGAAATAATAGGGATAAACTTTTCTAAGACCTATATGTATAAAATTGAATTCTTAACGTGAACAAATATAGGAAAACATTTTAAATATTTACTCACCATTTTCAGTATAATAAGATGTTTCCTGATATCTTTCATCCGTAAATCCAGGTCTTTTCGCTTTCAATGCCTTTGTCTCGAGTTTTGCCTGAATTGTGAATGAAAATGATGGCGTAATCAAATGTCTCAAAAGTCAATGTATAAATGTATAAATGTGTTTGTTCTACCTTTTTTAAATCTTTGATTTGCTCAGTGTCTTCAGTTTTCCTTTTCTCCGGAATTTTAAGTTTCTGTTTCTCTGATTCGCTTACTGCATTCAGCTGAAAGTTGAAAAGCAAGGACACAAATGAATGTGGATTTGTGTAACGAAGCGCATAGCCCGATAAATACATGGATCGAGAATATGTTAAAAAGTAATGAAAAACAAAATGTAACACAAATGAATATCTATTAATACACCCATACTCAGTTTTAAGACTACCACATTATTTCAAGGATTATGTCGTAAAGATTTTGGTGGAGTTAAATGCAAAGATTACGTATTTAATTTATAGAAAACGAAAATGCATGACAATTCCGTTGTTCTAGATCCGTATAAAAGATTTTGTGGTTTGTTTTCGAAATATATGTTTTCAGGCACTCAAGAAGACAAATCGAGTGGTCTGACGTAGGTATGGCAAGTCAGCAACTCAAGTTTCGGAAACCATCAACAATATTTATACTTTTTGGCGTCTGGCATTTTTATCTTTTCATAATTTGATCACCGTATTCCTGGCTACATTCACATGCTCTCAAGTGGTCCATCGTGCACTCTACACCTTATGTACATATTGGTATACATATAGCATTTGTACTCAAATATGGTAACGGTGTTTGTGCATTGTACAATGTACATTGTATAATGTAATTTATAGACAAATGCAGTCACATACATATGCAAACTGTTGCTGCTGCTGCTGTTGCTGTTGCTGATTTAGATGTATATATAAACGTATGTATGTGTAGACACAGATGCATAGAAGACGTGTGTCTGTAGATACTTTGGAATAGATACTTGCATTTCAGTTAGTTGTCTCTTTCGCGGACTCCGTTGAGTGAATGTTGGCTGGCTGACTTTTGTCTTTGCTTTCATTGGCAGTGCGCCCAACAAATGATGGAAACATGCGGCAAGTCCGAAAAAAGCTGCGCGGGAGGGCAACGGAGCACAGGAGACCCGCCGCGACCACTTCGACCGGGACATGATGGTCGGCGGTCGGCGGTAGCGAGTTGAGTTAGCTTGTTTGGCAGTTTGGCAGTTTGGCTTGAGCAGCAGTAAATACCCTTGCGATGCGCCTTGTTGTTGTGCATTATTCCGTTAAGAACGATTTATGCAGTATTGATATATATTCTCATAGCTTGTTCTGTCTTCTCTGCTACTATGAACTGCGATATTGCTGTAGAGTATTAGATCTTCGATGGGCGGAAGAATGCATTTTTTCGTCTCGTTACAGTTACATAGCATCTTCGTCTCACATGTGCACACATTCAAAACCAAAACCAAAAAAAAAAGAAGAAGAATAATAATGCGCCAAGATCCCACAAGCCCTGAGCATGGTAGACACAAAAGACACAGTCGACACAAGTCTCGGATTCTCAAATTTGGTTTTATATTTAGCTCTGATATCATTATGTAGACTACATAGTACATATACAAGTATAGTATATTAGCCAATTATACTACTAACACGTTCTACGCCTGAAATACTCGTATTTACAATTTACACACTGCAATTTAGATGATTTCTAATTAATACAACAAGATCATAATAATCAATAATCATTTATATTCATATTCATATTGAATGCAAATAAACAAAAAAAGATAAAAAGAACAGAAAAATGAAATGAATGAAAATTGTTTGAACTCTGCCCACACACACACACACGTGCTGATAAGTATGATTCTCTGTGTTTGCTCCACTCATCCATGAGATGATGTTCATATAAAGAGACTTGAGAAATTAATTGAATCATTCAACGGCAGAGACCTGTTGCCAGCGATCTTGGCAAACGACCATTCACATACTCGTATCTACGTATTATATATGTATGTACATATTATCATATATGTACATATACATGAATGTGCATTGAATGATCCTAAGTTTAGTCGGCAATTTTCATATTGTTCCAAAGCGAAAAGCATCGTGGACGAGGCGTTCCATCAGTCTGTCTGTCTGTCGGTGGCCAAGTCTCAGCTAATATTTATGTGTGTTTCGCCTACACCCACATCGGGTATCGTATCAGATCGGAGCAGAGGGGCGACGCCAGCTCAACGGGGGCAAGGTACACGCAAGACGCGTGTGTAGGAGCAGATGCGACAGAATCTTTCTTCACTCAATTCCATTAGGTGCTACATACACATCTACATATGTATTCAGCGGGGGCGTGCGGCGAGTGTGGCAAATGCGTGCTCGGCATCTGGAAGGCGACTGACTGCAGCACGTGATCACGATTCGGTTAATTAGCAAATTTTGAAAATATTTTCAAGAACAGCTAACACTCGAAATAGATTGTTTGCGCGCCAAACCAAACCTAATGTGCTCCTTCTTCTGGGATTTCATTTATATTTCTTTTTTCATTTCTCACTAAAAACTTGTCTTAGGCCATCAGCAAATAAAACCTGCTTATGAGGAATCCTGTTGGTAATTAGATCAGAGACATAAAGATTTTTCATTGCACAAAGTATGCTCTGTCTTCAGTCTGAGTGCCCATATCTGATGGACATGCAACAGTTGACATAGCGTTTGAATCGCCATTACTGTAAATTCTAGTTCTGCAATTCTGCCATGAAAGGAAAGTAGTTGCAAGTCAACTTATTTCTATTACGAAAATACTGTTTAGGCTTGCAGCATTAACCGCGTTTATTTGGTTTCTTTGTATATACAATTTACTACTTGGCTTGCTCAAGATCCGGAGACTGCCAGAATCGAAAGATAATTACCAGTTCCCTGCCTTTTCCACCTTTTCCTATACTCATACCATTTCGATATTTATTTTTTTAGCCTGCAGCAAAATAAATTTCCGAAAAGTCTTTTTTACGCAAGCTAAATTGTTTACAAAACATTATGTTTAGATAGCCTGTATCAAAACCATTTTATTCAAATTGTGTATATTACAGATGTAGTATATAAACTCGTGCTACCAAATTTATAGTCGAGTACATGAAAACGTACCAACGTAGAGCCTTCTTATTTCTTCGACATTGTCAAATTAAAACTTGTTTGCGTGTGGAATATCGTATTACAAATAACCAAATTTTGTGTTCTGAATGTTGTTGTTTTGAAAATTACTATTTCTCTTTATAGTTTTTATACCCGCTATCCATAGGGTAGAACATTGCATCTCCGACCCTATCAAGTAAATATTAGATATCAGCATCAACAGCCAAGACGATATAGCCATGTCTGTCTGTCTGTCTGTCCGTCTGTATGAACACCTAGATCTCACAGACTTATAGACAGAGAGATATTATTTTCGACAGCATATCGAGAAACAAACGTTATTTCGAAGCTAGAGTTGTGATTTTTCATTTGGTATATTTGTAGAAAAAGGTTTAATTGAAAATGGGTAGCGGGTATCTCACCGTCGGGCACATTCGACAGTTGATTTCTGGCTAGTTATAATATATTCTAGCAATTATTCAGATATGTGTCAAAATGCAAGAATAATGATGAATTGGAAACATTAACAAAGACGAGAAGAGATGCAAACATTATTACAATGCTGTTCACATTAGTATATACATACATATGTATGTAAGTACATGAATCTACCAAAGAAAAGACAGATTTGCACTAAATAATTACACTTAGAGCAAATCATTTGTAATATTATATCACTATTTCCTCTTTGCATATATTTTTATTCTATTTTGTATACAATAGAGAAGCATTTATGTTACACGTGGACTTTTTCAGTGTGATATCTTGAGTCTTTAGTCGTATCTTAATAACTTGACGGTAGTTGCAGCGACTGCCTCAACTCGTTTTCAAGGGCCACTACTCTTTAGTAAATATATCTCATGTGTTAGTTGTATGAATATTACTACTTTAAGACGGCCGAGAATAGAGAGTAGGGGAGTAGGAGGTGAGAGAGGGGTTTGGGGTGTCCACATTTAACATGCGTATTATGAATTTTTGTAAACAACAAAGAAAAGGCAAAATAGCGCTTGGCTCTAACTCACACAGTTGTGGCTACTTTATGGGGCTATGTGGAAAACCTTGACCAACTCAGTCAACGTTTACCGCTCACAGCACCGCATCGCACCGCATCGCACCGCACCGTACTGCCGCAGCACACGTCTCGTGAAATCATTGCATTTCAAAAGACTCTGAAATGACTGCAGAAATAACGACCAACAAAATGCGTAGCGATGCGGAAAATCTGAAAGGTCTTTGTAAGAAGCAAGCCAAGGCACAGGGAGATTGCAGGTTAGCTTGTTTGGCTTATAAATGGCATTAGTACTTGTATTTATTTATTAAACATCAAAGCGTAATTACATTTGTTGCTTTTTTATACCCGCTACCCATAGGGTAGAAGGGTATTATAACTTTGTGCCGGCAGGAAATGTATGTAACAGGTAGAAGGAGGCATCTCCGACCCTATAAAGTATATATATTCTTGATCAGCGTCAACAGCCGAGACGATATAGCCATGTCCGTCTGTCCGTCTGTGTGTCTGTCCGTCTGTCCGTATGAACACCTAGATCTCAGAGACTATAAGAGATAGAGCTATAATTTTTTTTCGACAGTATTTGTTATGTTTGCACGCAGATCAAGTTTGTTTCAAATTTTTGCCACGCCCACTTCCGCCCCCGCGAATCAAAAAAATCGAATTTTGGTATATACAATAATAACTATAGTAGTTATGATTCCTGAAAATTTGGTTACGATCAGATAAAAATTGTGGAAGTTATTAAAGAAATACTTTTGTATGGGCAAAAACGCCTACTTACTAGGGTCTGAGTTGCTTTGGCCGACAATTTGGTACATTGTGCCGTCTATGGTATATTTTGAATGGTGTACTATATCGATATACCAAATATACCATTTGGTATATTTTTAGTATTTTTGCAGTATATTCGGTATATTTTGAAAATCAAACCGCAATATTTTGCTTTTATTAAAAATGGGTAGCGGGTATCTCACAGTCGAGCACACTCGACTGTAGCTTTCTTACTTGTTTGTTTTGGTTTTTATATGATATCATCTTACTTCATACTCCTGCTGCCATTACTTGGCAGTTAAGCGATATTATTATGTATTGTGCGCGAGTATTGTATAAAACTCGATGTATTTGGCAATTATAGAAAACACCTCAACACATTCATACTCACGCTCACATCCACATTCACATTCACATTTAAACAAGTAGTACAATGGAAATCGTAATAAGCAATTTCTGATTACAATCTTGTAAATTACTTGGTTTAAAGTCTATTAAAGTGAATGTCCAAAGCGTTACAACTCCGCAGTTGGATTACGCATAGTCATAGTCGGGTTTTCATGATGCAGTTTTGACATAATGCCTCTCCACATCCACATCCATATCCACTTCAATTTGGACCCACTTGAGCTATGTATCTACAATACTATACAATATAGCACAACACACATATCCACGAAATTTACAAAACTTTGCTACTTATGTTATCGTAAGTGTAGCGTCATGTCCTAATGTTTGAATTCGACTCTTTAGTCTGTTTAGTTTATACATCCGCTAAAATTCCACTTTGTTTTTCAACTAACGATTTCTTTGTTGAAACGTTCATCTAATTATAAATTGAATCACAATACATTTAGTTCCTAATTTGTTCGATGAAAATATACACTTTCGTATAATATTAAATGAAATGGATGCTGATTGAGCACGCAAATGATTCATTGTTTAATTGTTTATTAACTACAACTACTTCTATATGTACTTTCAAAAATTTTATATTTTCTTAGAATCAAGCATCAATTAAACAAAAAAAAAAAATCTTAAATTCGTCGATGCATTGTTATTATTCTCGTTGTCATCTTAAATAGAATTACATTTTCGATGTGAAAATTGACTGTATTTTTTGTACATCTCAAGCTTTAGATAATTGTTGAGTAAGTTGGTTCGCTTAAGCTCGGCTATTTTTATAGAATCCGCTTCTTCAAACCGGTTATAGTCGGCCAAGTTATAGAAATGATCAATTACATCAGCATGCATATACAAATGTATACACATATTTGAGATTTGATTTCTTTGGAGAGACAACAGCTTCCAGCTTTTAATTATTATTGCTGCACCTAGTACAACACCTTGCAAACAAACTTCAACTCGAAGTGTTTTGTAGAGACAGCGCATTGTTTGAATAGTTTTATAAAATAAAAGCCGGATGGCTGTAAGACCCTCGTGCAAATGTACATACATTAGGTATTTTATGTAAACATCTATTGAACAATTCAACTTGAACACGACGGCTCACAACTAACGATAAATCATTATCCGGGGGCAATGATGAGCACCCGTGATTTTACATATTTATACCCGTCCGACCCGTCGGTTAGTCTGTCTATCAGTCCGATTGTCTCTGTATATCTATGTACATATGTATGTATGTATGTACATACGTGTATGTAGTTTACTTATGGTTCAAGAGCACGGCTCATTTCAACGTAAACAGCAGCTGCCTCTCACAGCCACTGACATCAATTGTGTCTCGATGACCTTCGCTCAAGTGCTTGATTGCAGGTGGCTCATGCTGTAGCCGATGCTCAGGTTGATGCTGTCGCTGAGACTGAGGCTGGTGCTGAGGCAAAGTCTGTCGCGTTGGACACAAATCAGAAATCATGACATACCGCTTACGAGGCTTTCGTTTGATTAAATGTCGTCAAGTTAAAGTTTTCCAATTGCTGGATGTAGACTTTATTTGAATGGAAAAGTCCACTGAAAGTGCTTTTAGTGTGAATATGTTATAACTTCTTAGATAGTGGGAATGCCAATAAGTAAGAAAGTGTCGACCGTTTATGACAACGACATACGACGAAATATTATACTTAAAGAGGGCTAAGATAGCTACAATCGAGTGAAATACTCATTTTAAATAGCACCATATTCTCCAAGTATACAAACTTCATATATCACAAAATACTAAAATATACCGGATGTTATGTTTGGTATTGCAGTAGGCTTTTTTTGCATACAAAACAATTTCCTAAATAACTTCCTCAAGTTTTATCTAGATGCATCAATATTTTCAGAAATCATAAATACAACTACAGTATTATTATTGTATGTACAAAAATTCTAGCTTCACAATGATTCCTATTCGTTTTTCTATGAATTGCAAGTTCGGAAGGGGTAACAATTTAAAACAAACTTGATCTGGGTGCAAAAATAACAAGCAGATAGACAGTCTGATCAACCTAGTGACATCATTTCTTCTTTCATATTATGTAGTTTATAAGATTCGAATAAAAAAGATTTATATTCAAGTGTACATATACATATATAGTTAATAAAAAATTGAATAATAATATAAAGACTGAGTATAGCTTACAATATAGTAAGTTATCACTAACCAGCTTTCACATACCTTTCGGTTAATCGTCAAAGCGGCGGCGCCATTTGGTAGCGATTTTATAGTTGTGAGGCCTGAGGCAGATGTGTGGTTCCTTAGCGCCATCACGCCACCCAGATTGAGATTAATGGAAGAGAGATGCTGCAGATCCTGCGGCATGCAGCTCATCGGCTGCACAAGGGCACATGCAGCAGCTGGCGGAGCTGGACGCGGCACTGGAACAGGCACCTGCACTGGAACTGGGACCGGCATCTGGGCATGTGTTGTCTGTGGCATGAGGGCTGCTGGCGTTGTGGCTGCCACTGAGGCAGCCGCCAAGAGCGCTTGCTGCTGTGCCGCGGACAAGGATACGCCGCCATACGCAGCATGATTCGCGCCTGCAGCTCCGGCTGCCGCTGCTGCGGCCATGGGATTGTAATAGGCGCCCAGCGAAAGCGGCGAGAACATCGTCGACTGCAGCAGCTGTTGAGTCTGGGAGTGACTGTGCTGCGTGCCTTGTGTCAACTGTCCTGGATAGCTGGGCGTCTGGGCGGCGTTCAGCAGCGACTGGGTGAAATTGAAAGCGGCTGCCATGGGGGGGGGGAAATGGGTTCCAGCACTGGGATGCAGTGTGGGCTGTTGATAATTTGTGGGCGGTGCTGCCGCCGTATTCGGTGAGTGTTGCTGCTGCTGTTGATGTTGTTGCTGCTGCTGTTGATGCTGTTGATGATGCTGATGCTGCTGATGCTGTTGTTGCTGCAGGTGATGCTGTGGATGCTGCTGCTGCTGCTGTTGCTGTTGCAATTGATGTGGTGGCGCGTAGATGGCGCCCGGTGGCGTAACGGTGGCCACTTTGTCAGCAAACGGCGATTGCATTGCCAAGAGCTTATGTTGGTGCTGCTGGGCAGCCAACGACCAGGGCAAGTACCAGGCACAAGAAGACGCTGAATTCTGCATGTTGAGTCTCTAGTTTCTTTTGATTCTTTTTTGTGTGTTACTACTTATTTTTTACGTCAATTGATGCGCACACACATACATATATTGCATGCATATATTTCACTCACAATCAGCGCTTTAATATCTTAATTAGGTTATACAATTTTAAATTACAAATTTTATAGTAATCATTCAGTTTTGCTTGGCTTTTGTTCTGTTTTACCAGACGAATGCCATTTATTTTCAAACTACATCTTCATTGTTTACGTTTACGTTCACGTTTACGTTTATGCGAACCATACATAACGAATTTGTCATAAATTTATATATATGTACATATATGTATATGGTTGCATATATGTATCTGTAGACTACGAGTACACGATAGGTAGATTAGTTCAGTGCTGTCTGCCACTTTCGACGCGTTTATTTGAAATTCGGAATTTGATTTTACTTTGGTTGCTTTTGTTTTGTTTATCTATTAACAAATCGTTGTGATTTTACGCCTCGTACAATGGGTTAAAACACAAAATGCTGGCCAACATTCGGGTATTTCGGCATTAATAAATATATTACCACCAATTTCGATTTCAGTCAAATAAATACTAAAGTAAATTTAATGGAAATTTTATTGCATGTGTTGTACAATAAATTGTTTCAAGTTCGCAATTAATCCTTAATTGTTGCTATTTCTTTTCCAGTTATCAAATTACTTCATTTCCCCATTTAGTTTGTAGAAAACTTTATAATAAACCGCGATACTTGTGAGAAAAATCAAGTTTTACGTAAAGCAGAAGTATTTAAATTTTAGAGCAAATATAGATTTGCGAAGATTTCATGATGTCAAGGTTTGCAAAAGTACTTTGTTGATTTCATTAAATGCTTATGTATAATTTAACGTCTGCATGTTAATGAGACATTAACAGTGGGACGTTAACAAAATGGGGAAAGCAAATCAAATGTGCCTTATGGGCTCCAATTCCGTTGTATATCTAAAATTCAACTTGAAAAATGCTGATAGCTTTGTAGATACATATGAATGTAAATAAATGTATATAAATGTGGAAAAATGCAAATGTTCCGAAAGGATTTACTGTAAGAAATGCGCTTGCAAAGTTTTGTGTGAAACTTTGTGATATTATTTCATGGTGTACACTGAGAACATCTTAGCATCCCAACTAGAATCAGTAGTCTTGTGTTCATTTGTAAATTTGTTGTTGCTTTTAGCGACGCACTGTCAAAATCCAACAGTCGCGCACACAGACACACATACAGCGACAGATAGACTGACACAGACACAAAGTGAGAACCACAAACCAAGAATATGGGCATGGGCATGGGTCGGTGCCGGTGTCGGGGACTCTACTATAGAAACTACCTGTCTTGAAAGGGGGGAAACATGGTGCACTTGTTTATCGTCTAATAAATGAAAATGGAATGGAACAATGGCAAGAAATGCCACTAAATATAGCGTAATGGATTTTAAATGCACATTCGACATCTGACGGCTGGTTGATAGCTGATGGTTTTTGGCTGATGGACTGCCAGCAGTGTAAATAGAATAGTATGCTTGTGTTCGACCGCCCAACTAAATGAGTGCGGATAGCTACATACACATCGCATAGGAGTATATAGTATTATAGAGCAAGCGACTCGCTCTTTGGATATTATTAAGATACCAATATCAAAGGAACTGGGCCACTAATGTACTCGTCACACGCCGAAGCAATTGATACTATAGTGTAAATCGACTGAAACTAAGAAAGCTGAGACACATTTAGAATACAGAAAAGCTTGGCCAACAAGGCGGATACACAATCATTTTTCCTATTAATACTTTTGTAATGGGTTCTGTACGAACTTATGTATGTAGAATGGGTCGCTAAGAGATCTGCAAATCATCATGGTCAGATATCTTAGCTTTCTCTTTGTAACGATGTTTAACCAGATCGAATATAAATTGAAAAATTATAATAGATAATTTTTTAAATATGTATGTGCATTACTTGAGTTGACTTTAGAGGTAAGCGTATTTGAGCTTCGGCAGCATTCTGATATCGCCTCTAAGAATTTGGTTATTAATTTTTGTTGTGTTATTTTTATTTGATACATTTAAAACCCCATTCGCAATTAGAATTATATCGTTCATGGCACATAAAGTGTGGGTCTCATTCTCTCCAACCGTCCGTCGTCTCCCCAGGCAGTGGTGATCGTCTAACGGCAAAGTTAATACAGAGAGCTCCCCTCCTTAGCACGCACACACATACACACACTCATACACACTCCTTCTCCTTCGAAAGTCAGCACCCCCACTACGCGGCCCCCTCCCCGTGTTACTCGAGCAGCTGCTGCTATCTTTTCTTGGTGAGTGAGGCTATGAATTTATTTACTTATGTATTTATTTTTTTCGGGGCTTTGTGCTAAAATAAGTCTGATGTATTACTAGGTTTGCTCGCACACACAAAGAAATAGCTACAAATTTTTTCTAATTTTCATTTCGGCTCTGCATTATGTACTATATACAAGTATTGTCTCTAAGTATGTATATACATATATATATATATATATATATATATTCATATATATATGTATGTCTGCTCAATGATATGTATGCTAATGTTGTGATCTTTTTGCTGTTTTCTTTTTGTTTGATCATACAATGACAAGATGATGTCTGTTTTACGAGAATTTTTTATAGACTAATCTCTTATATTATATAAACCATACACAAAAAAAGATATGTGTACACTTGTGCATACATATATAGGGAAAGTGCCAAAAGGATTTCTCAATAAAAATGTCTAAAGATCGTATAAACAATACTTAATGCAAAATAAAATCCAAACCAATGACACAATTTAGTCTTCCATTGAAAGCGAAACTCATTTATTTATCTATCAAGTATTTGACTTGGAAGAGCATTTCATTTATCATTGACAAACGAAAATATTTACTTTAAATATTCGGGTCCTGAACAAGAAACCGCTCTGGGGGAAAACGAAAGAAGAATATTAGGTAATGGCATGTGGCACAGCGGATCTTGACGTTTGACGTTGACGTTGGTGAAGATTATTAAAGGCCATTTTGTGCGTAGGGCTACTGAAATTACTTGATATATTTGAAAACGTCACCTCTAACTAAGTCTTGCCAACAAATATTTTCGTATAGAAAAATAAACAATTTTTCAGAACAAAAACTATTTGCGTACGTAAAAATGGACGATGTTAGACTACGGCAATGGCGCATATTTTTGGTACAGAGCCATGCACGGGCACACATACACACACAGGCACACATGCATATAGACAAGCTAAGGAAAATATTCTAAAAACGTTGTCCTCAAATAGCTGTACTCATCGTGCACACTCCTACTATTTAGTTTTCTTGTCAAATGTCTAAAAAGACCGATTATAATTATAATGACACTTATGCAGTCTAATCAAATCGGATTGTATGCTGATGTGTTCACAACGGATGGCGTGAACTTAAGGTAACTCATCAATTACTGGGGTCATTAAGGAATTCCTCGAAATTCCTAAAATGACAGTTAAAACATTCGCTGAAATTCAAAATTCTACGAGTGTGGTGAAACACTTTTAGTTATAACATAGATAGGTCAGTTTTATGTTCTCATCTCATATTAGTAATTAATCTTCGAATGTTATGCCTTAAGTGCATTTGAATGACATGACATCACGTAAACAATGAAGATCCATTTGATAGAACACATAAAAGGCTTTTTGATTGCTGGAAGTCCGTTCTAAAAATCACTTCACTTCATTCATCGGTTTGTGTTACATATTTTGATTGATTTGATAACAAATCAATCTTACTATATTGCCGGAGTGCTAGTAGTTATTACCACGCAAAAACAACACACGAATGGAACGAGTTTTATATTTAACCTGCGCGATACGCCCGCACACTCACATCCTCGTTTATGAGCTACCTAGATTGTAAGCCATCAATGTTGTTGTGTTTGAGGCGTACATACGAGCGTCGGCGTTTTTAAATCGTGCGTCGCTCACGTTGACACAACTCTTCCGCAATAACAAGCGCGCGACAACCTCTCCGACTGAAAGCAAGCGGCCGACTGATTGAATCTGCCCCAACAGCGCCACTCTGACTGTGGGCCGACATTTTGAATTACGCGCGCTCTGCTACTTCGACAACTACTGCTACAACTACAACAGGGCAGAATGTTATCGGTTGGGTTGCGTATACGCAATAGTCTAACAGCAAAGAGCAATGCTTGCTGTTAAGTTTAAACTCTGATATTTTTCTCTTCGAACTTGCAGCGAGTCAGTGTGTTTGTTTAATTTACTTACTGTTGATAATAATATTTTAAATCGAATATCTAATGTCAGTTGCATGGACTCGCTAGAGTTTTGCTATGATCGACGCAAGAAATTTGCTAATAATATTATATTTGATTTTTTTTATATTAATATCCACAATTCGGATTTTTCATTCACACTAAAGGGTCTTATTTTTAAATTCTATTAAGTGCTTCAGATAAATTTAAAATAAATATTTACAATTGATATAAACATAAACATCAATTGACTGTTTATGTTCTTTATAAGAAATGTTTAATTTCTTTGCATATGAGCAGATCAAAAACGATATTATATAAAATCTTAATAAGAAATTTTTAATATTTCGCATACGAGCAAATCTAGAAAGATACAATATGATGGTATTTCAAGGTAAATAATATGTCCTATAGATATGTAAGACAAAGTACATATGTATATATATTTAACAAATTCCTAAACATGCGTAATCTAAATAATAAACGAGAGCATAGGATTTGAATTTTAAAAAATTAATATCAAAACTTTTTATTTGTTTGGTGTTCAGTGACAAAGCATAAAAATTATGTACTATCGTAAATTCCCAGCCTAATCCCATAAATAAGGTCTTTTCATGATACGCACATATAATACATACATACATAAGTACACGTGCCATTTCGTAAATGTGGTTGTATTATACTTATGCATAGATAGAAACGGACATAGTTAGGTATGGATATATGTACTATGTACATATGTATGTCCAAGCATATAGTACATATTAATGCTTGATTTTGATGAAAGTTTCATATTGTTACGTTAAACAAAAGAATATTCTTGGCGTAGGCCCAACAAAAATTAAATTCCTCGTGATTTAGTTGAACAGGGCGAAAGAAAACATCTCTTTTTGTGCGGGATCTGCACGATGTTTAGATATTCTTACTACATAAACACATGCACATGCAAATATGTATGTATATATATAAATATTTATAAAATAAATTGTTGTCTCTACGCTTATTAAATATCATCGTAGCGTACAAACATACTACATATGTGTGTACATATGTACATTTACAGGATAATACGATCAATACATTCCAGGAATTGTTAAGCATTGCATAATAATATGTTACTAACAATGAGAGTATGATATGTATACTTAAGCTTGTTTCTCAATTTTATATTTAAACCCATGCGAACCAATTACATTCATAAACACATACATATACATATATGAACCTGTGTACATGTGTATGTACATATGAACATGTCCAGCCAAACACAAGTTCGTATGCATGTTAGTAAACGTATAATTTATGTAGTACATATGTACATACATATGTATGAGTAGCGTCACACCAAATGCGAGTCCGAGTTGGTTTATGTTGACCTACATTCGCCTGAGTAATTATATTGCAATTATTTTAGTTGTAGCTTCGCAACGTTTAGGTCACTGCGCTGACGGCTGATGGCTGACTGTGTGGACATGTTGACCTTCGTTAAGGTTGACATTGAAATCCCTTCGATTAACGAGGTTAAAGTTCTGCATTAAATCATATTACCAGTTTCGAATCGACTCTCGAACGAAATCATCATGAAGGCTTATTTTGTAGTGCGTCTTTGCGCGATTCCAGTTAAATAATGAAGTTTCTATTTGGGTTACTTCATAGCTTACGAATATTAATTTTCGTAATGCTCTGACGCAATCCAAGTTGGGGGCACAGAAAATATATCTCCTGGAATCAAGCCGACAATATCGTGTATACCACGGAGTAAAAAAACCAACAGCGAGCGCGACCATTGCATGCCCAACTGCGTGACTAGTTTAGCACACCTGTTCTCTCTCTCGCTCTCTCTCTTTTGCTTTCGCTCTCGGTCTCGCTCTCTCTTATCGCTAACTCTACTACTCTGACTACTCTCTTCACTTCCCGGGACAGCGACTACTATAGTATGTTATTCGGTTGAAAGGACGTTCTCCTTGAAAAGCACTCGGTCACGAAACTACAACATCCTTCTGTAAACCCACAACTCAAGTTAAGGCGACCAAAAAAGGCTTGCCCCTTATTTAGGGCAACATTTAATGGCCACTGGCCATAAGGCTCTTGGTCTTGGTCTAACCAGAAGTCTGGGTGTGTGGGCGTGTGCGTGTATATGAGAGTAAAAGTTGGCATTTGCTGCTGGTGCCAACCGACGAAGAAAGTGATTAAATCAGCACGATATTTTGTAGGTGTGCGCACTCACCGATTACATTATTTTTTATTTTTTCTAACATTCTTAGCTTGTGTGCGTGTGACTACATGAGAGTGTGTGTGTGCGTTGGTAGTTGTAAATTGACTTTTCGCCTGGACAAAAAGTCAGAAATGACGACATCACGATTTCTCATCAAAAATTATACAAACTGTAAAGCCTACCCAGCTACAACTGCGTGTTTACAAACAATATTGTGTGCGGAATCCTATATACCAAAAACCACAATATCTACGTATATGTATGTGTGTAAATATAAAGTATGTACATATGTATGTATGTATGTATGTATGTGTTTAATAATGAAATTAATTGGACATGCATTTAAAAGGTGTGTTTTGTATATAATGAAATTGTAATCTGAAGAATTCGATTTAGTATGTACTTAAATGTTGTATATATAAAACATATATGTACATATATATATGTATGTACATACGAATGTATATTTACAATTTTATAATAATACATACATGCATATATATGTAAGTAAATATGATATGCGGAAAAGTTTTAAGTCTCTAAAAGTAAGCATTAAATACAAACAAACGATTGCAATTGATTGAATAATTAAGTTCAAATAGAAATACATACATATGTACATACATAACATGTACAATCTGCCGGTCAAATTCTTTGGTTGCGTTTTGTTATCTTTTTCAAAAATCTATTGCATGTGCATTTGTTTTCATTGCATGCTTTGAACTTAAATTTGCTTACACATGACGAGGCGAAAAAATCAAGCGGAAAATATCAAAGCTTTCGTTTGAAATCTCTTAAAACTACCGCATCGTTTGCTTAAAGCTCAAACATTTTGCCTTATATCTATCTACATTTTTGTGATTTTATTTTCCTCACTCTTTTTCTGTTTAATTATAATTGTAATAATACTCAACTAATTTAATTTCATTTAAACAAATTTTATGTAATAAAATAAAATTGACACTTTGGTTAGTACCAAGTTTAAAATCAAATTACGTTTCATAGGTGAACGAATATACCCAACCACAAAATTTGTTTACAAGGCATTCAATTGGAACTGTTGGAATAAGTGAACCGATTCTTGTAGCTCGATTTGTTCGATAGCCATGCGCTTGTATAAGAGTTATCGAACTAATTTACTCAAACTCGCGTGAAGTGCACTAAATAAAAATAAATATAAAATATTATTAAATATTAAGTTTCTAAATGAAGAGCTTATGGCTTACTGCGAATTCGTTACGCCTAGCAAGTGCAAACTTAAACATTTTATTTTATAATTGAACTAATTATTTGAAGTACATAACTTGCTGGCACACACGTGTTGATAATTTTTGTTTTTGTTTGCAGTGGTATCACTGTTTCATTAGAAAACGATTGCCAAACGTGCATATTAAAGCTGTAAGGGCTGTTGCTGGTGAATCCATTCTGTGTTGGTCAAGTATGACATTGCCTAAAGGGTTGCGCCACGTGCAAACTCAGCACGGTGACGACACGGTGGATGTACAAAACATTTTTCTATTCCGGTCAGACATCAACAACATAAATGCCGCCGCTTCAATTGCCGACGTCGTCGGTGTCTCAACTGAGGCTCCGGGTGTTGCTGCTAATGCGAATGTTGAAGACAAAATTGAAGAATCGCAGTCCGTGTGGACTTATGGAGTGAATGAAGACTCCGCCAGTGAAGTAAGTTAATGCAAGTGTTGGGAATTCTCTAGTTTTCAAAATATATGCGTATTTAGATTTTGAACCTCTTTTTTTTAAAAGATTAAATATAAAAATACTTTATATACAAATAAATAATTATTCCACCATTCATAATAAATATTCATATTCTCTTTGCACATGTTGTTCTTTTTAAAAGGTAGATAGCATTGAACTGAATTCCATTACAGTATCAGTTATCCTGCTCGATACGTGTGCCATAAGTGACGTTAATCATAATTATTGTTCTATTCCACTGACATGAATTGCACTGAATGCTATTGTTAAAGTATGAAAAGGAAAAAATAATTACAATTTCTATTATTCACGTTTTCTAATAAATAGAAATATGTTAAACTTCCTATCACATAAAATCTGTGTGAAGAGTATCTTTTCAACTTTTAAAATTATTGAAGTCTTATTAAGTATCCTATAGATTTATTTACAAAATTTGTAAGATAAGCATTAATTAGCATTGAAATTTTAATCAAATTTTATCTACTATTAATCAAATTATTTGCAAATTGCTATTTATTATGAGATGATTTCAAAAAATTCCGCAAGGATATTTTTTCTTCGGCGTCACACATTCAAACTTTTTCTGTGTATAAAGTATGTGGCAAGAGCTTTACATTTTAGATTTGTTTTGAAATTCTTTTTCCTTTTGTATTTTTTATCAGCAAAATGAAATCAATGTGCTATGAATTTGTTATGATTTTTTTCCGCGTCTGACTAATACGGGAAATACTTAGTTGAAGTATTGGACACGAATGTAGTATCACTATATATCAGAAAATAGAATGATATGGAATTTAAGATGAGGATTTTTAAAGCTGGGGATTATGACTGTTTGCGCGGTCAGGCTGTGTTGTTTTTCATGTTTGTAACGCAACCAGAATATCTATATTCTTTTGGGGGCTAAGTAAGCACGTAGCTTATGTGGACCGCTACTAAATAAACTCATACTCATTTGTCTACCACGGCAAAGCAAGAGTTTAGTATAAGTAACCTTTGTTTAGCTGCGCACTGGATAGAGAAGAGAGAGGGAGAGAAAGCTAATGACTTTCAGCTGGCCGTCTCGTTTACCTTCATATTTTAACCGCGGATTTGGCATAATTATTTCTCATTTTGCTTTTCCTTTCTGCACATTTGAAGTGTGCTTTTGTCGCTTCTTGTTATATCCTGCATAAGAAAAACGAATATAACCGGGTGTACCTCTAGATGAATCGATTCTCTCTAGTTTTATGACAGACAGGGTATATGTTATTCGAGTCGTCGTCAGTATCTTGGGTCTGAAGCTTGCTGCTATGTTTTTGTCGTTCGTCGTTCCGTCTTGTTTGCTGACGAGCTGCTCCTTGTCAAGTTGGCGCAACCTGGCGCTTCCGCAATTATCAGTGGTGGCAACAGTGGCTCCTGTTTTAAGTAGGTATCGCACTGCTGCTTAAAAGTAAATTGCTCCAAATGTTTTTTGTCTTCCATTATGCGCCTATTGTGTCACTTGCATTTAAAGTTACCACAATAAGTGTACGTACGTAGCAGGAATTTGTATGTTTCTATGTATGAGTAGTGTTGGAGATATCTCTCCTCGACAAGTCTAAGTGCAGTGTGACTCGTTGTGGTAGTTGTAGGGCTATTGAAGTAAGGAATAAGTCTCGACATTAAAATAGAGGATGTCAAATCTGCGAATGTATTGGTGTTTTTCGCCAGCACAGTTTTATTATTCAAGCTTCTTTGTTTTGAATGCAGTTCCTCTCTTTACACTCTTGATATGGCCGGTATGCCCACGGCATTCCTTTGGGTACTGAATACTCTCACTCTGACTCTGGTTGTGACTAGGACTATGGTGTGCAAACTTGATTGTGTCCGCCTTCTTTTAAGATACGAATGCGGACCACTGTTTTATGATGACAATTTGAGTTTGTTACAGCCGTCTATTACTTTCCTGCAGTATACGACTTCCCTTTCAATTCTCTTTTTTTGTTATTTGTCGTTTTATTTGTTAGAACCTGTTAGTTTTCAGTGGGCGCCACAAGTTCCTTGAACCCATATTGTGATACGAACTTGAAGATGTTAATTTTCGTTTTAGTCAACAACGGTTGCTGAACAATCTTCCGAGCAATTGGCAGAAAAGCGAAAGGCTCCCGAAAAAGACATACCTGTTGAAGCGAAGAAACCGAAATTGGAAACAAAAGATCTTAAACTAACAAGGCCTGGTTTCAGTGAAGAAAGATATGAGGAGACTTCATATTATATAGAAAATGGTAAGAATGAATTGTGTTTTCTCTAGATCAACATAGCCAAACGCAACTAAAGGTCTGCGAAAGGTTTACCCTTATTTTTTTTACATTTACAACATTTACAAAGGGTCGCTGGGTTGGCGAGAAAATTTTGGATGTCTTCTCTCGGGAATTCCGAGCGCATCCTCCCGAGGAATATCAAAGGAGCATTGAGGCTGGAACATTACAAGTGAACAATGAAAAGGTACCCATAGACTACAAGCTAAAGCACAACGATCTTCTCGCCAATACGGTTCACAGGTAAAATATCTCTAATAGTAATTAAACATGAATAATTGATTATTTTTTTGTACCACAGACACGAAGTTCCTGTTACCTCACAGCCGATTCAGATTGTGTACATTGACGAGGACATTTTGGTTGTCAACAAACCAGCCTCAATTCCGGTAATTTTAATTATCACCTGCAATCTGATTAATTTTTATGGAACCATAATTCTACCCATAGGTTCATCCATGTGGTCGCTATAGACACAATACGATGATTTTTATACTTGCCAAAGAGTTCAATCTAAAGAATTTGCGGACGATACACCGATTAGATCGCTTGACATCTGGGCTATTGCTTTTCGGTCGGACTTCAGAGAAAGCAAGGCAAATGGAGCAACAGATTCGGAACAGACAAGTTCAAAAAGAATATGTTTGTTGTGTTGAAGGCCATTTTCCTGAGTAAGTACGATTTGTGAATGAAATCTTCACCAAGTATAATCATTAGCTGATTGATTTTGTTCTAGTGGAATTATTGAGTGCAGTGAACCAATTGAAGTCGTAAGCTATAAAATTGGAGTGTGCAAGGTGTCCCCAAAGGGTAAAGATTGTAAAACAACCTTTCAAAAGATATCCCAAATCGGAGATTATAGCATTGTTCAATGCAAACCTTTAACTGGACGAATGCATCAAATCAGAGTTCACTTACAATATCTAGGTAACGCCTATATTTTAACTATTCATTATTATGACCAACTAGCTGCTTATTTTGTCTTTCAGGCTACCCAATTGTGAACGATCCGTTATACAACCATGAGGTGTTCGGTCCCTTGAAGGGACGTGGAGGGGATATTGGTGGAAAAACTGCAGATCAATTAATAAACGATTTAATTACTATACACAACGCTGAAAATTGGTTGGGCACAGATGATGCTTCAACTATTCCACTTAAAAAGGTGGATGACACAGTTTCAGCAAATATTAGTGTTGCTGCATTGCCAACTGAGGATAATGTAATTCACCAGTCAAAGGTAAAATATTGTACATAGATTTCGATTAATATTATTTTGTTTTTATGTTGTTAATTTTCCCAGGTTACTGCATCTGCTCAGACTGGCTATGAGGCACCTGATTGCAGTTTTGACGCTGCCAAAGTAACAACAGATCCCCATTGTTTGGAATGCAAGATGAACTATAGAGATCCAAATACATCGGATCTAGTGATGTATTTGCATGCATGGAAATACAAAGTTAGTTATACTTATATACTTTATACTTAAAGAATCAAGCTCATATTTTCTTTATTTCACAGGGTATTGGCTGGGAGTATACCACAGAACTTCCGAGCTGGGCTACTATGGACGAAAATAATTTGATATTGAACTTGAGGAACAAAAATTGTTAAATGCACATAGACATACATACATATGTATATACACATATTATATTATTATATTTGTAATAAGCACATGCCTGGTTGATCCTGAAATATGAGAAAGGATTACAAATATGAAATGTAAAATATAAAGATCATGTAATGTGACCCGACAATATGACAACATTATCTTATTTGAGAGCATTTTTAAATGTGTTTTTGTCAATTTTAAAACCAACAAAATGCTTTGAAGATCTATTTATTTATAGAATATTTTATAGCGGGTATTATTCTAGATATATGACAAAAGTACGAATTTCCATGGGACTTAACTCGATCAAATATTTGGCGCGGTCATTTGCTGGTACATATGCTTTATTAGCGCTTTTCCTTTCGTCTTGGGTAGTGCGTTCTCTGTGCATAGTAAAATGTCTATTGTTAGCACTGCGTCTAATGCGATTGCTTTCGGCTCCCAATTCTCCGGTTTCCAAGGCTTCATTTGAATATTTGACGCCCAGTAGAGGTTTAGCTGCATCCAGTAGGTGTACCCTATTAGATTGCTTCTTAAATACGCCATATGCGTTATAGCTCTCATCTTCTGGATCAGGTACAAACTCGAAGCGTCGGTGCTCGTCTAGCCACGCATTTCCATCTAATGTTGTTTCCCTCATATCAACAATTTTGAAGCCACCGAGTACATCCTTGACATTGAACTGCACATACTTGGAGTAGTTAGAATCCTCATCTTTTTCAAGAATATGCTCAAATCGAACAAGTAGTTCGTTATCGTGCCACGGCTCCAAGGTTAGCAGATGCGCTGATTTTGGGAGGGTTGATGAAATTCCAGTATACTGTAGAAAAAATTATAGATGCAATATACTGTTTTCTGTTATTCGTAAAATCAACTGTACTTACCGAGTTGGTAAACTCACTGAGCCACTGTTGTTGGGTGTATTCCTTCATATTGCTGAAAAATTTCCATGATGGCAACAAGGTCTCCAACTGCACCAAACGCTCCATCGCTTTGAGGGATATATCCTCGCGCATCAAAGATGCACCAATAAACAAATGGTTCTTGCCCCTGGCAATCAGTCCGATACCATATTCAGTTTCGTTGAGGGCTTCGCCAACACCAAATGCATCGTCGTGCAACAGACGACGGTGAACCATTAACTCCAAGGCACCGTCTTGCATGGAGCTACCTCCTTGTGCCCTATCGGTTAGGATCGCCATACGTGCCGTTGAGTCCTCTAGAGCGATTTTCGTTGTCACTGGATAATAGTTGCCCGAGACGCTTTCATGAAGCTTTAGATTCCAAGTATCACGATGATCTCGTTGGCGTTTTATCATTTCTCGGCCTATGGGATACATTATTTATCGAATTTAAGTACAGTTTCAAAAATTATTGGAAATATGGCTTACCATTGGAATCGGTATAGAAAATGCCTTCTGATTTAATATCCGAATTGAAACGAGTAATAATCTCCTTTCCGTTACCATCTTCAATGGGAATTGGGCCCACCAACCACTCGAACTCGGCATAGTTTCTTCCGTTATAGATGCGTACCACTTGACTAATCCAATCATTGAATTTCTGATGCACCTCGTGTACCAAGGAACCCTTATACACATCAATGGAAACGTGGTCTGTGGCGAAATGTAATTTGCCCTCCTTGGGGCGGAAGATGTAAGCGCCAGATGAACGATTTAGATACTCCTTATTGTTTCCAATTTCCCCTTCATAGTACAGAAATTCCTGGGAAATCATTCTTGTCATGCCATCGGCCGACGCTTGTGAAAGAAAACCGTTCGTATCAAAAGTTAAATTGAAGTTCTATAATGAAATTGGGCATTTGATTATTATGATTAGTTGAGAATTGAATACGCATTGGATATTATTCATTACCTTGTCTCCAATCACGGTGTAACTCGTTGATTTCTTTGGTAAAGATTTGGGTTTCTTATGAGCTGTGTCATCAGATTTCTCAATAAAATATGTCTTAAATCCAACCGCTGGTAAATTTGAGGCCAAGAACACAAGCTCATAAGTGGCACTAGAATTTCTTTGCTTGATTGACAGCACAGGTGCAGGTATTGGAACCACTTGGGTTGGCAAACTTTTACCTAGATGTGGACCGATACGAGTTATTCATTATATCTCATAATACGCAATGTATTATAAATCCTTACCAGAGGAATCTGTTACGACATAATTGTAATCGAGCACAGGTATTCTCACGAATTCATTGGTACGATGAGCCAAAGGATTATAGAGTGTTAAAGCAAATCGGGAGCTGGACTCGGATGTGCTACAACTAGTTATATTCAGAAGCGAGCAAGTTTTTAGTTCCAATGGATAATTTGTAGATGTCTCCTGACTGGATCCCTTTGACAGTTGATTTAAAACAGATCTGATATTGGTGGAACAAGCACGGAAGGCAACACTTAATCGTTTTGCATAATCCAGAGCAACCTTTTCCTTCTCTGTTCCAGTAACCGCATCGTGGTGCTGCATTATTCCCATCGTTTCACGCATAAAATTCAAATGTGGATCGAACTCTGCCGATTGCTGTGGGGCAAGAGCACTAAGCTGCTTGCAGACCTGTAGGAAATGATTGCCGTCTCTCTCGAAACGCTTCAGAGTTGGTCGCGAGGTGAAGTAACCGGTCCAGTAAGCATGTGGATCGGATGCGTATGGGAAGAAGTCGTCGCTCTTTGTAGGCCACGAAATGCCAGCATCATGCAGGGATTTCAAGTAACACGATGGCGTTGAATACAACAGGTTTATTTTCGAGCCATTGGCCTGGCGTTCATTGGCATACCTTAAGAGGGATGGGACATAGAAGCATATTGGAGCGTGCTTACTTTCTCTTACAAACTACCTTGAAGTGAAGGAAAGCCCCTGCTACTCACTTGATCAGTTTATCCAGATTCTTATACCACATATCAGCATTCTGGTAATGGAAATCCTCACCCATGGTAATAAGAACATTATTAGTTCTATAACCTTCAGCCATCTTTGTAACAAACTCAAAGAATGCATCGATCTATTCACAAAAAGTAGTTGACCTTATAATTTAGAATATTTGGATTAGGTTAACTGGATTGATGGACTGAACCAAATGAGTAGGAGAGGCTTTCGCTAACAATTGGACAAAGCGATAATAATCAAACATACACATACGCATATACATATAGGAACATTTACCGTATCAATTTGTCGAGATTCTTGTAATAAACTTGAGCAGCTTGATAAGTGAAATCGCCACCCATGGTAATGATGATATTGTTGGTACGATAATAGGTGCTTTGAGTTTTAGCGTATTCCAAAAACTCATCAACCTGATGAAGTTTCAGAAATGGAATTGGGGTAAGACGGTAGACAATGGAAAAGGTAACATAAACCTGAACCGAAGCAATTCAATCCACGACTCTTACCTTCTCCTTGACATTATTGTCTGGACTATGTTTACCATCGATAATGGGTTGATCGGAGCACAGAATATCAAAGCAGAATCCGTCCGGTGCTTGATAATTGTTATATAGAGCCCCAGAGAATAAATCAGCTTTCTCCCCTAGAATCGAACACTAATTGTAAAATTTCTATTATTTAAAATTCTTTCACAATGTTACCCAAATTTTCGGAACCATGCCATATCATTTCGGCGTTTTGTGTCATCAAACGTTCGTCCTTATCCTGATAATCCAACCGTCCGAAAAACATACCATCAAATCCCATTTGTGCAAACATGGATGCCATCTCTCTTGAATGTCCAAACGGATCGATTTGCCAGCCAATCTTGGGTCTGCCGCATTCTCCAAAGGTATCATTCAATAACCTGCAATTTACAATTCATATTTATTAATGTTTTGGAAGGTTAAATTTAAATTTACCTTAAACCCCATGCGAATTGATCTATTACGCTTTGATAATGCGTGGTTGCCTCATCATTCATACTCCATGCTCCACCTATGAATTCCAAGCGTCCCTCGTTTACCAGCATTTTCACCTTGTCCTGCAGTTCCTCTGTCTGTTCCTTCCACCATTGGAAGAAAAAAGCGGACTCAACATAAATGAATCGTTTTTCGGGATCTCTTAATAAGGATTCCACCACCGAATCAATAATGTATTGCACCCCAGCCTTCTGAATTTGGGTCTCGCTTCCATAGTAATATTGATCGACAGTCTTAAGCCAACCCACATCGTCATGGGTATGAGCAATAAGATGTACATTCAGCATATTTGGTTTTGTTGGATGGCAGCTCTAAAGTAAACATTAAATATTTATTGAATTGCATTAGTCAAAACAAACAAGATGTCAGATAACTTGAATCTTAAAACAATTATAAGTCGCTAAAAATCGCATGAAATTTGATTTCTGAAAACAATCATGGCTCTGTCTCTCTCTTTCTTTTTCTCTCTCTTATTGTGAATACCGCTGATAAGGAGATATTAGCAAAAGAGAATACTAGCTGGCACCAATAAAAGCACTCGTCAACAAGCACACAGGGAAAGTAGAATTGCAATAGTATATGTAAAAGTATATAACATACTATACATACGAAGTTGCGATAAGAGAGGGCTCGGTTGGCCAGCACTATTGCATGTAATGAGGGTAAAAGATTGATTTTCTGGCTTTTATTTTTTAATTGAGATACGTACCTGATATCCACATTGTGGTTCTGGATCGGATTTAGGTGCACCCTTAATATGTCTGAGCTCAACATTATGCGTGAAGCTGAGTACATAGAGTAATGTTAACCAAATCCCAATTCTTTTTGACATAGTAAACGTATGCTGTTGATGGCGCTAAACTAAGTGCGTTCAAGTCGCAGTTCTTGCTTTTATAGGCAGTTAAGTTCAATTTGTGTGTACTATGTACTTGGATTACGATAAGAGAAAACAATTAGCTTAGCTGAAGTGCCTTCTTAAGTGTATGATTATCAGCGCAGCCGGCAACAACCGGACGCGTGAACAACTCTGACCGTACTCTTATTGTTGAGATGAGGGCTTAAGCGCAATAGCGCTGAGCGTGCAATTGAGTGAAATATTCAACGCCATGCGCAGGTTGCTCACAGTGTATATATCCACAAAGCAGAGAGTTGGCAATGACGTCACTACTTAAAAAACCCATATACATATGTAAGTGAAAGTAAATGTATACAATACTACAACAATTCTTACAGAATTTCATAGTAAAAAGTACTAATGACGGGTTTTTTCCCTAATTAAAAATTTAGGTAGTACGATGGAAATTAAAGTGCGTCATTGACTGCTGTTTGTTTTGTGTAACGAGTGAATCTTCATTAAAACGTTACATGCTCTCTACTCTCTACTCTCTACTCTCGGTCGTTGTCACTCGGTCTGTGAATATGGCGTCGTGTGCTCCCAATACTCAAAGCATCGAAACACACCACAAATATGTATGTACATACATCGTTTAGACAATTGCTAGTTTATTTATGTACATTAAGTAAATCGAAGGACACATATTACATTGCTTAATATCACGATATCATTTAATAATTTGACTCTCTTTGAAAATAACTTGTTCGATTTGTGGAAGTACTTCTTCGATCAGTTGGTTCGCAGCCACAAGACTGTTTGCGTCGGCCAGAAAAAGTTCTCTCTCTTTCACAAATGTCTATGTCAACTTTTGGTGGAACGTGTTGATGTATTTTCTCTACACACCGTTGACAAAGAAAACAAAATGTCATTAATATTACAAGAATGCAACCACAAATCAGTAAAACCATCGGAAGTTTCCACCAGATATCATCATGAACGAAATTGTTGACAGCCTCCGATTCAGAACCTTTAATAGATGCGTAGCATTCTTCCGGTGTGATAAGCTTCGCTCCCCAAGATCTGAGTGATTTCTTTGAGTGCTGTTTAATGATTCTTTTTGGAAACTGCTCCCTACATTGTGTGCAAACTTTATTAAACCATATGGTGCACCGCTTACTCTTAGGATTGTAGTTGCACAAATGTTTCATCTTCACTCAGTTGAATAGTCAACCAAAATCTTTACACTTTTTTACCTCAATGAACCATTTGATGGGAATATGTATTTTATTTATTTAAAGTTACTGCAATACCTTGACATGAAAGTATCTGATATAGAGACTTAACTTAAATCCCATACTCGTCTTTCTATTTTAAAAATAAGTCAGTAGTTAAATATTTATTATAAAGTTATGCGAAAATTGTATATCTTTAATTGTGGCACTTCAAACAACATCAGGTTCAACATTTATCATATGTGAGATATTTTTAGTACATTTGTTTTTATTTTTTATATTAAGGTTTTTTGTTTTACGTATTTTTTACCACTTAAATAATATTATTAATATGTAAATGCGTTCGTATGTTAAATTGGAATCCACACTGAGAATTTGCAGCTAGGTAAAAGTTGATACTTAATATATGGATATACATATGAATGTATTTACGAGTAGTTATGAACCTTTAGGGATAAATGTAAGATTTTGCTTCAAGATCACTTTCGTTTCATTTTTGTGTGCGTGAAATAAAGCTACACTTTGTTAAACAGAGCTCTATAATCGAATACGATTTAATGGAGTTTTGTGCAGGAAATACAGCAATTCTCGCGATAATAATCATAGCTGCATAGCTTCGCCTGTACAGCCCATTTACAGTTAGGAAAATGATCCGAGCATTCCGTGGCTTCATCGTTTTGGATTAGTTCGTTAGTTAGATCTGCGAAAAAATGTCATAATTAGATAAAGTTGTATGCAGATAAATAATGCACTAATGCACTTTAAATAATAATTTTTTTTTTATCGAATTCTTGTTTTAAATAGTTGCTCTTATTAATAGGCGAACTTAAGAATGAACACTTAAAAATATATAGGTATTTTCGAAGTTATAAGTATATTGAAACTTTTTGCAAACTATTGTATTTGCAAATGAATATGTTCATAGTTAAATTACAACGAAAATGATGTATTAAACGGCAACTTTTAATCAACTGTTGCAAGTCAGCATTGGGAAAACCCTGGCTCCTTTCAGTTTATTAACTCAAGGTTTGGTTTACTTACATATATATGAATGTAAAAAATAAATGTTTTATTTATTACCTTCGCACTTCTGCGTATTACAATTACGATAGATGTGTTCTCTTAGCGCATATCTGCACTTATTAGATTCTCGCAGAGCATTCAGCTTTTCGTCGTACTCAAGACACTTGACACTACGCCGTTGAGTGCCTCCGTCACAGGATCTGGTGCACTACGAAACATAAATAATTTCACAATGAATGAATGAATGGTTCAATGAACTCACAGTATGACTTACCTCTGACCACTCCGAATAATGCCAACGAGGCGCACAATAGGCAACTTCGTCATGTGAGCACTTCTCCATTACTTGGGGCTTTAAATCTGCCTTACATTCCTCATCATCGGTGATAAGTTGATTCTTAATACAGAGCACCGGCCGACTACGGGTTAAGTTGAAGCAATCTCCGCTACATGGTGACCACGGGCCCATGAACCAGTCTCCTACATCACATGCAGTTTGAGTACAGGGTCGCCTATTCTCCGGTATGTCTCGGGGATCGCAACGCTCGGCCTTAGTTTTGGGTCGGTCACAGAAAATGGTGCGATACTGTATGCCAGGTCCACACGAAGTAGAACAATACTGATTCCACTCGGACATTAACCAAACTGCATCACCCAATTTCTTTTGAGTCCTGCTTCGAGCGACATGTGTGCCATTTATGGAATCGGAATGAGAATGCATGCGATATCGACCGGAATTGCGACGTCGACCTTTAGGGCACTCGCACTGCTTCTCACTGGGCGGCTGTTCCTCCATGCAAGCTGCTTTGTCCACATGAATCACGATGCCAGATGCCAGCTCTTGTACACAATTCAAATCTCGACGGCGCACTGACTCGCCGTGCTGGCAACGGCACTCGCCCCAGTCATCCATACGCCAATAGGCGGGACATGGCTGAGTGTTGCAGTGCAGCAAATTCTCATTGAGGACAGGTTTTTCTGAGTGGCTGCAACGACGCTGCGACCAATAACGCACAGGATTCTCGCGGACACAACGCACAATTGGGGTTTGGGTACCGCCGCCACAGGATTTCGTGCATGAACTAAAGCCAACCACTTTCCAGTTGAATTTTCGCCTGCGTCGTTGGCTACTTGACGAGCTGCCATCCTCATTTCCACCACCTGATTTCAAGAAGCCATCACTGCTTTCCAGTGACATTTCGTTCTCCTCAGAGTCTGATACAATTGGGAGCAAGTACTCATACTTAATGCCCGGATTCATTAAATTACTATATACCTGTGTAGAACATTGGCATATGTACATAAGTGAATTGAAATTGTTTTTATTTACATACTAGAAGATTTTGTTCTCCAGATTCAATCTAACATATTTATCCAATATATGACTATATACTGAAAAATAAAAATGAGTTTCTTACCAAAAGTTCTATAGCGTCTTTGATAGGTCCCGTGCAAGTGATCCATTCTGTTACACCCTCTCCATTTTGAACGCCATCGATACGGTGATAGTCGAAAGTAGCGCCAACAGCCTCATAGGAGCCGCTCTCAGATATTTCATTCTCTCCATTGAATATGCTCTTCTGTTCGCTTGTGCGCAAGACTATAGACATATTGTAAGATTCAGATTATTTTCCAGATATGTTAAGACTTACCAAGTAAATTGGCACTATTTTTAAGTTCAGTAATCGAAATATTTGAGGCTCCAGCAGGAATTGTGGACACATGCACATAGGCGTCCTCCGGCAGTGGATCGCGTGTAAATATCCCAGTTACGGGTCGGCAAAGCAAGCCACCGCAGCTAACTGAACCACTATTCGCATACAAGCCTTTTATGGAGCCATTTGCCAGTACGGCCTGAAAAGAACATCGTTTAGATTAGTCAATTCGTTGAGATAAACAGCTATAGCGCAAGGAGAACCGAATGTTTGCAAAAAGCCAATCCGCAATTAAGTAAATGAAATGGTTATATGTAGAAGAGTATTAAAACTTTGTGCCAAGAGGAAACGTTTATAACAGACAAAAGGAAGCATGTCCGACTCCAGTCGGAAGTATTTACATATATTTATTGTTGATCGGCGTCAACGCCTATGTCGATATCGACAAGACCATTTGTCTGTCTGTATAAATGAATATAGAGAGACTATAATATAGAGCTAAAATGTTTTATGACATCACGTATTATTATTTAAAATAGTTTTATTTAGTTTTTTCACTCTCATCTTCTCCCAAGCAAATAAATAAAACCGATAGCAAGCAATATTTTAAAATTAGTGACTCGATTTTGGTACAAGCAATAAATTCTATAGTTTATATATATTCTACATATTTGGTTGCGATCAAAGTTAAACGAATAAGTAATTCAAAAAAGGAATCGTTTTATAAAATCCGAATAGAGGGACGAATTAACCGAACCAAAATATATCATTCATTAACGTGAGTGTTTCTTGAAAATCTCAACACAATGGAATTATAAGTATTTTTAATTTAATTTTAATAGTAATATTATATTTAAATATTTGTTGCACTAGGTGATTTCATAAAACTGTCATTGTGTCGTGTAGTCATAGGTCATAACGACTTTAAAATCAACAATAAATTTAAACGTCGGACTGACGCACATTCCAGATCCGTCATTATAGCAAGTAAGAAAGCTACAGTCGAGTGTGCTCGACTGTAAGATACCCGCTACCCTTTTTTAATAAAATAACTATATTGCTGTATTAATTTTAAAATATACCCAATTAATATACCACACAAATACTAAAAATATGTCAAAGTTTATTTTAGGTATATTGATACAGTGCTATGTTCAAATTATACCATAGAATGCAAAATATACCAGATTGTCAGTCAAAGAAACTAAGAACCCATTGCAGTACATAGGTGTTTTCTCCATTTAAAAGTTGTTCTTTAATATCTTCGACATTTTTTTCTGATCGCAGCCCACAGGAAATGTAAAGACTATAGATAGAAAAAATTATATCTCTATCTCTTATAGTCTCTGAGATCTAGGTGTTCAGACGGACAAACGGACATGACTATATCGTTTTGGTAGCGGGTATTAAAAACTACACTCTATGATTTAGATAATGGGTTCTCAGTGTGCACGGTTGCCATATTTGGTACATTTCAACCAAAAATGGTACATTTTAATTTGCTGGTACATAATTTATTTCAGGTGGTACACAATTTTGTTGCATGCATGTACTATTGTGCATAAGTGATGACAAATTGCAAAGAATTCTTATACGATATGATTGTAAATCGCAACCATCTCCAACGATAATAACAACATAAACTCACCACACACGTCAACGCCAGGTGCCAGAACCAAGAGCAAGGCATTTCGAATATATTCTTCGAACGTATTCGGGATGATTTGTAATACTTAAACCGTTTGATCTAACAAATCTTTTTTGTTTATTGCTTGCTCTACCTTAATGTTTTATTAAGATATTATCGTACTGAAAATATACACATATGTATATGTAAACAAAGAGCAGATGCTATCGCAATCTAAAAATTAAACTCTAAATCACACCCGAGTAAATTTCTAAATATGAAGTACGAGAAACAAGCTTTGATAATGTTCCATTTGAACTTGAATTATACTCGACTCTAAGTGTCAGATGCTTCCGGGATAAGTGCAAATTGCCAATATGCCAGCCAAGTCTTATAGTGAAGCGTTAAACTCATAAATAGCCGATCGCTGAGTGCTGCGCGACTATCATCGGTCTATACAACACCATTACGAATGGAGAGATAATTCTCATTTAATGGCATTGAGGCAACGGCAGCATTTGACGCACTTTTCATATTTACGATGGCTACATTTCACTTGGTTGTTGCTCTTTCGTTGTTGGTTGTTTACGACGTGACCAGCGCAAGATTAAAGTGCTTTACTATACCCTCTATGGTAAACACAAGGGGTATATTTATTTTCTACTATTGAAATTTTATGATCAATACACTTTAGAACCATTTAGAATTGTTTTTTCGTTGCATACTTTACAGCTAGCTGAATAAAATTTCGAAAGAGCATCTAAAAGTCGCACACATACTCGTAGGATTTTAGTCAACGTATTGTATTCCTTTTAACGAACTTGTAATTATATTTGTCATGGCCTCGATAGTCCTGTGAGTGATCAAGGTGATCCACCTTAAATGCACATTTATAAGGACCATGATGAAATATTCTATTAAGATTAGCATAAAGTGAGCTCGCAAAATTAGTTTTGATTGTCTTTAGAACGAGCAGCAAAACGTTGAAGTAGTAATCTGATCCTAACTAGCTTTTGACGAGGAAGAGATTTTCCGATTACGACTGAATCACTTAATTATGTGGCAAACACATTACAAAACCTCTCATAAATTCGAGTTTATTTAAGTGACAGATGAATGTGTTAATAGGCTATTTAACACTGGCAGAAATTGAGTCATAAATTAAATGCTGATAAGCTTCTTATACATTTAAGATTATAAACCCAAACCTATTTCTTTTATCAGCACTATAGATATTGAAAAAAATGTATGTTTGGACTACTTAAGAATGAATATTCGCAGTGTTAGATGGCATGAACTGGGGCTAAAGACATTGACACACAAGTGGAGCAGTTTCATTAAAATAGCCATAAAACTAAAAGCTTATATTATAAAAATAATCGAGAGATTAAGAACATGGCATTACAATGACTAACTATACGATTCCATCTGTTTACATATAATATTTTATATTTGGTATTCCGACATGATGCAGCTTTCTTATGCAGAGAATAAAGAATACAGATTCAGAGAATGACGTAGCTATTCATATCAATAAATAAAAAAAGAAAAACAAAAAAAATTCCTACATTACGCTCTGAATGTCGCAAATGGATTTAATTAAAGACATTCCAAGATCTTTGTATACATACATACATATATAATAATTAAAATTAGGCCTAATGTATTATGATTTTGTAGGCTCAAGTGAAATTCTCAAGTGTTTCACAATGCCTACAAAGTTGCAAATTCAAAGACAAAAAAAAATGAAGAAAATCTCGAATGACTATTTGAAATTAGGACAGTCTTTGACATTTATAAGTAAAGTTTTCACATTAGTTATCCCTTAGAACTTGATTTATATCGTTTTTGGAATATTAGACCGCCAAGCACGTTCACACACTTTGCAATACTATATTATATTTATCAAATCAATAATTAAACAAACACGATTACACCATTTAAAAGAACAATAACAGTTGAATAGAGCTACTACTACTACTAGCATGTAGCGATCGAACACAATTTATTCCAAACCCATCTCGATCCATTCAAAATATTTGAACTAGTTTGATCTTCGATTGGTGTGCGACGACGTGTGCGATTCTACCAAGTGATAGAGATAGGCGTGTGTTGCGTGCTTCGATTCGCGTTGCTTACTAAATATTCGGCAAAGCGATCCATTTATTTCTAAAGAGTTTTCATAACTCAGAGTGCGTGTGTGCGGGTGTTTGACTGTGCGGTAGTGCGAGTGTGTGTGCGTACACAATCGGCACTCTTGTTGTGCCCGATGCCTAGAAGAGTATGGACAGTTTAGTATCGAGTATTCGACTCAGTCAGTGTGTATTAGGTGATACACATACAATCACACTTCTGTACACATATGTACATACCTACACCGCAGCTCTTCAATTTTGTTTTTGTCTTTGCACTGAAAATGGCGTTGACTAGCCAAAAAGGTCGATGCACACAATGTGATTGACTCGGAAATACCCTGAGACATTTCTCATCTGCATACTACTGTATGCATTAGTTATTCAGTAATCAATCAGATATACCCATCTGCACTCGTGGTACAGGGTGTAAAAGGCTTAATGAAGAACAGCACTATTGAAGACACATAGATATATTCTGTAATTGAGATTGCTTTTTGATTTCTGCGACTGAGACACTGCGAATAACTAATGACTATCTTGTATTCATTTGCATTTACATGCTATGCGAAAAATAATAAAAATGCTGAATACTAATGGAACGAGTATACAATTGGGTCTACTTGTTAATTAATGGACCTATTCGTAGCACAATACTTGTGCGGTTCACATTGACTGCCAGTTAGTTACTACTATATATCTTCAGATTATAGAAGTAGCAGGGGTTCTCGTAATTGTTCGTTTTATTTTATTAACATTCACCTTGCAAATGCCGTCGACACACATAGCACGGCTCGCGTAAGTGGACTTGGATCGATAATACTCCGCCGGACGTAGACAAGGTGTTCCATCAATAACGGTATCGTTGAGAGTGGCAAAGTATTTCATGCCTAGCGGCTTGCAGTTCAGTTCACACTCGGCATCGTCTGATCAAGAGAAATTATGGAAACAAATCACAAGTAATATCGTTAAATCTTACATCGTATACGATTCCAATATCAAAACATACATAGTGAGTCTCGTATTAAGAGAACATATTCTACCTTTTATATACGGCTCCCAGCTGTATTGTTGACCCTGGAAATCAACTTTATCGTAAGCAGCACACTGATATGCACGTATATCATCCGATTCGAGTGGGCATGGCACATCATTGCACAACTGATAGCGCTTCGATAGTCCAACACAGCTGTCACTCGGATATGTTTTGCTAGTTGCAGAGCTTCTGTAAAAAAAAATAATCACAAAGCATTGAATACAAAACTGTTTTAAAGAATATAATAATATGGAATAATAAATTTTCCACTTTGCAATAATTAAAAACATATTAAATCATTATTGATAATTTACATTTTTTAATAGACCAACATCTTGTCTGGCTCGATTTGTTCGACAAATTTAACACAAATTCTAAATAAACAAGTTTCGTATCTCTGATCTTGTTTGCGAATCTCTGCTAACTAATAATGAAAAACCCCCCGAAATAAATCAGTTTCTCATAAACTTCTGTTCTTTTTGTGTTTTAAATGTTTTGTTTATTACAATTATTGAAGCGAATAATCGTTGATGTTGATTATGATACGAAAAAGAGAGATTTAATTAGTTTCAGTAAATTTCTTTTGCAAGAATTCAGTCAATGGAGGATTTCCGGGATTTGTGATCTCATAGAGAGCCTTCTGCTTATCTTCAATGGACACTTCATCGGGAATGGCGGCTTCGGCTTGGGCCTTCAGAGCCTTGATTTCGCTACCGAACTGAACCTCAGGATCGGCAAGGACCTTGGTGAAGAACTCAACAGCACTCTTCAGATCGTGGTTAATCTTTGGTAGAGAGTCCTTTTTCAGGAAGCTGACAAATTCGGGACTGAAAGTCTTTTCGATGTTCAAGAAACCATTTTTCTTAGCCTCGAAATCGGTCAGTTGAAGGAAACCCTCAAGTTCAGCAACGGCCTTGTCAGCGTCAGCCTTGTGCTCATCACCCTTCAGGTTCTTGTAAAAGCTGATGGCAGCGTTAATATCATCAGTGAGTTGAGCATTCTGCAATTTGGATTGAACAAAGGTGCCAAACTCAGGAGAGAATTGCTGGGGAACTTCCTGAATCAGCTTTTGTTTTTCATCGAAGTTCTCGGTCTTCAAGGCAGATTCATAGATTCCGATCAGTTTCTGAAGATCTTCCTTATGGGAACCATCGTCAGCGGCAACGAATTTCTCGTACTTCTGTAGCTGGTCGCGAATATGGTTATTTAGTCCTTCCACTGGTTCCTCGGAAAGTACACACTTTAAAAGAAGTAATCCTACATTGAGATTCTGTTCGCAGAATTAATGGTCATCTAATAGTCGACCTACCTGCACAACAAGTGCCAGCGATAGAAGGCAAATTTGAAACAATTTTGACATTGTGGAATAAAACTGAATGCACAACAACCCGAACGCGTTGATCGCCGGAAACTCACAGTATTTTAAAACTCAGGTCTCGTATTTATAGCAAAATCTGTTCTCAGCGTTGGGGGTTTTTGGTTGTTGTGGTCGATCATCAACACAAGCGTACAAAGTCTGGCATTGTTCAGATTCGCCTTGTTGAGATTTCTCTTTAACTCAAAACAAGTCCAAAAAGTAGTGTGAGACAAGTATGACAAGTAAGACTCATAAAGTCGATATAGCTTGACTATGAAATACCCTATTCTCCCTTTGCAGAGATATTGAATTCAATAATAATTATCAATTCAACTTTTCGGATGAAGTATCGATATTAGTACAGTATTAAAAAGACATACATTAATTGTTAATCTAAATGAAATAGTCGGCGTAATAGAAGACTCTTTATAATGATGCATGCATAGATAAAAATAGATTGTTTACCTGTGCAGAATACCCGGTGTTCAATATGAAAAATCATAATCAACAATATGTATTTGGGTTTTGTTGAATTATTCAGTTATTCCTTCATTAAGGGTGATGTTGCGGAACGAGAACCGTCCGTCTGGGACTTAATTTCTTCTAACGGCAAAAATATACAATTTCTTTTACTTCATATGATACTGGTTTCTGTGCCATGATATTTCTATCTATTTTATGAGCCAATACAGACGAACTAACGTTCGCAAACATAGTAGATTAGTTAAATCAATAATTATCTATTTCAGACTATGATAAAAAAACACCAAATTGATTTTTTATGTACATTTGACGGAAAAATACAAACAATCTACATGCAGATGATCAGTCAGCAAGATAATCAAATACCCTGTAGAAGACAACAACTCGAGAAAAAGTGCTAGTGATTAGAATATTTGTATTTTAAATAATCACAGACAACACATTTTCAGGCAGATAATAATATGTGGGTCTGGAGAAATTTGATACATATTGTTTAAAGAATTGAGTAATATGTCAACTATGAGAGTATGTCGCAGTTTTCAAGACCCTGTCGTAAATATATTCGAAATGTTGACAAAATAATTAGCATGATTTACTCTTCAGGTAAAAAGTACACTAGCCGTTTAACGAAGAGATCGTAAAACGAACAACTATGTTGAAGAATGCCGACTATTTAATACGCTTTCAAATAAGAATATGAGTTCAATTATCAATTATGCTTATATACGTTTAATACTCCCAGACATATGGATGGATTATGGATATTGAGAAAAAAAACTAGGCTTTTGAAACCCATATAGAATACAGACCACGAATATATGGCCATATATAATGGGAACAAAAATAAAAACTTCGTGACAACATTTGAATTCCCTAATTATTGCGAAGTGTACAAGAAAAACCCAAGCTCAAGGCAAAAACCAGTTTGCGATGATGACTAAAAATCAACAGTTGCAGACTCTACCCATGATACAATATACACATATATCTATATGCATATACATATACAACAAGATTATAGTGTATCCCAAAAAGAATGAAAACATCAATAGAGTTTCACATCATATAATCCCTCTACTAAATGTAAGCTTAACAAAAAAGTTTATCAATAAAAGTACTTACAGAATAATACATCACTTGTTTACAAAACATGTTCTTATATGAACATTTTCCTTACAAGAGTCAATTTTATTATTGTTGTGGGGGATTTAATGGATATTTTACGTTCACAATGTCACGCAGATCATGATAACACAGTCGTAGTCGGCGTGATCTGGCTCTTAAATTGTTTGTGAGTAGTCGATTTACAATACTATATGTGATGTTATACTTAGTAGAGGTCAGTTTGTTTATAAGCATTAATAATGACGTCGTTAAATTAGAATTGCTAATTGAATGGTGAAAAAGAACAAATGAGTTGGTATCACCGATTCGAAGGTTACACAACGTTGGTACTGCTTCTGTTCATATGCATATATATCATAACCGAAATGAGCATTTCTGTGACGTCGAATACGACATTCGCACACATTTAAAGTGAAAAAAAACACATATGCCTAACCATTATTTTACCTTTGTACCTGCAGGAATGTATGTAACAGCCAGAAGGAGTCATCTCTGACCCCATTAAGCTTGATGAGCGGCAACAGACGAGACGATATAGACATGTCTATCTGTCTGTTCGTATGAAAAACTGGATCTCAGGAACTATAGGAGATAGACCTATAATTTTCGAGAACACTTGTTATATTTACACGCAGATCAAGTTTATGTCGACAAAAATCAAATAGCAAGCTTAATTTTGAAGAAAGAAACGCGATGACACTTATAATAAAAACTACAATATGATTCCTTGTTGCGATCTCATAAAATTTGAGAAATAATCTCATATGATAGAAAACGCTTACTGCTACTGCTACTGGGGTCTCAGCTGCTTTGCCTGACAATATGGTATATCTAGTGTTTTATGGTATATTTTGAATGTAGTACAATATCAATATACCAAATATATCCTTCGGTATATTTTAGTATATGGTTATAGAAAATAATTTTATTGAAAAAATGTAGCGGAAATCTCAAAGTCGAGCACACTCGATTGTAGCATTCTTATTGGTTTTTGTTTTGACTAAAGATTATATTGCTCTTGACTACAATGGTACCATGGCTCATTATGGATAATTGATCGATTTTCAAAATAATCACAATAAATTAAAGCAGTGTACTTTACCACCCTAAGTAGAAATATAATATGTTTGTTGAATATTCATGTATGAACATACCGGTCAATGCATTTTCGTATTTGGTGCATCACACCACCTCCACAACTCCGCGAACACTCGCTCCATGGACTCCAACTTGCCCATCTTGGATAAGGCCGTAACTTGGGCCTTGACTTCTTAGTTGTTGCTGTTGTTGTTGTCGTTGTCGCACTAGTGCTAGTCGTGGATGGACTCCCAGATGGAGTCGGTATCGGCTCAGTTGCCTGAGGTGTAGCTAATGTTGGTATCGAAGTCGATGTCGACGTCGACGTTGTTGTCGATGTCGTTGAAGTTGTGGTTGCCGACGTTGTCGAGATGTCTGTTGGATTAGATGACGTAGTGTTACTGACGTGTTCCTGACGCGCATTGCTCAGGTTACGAAGTAGAATCGTATGCGATGGTACCGTTGGCTCCAATCCACCGTTGGCTTTCATCGAGGTGGTTTCGTTCTCCACATATACCTCATTTATACTGGAATTTTGTTTTCCCAATGGTTGTTTATTTATGCGCCATAAATTTGCTGGCTCTATAGATGATTTCCACTTTGTGAATTTTTTCCGATCCGACTTATGTTTATTATGTGTGTTTAGCCATTCTTCATGTTTCTATAATGTGCAAAATAAAGAGCCCAATTTATTCCTCAGAACAAAATATTCATATAGAATAAGTATTTATACCCTTATGCGTTCTAGAGTTGATGAATCCGCTACTATTAATTGGGCTAAGGCTGCAACAATGAGGCAAGTGCTGCGAAATATAAATTTTATATAGCTCTTCATATGCAATTAGGATAGAATACTTCGAGAAATTCCAACAACAATTATTAGAAGAAGTTTTCTTTACACATTTTTAATTTTTTTGCTGAAACTTACGTAAATATATAAACAAAATTTGCCATTGTATTGCATTCATCGAGCGTGAACTACATATGTAAATTGTTTGAAATCTGAAAGAAAAAATAAAAAACCAAAAACACCTCAATTAGCACTAAAATATAGAAATTGGTTTTCACACCTAAATCTTTAGATACAGCAGAAGCAGTGACCGGGCTTTATGAGTTTATTAACCCAATCTATCATGAAGATAAGCATGAATATTAAGAGTTTCCTCCCCTCATAATTGAGAGCTTTCACTCCGTTCGATATTGTAATGATTGACCATTTGTGTGTAATCTAAACGGTAGCTATGGGAATTATTTAAGCTATTAATTAGTAGTTCACAGTAGATGGATTTTCTGTTAAAGTGCAATTAAAATAATGTATCGAAATACATTCAAGTATCATCGACTTTTTTAGAGCTTCACAAACTATACCCTAGTATTATTTGAAAAGTGCAATAAATTATTAATCATTTGTAGACGCTAAAATTCTAAATTAAACTGCGATATCTATAAAAGATTATTCTTACATGTGCATTCTTCTTATTAACTACATATTTAGAGTGTATAGTTTATTTTACGGATGCTTTTACGCATAGCTGAGCCTAGCAAAAAATAAAAATGGAAAAGAGCAAAATAATAATGAGAAAGACCGCATTGAAACATGTGATCATTAATCTGTTCGTAATTTGCGTTGACTGCGACAGAGTTTGACACGCCCATCCCTCATCTATAATGAGCTCAGCTCGACTCAGTTTAGCTCAACTCATCGCAGTTCAGTTAATTTCAGTTCGGCTCAGACGAACGAACCGATACGAAACTTTACGAAACATTTACATTGGCACATTGTCTACTATGTATGTGCTGTGTTCCCAACGGCCTGCCAACGATTTGAACAGTCGGGTGCGACCGAATTAACTGCGTAGATTGACTTTTTGTGATAGCATCTGAAATTTTCGGGATGAAAAGAGAATATTATCGCATGCTCATCGGAAGTCGTTAGAACGAATAGACTGGGGCCTATGTTTCAACACAAACAACACACATACTACTATATATGCGAATACAGTGAAACTTCCCATAGCGAACACCTCTATTATGCGGACACCCCAGTCAAGTGTACTCTTATTCTGTTACACTCACTTTTTTATTATTGCATATTGAGCTCAATTGGGGAGTCCGCTGCTGTCGGTGAAACCACACTTTTCCGTCCTAAAGAGATTTCACTGTATATTAATCTCAACATATTTATTAGGTTTATTATTTTGTGATTCAAAATAAAAAGAACGCAATATATCCTTCTACCTCATGATCTGAAATTTATTATCATGCATCCTTTCGTTAATTCGCAAAAGTTCGGAGAGTGAGAAATTAGAGATTGATATTCGAAGTAAATATATAAAATGACCAGTTGTTGTACATATGTATGTATGAATGTTTACTGCACATATAAAATACATATTGTAGTTTCAGCAAATCGCCCGTGACCATGCTACAAAAAATTGAAACAAACGCGATAGCGAAATCGACAGCACAAGCATTTGTTGGTATCGTTAAATAATTTGGACATTTTTGAGTAATCGTGTTTGTGTGCATGTGTATGGTGTGTAGTTCACATGAGAAGGGTGTGTTCACAGAGAACTTCACCCAGTTCTGATATACTCATATACTGGCTAAATAGATTCGTCTGAAATGCTATAGTCATAGTACTATTGACCTTCATGGTGACTAATTCCCAAAGTGAATGTTTCAAAATTTGGCATTTGCTACTTATACCCCAGTTTGTCCATAATAGGAATTCTTGGCATTTTCGTATTGTTACGTGAGAATCTTTTTTTTTTAGGTGGGTTAAGGTTGGAAACGTAGAAATTGAACAGCCACCGATCAACTAGAACCATCTTGCGTGTTTTGCTATATAGAGCAGAACAAATAACCTTTGTGGTCTCGCACACTAGTCGAAGATCACCCAATTTGGCTTTGGCATAATGGATGCCACCTTTTTGACACCCTAGCACAGAAACAATGATTAGGATGACGAGTTGAGTAGGCATTTTTAATGCAATTACTTTACCAGGACTTTGACCGGAACCATATATCGCAAATCGAGACTTTTTAAAAGTTGCAACAAAGCTCCAATACCGTCTATGAAATGTTGCTACAATCAAAGTATCCGCATTTTGAAACTCAGTCGGAGTTAAGAACAACTTAATTTGATAGTTATGCATGCATACATATTAATTGATTTATGTTTGCCAAGAAAGTTACTCAAAACATTGACAGCTGTATGAATGCGCAAATGTGTATGCATCATAGTTTACTGGTGTGTGTGTGTTTACTCGTATCTTGCTCGGATGCTTAATGAGATGCAGAGAGTGCATCAGCGTTAAGTAACATTAATGAACCCGCGCACTTCTCAAATATGTGTCAATCGGCCCATTCCCATTTCAATTCCATTCATTTGTCAATAGACTCAATGCGCGACGGACACACTGACGGAGGAACAGACAGAGAGAAAAACGCACAAATACACACATATTTGAAATTCATATTTTAATGTTTACAAACATACGCGTACAGTGGCACTTGAAGTTGTGAACAGTCTCTTACAAATTTAAATACTGTGAGAAGTGCCAACTTAACTAGACACATACGTATACGCAAGCGTGTATGTGTAAACATACATTTGTAAATACTTCAATGAAAGCGACAAATGAATAGATCGGATATACTTAAAGTGAATCCATACGGAAACCGAGACACTTGAATATAATTCGCATGAAAAGAACAAATGCCGCATTCTCGAATTCGTACTGCATTTGAAGTTCTTAAGTCTCTTCCATATATGTTACATACATACATATGTATCCTACGATTATTTATGGTTATATTTGTATCTCTTTAAGCATGTGCGCCCAGCTCGTATGAGTTCCCGCTCAACTCTGCGAATAATTTGTGAATGACCCAAATATAAAACATTGCTTTTTTAATCGATCTCCGGCAAACATTTAAATTAACAATAGACAAACAAATAAAATGCAAAACAGCCGGCTATCGTTCCTCAACATTCCGCATATCATTTCGAAACATTATAATTTATTGTTGTAAATACTGTAATGAATCGAATAACGGAAGCATATGAACCAGATTCGCTGCATTGAAAACGATTTACGTTTTAGTTGTGAATTCATTCGAGTTTGAGAAAGTCAAATATGAATGTAAAATCGCCAACAGTAAAAGCGCTTAGGGAAGATGATGAACAGGAAAATATTCTACAAGAATACAACACAAACTTAAACCATTTGTACTCTTTGATAGTCACATTACTATAAACTATACCAGTAATAACATTTTGTGACATCATGCCCCCTCGACGTCAGATTAATGGGTATGGTCGAATGCTACCTACAAAACTTAATGTCTTCATTCGAAGCCATCCACAATGATCTGGGTGCCATTGTCTTCGCGAAGACAATAAACTTGTAAGATTGATTGATGCACTTGAAAATTATGGCAGGAGGCCGAGGCAGAGGCAGAGGCAGTAATGTCATTGGGCCATAAGTGCATTTTGTAATTGTGACGTTGCGATGAAATGCTTACAGCTATCAAATTCAATATATTTCAATCTTTTTCTCTGTTTTTTTTTCTCATATTTCTTATGATGCAGCTTAGCACTGTTGCACTTTCAATTCATTATACTTGCCCCTGCCACAAACACAATCATACACGAACACGAAAAGTTGCAGAGGCACACTTCGATTGTATGCAAAAGGGGTTTACTTTAAATTCACTTTCATTATGGATTTATTGTTGTAATTCCGAGTGTAAGCTTCTTAATTTGGGTGCTTTTTTACCTTTTGAATATATCCAAGTTTTAGTATTCAGTTTAATCATCACTACTCTAAATGGTATAACTTTTTAATATCAGATAACCTATATAAGCAGAGTATTTTAGTAATTATAAATTATAGAATCTATTATAAATTTTTTATTACAATTTCACAAAGCCTATTTCAAATAATTTAACAATTACCCTCAAAAGTATTTACATAATTCTTGACTTGTTGTTAAGTTGTTAACATAATTTTTCATTTAAATCATAACAAAAATGTATTTTAGAATGTAAATATTTATTTTTTAACAAAATAAATCTAATAACTCGATTTTATATTTTTGTTTTTTTTTTACGAACGGAATCATAAGCTATAATGATGCTTACCCACAAATAGCGATGAAGAATTTGGTTTTTAATTGATCAAATTTCTCACTAAATATTCACTAAATCATAGTTAAACATCAATGTCGTTGTGCCTAGCGACGTTGATGAATCTCATAGCTAATACAACCAATATGTAGACTTAATGTAATCAACTAAAAACAATCACACAATAATTAATCATATCAAAAATAAAATGATTAGTTCGCTATAATCGGTACAGATTAAAGAAATCGATGGTGCCGGGAGATATAAGGGAGGACAAGATAGCGCTTAGACAAATATTTTTGTTTTAAACCGCCTCCAAAAAAAGTGTTAAATACGACTTTGTTCCCGTTATATTTTCGTTTCAATTAAAGCCGCCGTCATCATCGCGTGGTACGCAAATCCAAACTAAAATCGCTGGGAAATCGTTTTGGGAATTGAAGCGCGATGAAGACAGCCTCAGTTGCTGCCTCTGCCACAGGCACAGTGACTGCGCAGTCGCCGCCGACGCAGACGCCAGCATTGGGCAGCTACTGCCTGGCGACACAGAACTGTAAAAGCGGGGGAGGTGGGCGGTGGCTGCGTCCATGTCGGTCTCGGTGACGATGGCTTCGCAGTAGTCGCTAGGCTGGCGACGGCGCGCGCCCAAAAAGTTTGGATGATGCGTGCTTACATTGCGAACGCACAACAGTCATGGAAGTGTGAGGGCGAGAGTGTGTGCATGTGTGTGAGTTGCGAGTACGCGTATTAGTGTGAGTGCTAGAGCGGAGAGGGAATCAAATAGTACAACGAAACGGTTGTTGTTACGCACTAACAAAATCACAACCACACACAGATCAAATATATACATATATATAAATATATATATTCGTAATCCTACATATGCTTACTACTCGTATGTAAATCAAATATACACATTGGTTTATCACAAGCGGAAATGTTGGCTAAACACTATTGTGCGCAACAGAGTCACAAACAGGTGCACTCACATTTACATACATACAAACTATGTGAATACATTCACAAAGTTTACTATAGAATTACACGCACTTTGAATTTCTTTGGTAGTCACATTAAATATTTGTTATGCTAATCGCTCGAGGTTCTGTCACAACGGTAATGTCAACTACAGCTTCCAAAAAAGGCAATCTCTAAAAGAAGAGCAAGAAAAAGCTGAAATTCCATTGCAAATTATACTAAAACTTCCACTAATGTATAAATATATATTTTTTGAAAAATTACTTTGCAAATTATTTAAAGCTCTTTAATCTTTCTATCGCAGCTCTTTAATCTAGATATTAGTGGTATTTATTTTCATTTAGAGCGATTAACAACACTCCACAATATACTAATATAAATTATTGTTTAGAAAAATAGGTTTTGTGATACTTTAAAACTCATTATTTTAGCAACATTTTGTGTTTACAAGAGTATAACCCGAAAGATACGAAGATATTAGGTTATGTTTATATTTGGAATTCAAAATGTTGTAAGCTACTGGCATATTCACAGTAAGATTGAACTCATCTTTTTATTCGCAAATTCATTTTAGGGTTAGAGAGCACACAATTTGGTATGACTCACTGCAATAGCTAGAGTGTTGGAAGTTGCCATCAACAGATGGCATAATTTTGTTCAACAAATATGAAAGAATGTCAATCATAAAAAATAGTTTATTTTATTTGACAATTTAATGGTTTCTAAATTCGACAATCTTAATGTCAAGTGAACAAATTCCGCAATATCGTCCAAGAGAGGCTCAACCGGAAAATAAAACAATTTAATCATTTCCATTTTGCCAACATTCAAATGCTAAAACTGGAGCACTCCTCAAGAACGTTTCTGTCAATGCGAATACTAGAAATCGATGAAATGCTTAAATTAAGTTGACGTAATAAATACAACCAGTTCAACAATTATCTATTCGCATAGGTAATATTTTCATTTCTATGTTATCTCTTTATTATAACCACATACATACTATATTATGAGATGATCACACGCTGTGTATGTAAAATAATTAAACAATTGTATAACACTTTTCTTATTAAAAGCGCACTCTAAGTATGCAGAGTACGGCAAATCAACCCACATAAGCTAATAAGAAAAAGTTGTAGAAAAGCAATAAAAAAGAAAGAAAGAAAAAATTGGATCGTAACTTGATAGTTTAACCGAACTCTAGACAAAAGAGCGAGAAGCATAAATTGAATATTTTCATTTGATTTCATCATTAATTAAAAGTGTTCTTTAATTGATTTGATATTCTTTATTGCGGACAATTGAAAATTAAAAGAACCACACATACATACCATAGACGCACAACTTTTCTTGGATTGGTTTGTGGATAGTGGGTCATTAATTGCGGAACGAAGTCATAGATTTTAAATGGATAATCGTCTTTATTGACCCTTTTCCTGACATCAGTGTAATATATTAAAGTCAATTCATTCAATGTTCGGAAGCCGAAGATGTGCTTAAAGTTTATTACATCAAGGATTGAATCAAACCGAAGATATTACCACTACAATGTCGCACATGATCACTATGCTTTAGTGCCGAGGCTTAACGTCTTAGAAAGAATAATTGGACACCGACAGGGTTCAGATAAATCACCCCGGGCAGGGCAAAGTTTATCGGGCACGAGTATGACATTGCCCTTTATCTGCTCCTGCATGCATTCAAAGCGACGAGTGCGTCGGCCAATTGAGACACCGTTGGGACATTGACAGTCACTGAAGTTGCTTGGCCGCCAAAATGCAGGACAGAGACCACGGTTGCAGTTGTAGATGTCGTTACTGAAAGTGGGTTTTTCGATGACGGCACATCGACTTGGCGAATAATATCGCGATGAGGATTCACGCGCATTAATGCAACGAAAAATGGGCGTCTGTGTACCAGGGCCACAAGATCGATTACATTCACCGAATCCCAACAATTTCCAGTTAAATCGTTTGCGCTTGCGCTCCCTAACGCGTTGCCCATAACCAGCGTCCGAATCGTTGATGGGCTTTCCCCATTCATCCCAGACCGCTTGGAATTCCTCTTCCTCGATTACAGGTGCAGACGATATTGGCAGCGTATAATTATACTGCACATCATTTACAGAAGTCGTTGTGTCTGCAACAAAATACTTGACAAATCGAGGTTTTTTATTGATTAAAAATATACTTTGCAGAATAGTGAAGCCTAAATTACCATTACGATGACAGCCTTGGCAAGAGGTCCCTTTGAAGTGATCAGACCATTTTGTCGATCAAACTGATACGTTTCGTTATTGAGAGTAAACAATCCACCATCAGACATCTTGGATTGATCCGCATTTAATAAAATGACTTCATCAGGACTCCTTAAAGCTGAAACGTAAACGTGACACTTAAATTGATTGCGATATTATATTACACAAATATATTATCGATTCAGCTCACCCAAAGAATTGTTGCTTTGCTTTTTCTCTTCTCTAATTGATAAATTCATTGCCCCAATTGGTATGGTGACGATATGATTATAATTTTTCTTTAGATTACGTTGCTTAAATATCTGAGATATGCGTGTGCACAATACGGAGCCACATTTAAGTTGACTATCTCGCGTTGTCGTAGGACGAATCAAGCCACTACTATGGACAGCCTAAAATAAAGAGATGTCAAATAATAGCCAAATCTCTTTTCTGATCCGATTTTCTTGTACCCAAGACACTGGCTGACGAACCGAATATTTCACAACTAATAATCTGCTTCACCTAAGTGCTTCTTGAAGCTTGACATAGTTTTTGTATATTTGAGAGTTTAATGAGAGCATAAGACATAAAAACAATGCAAAGGCTTTGTATCTGGGCTAATTACATATGTATGTAAGTATTTGTAATTATCAAGCGATAATGGGGTCATGTCAACAGAAAGCCAGCCCATGCAACGTACTTCCATTATCTATACTCTTTCTTTTTACTTGTCGCACATACCTCCCCAGCCCGCTACTGTGTGGTGGAAGCTTTTCACTGGTCGACGCATACGAAAAGTAATTAAATTATAAATTGGAGAGGCCCGAAAGCCAAATGAATATGGAAATCATTGGCAAATGATATTAATTAAGATTTATTACATTTTGGCAGCATTCCAAAAAAATACCAGTTGCATGTGTGTGGTCCACTTCCGCCAACCCACCAACCCACCAACCCGATCCTCCAATGCATTACACACCGCCAATATTAAAGGCACAAGACAGAGACGACAACGATTTGAGGTTTGAGGTACAAATGCCAATGTGACAACGAATACGAATGCGAATAGGAATATAAAAACGTGTGCCAAGTACTTGGACAATTTGCATGCCATGCTGAAAATTGGCTTTGGCCAATTTAACTTGGCCATAAACAGAAAGCAAAGACAGCCATCAGCATTGAGCTTTGTGCATTGAATTTCTGTTGCCGTTGCCGTTATTATTTCTGATGCCCTTGGCGAAAGCCTTTATTACTCATCTAATGCAAGTGTGGACATTTTTGGCTATGGATTATAGCTTCATAATAACAAGGCTTGATCCATCGATATGCGTTTAAAGTTGGATTGAAGGATAGCTCCTACTATGCCAGCTAATCTGATACTTTTATACCTTTATCGAAATAACGAAATTAATATCCTTAAAACGTCTAAGAAGGCGCAACGCTTTTAATACTGGCACATGGGGCTAAAATACTTCAGCCTACGTATAAGACCCAATACAAATCAATAGACAATACTGCTCTGCACCAGTTGATTAATCCGCAAAAGTTTAAGTTTAAAAGTTTAATTAAAAGATAATTATCGATGCGCAATTGAGAAGCATTTCGAAAAGTGGAATAGAACTTTATTATCATCTCACTTACCCGACAAATTCCCTCAACACAAACTGCCTGGCGCCTGTAGAACTGCGTGTAGTAGACAGCAGGTCGATTGCACGGCGTTCCATCGGTGACAGATTGGTTCATACTAATGAATAAATCAGAACTGACCTGACGGCAGAACAGCATACATTCATCATGTTCTTTCTCGTACCCAACCCAATTGTAGAATGCTTCACGATATGGCACAGAGTTAAATCGTTCGCATTGCTCATCACGCAGTCGTTGTTTTCCTATCTTACAGCGCTCTTCCTTGCATTGTCGATACCGTTTGAGAACGCCAGAGCAGCCCAATGTGCCATTATTGCCTGGATAAAATCTCCTTTCCACAGTTTCCTCTTGAGTCGAATTCTTGGAGCTGCTAATAAATGAAAGTTAACCAATTTGGAAAATACATTGGCTTGTTTATTGGACAATTCGTACCGCTCCAAGCACTTCCGCTTTTTGATTTGAACACATGTTGTAGAGCATTTGCTCCACTTCTCCCAGCGGTCCCAAGAGTAATAAGTGCCGACTCTATCAAAAGTATTCTGATTGCGCTGACCTTTTTGCTTGCTAACTTCACTTTCATCCGCATAGTCTACATAATCATCGTCACTGTCCTCCCCAGCATCAGTCTTAACCAATATGTTTGTGGTGTTGCCGTTGTTCGATGAAGCCGTTTCCGTGGAACTGCATGTTTGTATAACCAAATAAAACGCCACTGATACGCACAAAATAATTCTAAAACCGGAAAAAAATATCCAATATTCCACTGATCTGATATGAACCAAACTAATAGAAATTAGTGAGGAAATAATTAACAACATGGTAGCTTCTGTACACTATTGTTATACTTTTGAATGCTTGAACATAATTGAAAATATCTTTGTTTATTCATGAAATTGATCAATATAGTTAGATTACTAAATAGGTGTTGTCGCTTTTATTATGCTAAAAATACACGTTTAACAGAATGATTTAATCTAATGACCATGGGTTCAATATGTAATAATTTAAATTCTTCGATTATCAGTTCATACAATGTAACATATTGCCTTTAAAGGTTTGCTCACTGACCTTATCAACTGCATTCTGTTCTCGATTTTTCAAAATTATTGATATTTAGAACTGCTGCCGTGGTGCGCTGTCCGCTTATGCCATTGAAAAAGCCGAAACGCAACTAATCCAATCAAAAAAAAAACAAATATAAACGCCCTATGAAAATGATAGAATAAACATTTCATCTCGAAAGGCGGAAATGAGTAATGCTGTGTTCTGGGCGAAGCCAGATTGTATTCAATAAGCAATAAGACAACGTTTTTCGTATGTTATTCAACAAATACTATTTTTAGTTATATAGTTATCTTTATTTTACAGTTTCATTAGTGTTCATCTAGTTTTCCGCGATTCAGCATTGGTTCCTTAATATTATAATGCTTGACGTACTTCTGTAATGTGATACTGAAATTAGCTAAATATATTTAATATTAACAAGTAACTCATACCTTGCAAAGCTCATCATTTAGGCCACAAATGGCTTGACTTGAATCCTGAGTTGAGCTCTCTTTTGGCATCGAATTGACTGTCACGTAAGGCAATCCATCATTGCCATTCTCAATTGAAATCATATTTTCTTTGACCAGAATTGAAATGATTAGAGAATTCTGCACGCTATCCATAAAATTGTGCGGATTACAAATGAGCTTAAAATATGGTATTGGTTTGTTGTTTCCACTACTATAGATGTGCTTAACTTGTTTCATAACTTGTCTCACAGCCGCTGACCCTTCGCCTTTGGACTTTCGTTCAAGTTTATCGCTTTCATCAGGACGTTTTTCTTCGATCTATAAGATGCATAATTATTTGATTTGGAAAAAACAACTAACAAATGTGCTGGATATATACATTTTTCGTGCTTTTGCGTGCGACTCGTTGCTTGGGAACAGCTTCCTTGGGCTTAGCATCAATAAAGGACAGCATTGATGCGCTTGTAAAGAGCGGTCTTCCAAATTGGCAAGCGAGGGTGCACAGTGCATCCCAATTTTCTACGTTGTCTTTGAAAACGAGATTATTCTTCATTAGGTGTTAGACTCAATTACTCTTTCAGTATTAATAACCCAAAATTTTTACTCACAACTGCAGTACAAAACATTCGGTCCGTAAAATTCGTATTATATTGAATGGCCTTGCCGACAACTTCATGATTGCGTCTGAGTAGCTCAGTATCGAGCACTAGTTCCCTAGAATTTGTTCTGCGTTCCTCGTATCCTTGGACTATATCGTTTGCTTTACTCATAATATCATGAAGCGCAGTTATTGATTCGCCAAATGTGCATGTCTCGATCTGATTCTCTTTTAAAAATAAACGCCATTAGTCGGGCTTTGAGGTTTGCAAGAGTGTCACCACTTACCTATCTGAATATTTTGATCAATTAATTCTTGGAGTTCTATAATGCGCTCGTTCTCATCAGTATTGCTATCCGATTGAATTGTATCCATCTTTTTTAAATATTTAATATTATATTTGTGAATGTAAAATTTTAAAGCATCAATGTCGAATGCTGTTGAAATAGCGCAATCTTATCGATATGTCAATCGAATTGCGAAAGCAATCGATGAATTGTACATTTCAAACATTAATTTCTGAAATATCGAAATGAAAATCCACCCAATTGAATCTTTGAATGTATGTTTTCTTGAATCATTTATTTTAAAGGATGAGGTCGAAATTTTACATTAATAGTACATGGTTACATAGAATAGTTAGATTACTTCCTAAGTTTATTTCCCTGTGCCGGCCGATTTCCTTGACCCGAATTTCCCGCACGCATTCCACCGTTTCCCAATCCGCCACCATTCGGTCCACTTCGAATACTAAAGTTATTGCGGTTCCCACTCCGGGCACCTCGTTGATTTTGATTCTGGGACGAATTGCCGCCGCGATTCTTATTAAGTTCTGCGCGATTTCGCGATTTTGCTTGAGCATCTTCTTTCACCATGTCGATTACTTCATCAGGTATACGCAAATACTTTATTGTGCTGCCCCGTATGTAGCATTCTGGCATCCTCCAAAACCGATCGCCGTCCTGAAATCATACAAAATATTACTCCAGTTCACCTTTGCGAGATTGAACTAACCTTTGAAGTGCAAATTACATCTCGCAAATTTATATTCATCCAGGAGTCACAACTGACTAAATGACCATTGTAAGTTTCTCCGTTCTTTAACTCCACCAGCTATGGGACGAAGCCGAATAAAATACAAAACAAATTTAATATGCTCACGTTGCTCGACACTGTTGCAATGCATGAAAACTTACCATCGGGTGACTCTGCGCTGTTTTTAAAAGTGATAATGGCAACTGCAAAGGGAAAGCTTCATAATTGATTATATTCAATATAATTTATAATTGACTTACCATTATATTTCTTTTATGTTATTATTGAAACATGCAAGAAACATGCACTAGGGATGAGAGATTAGGGCTGGGATATCGGATTGTGAAATATCGATAATTCATCGCAACTATACTTTTTCGATAATATCGAATGTATTATGTATTTTTTTTTTTGTGTTTTATGTTACCACCCGACCCATGGGCAGGGGGAATTAGTGTATTATGTATTAACCACAATTTAAATGATTTCGAATTTTGTTAATAAAATCAAGATTCTTACATTTCTTTATTCGCTTATTTTTGGTTTTTTTATATTTTTATCATCTGTTAAAAACTTAGTGATACCTTTTTGTTTTTTTGCTGTCATTTTTTTTTTTGATACATCTTGAACTGCTTATCCAATTCTTTAACATTTTCCTGGGGAAGAGTCCATTCCGAAATATTTGACTTTTTCGTGGGATCTACTTCTACGGAGTATTCTGGAATTTCAATACCTAGACGTTTGCAAACTTTAGTCAATATCTCGTCAATGTAACTCGAAATAACAAGAGTTGCTTTCTTGTCCTGTAATGAGTATAGCATCAGTTCTGTAATTAAACTCAATTATTCGTTATTGACTTTACATGTTTCGTTGGTTGAAGGTTGCAAATAACCAGCTTGCCGCCTTGCTTGAGATTCTTAAGAGGTAAATTACCACTTGGCACAATTTGAAGAGTAGTTCCCAGAGTAATGTTTAAGTCTGACAAACTAATTTTTCAAAGATGAAAAGATAAAATATGCAACAATTTGAGGATATTATATATTTCTTACGTGGAATGCATGAAGGCCATTTCTAAATCACGCTCGGGCAGGTCGTCTTCCCAATCTAAAACAGTATCGTGCAAAACGCCTCCGCGACAACTGCGGCTATTACCAAAACTATTCGATTTGCAGGGAATTCCCGATGGCTTTTGGCCTACCGTCTCCACAGCCGTCGATCGAACGAACTGTCGACGACATTTTTGACACTGGTCGATGAACATATTGCCATGCAACTCAGCCAAATGCTTTCTATCTAGTCCAGATTTTAGATGCAGACCATCAATGTTTTGTGAAATTATATATTGAATATAACCATGCTCAACTAACGACCGCAGAGCCATGTGAGACTTGGTGGGCTTGGCATCGTCAAATGATGTGTTAAATGTCGGTTTCTCACCTTTTTTCTCGAGTGTCCAGACGCCATTTGGGCCTCTGAAATTGTGTTAAAAATAGAAAATGAAAATTTATTTAATGTCAGCTTACCGAAAATCGGGAATACCGGCGGATGTGCTTAAACCTGCACCTGTGTGTATTACAACATGCTTCGACTCTTTAATTAAATTGGCCAACTCCTTACACTTTTGGTGAACAACTTCTTCGGTGTCAAAATTCTAGACAATATGAATAAAAATATGGGTAAATATTTATTAAAATATCGTAAGTAAAATTATTAACACACTTCTGCAATGCCAAGTATTCCTTTATTCTCATATTCAGACAGGCCTTCTGCATAATTGCAACTCATTTTTTAATATTAAAAGTGTAGGCTAAAACTTTGTTTACATATTTAATTGTTTACATTTGAGCAGTAGCTAACTATCGAAACTGTATCCAAAACATACATGTAATCGATATTTATATGTGTTCTATTTATTATTTAATCGATATTGTCAGCTGTTTATTGTTATGGTTTATTGAAAGCAAAATGCAGTTTAGATCAGTGCAAAATTTATTTAAAAATGTTAACAATAGTGCATATTACTTACACCGGAATTTTTTCCAAATTACTAAACGGTATGTTTATTAAATATTAAAAATAATGAGGTGTAGCCGATAGTTTTCATAAAAATATTCATTCGATGTTGACCGTTGCCAACTAAAAATTCGTTTTAAATTAAACTATTTAACTCGAGTCATTTCATCTTGATTCATTTCAGTGATAAGGGCAAATGGGATTTAATTAACGATACTGGAAAAGTTTCTGTTGAACGGAGCATACCCGAGCATATTGAGAAACCTCCATACTACTTCAAACATATGGGAGCCGGCAACACATTAGGAACACCAGAAATAAAAAATGCGGAGCAAATCAAGCAAATGCGCTCGAGTGGCAAATTAGCTGCACAAATTCTTAGGGAATGCGGCAGAATGGCCACAATTGGAACAACTACCGATGAGATAGACGAGTTTGCCCACAAGCGTATTCTTGCCCACAATGCGTATCCATCTCCGTTGCGATATGCAGGATTTCCTAAGTCAGTGTGTACATCTATAAATAATGTAGCATGTCATGGTATTCCAGATGATCGACAGTTGGTCGATGGCGATATTATCAACATTGATGTAACAGTTTATCTGAATGGCTGCCATGGCGATTGCTCAGAAACGTTTCTTGTGGGAGACGTTGATGAACGAGGACGATTCCTTGTGAGTGCCACACGAGAATGCCTAATGAAGTGCATTGCACTCTGTGGACCCGGCGTGGCCTTTAATGAGATTGGTAAATGCATTGACCTATTTTGCAGTGAGCAAAAGCTGGAATCAGTTGCAGCATTTATTGGCCATGGCATTGGCAACTATTTTCATGGCCCGCCCGAGATCTACCATTACGGTAAGCAGATCTTTCTGAAATTGAATTGAAATTGTGCAATCCAAATCGCTTTTATGCTACTGTAGCTAATGATGTTCCTGGAGAAATGCAATCAGGCATGACATTTACAATCGAACCCATCCTATCTTTGGGCGGTGGAGAAATAGGACTTTTAGAAGACGGTTGGACGGCAGTTAGCTTGGACGATTCTCGCAGTGCCCAATTTGAGCACACTATTTTAATAACAGAAAATGGTGTCGATATACTCACAAGTGCAGACTAGAAATACATATTGTTACATAAATTGTTAGAGACATACATAAATGTTCAATTTTATTGCAGAGAGTTGAACGAAGCAAATAAACATATATTTGTGAATAAATACTTATGCCGGCTTGCAGAAAAATTTTGTTGTTTCCACGTGAAATAATTTGCTGATGCGGATGTTTGTGTTTGTGAAATTGCCAGTTGAAATTGGAGTAATATCCGTGCTTAACATAGTTAGCTGCATATAGCATTTGACTTTTGCACGGGCTTCTGTATCGGCAGGAAGAGCTTGAACTCGGGCGGCAGTTCGTCCTCCGAATAGAGCCGATCAGAGAAATAAACTCGACGAATTCGACAGTTTGCATGAATCTGCACCCGTAAAGTTTCAACATAGTTGGTGCCGTAGGCTCGTCGAGTGAAGTCAGATAGATTGAATTGAATCTGATTCCAACCCTCATCTAAGCGCATTGGCATTGTACAAATAAACGGCTTCACCCGAGTGGTAGATTGATAATTGCTCGCACGGAACCGGCGTCTCACATTCTTATCGTCGAGAACCTGTCAAATGCAATATACATATGTCAGTTTATTCTGGATGCCCAATGAAATAGGAGCGTATAGTACTTACCTGCACCTCAAAGGTAAAGTATTTCTTCATGTTCTTAATTATCATTACCAGAAAGGGTAGCTTAATGCCCAATGTTTTCTTTGGATCTGCCGGACATGTTATGAATGTTGTACTCACATTGGTTCCCACAATTTCAAGAACCAGACTTTGGATGTCATTGTCAGTTATACGCTTGATGTGTCCATTTCGCACCTTCTTGTCCCAAAGTTGCAATGGCTTCGAACCAATGCTGTAGAGTATGGACAAGAAGCCGGATTGAAACGTGTTTTTAAACATTTCGCGCAATTTTGTTGACTATGCCGACAGCGTAATTTCTAGCTTGACCAATTTTTTATTTGGCCAGTTTTCGCTGGCCGTTCAATTTTTCGCAGCCGGAATTTGTAAAAGTTACGAACACAATGTACAAAAGTATACTAATTTTATTTAGTCAATAAATTTGTAAACAACAATGTGTTGCTAAGAGCAACAGCGTGACCGCAATTTAAGCTGCAAAAGACATAGGAAAAATATACTAAAAAACATTTCATCTTGCCCGACTACAAATTGGCCACACTTTTTCTAGTGATGAGACAAAGTTTTATATAATTTATCCATATAGAGTACAAAACAACAATTTTAATATTACATTTGAAATAACATTAGCAAAGTTAGCGTTCAAAATAAAACGAGAGCGGGACACCCTATTTAGTATAAAAGAGAACATAAAGTCTTCGACATCTTCAAATCGTTTAGAAAAAAATACACAGAAATACGCACATATAGAAATATTTAAACTATAAATTAAATCAACACCACACTATAACTAAAACTACACCATTTTTGTATACATAAATTTGACCGTTAGATTACAGTTCCAAATGCTCAACAAGCTGAAAAATACTGTTGCTACAATGAACATTTTTTTACTTTGGAGACAATATTTCTCACAACGTATCCGGTTTCAACGACTAATGTACATATTTAATTAATTGTTATTTACATATTGTATCAGTATATTATAAAATGAGCAAAAATTATAAACGATCTCATTTATTAACATCAAATCTAACCTAAAATGTATACGAAAAGATTTATTTTCTGCTTAAAAAGCAGAATTTACAAAATTTAAGTACGTTACAAATACAAATCGAAATCTATTCTATTACTCGAATAAAAACTCGAGCTTTCTCCAACTTTTCTTACGTAGACACCATCCTTGAAATAATCGCCCGTTGACCAATTTAACATCGTTTCTGTACTATATGGACCTTGAATGTTTTCATCATCTTGTTTCCATTTGAATTCCCATTTGATTTTCGGTTCCTCCTCCTCCTCCTTTTGAGTTGTCTTTAAGCGTTTGGACTCCTTTTCTTCAAAATCATCTGCATACATATCAAAGGACTCTGTAACTGGCTTGCTTGGGCCCGGCAAATTTTCTAGTTTCTGCATGATCTTCTCATATGTTTCTTGATATATGTCCATGTTTCCCGTGTTTGAAAGTATTTCATTCGCCACCTCAGTTAGCTTCGCTATTTGCTGCGTTTCAATGTTCTCTATTCCCGCTTTTTTTTGCTTAAGCTTTTCAAGCGTTGATAATTTGGGACGCTTGCGGCCCAATCTTTGTAAAGCCATTTGAACACTTTCGCCCGCCTTCATAAACTCAATCATTTTTCTAAGCGATGCCGCAAGATTAAATGAAGGTACACCATCTCCCGCAACGTTTAGTTCCTCATTGTTGGGATCAAAATAGTTCTTGTCATTCTCTACCTATTAGATAAGCAAAATAATAAAAATGCAAAATAGCCATTTCGTAGCTCATGTACCTTAACCCAGTCAATATTATCCAGCCAGTTATCCTTTATTTCCGTGTCCTTATTCCAATGATAGTGACCATCCTTATCGAAGTGGCCCTCTTCGAGTTCCTCGCGCATATTGAATGGCGTTATTTTGACATCGTCCACTACTTTTCCAACACCCTCCTCACCGCCTTCAATGTCACTATCATTCAGGTTTTCGCTAAAATAGATTATAGTACCACTTATTTCAAACAAAATAAAAAAGCCAAGCAATCGATTCCATTGCAAAGTAAAGCACTTGAATGCTCCGCATCTAAAATGCTGAGCACACTTCAAACGCTCATTTTTTCGCTCACCGTTCATAGTCATCGGAGTCCTCCTCATCCGAGTCCAATGTGTGTTTCTTTTTAAAAATATCGCTATTTTCATGCGAAAAATTTTGCTTTCTTTTCGACGCCATAATTAAATATGGAGGAGTTTCTTTTTATTTACTTTTTCTTAAACACCTTAAAACAACAAGCCTATTGTTTTCATTTGCTATTCATGTACTGGTTCTGTGATCCAGTTCATTTTAGAGATTACGTTTGAAATGTTCTCACTGGCCGCATTTTGTGACGCGCAACAACAAAATGTTGGCTATGGACTGTATAAACATTTCAAATTATAATTTCAATAAAAAAGATTGGTTTTTCATTTTAATAAAGGATTTTCAGGCATAACAGATATTTGAAAATATGCGCACACAATTATCAACGAATATATACATACATACATATATTTGTGCTTAGTATAAATAATAATACTACTTCAATTTTCATCATTTGCAATATTAAAATTGTTTCAAAACAGGTCGATTCTGTAGGGACTGCAATTCGCTTAGTAACATCGCAACATTGAAACGTAAACGTTGAAACATGGATAACGGCAATTCCAAGGTTCTATATTCGCCATTAATTAATTTAAAGTGCAAAACTATGGTAGGTTTATCGAGTTGAGACATCCTAGAAGTACATAGAAGAAATCATAAATATTGTCTTAAACAGTACATCATATATTTAATCTCACGTGGATGTTAAGGATATATTAATTCGCCATTGCATATCCAGCATTTTCGCTCTTTCCATTTTTGTATCAGAGAAATTCTTACTTAGAGTTGTTCGATGATTTAGTAGAACTTTTCCCAAATCCTCCGCAGATGCATCTGGCAGACTAAACAAAAATTGTGGATTATAATAAATACATACACTGTCAGAATGCATAAATCGATTATTTCGACTTTAGTATTTACCCCAAATCATCAATTAAGCATTGACGAAGCTCATGGTCTTTGACAACTCCTTTGGGATATCGCAAATATATTTGCATTATTAACAAGATCATTGTAAACAACTCACAAAAATTCTTGGGTACTTCGTGGCCTGCATTTTTCAATTTGTTGATTGCCAATGCTAAGACGTCGGGAGATGACTTCTTCGTCTCTATATAATGCACAGATACTTGAATTAACACACGGAGTGCTGATTTCGTTAGTTGTGGAATATAAATAGTATACGGTTTGACGCTTTTTAAAATGTGATATCGAAAGTTCGAAGACATTTTTTATTTGCAATTTGTTTTTTTTTTAATGATTATCTTTACAATTCAACTAGTTCATTTTGGAGACGTTAATATGCATTGGAGTTAAAAGAACCAAAATCATCGCATTTTTTTGTGTACACGATAGTTAAGAGTAGGTACTAGCGGGAAATTTACATTGAATAAATGTTTATATAATAATAATTAAATCGACGTAGCCAGTTAAATTAATTATAACAATAATAATTATACCAAAATTTAAAAGTATCAAATTTATTATTTTTTGAGAACAAGCTATATCATTTTGTTTTTTTATAGATCATAGATCAAACGTGGTTAATCTAAAAATGTATACAAATTATTAAATATTATTTTACTTAAAAATATATCTGTTTAATATAGTTTATTAGTCAAAACAAGGACATGTCTGAGACATTTTATATTTTTAAATATTTCATTGTAAAAAAAAAGAAAAATATAGTCCAGAAACATTGGATTGATATCATTATTTCATTTAATTCAATAATCCAAATAAATAAAAGTGTAATACTGCTTGTCAGATCTAAACACTTAACATCAGTAGTTAGTTTTATGGATATTAGCAAACAAGGCGAGACAAGCCAAAATCATGTTTATTGCTATATAAGTTTAAATGAATGTTCATATGCTGATAAGGTCAATACATCCAAAAATACTCATGTATAATCTAAACCTAAAATGCTATAAACAATTTCAGCACATTATTATGTTGGACCAGAAAAAATAATATAATTGCTTGGTTGATTCTGTTTTAAAGTAAATTATAATTACTGCACATTTTGATTTAGGTAAACGAAGTACATTAGATAAGAAACATATTACCACATTAATACACACACATACTACATAAATGTAATATGTATACGAGGCGTACATTTTAGACATTAAGAAAAAATATTGTAGTTGGCAGCATAAGGACAAGACAAAATCATAATGAATAAATAGAATTTGTACATTATTTGTTATACTTTAATAATTTGCATGAGTTCGTTTTTTTGCATATTAGATGGTGCCACATTCAAATTTCTTATTTTCTTTAAAGTTTCAACTAATGCAACACAAAAATATTCCCTTTCGATATACAATATCATATTTTAAATGTATTTTTTTGTGATTTTTTTTTTATCTGATTATGAACTAATTATAACGCTTAGACAAGCGGTCCGCATCTTGCATTATTGCTGCTATCTTCTCCATACTCCGCTGTCTTCTGCCTCCATCCTCAGCATCTGAAGCGACGGCACCACACACGCACACACACATCGATCGTATGGAATTAATTGCTGGTTGCCTGTGCAATTTATGCTGGCAGCTGTAGCTTTTTGCCTTTGAGCACTTTGGTAATATAGAGATAGAAGAAATCGCAATACAAGATTGTCTGAACGATTCCAGCAAAAATCGCAATCAGGTCGTAATGCGACTCCACCATGTAACGATACACCCAGTTCAGCAGATACAGACCGCGATATGATCCGAGCGCAAATAGATAATGGCTTGTAATCGACTCAGCCTCTCCCGTCTTGCTCACCAAGAACAGCTGAGGCAGAATGGCAACTGATTCCAAATAGATCGAGAATGTCCAGAGAACTTCCATCACGGTGAACTCGTGATTGATCACCAATGAGAGCAGAGCGCAAGGAACCAGCAAAAACTCAATGCGGAATGAATCGTGATTGTGATCGTAAGTCGCTTTGAACTTCACATACATCAAATAAACAGTGGCGCCCGATGTAGCCAGAAAGAGAACTTTCATCACCGAGTTGTAGAGGCTGACATATGTGGTGAAGAGGTCGAGATAGCGTGTCAAATAAACGATAGCAAATAAGATCTGCGATTTGCCAGATATGCCAGCGCATGATCTTGTCTTCCATATTTTAAGTAATAGTATTATAATGGCAAATACATGCGATAAATCTCCAGCGAACCGAAAAATATTCATTTTGAATGTGATTCGTCAGAGTTTTTCTTGTAGCGTATTCGTTCTTGTTCTTGTTGCTTGATTATATTGTTGGCACCTTGAATAGGACAAAACGTAAAACAAATTTGTTATTATGTTGCCACATAGCTATGTGTTTTAACTAATTTAATACCGTACTATACCAGTCAACGGTATTTGTTTAATTTTCACTTGTTTTGCCAACGAGCTAAAAATTTTTGGTGTTGTGCCGCCTATAATATGTACGTAGAATGTCGGCACAAAAGAGAGAAACAAAGAGAGCCAAAGTGACGTGGCCACATACATATATGAGCGAGCGTCTGACTTGACTAGAAGAGGAGAAACATCGATTGCGGTATTTTCAATATCGATATTAAGAAACTAATAATTGAAAACGCTTTACTTACAGATAAATTCAGACTTTTATCTTTAATAAGACGCTGCTTTATTTAACACTTTATTTTTTTTAACAAAAGTTGTACATACGCAACGTATGCTTTAAAACTTTTTGTTTTGAATATCGATGTTTGCTATTGAGAATATCAAAAGTATCGATGTCCATGACATCGTTGTTTCCTTACCTCAAAATGTATTATCAAAAACAGCCAGGGCTGCATCAATTAATTACTGTATTCGTAGACAATTTCAATTAAATATTTCTTTCTATATTCTTTTTATATAAGAATTTAAATTAAACAATATAAATATTAAATATAAATTTTCTTATATACATAATGTTATCTCTCATTCTTGGCTTTATTTAAGTAATTAGATTTATTTTACTTCTTTTTTACTGTCCTGTCAGTATATCTGGAAATGGATTTAAAGTTATCAAAAGTTAAAAATTACTAACATTCTTCACATATCGAAAAATCAGTTTAGAAATGAACCAAATGAACAATGAGAAAATTATTCAGTATCTTATTTCCCTGAGCTTCTTGTGAACGATTGAAAACGCTCTACCAGGGACGCATTGTTTGATTGGCCATTTTATTTTCACATACGGCAAACGTTTTTAGCCGCTTAATAATTATTTTTGCTATTTACTTGAACAAAAAACAGTAACAAAATGGTAAGTTTAAGTTTAAATTTTTAGTAGCTTTTATGCACAATGTTTGTAAATTTATCATGCGTCGCACGTGAATTAACAATTATACATAGAAAAGTTGCCGGCCACGCTTGGATGTCTGCAATGTTTATATGCAAATATTTATTATGTTTTCTTTCATTTTATAGACGATTGGCAAAAATAATAAAATGATTCAGCACCTGAACTACAGAGTTCGAATAGTTCTCCAAGACTCGCGTACTTTCATTGGAACTTTCAAGGCGTTTGACAAGCACATGAACCTCATATTAGGCGACTGTGAGGAATTCCGTAAAATTCGATCCAAAAACTCCAAGGTTCCAGAGCGAGAAGAGAAACGCGTTCTGGGCTTTGTGCTCTTGCGCGGCGAGAACATTGTTTCTTTAACCGTCGAGGGACCGCCACCACCCGAGGAAGGCCTTCCACGCGTCCCCATCCCAGGGGCCGCTCCAGGACCCGGAATGGGTCGTGTGGCTGGCCGTGGTGTGCCAATGAATATATCGTCAGTGCCCGCTGGTTTACAAGGTCCAGTGCGAGGTGTGGGCGGTCCCGCCCAGCAGCACATGGCGCCAATGGGACGCGGCGTGCCTAGAGCTCCAATGATGGGCGCTCCTCCACCTGGCCTCATTCCCGGCGGCATTCCATCAATGCCAGGTGGCTTAGGACGAGGTGCTCCTCCTCCAATGCGTGGACCGCCACCAATGATGCGAGGAGCTCCTCCACCAGGCCGTGGTGGTTATTGATTCACCTCCTTGCTGCGTTTATCTTTTAGTAAATAAATAATTTCAGAAACTAACTTTTGTTCTGATTTGCATATTTCTTTCAGATTGAAGAACTGATAATAAATTGATTGATATCTAAAGATCAAATTTATTAAAGAGCTATGAATTTACAATTGATTGTGATTTGCACACTAGTGAGAAGCATTCCGAATACAGAGACATTGATTTTATTTTATTGATATCCATGGATTCTAGTTTTACATCAATTTCATTCCGATGAAAATGTAACTTATTTGTATATTTTTATGTATGAAGTAATGTATATATTTAATAGTAACATATACGTTAAACATTGCTTATATTGTAAAAGTGCATTAACTCGGCGCTGTCATGCCGTTGCTATTTATCAATCAATCAATACTTAGTTAAGTGTTTGGTATTCATAAAAGTTAATATTTTAGTTGAAACGCCAATCATGCAACGTGAACATGGCAATTTAAATATTATACCCAAATAGTGGATAGATCCCAAACTTTAATTAGTCTATCCTGTCCAACAGTCAAAAGGCGCTTTCGTTCCTCATCCAAATCCATGTGAACAATGCAATGTTTGGCATCATGGAACGATGCCAAAGACGGACGCTCCACTGTCTGCAATTGTTTGTAGCATGGATCGCAGCAGCGGACATCGTACTCGAATCCCATTATTGGTATATTAATGCGATTGGTCGAACAATTGTCACAAACAGCTTTCCCGCAGTGACGACAATGATGTTGTCGAATACCTGTTTTGAAATTCAATTAATAATTATCAAAGAATTGCACGGTTTTTAATTACCCAATTGTTTTTGGTCCATCATCGAGCGGAAGTTCCAGAAAAAAGGTCTAGAGCACAGTTGGCAATTATTAGACTCCACCCATCCAGGTACCTCTTTTCGCATAGCATTCATTTCCCAAAAAACAACTACGGAGTCTTCACCACAAGTAATCAATTGCTGTGTGTGATTCGCATACGCCAGAGCAGATACTTTGTTACTGAATATAGACAAGCACATGAGTTTTGTCCAGCTATCAATATCTTCAATATACATACTTATGTCCTTGCAATTCGTAAATAGTGCCTCGCTTTCCGCCTACATCCCAGACAATCACGGATTGATCGCATGCACCACTGAACAATAACTGGGGTCCTTCCACCCATCTCAAGCACCTAATACCAGCTGAAGCACAAGTTATGATTTACCTGTAATGTATTATTGACTGATTTGATTGTAGTTTACCAGTATGGCCTTTAAATGTGGTGATTAACTGCACACCGGACACATCACAGCGTAGCATCGTTATTTGGCCTGCCTGATCTCCAATAAAAGCGTATTTCGCTAGAGCATCGAACCTGTGATGAAAGCAAAACAATTGATAATCAGTAATCAGGTTGCGAAGAATAAAACTGAATAATTTCAGGGCGTTAACGATGTTTTAATTTTTGTGAGAAATGAAATTTATCACCCGAGCGTAAATTTAACAAAAAAAAGAAAATATAATAATAAAAAACTATTTCGTAAACGTAATATACCAAATCTAACAATTTTTCAAATAAATGTACCGAATGTGGCATCCCTGGTCATTTTTACTTACTGCAGTGCAGTGCATGGCGTCTCAAAGTTGTATCCGCCCACTCGAGTTGCCGATTCCGTGCAATGGTACGCAAACTGTTTATCTTTGCCAGCAGAGAGAATCCAGTTGTGAGTTTTCGAAAAAACAACGGCCACCACTCGACCCTGATGCGACAGATAATCGCGGATAAACGACAAACGATTGCAGTCCTCAGAGAGCGTATATTGCGTTACGGTTCCGTTGTCTTGGCCAACGTACAACTGACGTAGCTCCTGAACGTATTCAATGGCAGTGCAGCCAGAGGGCATGTACTGACAAATACTGGGCCAATATTGTCCGGAATCCCGTTTAAGCCAAACACGCACCGTTCTATAAGTAAATTAAATTAATAAGTATGTATTGTTTGCATTTGATGCTGCTGTTTTGCTTAGGTAAACACTTGCTTATCATCTGAAACGCTGATAACTCCATTTTCACCAGGTATTAAGATTGCTGCATTTACATCGTCACCGCTGCCCTCCAATTTACTGAGCAATTCCGGCTTTTTTGTCGATAAAAAGCGGTCATTGTTGCTGCGTTGTGCTGGTTTTATCTCGGCTGCCATTCTTTCAATTCTTTCACTGAGAGAGAGTTAAACTTATGTATGTGTATATATGTGAGTTAGACTTATTGCAACGTTATCTTCTAGTATTTCGATGAATATATACAAAAAAAACGCAGATAAGCGTCTGCTTGCGTTGCGGTACTCTGCTTATTTTCAATTGTTTAAATGAATGAATGAATCACAAAATTAAACTTAATACATCAAAAATTATGACCAGTGTAGCCCTACAGATAAAACTACTAAATCACTTGTAAATTTCAAAACAAAAAAATTGGGTCACACTTTCCTAATGAGAGCTGAGTATCGATGCGGGCACTCGATTGTTTATTAACAGTGACTTACGATATTAGCACATTCCCAATACCGTACCGTAATGTTATCGCTAATCGGGTTTTATATTATATTAATCGTATTTATATAATTATTATTACTCACTAGAAAAAACCTTCTTAACTGTAACATTTTAAATTGTATGTTTTCGAAAAGTATGTTTTCGCAGAAGCTAGATATAGTTGTCGATTTCGTCAATTTTTTCTATCGAGCCTTTTATTTAAATACAAAGCAAGTTGAAAATATAATATAAGTTACATATACATAAAAAGGACATGTTTTTTTCAATTTAGTACTTGTGATAATTTCTGTTAGTGAAGAAATTAAGAATTCAATAACAGTAGGCGGTCGAAAAGTTGAAACTCTCATGACTGCAGATGCTGTGGGGCATAACATATCGTTTTGATGCATGGATTACTTGAGCGATCTTTTAAAGAAAACTATTCTATTAAGACTAAACTATATGATGCCAATCAATTGTCAGAATCCAAGTAAAATATATTATTAGTCTATATGAGTAAGAGTATCTTACAGGATCTTAACATTTTTGTGACACAAAAATTCGAGGCGGAACCGGAACAATTAGTTTTGATCTTTGTATGCAAAATCAAGGACATCGATACGCTTGAGATGCACAAAATCAAGGACAATCGATGCTTTTGGTAATTATGGTAATTCATTCGTCAATCGCGAGGTAATAGTGATGTTTGTGTATGCGATTGTATAAGTTTATTTATTATATATATACACAAAAATAAATCAGAGGAAACTGGTGAAGGACTGGAAAAATAAGCCTTTTTTGATTCCCTGATCAACCATATATTCTAAAATAATCAAAACTTCTAATTTAAATTTAATGAAAGTCTTTAAATTATTGTATACATTAATACAATTGAATTTTGCTTATATTTTATATTTTTAGTAAGTTCTTAACGGTCGATAAATGCAGCACTGATTTATAATTGAATCGATATCAGCTCTGGCGGTCACGCAGTTGGTATCGTGGTCCTTCTTTAACTTTGCATCTAACGGTATAATTAACTAATATTTATAAAAAGCTAAACTACTCATTGCGCTTCTAATGAACCTTATTTTGGTAGTTCACTCAAAGGTACTATCTTATGTGAGAATGTTTGCCCGTCAAAAAGAATAAAAATAAAATTTCCAAGACGCAGAATCTACCCAGTTAAATACCCTGCCCACATTTCTGCACGTATCGGAATAAATAAATTTTAAATCAAAAGTACACATTCCAGACAGAAGGTATAACTAGATAAGAAGCATTAATCAAACGAAAATGCCTATTGGAAACATTATTAAGAAAGCATCAAACTTTATTCTGGGTGAAGAGAGGTCAAATGAAAAAATCGATATCGCTTACGAAGACAATGAAATTCTTTTTTGCAAGAACAATGTGTGCATTCATCCGCCAACTGTGGCGCGTCAGGAATCGGATATTCTGCACTATCCAGGCTACTTGACCTGTACCACGAAAACTTTCATAGATCAGTACAACAGCGCCAAGAGACCAACGCTCCTATTAACTTGGATTCCGAACTCTTCGCTCTGCAAATGCAATTCGACGGGCAGCGAGAATGGGGAACATACGATTGGCTATCGTAACCACGAGATAATGCCTTCGAATGGACACTTTACACCGAGTATATCGCAGGTAGCGGTGTCAGTGCCCAAAATAACGGATACGGATGCGGAGCAAGAGCTAGGCACGCGAGTGGAAGAGGAAAACGCTGCCGAGATGCAAGAGTTAAAGAACGAACTGCAGCCCTTGCTGGGCGGACAGACGGCATCGATTGGTGACCTAACGGCGCTGCTTAAGAAGCATCCGATTACGTCGGTGAATATAACTATATCGAATCCACAGATTGAGAACAGCAACATCTCGCAGTCATATAATTGCATCATTTCCTCGCCCGACGAAATCACCGATGTCAACAATGTTGTTGCAGATGGTCGCGCTGATCATACGCCGCATCAACTTAACTCAGATGGCTCGGTATCCGATGACAACAACCCTAACTGGATGACGCCGGAACTTTTGGCCTTTAAACACAATCTGGTTTTCCCCGAGAGCGCCAACGCAACGCCAACAGTGCGCCGTAGAGCTTTAATTCGGGGACGTCGTTTCTCCGTTGACCTTAGTCAGATGCGCTCGTTGCGCCTATTCTTTAACGATGATAAGTGCACATCGGGACAACTGGTGATTGCGTCGAGGGAATCACAATACAAGATTCTTCATTTTCATTATGGTGGCTTGGACCATTTGGCACAGGTATTGCACCAGTGGCATTGTTTCCTACACAATATCACTCTCTCGCCGGGTCAAGAGAAGATGAATTTACCGTATCGACACTTTATGGTTTGTCGCCCTGAAGTCAAACAATCGGAAATGCATCCCGATGAGGGCAATGTGAAGAGAATTACCACCAATTTTTTTTACGGCACGTTGTTAAACGAAAAGGGTCAAATCGATGATGACTTGTTACTGCGGAAGTGTGTCTTCTTTGGCGGCCTGGAGAAGAGTTTGCGGAAAACAGTTTGGCCCTTCATTTTGAAGTGCTACTCATTCTCATCGACCTTTGAAGACCGAGCCGTGCTCATGGACATTAAACGGCAGGAATACGATGAAATCACACGCAAGCGTCTGTATTCCATGTCACCGGAGCAGCAGGCACAATTTTGGCGAACCGTACAGTGTGTTGTCGAAAAAGACGTGGTCCGCACCGATCGTACAAATCCTTTTTTCTGTGGCGACGACAATCCCAATACCGAAATGATGAAGAACATTCTGCTCAACTTTGCCATCTACAACCCGAGTATCTCCTACTCACAGGTGATTCGACAATGTGTCTTTTGATCCCAGTCTAACATTGTAATGCCATATTTTGTAACCAATTGCAGGGCATGAGTGACCTCTTGGCACCCGTGTTGTGCGAGGTGCAAAACGAATCGGAAACATTCTGGTGCTTTGTGGGTCTAATGCAACGAGCATTCTTTGTTTGTACTCCAACGGATAACGATGTCGACCATAATCTCAGCTACCTTCGCGAATTGATAAGACTAATGCTGCCGCGTTTCTACGAACATTTGCAACGACACAACGAGGCAATGGAGCTGCTGTTTTGCCATCGATGGCTATTGTTATGCTTTAAGCGGGAATTCACCGAGGCCGTGGTCATACGAATGTGGGAGGCTTGCTGGTCAAACTATCTCACAGACTACTTTCATTTGTTCCTATGCCTGGCCATCATCGCTGTGTATGCCGATGATGTCATTGCTCAGAATTTACGTGCTGACGAGATGCTGTTACATTTTAGCTCGTTAGCTATGTATATGGATGGCCAATTGATACTGCGTAAGGCTCGAGGATTGCTGTATCAGTATCGACAGCTCCCAAAGATTCCATGCACATTAAGCGGCTTATGTAAACGATGTGGACCTGGCATGTGGGACTCTGAGCATCGACCTGCGCTTGAGTGCGTCGGTCACACAGATAACGAGAAGTGCTCCTTGCGTATTGATTAATTTATGTGGCTTCAAGTTAATCTTATATAGTGCATACATACATATATATATATATATATAATATACTATTGCAATTATGTGTTAATGGCGATTGATAAATGCTTTTGATCGAGTGCTTTTAAATATACATACCTACATACTACAATATACCTATGCCTAATAAACCATTACTTTCTTAAAGACAAGACATTAATTATGCAGAAATGTTAATCCTCGAATAAGAGCCACTTCATAAAAATGCCGTTAGAATTCAATTTACTGCTTAAATAATCCCGACGTTAGAAGCATTTATGCATTTTAATATGAATAAAATCGTATTTCTCTTGTGAATAAAGTATAGTAATTTATGTTGTAAACTAGACTTGCCCTACAACGGTATAATCTTCCTATTTTCATTTGTTTTGTTTTTTTTTTCTGTTTTCGTAATTGAGCATCGATATTTTTGTTGTGGAATTGTTCACATTTGTGGTAGCTGATCAATAGGAGTAGTAAACTTGAAATCTTCCGGGAAGAGCTTCGCTGCATGCGGATACATTAATTTGTAAGACTGCCGAATTGTTACATCGGCCACTCCCGCAATATCACCAATTTCTTTTTGACTGCGCTTATGTTCGGACGCTTGAGATGCCATGTAGATTGCTGCTGCGGCTACAGAAATCGGCGAACGACCAGGTACAATGTCCATTTCCACTGCTTTTTTCGCAATGTGCGTAGCAGCTCGTTGCACCATGTTCGGCAGATCTGGTCAATATAATATTAATATGAATTGAAATAAGTACACAATAAGTCTCTTACCCAAATTGGCACAGAAGCGACACATAAAGTCAGCTGTTGTAATCAAATCCACACTTGTCTCAAGCGCTTTAAGTGTCAGTTTGAAGCATCTGCCAATCTCTTTCTTGCTGATTTTACTCACGGCACAGATTTCCTTGAATGTTCGTGGAACGCCTTCCTGACGACAGGCAATATATAGACAAGCCGATGCCTTGGCATCATTTGAACGACCTTTAAGATTCTTTCCATCATGTACCTAAAAGCCACGAAAGAAGTGCATATACATATAAGCAATAGTTTATTCTCTTTACCTGTTTGAATAAATTGTTCGCACGATCAACAATAGTTTTTGGCAAATTAATCCGATCAGCCATTGATGAAATTTCTTTGAATGCGGATATTAAGGATCTATCAGAGCTGCTCATAGTGCGTCTGTTTTGATATTTTGGAGCGCCGAATGAATCGAAGGATGCAGAGCCTGTACCAGGACCAATTATTGTCGATAGGTCACCGCCACTGAGCAAGGGATTCTCTGGTCCACCAACACGACTAGGATCAACGCCACTCTTTTCGTTGCTGAACGTACGCCACTCGGACCCAACGTCAATTACGCGATCTCCCACAACCAAGCCACACTCGGAGCATATCATGTCACCAGCCCGATAATCTTCAATTAATGGAGACTCGGGGTGTGCATAGCAGCACACCTTGTTGTTCTCAAGTCTTTCAAGAAAGATGTCATTTCATTTAATACAATGCAATAGGAGTCTCTTAACATATTTACCTTGATGTTGAAGCCATTTAGTACTTATTTATTGTTTTACGTTAACTCTTATTTTGATGTTTTTTACGAACTATATTAGAATTACAAGCTCAAGTGAAATATGATGCCTAGGGATGAACTGAAAAACAACTATAGATTGTTTCGATAATATATCACGAGTAAAGTGTTTCCACTGTTTAGCATTTAAGCATAACTAGATGTTTTTATCAGAGCCTACTTGGTTAGCACTTCCAGATTTGTTACAATTATTACATCAACGAAATCTGTTTCATATTTTGTGTTGCAAATAATATTAATAATATATCAAACAATAAAACTAAATCATTAAGGTACGTATCGATATTTAACTCGTGTTCGATATTATCGATATCAAGCAGTGTTGAACAGATTTTCAGAATTGCACTTTATATATATACATACATGTATTGTATGTTGTAGGAAAAACAATAAGCTGTTTTTATTTTTTTGGTGTATCGGAATTCGGTTTAAATGATACGGAAAGTGTATTTTGCTTTTACAACTCCGAATAAACGTATCAGCTGCTTTTGATAATTCCTACGCCAGCATCAAACAATCGTATTAAGCAAATTATACGATTAAGAAAGCAAAAGTTTTCACAGAATGACGAGCAAACATATTTATTCCACCACAAATTTATCTGACCTGCAATTGAAAGAGCAGGGCAATATTTTATTTGCTGCCCGCAAGTATGACGATGCTATTATTTGCTATTCGAAGGCCATAGTAAGACTAATACTACATTATATTATGTATAGAATTAACGAAATATGCATAACTTTAAACTGTGCAGATTAAGAATCCAACAAATGCAACATACTTTACAAATCGAGCACTTTGCAATCTTAAACTGAAGCGATGGGAGCTCTGCTGTCAGGATTGTCGTCGAGCTTTGGATATTGACGGCAACCTACTGAAGGGTCATTTTTTCTTGGGACAAGGTCTAATGGAAATTGACAGTTATGATGAAGCTATAAAACATTTACAGCGCGGTAAAACTTATAAGATTTATTATAATTCTTTCAAGATACAAAAACTATGCTGATTCTTTTATGCTTTATGTTTTAAGCTTATGATTTGTCGAAGGAGCAAAAGCAGAACTTTGGAGATGATATTACATTGCAGCTCCGATTGGCACGCAAAAAACGTTGGAATGTCATGGAGGAGAAGAGAATACATCAGGAAATCGAACTACAAAGCTATTTGAATCGGTATAAATCAGCTCCAGCATTTTCATGTATTTTGTAAATAATTCTTCTATTAACATTGCAATTTATTTTCAGTTTAATAAAAGACGACATGGAAAATCGTCTTGCCAGTTTGAAGTTAAATGAGAATTTAAACGAAGAACATTTAAAAGATAAACAGCAGGAAATTGAACAAGAAAGCGTAAGTTTAATTCTACAAAAATGTATTATAATATAGTTTTTGGGGATTACAAGATAAGTATATCTATTAGAGTAGAGGTAGGGTAGAAATTTCACACTTAATGAAAGCTTAAATGCGAATATAGCATTGTATAATTATATATTTTTTGTTGCAGGATGATCATATTAAAGAGCTTAACAATGTATTCGCTAAAGTAGATGAACGACGAAGGGTAAAGTGCAAACTTTTTTTTTTATTAATTTTATAATTTTTTAAAATAATAATAATGTATTACATACAGAAACGCGATGTGCCAGATTTTCTTTGTGGAAAAATAAGTTTTGAAATATTAACTGATCCTGTTATTACACCATCGGGAATCACATATGAGCGCAAGGATATTGAAGAACATTTGCAGCGCGTTGGCCACTTTGATCCTGTAACTCGAGTTAAACTCACCCAAGATCAGTTGATACCAAATTTCTCAATGAAGGAAGTTGTCGATTCTTTTATTGCTGAGAATGAATGGTCATTAGATTATTAAGCCATTGTTGTTACAAGTATTTAATATAACAACAACAAGAATATATTGTATATTGTAATTGTATAGCTGTTGGAGGCAGTAAAATATAAAAAGATATAAAAAAATATGACATGTTTTTATTAAATAATTCTGATGTCTTTATAAAATGTATTTTCAAAAGAGAAATCAACTAATTCATTTATTTACAAGCAAATTGTCATTCAGTATTATAAACAGTTTTGAGAATAATACTACATCGCAAACATAAACACTGGTGCGATAAATTGGCACGTCGATATTTGTTTATCGATAGTGTGTTTTCGCTTAGAAAACGGCGCGAACGCGTAAACTTTTTTTGCAGACTGCAATAATATTTGGAAGTGTGTTTAATTATGTCCGAAAACAACGGAACCGTTGCTCGTATGCCGTGGGTCGAGAAATACCGGCCCAGCTGCTTAGATGATCTGATATCCCATGAGGAAATTATTTCTACCAGTAAGTTCACGCTGCAACACATGCCACTGAGCAAAAGCAATACAGCATTCTATTTTGCAGTCAACCGTTTCATCAATCAGAAGCAACTGCCGCATCTGCTTTTTTATGGACCACCAGGCACGGGCAAAACGAGCACCATTCTTGCCTGTGCACGCCAACTCTACTCGGCATCCCATTTCAAGTCAATGGTCTTGGAGCTAAACGCTTCAGATGATCGTGGCATTGGCATTGTTCGGGGTCAGATCCTCAACTTTGCGTCAACTCGTACAATATTCTGTGGCACCTTTAAACTGATTATTCTAGACGAGGCGGATGCCATGACCAATGATGCACAGAATGCGTTACGTCGCATCATTGAAAAATACACAGAAAATGTGCGATTCTGTATCATTTGCAACTATCTCAGCAAAATTATTCCAGCACTTCAATCTCGATGCACACGATTTCGATTCGCACCTTTGTCACCTGAGCAGATGCTCCCGCGTCTTGATAAGATTATACAGGAGGAGCAGTGAGTTTTTAGTGGTGCTTAAACAGGGTAACTTATTAACCGACTGTTTTACAGGGTTCGTGTAACGGATGATGGCAAGAATGCACTAGTCGCTCTATCCAAGGGGGACATGCGGAAGGTTCTAAATGTTTTGCAGAGCACTTCAATGGCCTTTGATGAAGTCAACGAGGATAACGTGTATATGTGTGTTGGCTATCCTCTAAGAAGCGAGATTGAGCATATGCTTCAGACATTGCTCTCTGCAGCTACATTTGACTCGGCATTTGACAGTGAGAGATTCATCAATTTTTTAAGAGTTTAGTATAATTTTTATATTTCTATTTTCTTGCACTTAGCTATTGAAGAAACAAAGAGTAAACGTGGTCTCGCATTGGAAGATATCGTCACAGAACTGCACTTGTTTATTATGAGACGTAAGTTATGCCTACTGAAATATTTTTATTGTATTAATGTTTGTTTTTTCATTAGTTGAGTTGCCCATGTCTGTCATGAACAAGTTGATCATAAAACTGGCAAAAGTTGAGGAGCGATTGTCCAAGGGCTGCTCTGAAGTAGCTCAAACTGCAGCGTTGGTTGCTGCTTTTTTTATTAGTCGCGATATGGTTTCGTTGGAGAGCTAAGTTCACGATATTCCTGGGATAGATGTTAGTTAGCTGCTAAGATATCATTATGGTATTTATGAACCATCAGTCAGAAAATACAAGATATTGCTTAATACGATAAAAATGTTGATTATTACTATTTTATGTTAGAGACCTGCTATTTAATTTTCGAATTTTTAGTCACGTTCATTTAGTTATTTTATAAAAATTAATTGCCGGATCGATTGGATGTTTTTAAAGTTTTTTACCCAAATATATTTCTATAACCAATATATATTAAATAAGAATAGATAGAGAAGATAGAGAAAATGGAGTTTGTAAAAGGTATTATTATTGTTAAAAGATAAAGTGATTAAAAAACAAATTGTGCTGATTGCAATATTTATCGATTTGTCGCGTATCGTTATTACAGTTAATTTTTGGGTATAAAAATACTAAAAACACCAGAATTTATTTTTCGGTATATTTTAACAATCAACTTGCTGTCACGCTGTTGTTTACGTTTTTCTGTGTGTTACCTTAAATCATAATTTTCAGAAAAAATGAACTCTGGCGAAGCGGATTCTCATTTATTAGCTTTAAAAGGTATTTCCATTTTGTAATGAGTGTTGCTCAAAACTACATCTGCGTAATTTCAGTTATGAGATTAACCCGTCCTACATTAGTGGGTGTTGGGCCCATTGTGACTTGTGAACCAAAGGATTTGCCCCAAAGTTTTAGTCGAATGGTGGAGAATGATGGCATTGCTAGAACTTGTGCTGAAGCATTGGGAGCTGGTCAAACTATGCTTTTACCTCAATCGTTTGGCAACATCTATTTGGGCGAAACATTTTCAAGCTACATATGCGTACACAATTGTACGATGCATCCCGTTGAGGGCGTTACGGTCAAAGTGGATCTTCAGTCGAACACGTCGCGTATAAACTTACTGATGCACGAAAACAAAAAGTCGTCTGTGGTGTTAACAGCAGACGAAACTCTCGATGATGTTATTCGATATGAAGTTAAGGAGATTGGCACCCATATGTTCGTATTAACTCATACAATATATCTATTGCAATTTTCTATCTACTACTTTTTTAATTATATTTTAGACTTGTTTGTGAAGTTAATTACACGAGTCCAGCTGGATTTGCACAATCGTTAAGAAAGTTCTTCAAGTTTCAAGTTCTCAAGCCACTTGACGTTAAAACCAAATTTTATAATGCAGAAATGGATGAAATATATTTAGAGGCGCAAATCCAAAATGTGACCACTGGCCCATTTTGTCTGGAAAAAGTGGAATTGGACAGCTCGGAGCAATACACAGTTACATCGTTAAACACTCTTCCCAACGGAGAATCGGTTTTTAACTCGAAGAATATGTTACAGCCGAACAACAGTTGTCAATTTCTTTACTGCATAAAGGTTGGTTTTAATGTATGACAACTTTGTTTGTCAATAAACTATTTTTATAATTATAGCCTAAGCCTGAAATCGCCAAGGACATAAAAACACTTCGTGAAGCAAATAATGTTGGCAAGCTAGACATTGTCTGGAGGTCGAATTTCGGCGAAAAGGGCAGACTGCAAACAAGTCAATTGCAGCGATTGGTAAACATAAAAAATGTAAAGCACTCATTCTAATAATGATTAACACTGTTCTTAATTATTTTTAGCCGTTTGAATATAAGGACATTCGTTTGGAGGTCGTCGATGCTGAAAATATTGTGAAGATCGGTACAATATTTACTTTCCAATGCAGAGTTACGAATACTGCTGAGCATGCGATGAAGCTGCATATTACGCTTGATACTAAAGTGTTTCCCGACTGTCCTTATACTGGTTCTTCGAATTTTGTCTTGGATGTTTTACAGCCAGGTGCAATTGCTGAGTTTCCGCTTTCGATTTGCCCTTCTAAATTGGGTCTCATAAAGGTCTCACCTTTATTAATAGTCGATACTCTTAAGAATGAGCAGTATATAATAAACAAAGTTGTTGAAGTATTTGTGGTAGACGCCGATTACCATCAAGATGGTACATTCTTGCTTAATAAGTTAATTCGTTATGAGACTCCATTTGATTCTTCAATGCAGAAACAAGTGCAATTACAGGTGGTTTAGATTTTATTTTTCACAATCAATTTGTAATACATTGTTTTTCATTGATGCCTGTAAAATCGTATAAATGTGTTGTATATTTAAGCGAGAAATAAAAATATATTTATGCCATTACATTTCATTTATGAAAGCAATTATGCCGCTAAGTTCACTCTATGTGCTGCCAATATCATCATTACATCGATCAGTAAATCTACTTTATGACTTCTGCGTCGAATATAAACAATTCGTCCTTGTCCTTCGCATTCTCACTTCAATTCAAAGGTATAACATCCTTCTGTTGACTAATTTAATTCAATTAGATCGCAGTTAAACATAATTAAAATGAAATACAATTTGTTGCCTTAGGTGGCGTATTATGACTATAATTTTAATTTTCAAGTGGCTGTTGCTATTGAAACTGTCAATCAAAGAATAGCGACTACCTATAAAAGGAGCTGCATTCACTTTTCTTAGCAAATACGTGATTAAAAAAAATGTACAACTTAGCACCAGTAACTCTATTAGTTTCAATTGGGGCGCTCGAAGTAGCAGGTTATACAATGGAACCATTAATCGTAACACAATTTATAATGGACTTGGTTCAAACAAAAGAAACAGTTATATTTGCTTGCTCAAAGGAAGGTATTTTATATAGACAATACAATCTATCCATTCTCGTATTAATTGTTTTTTTTTTCGAGCTAACAGATCTAGTGTTTAATTCCCTCAATTTGATGAAGCACAACCAGTTTGTAAATCCGATTCATATAAACAGCTCGTACTCTTTGATGTCTGTATTAACAAGAGAGAATTATGCACGAGCTGCTGTGATTGTGAATACCGGATGCGAAGGTTCCTCTAGACTCCTTCGAGAAGCTTCTGTGGGTAGATACTTCAACAAGACTTATCAGTGGCTGCTTTGGGGTATAGGGCAAAATATTGATGATTTGTTGCCCCTCGAGCTAGATTATGTGGGTCCAAATGCTCAACTGACTTACGTCAATAGAACTGTCGATGGCTACTGTCTTTGGGACATTCACTCCAAGGGCCGACAATTGAAATCATCTTTGGAGGTGCATTTAATCGCTATGCTTGAAAACAACCAAAACAAACTGCTTATATTTAAAAATATTTTCGAGCTGCAAAGCATCAAGTACCGCAGTCAATTTAATGGCCTGGTTTTAAGAGGAGCTAGTGTTGTAAGTGGTAGGACAATACCTTAACGATCTCTAAGTTAATATCAAATACATTTGCAGATTGATCAGGAGGACATCGTGACGAATGAACAAATTGAAGCTATACTATCACGGCACACAAAAGATGCCGGTGTTGCAGCATTTATAAAGTATCACTACGAATTGTTGAGTCTGCTCAGGGATCGTTTTAACTTTACTGTAAATTTTCGAAACTCAAGAGGTTGGGCTGGCAGATTGGGCAACACGACCTTTCGATTGGGGTTACTTGGAATTATTATGAGAAATGAAGCAGACATTGCAGCATCAGGGGCATTCAATCGGATCAATCGATTTGCAGAGTTTGATACTATTCATCAGAGTTGGAAATTCGAAACAGCTTTTCTTTTTCGATTTACGCCTGACTTGGATACTCATGGTAAAAGCGGAAATTTTCTAGCACCTTTCAGTGGACAAGTGTGGTTCTTCACCTTGGCCACACTGCTGGTAATTAACATAATCTGGTTTCTTCTTGAGTACATCAATAAAAGATGGCAAGGTGGACGTAGGAAGCCTAGTTTATGCCGAAGTAGTTGGACGGAACGTTCACTGCGTACGTTTGGAGCAGTCTGTCAGCAGGGAATGGAGCCAATTCCATCGGATGTGCCCTCCCGTTCTGTTGTTGTAACTATATTTTTATTTTCAGTAGTAATGTATAATTATTACACCTCATCTGTTGTTGGAGGGCTTCTAAGTTCGTCAGATCAAGGACCTGCTACTGTCGATGAAATTATATCTAGTCCACTGAAAATATCTTTTGAAGATATTGGATACTATAAAGTCTTATTTAGAGTAAGTTGATTAAAAGCTCATAGAGCGATGGAGTAGAACAAAGATACATATATATATATATATATATAAGATATAAGTATATTATTATTGGTTAGAGACAGCAACAAAGAAATAGTACATTTTGTTACTGATCTTCAATTTAATATGCTAGGAAAGTAGCAGTCCAGTTGTGACACGCCTTATAAAACGAAAACTATCTTCGTCCAGAGGACCAAATGAGATGGGCGTTTACGGTCACATAGAAGACGCAATTCCCCTATCTTAAGAGTGGTGGATTCGCATTTCACTGCGAAGTTGTTGATGCTTATCCGATTATCGCCGAATTATTTGATGCCAATGAAATTTGCGACCTGCGTGAGGTATCAGGCCTAATGGAAGTGGAGATTATGAATTGGATTGTGCATAAGAACAGTCAATATACCGAATTGTTTAGAACAGCGTAAGTCGTCGAAATATCACCATGAATCGATAAATATTGGATTTGCTTTAAGTATGTGCAATGCTCGGGAAGCTGGATTAATTGAGAGGATCCTTCGACAACGTCAAATGAAGAAGCCAACCTGTCAGTCTCTCTATACCGTCTACCCAGTATCTATATCGGGAGTTACCTCGGCATTTTTCACACTGCTAAGTTAAAATACGAGATTGTAATCGTAGTTACTTTTTTTCAAAATCTTTTTATTTTAAGGTGGCATTTTACTAGCTTTATTTGCGTTGGGAGTCGAGATTCTGTGGTTCAAATGGAGAAAGTTATAAAATATTGTGTTTTTTGTACCATGTTTGTTGTAAGGAATGAATGAAGGAAAAAGTATTTAAAAAAAGGTATTGAAAAAAAAAAATGTAATTAAGATGTCGCCTCATGCGCAATAATAATAATATATTATATTAAATATATTTCTGATTTAATTACCTTTTCCCGTTTTTCAATATACAAATGCGGTTAATGCAAGCGGTCAAATAATTCCAAAGCAGTTACGGAAAAACCAAAAATAAAAAAAGCAATTCAAAACATACATTTTCAATTTTGACGACTTAGCAACCATCGATGTTTTGGGCAATTTCGAGTACACATTAACGTGACCGATAAATGGAGGAACTGACTTGGATGAACTGACTTTGGATGAGGTTTAAGCTTCGACAAATGATTACGTATGAATGGAGGAAACTCAACTCATTGAAAGTTGATTTTCGAACTGTCTGAACAGCTTTGGCCGCAAATGTCTTCTTCATGCTCATCTTCATCTTCTTGTTCACCTTATGCAGCACACAAATCAGAATCAATGTAACATCTGTCAAGTCCGATAGTCATAAGGAGAAGTGCTGTGTTTGTGGTAAGAAGTCATAAGCGTCTCTTGTGCTGTCATTTTAAAAAATGCTTTTAATCGCAAGCAAGAGAACCAAAAACCTATACAAAATGTTATAAAGCTCGTAATAAAGTCGAAAAACATTAATCTATGTATAGTATGTATATCCATACAGCAAAAATCATTTCGTACCAATGCAGGATTGACAAATAAATAAACCTTTAATCGCGGTCGCATATGTTCCGATTGACCTGTCAATAAACTTTTTTTAAGAGCCTTAAAATTCGGCAATGGAATATTTCAACTCAAAAAATGTTCATTTATTAAATTAATGTGTATTATTTTAATAGAAATGATCAATTCCACAAACGTTGTTTTAATGAGATTAGCAATAATAGACATCTAAATTTGAATAAATAGTTTTTCCACAGTGGACTAACACCGACTAATAAATAATTGCTTTGCCAAAAAGTCCACTTTATTAAGGTTGATGAAGATATTACAAAAAATTTATCTAAATCGCATTTATCTCCGATGAGGTGCGCTTGGCGCTGAGACAATGATTGATATAAATACATATGCATATACATTTTCGATACGCAGATATTTGAGTTAAGAGTATAAAAATTTAACTATGCTTTTAGGTTTAGTCTCAAAAACAATTCCGTAAATGCAGTATTTAAAATCACAATTTTCATTCCGAAAGTATTTTGCACTTATCAGTGTTAAAACGAATTTCTTTTAGTTACCAGTTTTCAATTTCCAGTTATTAATCTTTTGCATAGTTTTCACTTCTTCGGGACTGCCAGCAACTGTTAATTAATCTTTCTTTGACACAACGTTAGTGATGTTTTCCTGATTTTTCTTTTAAATGAGCTTTAACGGATTTAACAGAACTCGAGATCATATGGTATGCCAATAAAATAATCTGTACGATTTTGTAGAATACGGGTTATATCTGAAAGCTTAATGTCGTCGATTACTTGCTGATGATTACTTTGTTAATGATGTCAAGACCAAGGATGGAATGTATACTGTTTAAATAACCAAATTGTAATAAACAGTCTGCGGTTTAGTTCTCAATGGATGTGGCACCCAAGTTGCTTCCTCCCAATTGATTATGAGCTATCATTAATATATCCTTTTTCTCCTTGGGGAAACGCAATTCCCGCCCAGCCATTCGTGCCGTTTCCAGTTCGCGCTCGGCCAGGACCAGCTCTCTTCTAAGAACCCCGGGATTTTCTTGCTCGCGAGCTATCCAGTCTAAGGCCATTTGTGCACGCATCTCGTCATCAAGACTACGGTTAGAGTAATGAGCTACAACCTCCTGCCTTGAGCACTGCCGTTCTCGCATAGCTTTCAATGATCCATTCCAATGCAGCAGCTGGAAAACGGTCATCAGTTCTTGGAATTCCAACATTGTTCGACCCTTATTTGCTTCAAGCATGAACCTATCACAAAATAATATTAAATTTTAAAATATGTTCTTATTGCAAGCACAAATATTTTACCTGAAAGCGCCAATTCCGGATTCGGGTAATTCGTTATTTTGGGGAGTTCCTTTGAATGATGCACGTGCATCTTGCACTGCCTTTTCAATAAACTCATCGCTAATTCGGCGAGATGGATGTTCATTAAATACCGAGTTCATTAGTGCAATTTTTGCTGAACTTCGTCTTGCTTCTGCCTTAGTTGGGCAATTCTGAAATCACAATTAGTATTTTCTAAATAAATAAATTGCGACGCAAATTATATTTGTGTTAATGATTACTTGAAAACTTCCAAAACAGCTGCCACCGGGTAATGTTACGAAGCATACATAAGGCTGGCTATTGGATGGAATCGATTCGTAAATTACAAGCGCTCCATTCTTAAGCTCAACGCCTCGCGTCTGTTTCATTTGCCAAAACTCCTGTAATGCTTCGACGACATTAACTAGAATATTTAAATAGTTTATTGTTTATTGATTTCCTTATACAATTGCACACCAGTTACCCCTGTAATCTCTATCTTCATATAATCCGGATACCATTGGCAATGCCCAAAAAGGTTCTTCGGGATAAACCATTATACGGTTGCCACTCTTCGACTATTGTATAAGGACCGAAATCGAATGATCGAGTTAATAGTATCTATATTGATCTTCAGTTTAAATCATCACAAATTAAATGCACATTTGGATATAGGCAAAACTAATTCTGAAAATTAATGAAAGAAAACTGATTACCAAATATATATTTACAATTTGAAATATAATACTAATACATGAACACAAAGACAAATACTTAATCGCTCGTAAATAAAATATAAAATTCGGAAAATTATATTTTATTACTCTTATTTCCAGTTTGCTTCTTAAGTCATCTGTTTCATGCACTTTCAATATACTGTTCACACATACCAACACAACACACATACACACATGAGCATATAAGTCACAAATATGTACATACATACATGCATATGTATGTACGATCATATTTTACAAGTTGTACAAGAAGTATACACACTTGAAACCCATAATTAATATAAATGCATAAGTATCTATGTATGCACGTATGCATGTACATATAGCTGCAGCTACGTGCATATGGAAGCCGTTAAATGGCTGCACACATATGTACATATACTAATGCAATGCATGCATGTTTGTCAAAACTTGTAATTTTGTGAGGTAGCGAAACTTTGCACTGTGTTTTATTTGCTCTTGTAATATTCCATACATATCTGGCCACTGTTAACTCTATACTTACGTATTGTTTATAAATAGATCTGTACCATTGTCGCGTTTAAAAATTTTATTTCAATCGAAGACTAATAAAATGGCGTATAATAATATATACACACAACGCATACGTCAACTCACCCACAGAAAGTAGATTTAAGTCTGACATGCAGAAATGCATTCATACGTAGATTTAGTAGTCGAACATTTCTTTATGAGACAATAAAACAAACAAACCTGTAATTTTCATTGCCGAATCCACGCATGCGCACTGAGTAATTAAATCGACTCGCAATTTTTCAGTACGCGATCGTATTAAATGTGGAAAAATATCGATGCATCGATGTTTTTACAATTTTTTAAATCATCGAATTTGATGGCAAGCTCCGATAAGTAAAAAAGGTGGAAGATCACATTTTCAGTATTTTTGTACCAAAAAGTATATATTGTGTTGTATTATAAATAACATTTTATAATTATAAAAACAAAAGCAAAAATCGATGTTTGCAATAAAAACAACAAAACGTCCTTATCGAAATATCTTCCCATCTATCACTAGTATTGGGTAAGGAACAGAAATACATATGTCCCCGCTAAGATTGGTTGTTACAGTTGTCCTACGGTAAGGAATCAAAAGGCGCGTATTTGAAATGTTAAAAAGCCAAAGTTTTTCATTTCAATATAAGCATGAATTTTATATCTCTAAATAAACTTTAACATAATGAAAATATTTTATATTTGGCTCAAAATATTTATTTTCAATATAGTGATCGAAATCGTACAATAATCCGTAATCATATAGCTGCTATTAGAACAGTTTATTACACTTACTTATTGATGATTTATAAATCTAAATTATATAATAAATAAAAAGAGATGAGATTATGAAATAAATGTGGCTCATATTATACGATTTTTTTTTGTACTTAAGAATTGCACAGTTAAAAAACCTAATTGTAAGTTTCTTTTATTCATTGATATTAGATGCTATTTTTCTAGAAAATAAGCCAAACTTATGCAGTATAGTGTAGCAGCTATATGATATGTTTCGAAATGTGCAAATAACACCAATTACACAATTGGCGATTTGTGGAAAATCAATTGGCGAAAATGAATTGTAAAATTTGTGTTGCTTAAGAAAATGTTATTGAAATATCTGGAATGCGGATTGGCAGAAATGGCAGTAATTAATATAAAATTAAGTAAGAAGATTTATAATATTACCAAAAGGGGATTTAAATAAAAAAATGTCGTCAACAATTAAAATAAAATTATTTCAGAATTATTGGTATTAAGCTTTCCGACCGAATTTTTCCAATACAAAATCTTTTAATGGTTGATAATACTGATACCGCAAACTAAGCATTTCGGGAGAGTTTCGAACACGCTCAAATATTTCCAACTCGGATTCCATGATAAGGATTGCAGTGCCGGTCATCGCGATTATTACAAAAATAACAGATGGTATAAAGGCATGTAATAAATGGAATTTTCTTAAGCTTTTGCCACTGTTGGAGTTGGAGTGAGTGCGTGAAAATGGTCCTATATGTTTCCCACTGGAAATACCGACGGAAGAGCTCGAATTTAAGGCGGGATTGGGCAGTGCATAGTACTGCTTCGACGAATAGTAAAGGTGCTGCTTAGAATCAGTATGATTGCCACGCGGCTTGCCAGTAACATCATAGCCACTAGCTGTAAGTCCACTCTCAGTCGAAGAGTGCTCAATGGAGTCTCTGAATGCATAGCCAGGCAAATCTGTTCCCATGTGATTTAGTCGATCGATATTCGAGGAACGTAGACGAGCCTCTTCGCAAACTGGCTCCAAGCTTGGCAATTGCAAACTCCCATTGACACCTACGTCCTGCCCATGACCTCCGTAAATGAGAATGCTAGGAGCCATGGAACAACCCAAGGGCTCGGACATCGTAGATCGTGGCAAGCTACTATAACCTATAAAATGAAAAGTGCTTGATTATGCATATTTATATTTTATGACTAAGATAGTTTACGGATTTGCGCCAAGTCACCCTGTGGACTGGAAGGAGTTGCTGGCACACTGCTTGCCTTCCGCTTACTGGAACTTGAATTCGTCATCTTTTGTTCACGTAAAGCATTGATGCTCTCAGTCAATATCTCGCGTTCAGTTCTGCCAGTATAACGGAACTTGGTGCCCCAGGAAAAGAAACCGCCGCCAGAAACAACTGCAGCATGTTGGCTATTCGGCAATCTGTTGACAATACAAATCCATCAAAACATCTTGCAATTCATCCATTAAAGTTATGCTTACGTGAAAAAAAGCATTTGTTCGATGGCGCATCGCCAAAGATAACGACATGCAGGTCCTGAAGGGCACTTAAATCCAATAGTATGTTTTTTCTATATTAACAGATTATTATGATATTTATTATTATATGTTATACAAATATATTTACATCGAATCCGAAAATACTCACCGGTTCCCGACTTGAATCCGTAAAGCTCAAATGTGCAATAAACATTTTGCCCTCAAAGTTGATTTTATGCACTTCGTTCCAACGAAAATGCTGAGAGCGTTTACCTGCGACATAAGTGCTGATGCCGGCGTGATTAATACCTACGTATAGCAACGAGCCACGATGATCCTTGACGGGATGTGGATCAATGCCATAAGTTTCAAGACCCCGTGCTATACCCATAAACTCATCCATAGCAACTGAGGGATCTTGGCCAGGCTTACGTTTTTTGTGCAGCTCAATGATTTTCTTTTCGAGATTCTCAGTTTGACGCAAGGCCAAGTCAAGGGATGACACATACTCGCCTATGTGAATAACCTCATCATAATCCCCAAGTTCCTCTGCAAACATATAAGCTCATTAGATATATAATATAATTTGCAGGCAAATTATAATAAAATGTGGGACAGCCATTTTTACCCTGAACGATTAATGCTCCCAATGCGGCAGCCTCACCCAACGAACAGTATAATCGACCATGACGTAGGTCCCGTTTCAACTGCTGGAAGAGCATGATTCGGCCATTACCAGTGAGACGAAATGGATCCGCAGGATAGAATTTAACTCGTAGGGAAAAAAGCACTGGATCTATGTCTGAAAGGAGTTGTATTTAACTAATCTGCAATACATAATAACACATTGATAACGACGTTTACCTTTACATTGTTTTAAAATGGATTTGGCCAAGTCGAGCCAGTGCTATAAAGATCGAAAATGACAGGAACGATTAAGGACTGGCAATTGAAAGAAATTCTCTCTTTTCTACAGTACTCACCCGTTGTTTTCCTGTATCAACGTAACGTAAACCGAAATAGTCCTTTTCCTTAATATCTAATTGCCTACATATATGGTCGACCAGATAAATGCCTTTATGGAATGGCTACAGCAAGAAAAATTGTCAATTGTATATTTTAATGCAAATTTAACAAAAAGTCATAAATTATTTAATAATGCACTGTAAGTTTAATATACCATAGGGCATGCAAATATTCTTAAAAACTCATTAACACTGTACATGCTTATTCTATAAGTTCATCTACATTAATGTATTATTGGTACTTAAAATTATTTAAAGAAAAATTAAAATTAAATTTACTATAGCTACACAGCTTACACACCTGGAATTCACATTCTAAAACGTCTGAATCGTCAAGTAGTCGAACAGTGCACTTATACACAACATTACATTCGTTTTTGCTTTTGAACATTTTATTGTTGCTCCAATATTATCGACTTTTGCAAAAACGTCATAAAAAGCTCTGGGCGATCAAAATTGGATTTTCTTATTATATTATATTAATATGTGAGTAGTCTTCATTTCATTGCTTTGGAGATTTTATACCATAAATAGCTAGTTTCTAATGATTTATAAGTTTTGTTTGCCGACAATGTCAGTGTCCTTTATCGTCCTTCGCTTTTTCCCGTTAAGGGTGTTAAGGGTGATTTTTTTTTGTATTGGTTGGAGACAACAAACACAATAAAAGCGCAAAATATGGACAAATTTCATAAACTGTATAATATCGAATTTTTAATTTTTTAAGTGGTTACGAATTTTTTTTTAAAACACTTTTGAAATTTAACAAGTTATTGAAAAACATTTTTTTTTTTAATTAGAGTTTATATTAGATGTGCAATTAAATTATAAAAACAAAAGTTATTCCTAATCAAAACAATGCTCAATTTTAAAAATATTCATTTAACTTCTGCAATTTTTTCATCATTGTATCAATTTTGGGTACTACCGACCAAGTTGAATGCTTTTTTCCAAAGTTCATATTGAAACTACCTGTGCTACAATTTTAGCAAATTTAATTTTTTGTTAAGAAACGATATCGTAAATTGAGTAACAACATACCGATATACGAATTACATCAATGTTTTTTTCTTGTAAATGTGTGGAAATTTGAACAATAGCTTTATCGCCTATGAAAACATTTGTTTTTTTTATTCAATTATTCATCGATTAATATAAAATATCGATCGCTGGTATTAATCTGTTACTTAACCCGGTGCATAATAGAAATGATTGACGAGGTCCACATTTAGTTTAAAACGTCGAAAGCTTTTTGTTTAATAAACGCGCTAATATATGCATATACCATTGGAAATTTGTTGGGTCTCTGTGGAAGTGTAACCAGGTGACTAGTTTCGGAATTTCTTTATTTTGGTATGTAAATTGGCGTGTGAAAGTATATTTTTGATTGTCGACACACCCTGTTTTCTCTCTACATCTGATCGTAAAATAGAGATTGATTGAAGATCACTATTAATTTGTTAAAATACACTTTGAAATGTTTCAACCCGAGGATTATGGTCTAGATGTCGACTTTAGACTTACGACGTTTTCCACACTACGAGGGTGAGGTTGTAAAATCCCCGAAGAGAAACTTTTGGAATATCTCAGGGGAACAGAAATAGTATCTACTAATACAGGCACAAACAATGACGACTTTATTGGTGAGTTATAGAAATAAATTGTTTGTTTTTATTTGTATTTTTTTTCATTTTTAATATTTTACTTCGTTCTTATCATTTTTAAATTTGTAGGATCTGGAATGGATTGCGCGGTTATTCCTCTTTCACGGCACAAGGAACTATCTTTAGTTCAAACTGTAGATTTCTTTTATCCGCTTGTTGACGATCCTATGATAATGGGGCAAATTGCTGTGGCCAATGTTTTAAGTGACATATATGCTGTGGGAGTTACTGACATTGATAAATTGGAAATGCTCATAAGTGCGCCCTCCAACCTAAGTGAAAAGCAGCGTGACATTGTGGTACCTTTAATTATGAAAGGATTCCAAAGAGCTTCAGAAAACAGCGGTTGTTATGGAAATATTATAGTCAAGAATATCGTTGTTAATCCTTGGTGCATTGTAGGAGGAATCGCCACTTCAGTTTGCCATAAGCAAGACATTATTTTGTAAGAATGTGTGATTTAACTTATAACTTAAACTCACTACATGTACATATGATCTCAATTTAATTTACATATGAAGACCATCCAATGGGCAAGCTGGCGATGTTTTGGTTTTAACAAAACCTCTTGGAACGCAATTAGCAACGAGCGCGTTGATTTGGCAAAATGAGAAAAACGATAAATATGAAAAGATTTTATCAGCGTTAACTGACGGCGATATATACGACTCTTTTCAAATAGCAATTTCATCAATGAAGTATTTAAACCGCAATGGTGAGAGTTTTGACGGCATGTATGTACATAAGTAACTTAATATTTACCCACGAAATATGCATCTTTTAGCTGCTCTGTTGATGCATAAATATGAAGCACACGCTGCAACGGACGTGACCGGATTTGGTCTTTTGGGTCACGCCAAGAACCTTGCTCAATTCCAGAAGTTGCCGCTCTTGTTTAAAATTCATACATTACCCATTATTAAGAATATACTGAGGATTAGTCAGCTGGTTGGACAAAGTGCCAAACTAATCGCTGGAAAGACAGTTGAGACTTCTGGCGGACTTCTCATTTGTCTGCGACCGGATGCAGCTGAAGACTTTTGCAAAGAGTTTGATATAATTACAAATGGATCACAAAAAGCATTTCTAATAGGCGAACTTCAAAATGCGGATAGATCGACTTCGATATTGTCTGAAGATGTCAAGTGCATTGAGGTTACACTTTGAAAAAGAGTTTTAACAAACTGAAATGAATATTCAACTTATGATTATTATTTCGTAAAGGCTTTTAAGCTGGGAAATATTATGAAATGTTTCATATGTAAATATGCAATTTTTGATATCCATTTCAGTGTTACATCTTGAAATTTAAAACTAACCTCTATGATTTTCATTGTATGATTAAAAGTAGATAGTTGTATCTATTATGATTGCCCTATTTAAATTTTAGTTATTTTCTAAAACCATTGAATCTTGCAGCCATCTCTAATAAGATGTTAGGAGAAAAAATTATTTAACAGAAGTCTGTTAATGTAAAAGTATGACCATTTTGCGAGAGCTATCGATAAAGCTTCACAATTGCTGTCGAATACATTATCGCACACATATATATATATATATCGATATCATTTTACTTGTGCATTTTCCAGTTCCAGTTTCAACACGCAAAATTTTGTGCCGGAAAAAAAATTAAATAAAGTTTTCATTGTCTAAGACATAAAGAATTTGTGAGTCGCTCACAAAATCATTGAATCGGCAATTGTGTACAAAATTTCAGATAATTAACTACATACTGCTTACACCATAAGAACCATAGATCATGGCGTCGCATCAATATCACCAAATTGCAAATTTGCTGGAAAAAGTATGTATAGATGAGAACTCATCTTAAATGTGAAGTTCGATTAAAACGAGAGTTTATTAATACTATTTGGGCTTTGTAGATGACGTCCACGGACAAAGATTTTCGATTCATGGCCACAAACGATTTAATGACTGAGTTGCAAAAAGACAGTATAATACTGGATGACGAGTCGGAGAAAAAAGTGGTGCGCATGGTTCTCAAATTGCTCGAAGACAAAAACGGTGAAGTGCAGAATTTGGCAGTGAAGTGTTTGGGGCCGTTGGTCAACAAAGTAAAAGAAAATCAAGTGGAGACAATTGTGGACTCGCTCTGCGGCAACATGATGTCGAATGTGGAACAACTGCGCGACATCTCAAGCATTGGCCTCAAGACCGTCATTGCCGAGTTGCCGCAATCATCGAATTCCCTTGCTCCTAATGTCTGTCAGCGTATAACTGGCAAATTGAGCATTGCCATTGAGAAGGTGCGTCTTAACCTTACTTTAATTGCTGCTTATGAATGAATCAACACAACCCTCTTCCTTGCATTCTTGTAGGAAGACGTTTCGGTCAAGTTAGAGTCTCTGGACATATTGTCCGATTTGCTCTCGCGCTTTGGCGAGTTTTTGGTTCCATTTCACAACACAATATTGAAGGCTCTCATGCCTCAATTGGCTTCACCTCGCCAGGCTGTACGCAAACGGACTATTGTTGCGCTCTCAGTGCTGCTAATTCAGGCAAATAGTAATGCCTATAATGGTGTGGTCGATCACTTGCTGGAAGGACTCGAAAATCCCCAAAATCCTGGAGCCATTCGAACCTATATTCAATGTTTGGCTTCAATTTGGTGTGTTACTATTTCGTTATATCTGGTCAACTAATAATGGTTTGTTCTCATTCAGCCGTCAAGCTGGACATCGTCTCTGCAACCATATCGATCGCTCGATGCTGCTACTCAAGCAATATAGCCAGCGTGATGATGATGAGCTCCGAGAATTCTGCTTGCAGGCCTGTGAAGCGTTTGTGCTGCGTTGTCCGGATGCTATAAATCCACACATTCCTATGGTAAAGAATTTACATTAAATATTGTTTTAATTAATTTACTGGAATATTTATAATTAATCGTGATATAATAGAATCGATCAGTGAGTCCCAAATAATTACGCATAATAATCTTAAGATTCGATATAATTCCTGTTACTCTCATAATTTTTTTATCTAGATCCTTGAACTATGCCTTAAGTATGTAACATACGATCCCAACTATAACTATGAGGCCGACGACGGTGATACAGGGGTTGCTATGGATACTGAAGAAGATGAATACGTCGACAGCGAGGAATATAGCGATGATGATGATATGAGTTGGAAAGTTCGACGTGCTGCTGCTAAATGTTTAGAAGTTTTGATTGCAACTCGTCAGGAGTTAATTGAAGAATTCTATCGTACGTTGAGTCCAGCTCTAATTGCTCGTTTCAAGGAGCGTGAGGAGAATGTCAAATCGGACATATTTCATGCATATGTTGCATTGTTAAGAAACACACGTCCTGCTGATGATATGGCTCATGATCCCGACTCCATGGATCAAATTTCGGGTCCTACTTTATTGCTAATAGAGCAGTTACCTCAAATTATCAAATCAATTCAACCATTGATGCGTGAGAAATCAATGAAAACGCGTCAAGACTGTTTCTTATTGCTTCGTGAGCTCTTGAACTCTCTACCCGGTGCCCTTGGGCCGCATCTGGAGAGCATTGTGCCTGGCATAAGCTATTCGTTAAACGACAAGAGTTCCACAAGCAATATGAAAATCGAGTCGCTGGGCTTCCTCTGCTCATTGCTTCAGGGTCATCAACCACAAGTATTCCATCCACATATCTCACTGCTTGTGCCACTGGTGGTTACATCGGTCTTTGATCCCTTCTATAAGATTGCTACTGAGGCACTCTTGGTGCTGCAGCAACTTGTGAAAGTTGTACGTCCATTGGGAACTAATGCTATTAAATCGGACTTTGATGTGACCCCATTCGTCACTCAGGTGTATTCGTGCACCCTGCAGAAACTAAAAGTAACCGATGTTGATCAAGAGGTTAAGGAGCGTGCCATTGCGTGCATGGGTCAAATTATTGCCAATATGGGTGATTTACTCAAAAGCGAGTTGGCAGTATGCCTGCCCATCTTTATGGAGCGTTTGAAAAACGAAGTGACGCGCCTTAGCAGTGTTAAGGCTCTCACCATGATTGCCGCATCGCCATTGCGCATTGACTTGTCACCCATTCTCCACGAGGTGTTGCCCACTTTGGGCACTTTTCTGCGAAAGAATCATCGCGCATTAAAACTACACTCGCTGGACCTCATCAACAAGATTGTGATCAACTACTCCTCTAATTTTGAACCCAATGTGCTTCAGACTGCTATTGTGGAAATTCCTGGACTAATTTCGGACTCAGATTTGCACGTTGCTCAATACTCATTAACTTTATTAAGTACAACAGCACGTCGCCAGCCGCAGGCATTAGTTGGAATACATGAGAAATTTTTGCCATCTGTATTATTATTGGTTCGCTCGCCATTGTTGCAGGTAAGCCAATATATATTATATGCATATGGGTAATTCTCTGGTAAATGTCGCGTGCGACCAGCTTTACAGTGACAAAAAAAACATAAACTAAAACAATTTTAAAAATAAGTGAAGGTTATTCTTAAAGCTTTGGAAAAGCACTATTTTTACAGCTAAGATTTATTCTAGAAACTTTTTCTGTTTTACGATAAAATATATAATTTCGTTCATTTTTTGGTTTTGCGTACGAATTTGTTAATTTTTGCAATTATTTGAACCGAAAACAAAACAGAAGGAAGATTCCAAAACCATTCCTAGCTCTAATTAAAGTACTTATCTAGAGCTATAAAAATAACCTTTTCTTAATTTCAAAATTGTTTCAGGTTATGTTTGTTTTGTTAACTGAAAAGATGGTCGCACGCGGCATCCCTCAGAGAATTACCCATATATTAAATATCCAGCTATATAAACTTAAATGTTACATGTGATATTATAGGGAAGCGCCTTGCAATGCACTTTGGAGCTGTTCCAAGCTTTGGTTCAGGCACAATTATCTGGATTGGATTATCACTCACTGGTGTCAAAGCTAATGGAACCCGTTTTAACTGGCAGTGATCCAGCGGGCAAGAATCCGAGCGAGCAGTTACAGCTGCACAAGCAGGCATATCATTCATCGGCAAAGTGTATTGCGGCCTTAACTCAGCAATGCCCACAGGTCGCAACTCCATTGGCCACTCAACTGATGGCTGAGTTGCAGAAACGCGATAACAAGGATACACAAATAATCTTCTGTTTGCTTACAATTGGCGAAATCGGCAGACACTTTGATTTAAGCAGTATCCAAGTGCTACCGCAAACAATCATTGAATGCTTTGGCGCCACCTCTGAGGATGTTAAAGCAGCTGCTTCGCATGCTCTTGGGGCCGTATCTGTGGGCAGTCTGCAAACATATTTGCCGCTTATCTTAAAGGAGATTGAGGCACAGCCCAAGCGGCAGTATCTTCTGCTGCACTCATTGAAAGAGGTCATATCATCTCTGTCGGTTACACCTAATGGCCTGTCTCAATTGTTGCCATCGGTGCCTTCGATTTGGACACAACTCTTTAAGCATTGTGAATGTTCAGAGGAAGGATCACGTAACGTTGTTGCCGAATGCCTTGGCAAACTTGTGCTCGTGAATCCGGAAGAATTACTACCGCAATTGCAGCAAGCTTTGCGATCGGAGAGCGCTACCATGCGCACTGTGGTTGTGTCTTCGGTCAAATTCACAATATCTGATCAGCCGCAACCAATTGATTTGCTACTCAAGCAAAGCATTGGCGAGTTTTTATTCGCTCTCCGCGATCCAGAACCACAAGTGCGTCGCGTAGCTCTAGTTGCATTCAATTCGGCAGTACACAACAAACCGAGTTTGGTGCGCGATCTATTACCAACGCTTTTACCATGGCTATATTCAGAGACAAAAGTTAAAAGTGAACTCATACGCGAAGTGGAAATGGGACCATTTAAGCATACTGTTGACGATGGTCTTGATATACGAAAAGCTGCATTCGAATGCATGTATACGCTACTTGAACAGGGTCTGGAAAGGGTGGACGTAATGCAATTCATGGATCATGTTCAGGCTGGCCTCTGTGATCATTATGACATCAAAATGCTGACGTACCTAATGACAGCGCGACTTGCTGTACTATGTCCCGATAAAGTTTTGCTAAGTATGTAAAAATCTAGTTCATTTATCTGAGCATTAAAATGCTAACACGTTTTTTTTGTTTTTATATAGGATTGGATCAGTTTGTTCAGCAATTGCGCGATACCTGCACACACAAGGTAAAGGCCAATTCGGTTAAGCAGGAGTATGAGAAGCAAGATGAACTGAAGCGTTCCGCTCTACGAGCGGTGTCTGCCCTCTCGCAAATACCCAAAGCAAGTAAGTAATCCGAATTAATAAATAATAATGTACGATACTAAACAGATAACAATTAAATGTTTTCCTTATAGATAAAAATCAGCAGCTATTAGACTTCTTAAAGTCAATAAAAGAAACTCCAGAACTGTGTAAAATTTATGAATATGTGCAAAAGGATTCCATTACCGGCAATTCAGATATTATTGCCATGGACCAGACTTAAATGTGTATTGAACGAGCGCTGATCTTTGAATACTAATTTTATTGATATAAAGTAATAAGAATTTGTGAACACAAAAAAAAAGAAAAATGTATCTTCTTCTGATACAGCCATTAGTTTGTAAACGAAGCAATAAAATCAGTTTTTATTACTTCGCTTATCATAAGCACAAGCATTTCAGCTAATGGATATCTACACGCGGAAAAATACATTGAAATTGTAAAATTGACATCGTCTTAAGGCATTTGAGCATATATACCACACTTCGATATAGTTTTGAAGGTATTGTTCTTATGCATGCGTGTATATTTAAAGACGTTTTATTGATTTTGATCGTATTGCGTAGTATGAAATGAATAGCATTTAAATAAAGTTTTTCATGAAAACGGAACTTTGTAAATTTCGATTATCTGAATTTATTTTTCCTATTAATTACGTTTTACAATTTGAAATCCAAGAATCTGTTATATAAAATGCTGCTGCGAGCCTAACTCGACTGCTTTGATCTGCGCTTTTCCTTTTCGGCCTCATCGTCAGACTTGACCAATTTGCCTGTTGGCAGATTGCCATCGGAGGTTGGACCGCTGTCCGAAACTGTCTCTGGGGGGTGCTCAAGCACATGATCAATTATGCCTAGGGTCTTTGCCTCTTCTGGGGTCATAAAGTGGTCTCGTTCCATACGAGAGCACATCTCATCATATGAGTTCTTTGCGTGTTTCACATATATGGTTGTAAGTTGGCGTTTTATTTTGATGATTTCCTCCGCATGAATAAGTATGTCAGTTGCTTGACCCTGTAAAATAAATGCAGGCCATAGATAAGTGCTTTAAATTAGTACACAATAGCAAAACAATCGTACTTGAGCACCTCCTGACGGCTGATGTATCATGATGCGCGCATTTGGCAAAGAGTAACGCATTCCAGGTGCGCCAGCTGCCAGCAAGAGCGATCCCATGGAACATGCTTGACCCACACACCACGTCGCAATAGGCGGCTTTACATACTGCATCGTATCATAGATAGCCAAGCCTGCGGTCACCACGCCACCAGGAGAGTTGATGTACAAATGGATGGGTTTGTTCACGTTCTCCGACTGCAAGAATAGCAGCTGGGCAACCACCGTTGAACTGATGTCATCAGTGATGTTGCCCATTAGGCAGATGATTCGCTCTTTGAGAAGACGTGAGAATATGTCGTAGGCGCGCTCCCCTCGTCCCGTTTGTTCGACAACCATGGGTATCAAATTGATTCCCCTCACTGATGGGGTATGTGAACCGCATTTTGCCTAATATATTGAATAACCAATTATTAACAATTTCAACGTTTAATTTGTTATCACTTACGGATAAGTTTCGGAATAGTAAGCTGCCGGCGTTCTTCAGCATGATTGTGATACCCAGTGTGTTTATTGTTGTTGAACTGAACCGCAATTTTACGCAAAACAGCTGTTCTGTGAGGACGAGATGTGTTTGTTCCCTAGGCACCAAAAATCATAGCTTCACCTAAATAATTTTTTTCCAAATACTACTTGCTTGCTTAACTTAAATTATTTCATAACAAAATAATACATACGTATGCGACCAAGCAAAATAACAATTGTTTTCACTACTATCGTTGTGTAATCGAATATAGATTTATCGATGTGTGCAATTCATTTGATTGCCACGCGAATATGACAAAAAATAAGTATTTTATTGCATAGTCACTGGCTATTGGCCTCTTCTCAGATAATGTTATTTCAATTACCTTATATTTTTAATATTTTCTTATCGACAAGCTTGTTTTCCACAAAAAAAAAAAATCATAATAATAATAATAATAAAAAACGGCAAATTTTGAATTTGCGCGCTGCTTAATTTAAGCTACTTTAAATTTAAACAATCGTTGGGTAATTAATTGTAAATTTGTATGCAATTAATAAATTTAAAAAGATAAAGAAGATAAATGTAGATAATGTAGAGTGGTGGGATAGCTGTCGAAAAAAAATTTGCCGAAAAATGTTGCCCGATGTCTTAATATTTTAAGTAAATATATTGTTTTTTATAAATCAGATGTAATATGAAATGTACATATACATCACATATTTGGACCAAAGTCAAGTAGTAATATTATACATATGTACATTTTATTTGTATTAAATATATTATAGTTTTCTACCATTAGATTGTAAGCTTTTGTATCTTCCAATTGTTTCAGCCACCACTGTAAGCCGGCTGATTGCCATTATGTTTGTATGTATTACACTTATTGCTGCTACTAATAAGAACGATTCGGTCAATATGAATCGTTGTTACACAAATGTATGTATGGATATGTATGAATATGCTCTGTAGGTATGCGTGCGAATATTTAGTACGTCTATTGCACTAGAATTCACGCAGCCAAGATCAAGGTAATTGCATCGTCCCAACTCCACTTTAGTTTCATTCTGCAATTTTCTTTCAAGCCGTTTGGATGTGATATTGAGCGTGATTTAAATATTAAAGAGTGTTCCGCTTTCATTCAACTTGCAGCTTAATATATCCAATAAACGAAAACGTTATTCTAATTTATGAAAATAACGGTTTTTTGCAATATGAAAATCTACGAATTTTACATATTGTTCGTAAGTGCCTTGAGTTAAATATAAACAAGTTGTGTAATTAGTTTAAGTTGTTAAATTACTCTACAGTGTTCTTAAGTGTTTTTTGTTTGTTTCTTTTTTTAATAGATTTGCCCTATACTTTGCTTTGGCCAAGACTATGAAGGTAAGTGTAAAGGAATCTTAATAAGAAAGCGGTTAAATATGGTCTATCCCTTTATTAGTCGCTGATGTGCAGTGTACCTTCTCTTCTGTTGGGTCTGATATTCAAGATCTTATAACAGCAACACTGAAAAGGCCAGTTGGGTTTAAGGGTGTTCCCATGTTTGCTGACGATCGGAACGCTGTAAGGGACTCGAATCCCCATTGCATTATATCCAGGGATACCAGCGATGTGGATGAACGGACTTATAGTCTGAGGATTAACGATTTTACACGTTGCGGAGTACTGAAGAGGAATGTATGTAAACTATAAATGTTAATTACATTTAATCTGATTACGATGGTGTGATTAAATCAGGGGTTTGTTCATGTGCGTATATGGTTTCCACAATTCCCTGGCGTTGTAATGCAATCGGATCAGGAGCTTATCATTATGTGTAAACCACCAGAGTCAACAATAATTGAAAATAAAGCTGCAGGATTCGCTGGATCATTGTCAGTATCGACATTTAGTAGACCTATGCAATATTGATGTAAAGTCTTACAAGAAATTTTCTCTTTGTAGTCCCCATGGAGCCAGAGTATCTGGTGTAGTCGAGGAGATGCCAAATAGATTGGAATACGAGGTGGCGTTATATAAGGAGGCACCACCAATAGCACGCGTCAGCGGTACCAATAATCCCGTTAGCTCATCAAACGATCCGCCCTTATCGGTGTCCAGTGAGCAGACCGTGGACCAAGCGGTGCCATTGGGCACTAAGCTGCAGCTGCGAGCTCGCATTAGTCAATCTGTGTGGAAGTATGTAAAGTTAATGGAGGTGACAGTGTCGCCAGATCCAGGTACAATATGATTACTTCAATCTTAAAAATATCTTGGCATAATTCTCGAATTGCTTATGTAGAGAATCCACATGCTCATGGTGCAGTTTCGTTGGTGCATCATGGATGCCGCAATCGAGAATTAGCTACCATTATACCACACCAGCCGGCCAAGTATCGGGACAGACCTAACGAAGTGTTCCTCGACTTTGAGGCCTTTCTCTTGAGCTCGATGAAAGAGAAAGCGACTCTTTGGATACACTCGCAGATCAAAGCCTGCCTTGACATGGCCGATTGTACACCTGATTTCTGTGTGGATCTATATGAACCCTCTGGACATGGACGTCGACGGCGACGACAAGTAGAATCTACAACTCCGATACAGCAACGTTACATCAGCATGAACAACAACAACAACACATCAGAATTCAAGCGATTCAAAGAGAACATCGAATACACCGTTATAATGCCGGGACAGGTCGATAAAAAGGTGGGACTCTTAATCGATTTGATGCAACATTGCCGTGGCGCCCTCCTCATTAGCTCATTTTTTATATTTCTGATCACGTTCTGCTTCACAATGGTAAGTGCAAAGCAAGTGTGATTACAAAAAGCATCGTCTTACGTATCTTGATCATCCACTTCTCTCTCTTTCTCTCTGCTTATAGAGCTGTATTCTAGCTTATCGTGTTCAAGCCGATAAAAAAATGAGATCACTTCAGTTCAGTTCTGGGTTCAACACAGGTTACGCCGGTCGAGCTGTGGTTCAATAGACCCTACGACCTACACGTACTACACTCTCTCTTTATGGGATGGCCTTTTTGCATTTACAATTGATGTGAACGAACCATGCATTTAATATTTTGTGTACCTTACCATTATTTATATATCTGTAGCATCAATTCATTATATTTCATTTTGAATTATATAAAAAATATAATTCCAACTTAAAATATAGAACAAAATTACGTAAAATCAGGCGTTTTAATTTGTTCGTTAGTATTAGTTTAGATTAGATTCTTAGATCATTATTCTCTTGCTTTTTGCACACATACAATTTTACAGAATAAGACTTAATTATATTAGCCAGTTATTGAAATACAAATCTATATATTATAATTTTATCGAATATAGATTTTGAACTTCATTTAATTATACACTTGGCCCTCGCTTGAAACGGACTCTTTTAGCACGAACTCGGTCTTACAGGGTTACAAATTTGCTCCCATCCCCCTTTTAACACGCTAAAAACCTCGTTCTTACACGATTTTTTGATAAGGAACTACCAAAATGAGAAAAAATGTTGAAGCAAACTGGCTTAAGCTAGAAATGCTACCAAATGCATATCAAACTTGATATGCATAGAAACATATGATGTCCTTTCTTTTTAACATTTTTAAGTTTCTATAAAGATTATCCTGTTAAATTATTATATGAAGCAACTTTTTTTAACTAAATACCAGCTTTTAGTTTTGAAAATATGCATAATAACTTTTGGTTAATAAAAACATACCAAATTTGAACAATAAAAAAATTTGTTTGCTGCCAATTTTGAATTTTGCGAACGTAAGCCCTTATACCCCTTATGTACTGAATCCATGTTTCGCTTAACGCGAAGATTTTTAGGAACGTAACACCCGTGTTAAGCGAGGGCCAGGTGTATTCAGTTGATTCGAACTGATGTTCGAAAACAAAATAATACACATTAGCAGTTTACCATTGGTTCCATTAATTTAATGACTTTACTGTTGAAGCTGCTACTAACATATTATTCACTTATTTCATTAATATTGAATATTATCTGCGAAAAAAACACGCAAACGTTCGAACTGCTGGAGAACAATAAATGGCGATAAATGGACAACAATAAAACTGTCCAAAATGTCACTAGCTGGCGTTTTTAGCCAGTAATGGTAAACCACTAAGCTGAAAATGTCAGAGCCAAAGCCAAAAGTCCAAAACCCAAAGCCTTGGGCAAAAAGCTGCTTTAATTGATTCATACTAATCTCAGTTGGCAGCCGCCCCAACATTGCAATCAGAATGGTCAATAAGTTGTTTCGCCCAGCCATTATATAATATATTTAAAGAGCACACACCCACACAATCATACACACACACCACAATCAGTTCTATATTACACCTTAAATCACACGTTTTCATATTTAGTATACAACGTTTTAATCTGCATCAAGTAATACAATCATATCTGTATGTAAGAAATCCAATTAAATTACTATTATATAAAGTTAAGATATTGATCACTTTGTGATGCACCATTAATTAGAAAAGTTTCCCGGTGTCGCAACAAAATTCATGAAAAGAATATTTGTTGCCAAGAATAATGCATGCTATGAATACTCTTAACATTTAAAAGTTCCATTTGTTTGAAAGTAACACAATTGAAAGTCTTTATTTTGTTTTTTTGTTTTTTTTTTTTTTAACTTTTTTCTTCAATAATGGCATATGAATAATACTTATTTCTTGACAAAAATTGTTTGGATGAATATTCAATAAAATGAGATATTCCAGCTAGGGCTTTATTTTCTTATCTGCAAACTAAAGCGTTAATAAACAGAAAAACAAAAACTCGGTCAAATTTGCCAAAAGCTTTTACGGAAACTTTTCGAAAATTGTTACTTTTTATTTGATTTGTATGAAGGTTGGTAAGGGGGAATAAGGTTTAAATGTCCATTGTACAATACGCATTACGTATGGTGTTGGGCTAACAGGGCGTATGATTAATGCGTCCTAGGCTCACGTTGGCCTCAATGAAAATCAATTAATTAAGTAAGCGCAACGGCAAAAAAAAAAAAAAAAAAAAGACACGCGTTTGTACTCATGAATGAATCAACGAACAAGCGAATGAATGAGTGTAATGACTCTTTCATCAGGCAACCAAGCGTGAATAAAGCATTAAATGCCAGACATTCAGGTATTCAGTAGGTCGGTTTGGCTGGGAAAGGGAAAGTCAGGTGAATAGGAAGAAAAAAGACAGTGACAGAGACAGAGACAGAGACAGACATTGTCGAGGCTTCGCAGGGAATCCAAAGCGAGGCAGCTGCATAAATTTCCATTTAGACAAATGTGACAAACGGAAATTGCAATCGGCATTCTGCTGCGCTCTCAACAAGCATTTCAACATCCTGTGCAGGAGCAACAGCAATGGGAGCAGCTCGTGCGACAGTCAAGGAATTCACCAAGGACTTGGCCGAATGTTGTTCACTTTATTGGCGTTCCCCATTCCCCGGAATTGCAGCGAATCGCTTTAATAAATGATGAATACGTTGAAGCATATTGAAATGTAATTCATAACGGAGCAGCAGCAAAAGCAACAACGGCAGTGGCAGTTGGCACTCGTGCGATGTGTGCTCGGGCCAAAGCAAATGATGATGAATTACGTGCCTGGCGGTGCCACATGTATAAGTCATGTTGCATGAGAGCTCTGCTGCTCTGCACTCGCGTCCTTATCGCATGCTGATTCAATTATAAGCCAGGCCGACTTGCATATAATTAACTTATGAGAGACAGATGAAGGCATCTCGAATTTGAATCGGCATTGATCGACTGTCATACATCCTATAATCAATTCGGTGTGGATACTTTCGTGTATGCCAATATTGGTAATTTATCTGAAATGTATTTAGTTTAACTTTGATTTATTATTGATTAATGCATTTTTCCCGAGCACACTTTTTTTTGTCATTGCTAAACTATGACTTTTTTATTTAATCGAGAGATTGAATTCATCTCAATATAAAATGCAGTTTTATTCTGCAGAAATGTTAATAATAAATTTAAATTTAATAATTCTAAAAATTTTAAAATATATAATTTAAACTTATTTGGTGAACATATGACAATAATAATTGATTTTTACTAAGGAATTCTTCCCAAAACCTTGTTATTTTAAGAGTATTTAAATAAGAAAATTAATGTTATTTGTTTGTATTTCAAGGCCAGTTTCGCAGTCAGTTTTGGCTAAAACCTAAATATGTATATATAAACATATGAATTACATATGTACGTCTTAAGTAGTGATAATGATAGTCTACAGCCACATTCCTATAAATAAAGCCACACTGCCAGCAAGTAAAACTGTCAGACTGAAGTTTTTTTTTTCGCGATTTTTTACCCCAAATGTAATCAAAAGTAATTATTATATATTACGTAAAAAAGCTTAATAGCCATATTCTTTAAAGTTCCTTTTTTTTATTTATTTTTTGTTTGTTTTGTTATCTCATGTTTCTCCACATTAAGTTCATCTTCAATGTACACTTCAATATACACTTCTTCAATATATATATATCAAGCTATTCAAAATACTTACATACATCAAACACTAGGATTTTTCTCATTCGCTAAGTTTTATTTACCGTGCAATTCCATTTTCCGAGAAGTAATTGGTGCGAAATGTTTGAATAAATACTTGCAATGCAAATAAATTCTTATAAAACAATTACTTTATTATAATCCCCTCCTAAAAATCAATTACACCCTCTCCCTAATGTATAATATTATATATGGACAGCTCCTAAATTTTTTTCAGCTTAATATCTATAAGCAGCAACATAATGGGATCAACAACGCCAACTAGGTTAGAGTATAAAAATGTTGACATATGTATATGTTTTTTGTTTAGCGTGATTTTAAATTATTGTTATTATATTTTATAAAACAAATTATTGGAGTCGTAAACAGTCGAAGGACAAACACGTTATAAGAAGTGAATCGGAGATCTCGATCTATGGCCTGATTGGTAGGTGAAACTATAACACATTATATACTGATCATAATGTTACTGCTGCATCTTCCCGAAGGATTTACTTCATATGGCCTCACATGCACCCCATGCTTCCCAGGCACGCCGATCATTCTACACTCACGACGAGGATGACAATCTCACCGATGAGCAACGCACTCGACGGGCGCGGCTGCATCGCGTATTAGTGATCATAAAGATCACAATATTTGTCTTGATATGGATATTCTTTTCAATATTTATGATAATAACCCCACCCTATGAGCCACACGAGATTGTCGTGTCACTCGATCCAAATGAGTTGCGATCCGTCGATTTGGCCGAGAAACCAACGGGAAAATATATTTACGTCAAGCTCAAGGGTAAAATCGATGAGGATGCCACATATCGGCCGAATAGAGCTGGGAAGAACCAATCGTATGTGATTGTCAGTGCTGCTTCCTTTGATAGTGGCACAAACAGGACCTTATGGTCAGCCAATGACTGGAAGGTTTACCTCGATGACTCGGAAAAGTATAAGGTCGCTACGGTGAAAAAAAATTTTGATATTAAGGGCTTCGACTCAAAGTCCTTGCGGGCGATGGATACGCACCATGATGAATTCGAAGAGGAAGCCGAAGAGAGAGTTATGCGGGCAAGTGGCGGATCGGATAGTCCACTAAAGGTGTCCCTTCTCAATAAGGACGACAAACCAACGGCACTCTCAGTGACTGCAAATCCCAATCCTTTGGACGTGACCCTAGGTGTAATGTACGCAATGCTGCTACTGTGCTTCCTGTACGCGCTAATCATTTTCGATATTGCGGATCGGACATTTGCCGCTCTGCTCGCGGCGTCAACTGGCATCGGGATCCTCTGCATGCTTGGTGAGCGACCTTCACTCGAGCAAATTATTTCATGGATCGACATGGACACTCTTATGTTGCTCTTTGGAATGATGATCATGGTGGCCGTGCTCGCCGAGACTGGCGTGTTTGATTATATGTCCGTGTTCGCCTATCACCTGTCCAAGGGACAGCCGTGGGTGCTCATCTTTCTTCTCTGCATGCTCACTGTAATGCTCTCCGCTTTTCTCGATAATGTCACTATCATCATGCTGATGGTGCCCGTCATCATTCGCCTCACCGAGTGCATGGGTCTGCGCACCACGACGGTCCTCATAACTGTTGCCCTCTTCTCGAATATCGGAGGAGCTCTGACACCCGTCGGCGATCCACCCAATGTGATTATTGCGACGAATCCATATGTGGTTGCCGAGGGTGTCGATTTCATCACCTTCGTGGCGCACATGTTTCCCGGAGTATTCTTCAGCATTGTTGTCGCTTGGATCTTCATATTCGTGGTGCTGAGAAATCGACTCTTTGTAGGCAGCGACGAGCAGATGCGGGAGTCCATCAAGAATCTAACGAAGACGGCTGCCAAGTTTAATGAACCCAGGCCCAGTGACGAGAAGATGCGTCGCGACATTTTGCAGCGGATCGAGGAGCTCAAGGAGCAATATCGTCGCAAGGAGGTTGCCAAAACATTCGGTCTGCAGCCCGCCTCGAATTTTATCGAAACGCTCGCTGAAATGGAAGCCAGGTACAAGATTAGAAACAAACCATTGTTGATCAAATGTTGCATTGCCCTGGTATTTGCCGTGCTCCTCTTTTTAATGCATTCGTTGCCCTTTATGCGTGGTGTGACTCTGGCCTGGGCTGCGATGCTGGCTGCGATGCTACTCTTAATTTTGGCCAACAAGCCAGACATGGATGCAGTGCTTGATCATGTGGAATGGTCCACGCTGCTCTTCTTTGCCGGCCTTTTTGTTCTTGTGGAAGTCGTTTCCGAGCTGGGTCTCATCGATTGGGTGGGTGACCTGACCATCGATATGATCCAAAGTGTGGGCAATGAGCATCGTGTGGTTACAGCAATCATGTTGGTATTGTGGATCAGCGCAGTGTTCTCGGCCTTTGTCGACAACATCCCCATTGTTACAATGATGCTCAAGTTGGCCATCAAGCTGAGTACCAATGATGAGCTAAATCTGCCACTAATGCCACTGATTTGGGCTATTTCAATGGGCGTGTGCTTCGGTGGCAATGGAACTCTGATTGCCGCCTCGTCCAATGTGGTAGCAGCTGGTATTGCCAATCAACATGGATATAAAATCACGTTCATGGAGTTCTTTATATACGGTTTTCCAGTGATGCTGCTCAGCGATGTCGTTGCTACCATCTATCTGCTGATAGCCCATGGTTTGTTCACTTGGCATTAAATGCTCGATGAGAAAACGGTCATTCAACCCGAGTGGACTTTGTGTTCTGTGTGCCTTCTGTGCCTTGTGTGCTCTGCGACCAGCTGCCAGTTGAGCTGCTCTGACAGGCGAATTTCCTCATTTTGCATCTGCTGTCAGCTGGCCGACGAAACTTTTGCGCGCCTCAAGGAGCAAGGCTCCTCCTGATAAACTTTATTATTTCGCTGAAAACTTTTTAATGACAAAATCAAATCGAAATCGCACGCCCACAGAATGTGGTAATCAAGGGAATTTAAAAATAAATGGCAAGCACAAGAGGACGAAAATGGTAACGGAGCGGAAGTCGTAACGGAACTTCCCAAAAATGCTAATGGAATAAGGCTGATAAGTGCAATAATAGATAATTGGATCTTTATTAATGCAATAGCAATGCGTTAAAAGTGTTAAATATGAACACTTGTCCATGATGATTAATTTTAGTTCGTTACCTACCAGGTATCCTGCTGCCCAATACGCCCAGGTTTCAAGTAGCATACTTAAATTTCGTGTCTTTGTTCCCAAAGCTCCTTGGGAACAATTGCTCCTAAAGTGAAGGATGCATCAGTTTAGCATGTCAATCCTATGTCTCAAACTTATCAGTCCAGTCGGAAATATTTGTGTCACATTCAGCTGAAAATTAACGCTCTTGATTGTTTGAGAGACCAGCACTATGGTAATACAACAGAAAAATAAATTGCAACCACTAAGTAAATAAAAGACAAATTAAGAATACTTAAAGTAGGTAAATAAATCAGAAGTAAATTATTAATAGATGTATGCTTTGTATATAACTAAAAGAATATAAATATAAGATCACAAGAATATCGTTTGTGGATATTGATTTTATCGTTTTTTTTTAGTCACTATACCGTTAGCCCACAAATCAAATTTTTAAGTAGACAAGCATCAAAAATACAAAAAGAATTATTTTTCATCCTATTTTATTTTTATGTTTCGAAAACGATTTGAAGTTATAGTTATACTCCATGGCTGCCGCTTTAGGTCGTACAATTTTTTTGGGCAATGAAGAATACTCTAATGAGGAGCTTCGTCGACGAGGGATATTGCGAAGGATTTATACGATTATAAAAATAACAGTCTTTTTAATAGTGTGGTCATTTTTTGCATTGTTTTTTATTCTAACACCGCCGAAAGAACTCAACGAAAAGCTTATAGCACTGCGGCCCAATGAGTCACACAATGTTGTTTTGGATGAGGAACCGACGGGTAAATTTGTTAGGATTGACCTGAAGGGCAACATCGATGCGTTGAAAACGATGAACCCTTCGCAGGCATCGTCAACGGATCCATTCATCGCTGTTACCTTGCAATCGATGAATATCGATACCAATGAAACATTGTGGCAATCGAACCTATGGAGTGTTTACCTAGTCACGGACAATCCATCTACTACGGGCACTGTGAAAACCATGTTCGAAGTGGCTGATTGGAATAAAAAATCGATTGAAAGAAGTCGACGGGACTGGAGTGATGCGGACATTCGAATGCAAGTTAGCCTCTTGAATCTGCATAAGGACTCGACAGGTGTCTCCATGACACTCGTCCCCAATCCCATTGATCCTCAGACCGGGACTTGGATTGGTGGATTTCTTCTTTTACTGTTATATGTCTTGATCGCATTTGAGATCACAGATCGTGCATTCGCCGCAATCCTTGTGTCTGCAACGGCTATAGGTTTTCTCTGCATGATGGACTTGCGACCAACATTTCATACAATTCTCTCGTGGATCGATATTGACACACTAATGCTACTCTTTGGCATGATGGTCATGGTAGCAATCCTCTCGGATACAGGTCTGTTCGATTATCTTTCCTTGTTCGCATATCGCCTGTCGCAAGGCAAGATTTGGTTTCTCCTATTTTACTTGTACATGTTCACTGGCCTTCTCTCGGCCCTCCTGGACAATGTGACTATGGTGCTGATGATAGTCCCAGTGACAATTCGACTTTGCGAGGCTGTGGGACTGCACACCATCTTGGTTGTCGTCAATATTGTGATTTTCTCGAATGTTGGAGGAACTCTAACGCCAGTAGGCGATCCCCCAAACATGATTATCGCAACCAATAAAGATGTTATCAACTCTGGTGTCGAGTTTGGAAACTTTACGTTGCATATGTTTCCCGGCGTAATCCTGAGTATGCTGATTATTTTCTTGATTATGTACTTTACTACTCGTAATATCATCTATACTGGTCGAGCTAGTCAGCTGCGGCAATCCATAGAGGCTCTTGAGCGTGTGGCGCGAAACATGAAAGATAAGGAAAGAGAGAGTGCAATGAGGAGGATCTCTGAACTAAAGGAGCGTTTGAAGGGCCATGAGGCTAATACAACGACGGCTAATATGGACTTTGACTCCAATTTGAATGACATGAAAAGGAAGTACAAAATCAAGGATAAAGTACTGCTGTTCAAATGTGTCGTTGCCTTCGTATTTGCCGTCTTGATGTTTCTGCTACATTCAGTGCCCTCCCTGCACGGCATCACTTTAGCCTGGGCCGCCGTCTTGGCCGCATTACTGCTTCTCATTTTGGCTGACCGACCAGACGTGGACAAAGTGCTGGAGCGTGTGGAGTGGTCTACTTTAATCTTCTTCGCCGGACTATTCGTTTTCACCGAGGCCCTTGTCGAATTAGGTTTGATTGAACGGGTGAGCAACATGACCATTGACGTTATAAAGAATGTGAACGAGGAATCGCAATTGCTTGTGAGCATTTTATTGGTTCTGTGGATCAGTGCTATTGGCGCCTCCTTTGTCGGCAACATTCCCATAACGACCATGATGCTTAAGCTGATCATTAATCTGGCGAGCAACGAGAAACTTAAACTTCCCCTGCAGCCCTTGGTATGGGCTATCGCCTTTGGTGCCTGCTTCGGTGGCAATGGAACTCTGATTGGCGCCTCGGCTAACGTAGTTTCTGCAGGCATCGCAACTCAATACGGCCACAACATTGATTTCAAACACTTTTTTATTATTGGGTTCCCCGTAATGGTGCTAACGGTAGTCATAGCTTCGATATACTTACTTATAGTGCACTGCTGGTTTACCTGGCACTAATTCATTTGAACCAGCTAAGCTATACTTTCATATACTAATTTCTACCAAAATTCTTAACCCCATCGATTTGTATCGTAATCCAGTCAATTTTTTGGATAACTTTCCGTACTATTAAAGAATACTTAACAAAGTCAAATGTGGATTTCAGTTGAACTCATTAGATCAATAATTTATTATTGCAAAGTGATTGAACAAGAGAAAGTGTGTGTCTGTAAGCTAAGCTAAGCTTTCAAATTGCACAACTATTAAATCAATAAAGTTTAAAGTGAGATCTGGAAACGAGTCGATATGCATATATTTTGGTCTCTTAGGAGGATTTTGATGGTTTTTCATTGTTGTTTTTTGCCACAAATTGCAGCTTTCACATGTGTCCTCCGCCATAAATCTTGCGTCAAGTCGAGAGCCCAAAAGTTGTGAGTTTCCGGCCACTCTTGAAAATGTTTGCAAATGTCTGTATCTATTTCAGTTCGAGTGGCCAGAGGAACATAAATTTGTATTTTTTCTCTTTTGCCATGATTGATGTGCTTTTAGCTTTAAAGTGTAATTAAGTAGGTGCTGGTCGGTTATAGTCGCTTCTAACGGATAGCTTAATACAGATTACTCTAAAATACATATTTGCTTAAGTTTCACTTGCCATTTTTTAAGGCAGATGTGAAATAAATAATTTGTACTAATTGAGTCTGCTCATCATTCATTGTCAAGCTGATGCTGGCGAAAAAACTTATTGGAGATGAATGTGAGTGCACATTAGGCAATAATTTTAAGTCGTTTTCTTTTCTGTTTTTAACGAAGCATGCAACATTGAAATTAATATCCCCAGAAAGGGTATGTGAAAGACCGACTTATTTACTGAGGCGGCTCTAATTTAATTTCACACAAGAAGCAAACATTTGGTACGATTTCTGAAGCATAGCTTGAGGGGCTTAATAATGAAATATTTATATACAAAACAAAAGAAAATGGCCAGCTAATGAGTCCCATATTCTTGGTTCTCCCATGTCCTCTCACTCCCACTCATCATTTGGCATTCGGCATTCTGTTTTTGCTTCTTCATGCCTTTAGCTCTCTCTCTCTCTCACTCTCTCACTCTCTCTGGCAGTGACAGGCATGCTCAAACGACTGACACTGAGAAATTGCACCCATGAAATTAAAAATAACTCAAGCGAAATGCTTGAAAACAAAAGCGCCGGCAATTTATGAAACTAAATGGATCTCGCAAAAAACGGCGAGCCCTGCCCAAAACAAAACAAAAGGCTTAAAGTTTTGTTAACCAAAACACACGACACGTGAACTGCTCCTGTTCCCATTGTTTTAGCTTTCTTGTTGTGTTCGCATTGCACAAACTCGAGAAATGAAAGCAAAACCAAATCCAAAGGCAAAGGCAGTCTACAGAAATTGTTAGCACGTTGATTTATCATCGACAGGCGAGCTATGATTCATGCTTGGAGGAAAGGTGCACCAATACCACAATCTAATTCAATAACATGAGCACTGAGTAACCGATGAGAGGAATGCGAGTAACAAATACCAGTAAATTGTGATATAAATCACAAAAATTTCCCATGTCGGCAACTGACAGGCGACGCCTCGGAATCCCCACTGCTTGAAAAAAGCGAAAAGAATTGGGCAAAAGAGATACCAAAAATAAAATTCGTTAGAACTTTTTTGGCCACACAGCCATGACAGAATCCGAAAAGTAGCCGCAACCGCAGACTGTAAACGGGGTTGTCATTGAGGCAACTGTATGTCTCAATGCATTTGCTCCATCTGAGATAGAGGGTAAAGTTCAAAGTTGGTTCAGATTTAATTGCAAATGACTTGCAAAGTGACTCGAGTCCAATGGGACTGATTGAACACGACTGAAAAAATAACATATTTCACTTTCAGATTGGTGAATTAGTAGTTACACATCGCACCACTGTTCATATGCTAGAAATGTGTCCGGTCCGATATAATAATAATATTCTTATGCCTATCCATAATGACGTTCGCTAACACACAAACGTATTTATTTGCTTAACTGACAAGTTGATGAATGGCGATTGAGTGAACTTTAATTTAACTTCATTTGAATTCTGCGCAACGGGGCGTACTAAATAGTTTATGTTGAAAAAGAATTATGCAAGTGTACATACATACATATGTTATGTTAGTACATACATATATGATGCAGTTGACATTTTTCATCCTACTATAGTTATAACGGCATAACACATCTACTCATCATTTGGTGATATAAATATTCAATATTTATATGTAGTATTTAAATTCACTTTAATAAATTGCATCAATTTTAAACCGTTTGTGGTCAATAAACGTGACTCGAGCCCGTGTGTTGGCTTTTTGAAGTCTTCTGCATGGCTTTTTGTGTTCAGTCTCTAGCTTGTTTGTCTCTGTTGCAGCCAGGCTGCTGCCAGCTGTGGCAACTCCACTAATCCTAGCCACCAGAGAGTGTGTTTGTCAAGCAAACTGCACAGTGGGGTAAATTGGGTGCATTTGAAAATTAAATATATCTTAAAATAATGAAATTAATGAATTTTTAGTGTCAAGTACACTGAAAAAAACAAATTTCTAAAATCAAGATTTCGGTTTTAAGCGCTGTTTAGAGTGACCGTTTCGTTAGAATTTCGCCCAGAAATGGTAAAAAACAAAAATTTATGGTCCCACCACTCAAACATTTGCCCTTAAAATCATTGCACTTATTTAAAAAAAAAAACAAATTAAATACCCGTTCATTCTATATTTACTATATATGGCGACAATATCTCAATCACATATTATTTGAATGGATTACAGAATTACTATATGAAACCTAAATTTTTTTTTTTTTTTTTTTTTTTAATTTTACAGACCATTTTTCTATTTTACAGACTAATGTTCTTAGTTTTAAGAAGTGGTCTTATTTCAAGAATACAATTTTTAATCATAATAGGTAATATAACGCTCAATAGCAAATTTTGTAGTCGTTTAGAAAAAAAAAAAAGTTTTAGCACCATAGTGCAATGTGCTTGACAAACGATATACATACATACATTCATACAAAGAAGAACACCGACGCAAACATTTATACACATGCTTTGACATATACTGTGCCTTACAATAATATTAGCATCAATTTTGAATATGCGTCAGCTTTTGGTGCTATTAGTTTTGATTTGACCTGTCATACGTGCTTTAATTTAATAAGTAAAACTGATATATTCTTATTCTTAATATCATAGTGTAAATTATACGATGCAAATAGTTACGACCTAACTGAATGAACAGCGCTGTAAACAGGAGGCACCATGCAATGTAACACAATTACGCTTTAATTAGAAATAGGATGTTGGTCATGGGGAAGGGGAGGAAAGGAGTAAGGGAAGAAGCTTACCATTTGCCACTCGGCAACTGCAGTTTGGCTTATTTTTGTGGCAGCCAAGTGGTGGTGATGTGTATACAAGTGTATGTGTGTGTAACAGTCCCTCAGTGTGTTGGTTTGCATTGCGTTAACATACACACACACACACACACACATATGTACACGTACGCTCGCTTTTCACACAAGCATATGAACATAGAAGCTTGCTGAGACAAGAAGATTAGAAAACAATAAACAGAATGCCGAAAGCAGAAAGCAGAAAGTCTCTTGGCATTGAAAGTTAATTTGCAATTGAAATCGGCAAGTCAAGTTGCAAAATGGAAATGTGGCAACATCATACCAAATGGTAAGGAAACCCTATACTTACCACTTGCCTCTTGCTAATACTACATATTTGGAGGCACATGCTTCAGTTCTTGCTCTGTCAACTTGTGGTAATTAAAAGCAACATCAGTTAGCATATACTTTAAATGCGCTGCATAAATTCGAAGTGGGCTCATAAAAACGGGTAAGCAACCCACAGTCTCTGCTGATTGTATGCGCATAAATTGAGAGTGCCCAATTTTGTTGTCCAGCTAATTGACCCGACTCTCATTATTATCTCAAATTGTTTAGCTATGAAAAATTGTGACTATTTGGTAGTGCACATGCGCTCACATTCTTCAACTATATTCTATATGTATGTGTATACAGGAGTACTCCTCTACATATGGGATATGTTGAACACTCCAATGGGACAGTTGACAGTTTAGAAAGTACCATAAAATTGCAATAAATTGTTAATTGTCCGCAAACAGCACTGCAATTGACCATAAAAACAGCAAGTAAACTGAAAGCTTATGGCTGACCATAATATGCTTTGTATAGTATTGAGTTTAATTATTGTATGCTGACAATACTAACTGAAAAGAATTCAAATTCAATACAACAATTGACATTTGAAAACCATTTTTTTACCCGCTACCCAGGTTATTATAACTTTTTGACTATAGCAAATGTATGTAACAGGCAGAAGGACTCATCTCCGACCCAATAAAGTATATATATTCTTGAGCAGCGTCAGCAGCCAAGAAGATATAGCCATGGCCATCTGTTTGTCTATCTGTCAATATGCAATCAGATCAAGTTTGTATATATATATATATATATGTATATATATATTATATTATAATTTAATATATGTTTATATATACAAACTTGATCTGCTTGCATATGGACGGATAGACAAATAAAATATATATATATATTTTATATAATAATGTAATAGTATAAATAATTTGTGAGTCAATTCTGAAACGGATCGTAAAATTATAAACATTTATGAAATTATACAACCCACTTCATCATATATGAAGATGCTATTGCAGAGGCTATATAGACTTATGTATTTATTTGTATATATTCCAAATGTGATGTAGACACATGTGAGGTAAACTAAATCAACTTAATGCCATCCTAAAAGCATAAAACCCACCCAGCCCAGTCTCTGAAATCCATAAGGCTATCATTTAGTTCAAAGAGCTATCAATGCTAAATCTGACTGTGCCATGGTTGGCAATCATCCGAGAGCAAAACTTAAAGCAATCAAAGCCAACAAAACAAAAACCCCAAAAGTCCCGAAGCCCAAAGACTCGACAAAGAAAAAAACAAAAGAAAATCAGGTGCCGGGAAAAGAGGAAACGAAAACACAATGCAAAACTAAAAATACAGTTAAGGCGAAATAGGTGCAAAAGTATTGTATGAGTCGAGAAAAGAAAGGCGCATTACGTTGTGTGTGGTGCGATGTAGTACATATGTATGTATGTATCTGCCTATAGCGAGGGATTACACGTGGCATGCTACACAAATCTGGTTTGGAGGCCACTTGGGCACGCAATGGCGGTCTTAGCGGAAATGATGCCGGCCAAAGACAACTCAAAATGGCGGCAAAGCGCAATCCTTACGAATCTCCACACATACTATATGTATAGCATACTTTTGGGCACTTGCTCAAGCTGATAAGAGCGAAAATAATTGGATTCCTAATATCAAAATGTTTATAAAACTTAACAGATCACCGAACAGAATTACACAATTAAAAGCGGATGGAGACTCAGTCAATAAACTTGCATACATATTTGAGGTTTCCTATATTTTCAATTCAGAAACGGCTTTTAATTATCCTGGTATTTTGTTACTTCTTTTATCTCGTACTGCTACGTGCAATCAAATTGCAATTAGCACACAGTTAATTAATTACATTTTAACTCGCATTAGAGCACACACGTGGCACAGGAACACGTGTAAAATCAACATGTTGCGCTGTTCGTATAAAGGTACACCTAAGTGTGAGTGTGTCCGCGAGTGTTCAAGTATGTATGTAAGTATGTGTGTTTGTGAATGCAGAAGCTATCTACTTATCCCTCACTCCATTCCATGTCTTCATTTTTCCCCCCATTAGCTAGTTGAGACGACTACCGTTGGTTTCAAGCGCAACTTAGAGTGACTCAAACCCATCCACATTCACATTTACACTCCACTCATACATACACGGGCCTGCACAAATATTTCTTCAACAAGTTTGCAGCTTCTGATTTTTGAATTTCTCGACTTTCGTCTTGCTCTTACTCGTCGCTTTTACTGTTGCTGCTGCCTGGTATATGTACGTGTTTAACGTTGTTCCCTCTCCAAATAATGTAACAAAAACAAATAAACAAACACATACACATATATATATATATATATTTATATATATGTATGTATAGTATACAAATGCATGCATGGAAGTCAATACTGGAACACACATACACATTCATATACGCATCACGCATACATAGACATCAACGCGCACCCACTTAGCGCGCTTCCGAATTCATCTCCCATTCATCTCATTCCTCTTCGTTGGCGCTCTTTGCCATTTCTCTGTGTCAGGCGGCGGTCCGCGTGCTTTTTTGTGTTTGGCAAAATAAAAGTTTTATTAGGCAAGAGCAAAAATAATGCAAAGCCAAAGGCAGCGAACACGGTAAGGGCAACTCAACTCACTAGATGCTTGCTCTCAGCTGCTTGTGCTCTCTTATGCTCGCGCATTGTCGCTCTCTCTCTCTCTCTGTGTCGCATACACTGCTCCAAAAACCTACGCAAATCTCACAGTATCAGCTGCGCTTGCACACTGGGCAATAATTTTTTTAAATATTATGTATGTATGAGCTTAGTAGTTATAAGTTAGTTAGTAAGTTATTTTACATCATTATTATTAAAGTTATTCTAATTTGTCTATCATAGTATTTGTAATAAATGACGTATTTCAATTGGACATTTTTGCGAATAGTGTAACCACTGTCTGTTGGCAATGCCAATGCCATATCTGCAGCGTGAGCAGAGAACAAAAGGCAGAGCGAGTGTGTGTGAGTGAGAGCGAGAGTGCTTGTAGTCAGGAGTTGCGCTCTTTGCCGCATTTTTTTTTGTAACCATTTTGCCTGGCCACATTTTCCAGGGGGTATTTGGTATTTCATCTGTATGCCAATCTCGGGCAACATTTAGTTTCATCTGAGACGTTTGGCGCAGCGGTCGATAAGAATTCAGAAATTAAGAGCCAAGCTACCCGTCAGCAAAACTAGCGTGAAACGCGTGTCTGGGGTCTGACTGTGACTGTGGATAAAAATAAAAGCCAAATAAAATACTTAAACTAAGTGAATATTTTGTAACTGTAACTGTTTTTCCGCACAAAGGCGAAGTGTACATTTTTTTGTTTATTACCCTTGAAATAATACCTAAACTTAAGACTGCAAGTTAAATCAGTGCATCAAAATTGCCGACGCTAATTGTGGCTCAAGGTAGCAGGAAGACCATTTAACTGGATTCTCAGGTGCGGCTTCAAGCTGGGCGAATACCGTAAAATGACACGTGTCCGGCGTATTGTGGTAAGCTAATCGAGTCTACTACGCTTAAAGCGGCCTAAGCAGCTTTTCAGCCCTTAAAGCATACAGAAGGATACACAACATTTTATATATTTTCCTTATACACACTGCAAATATATAAGTACTTAACCCTGTAGCAGCTACGACCTATAAACTTGCACGTACTATGAATATTTCACAAAATATTTAGCATACCTCTCCACCTGATCCAACTTTTCTCTCCCCACGATTACACTGAACTGAATTTCACATTACAAAGCGTTTGCATGTTAACCCCACTCAGTGGTTTTTTTTATTTTGATTTTGGTAATTTTAATGCTAATTTCATATTTATTTTATTTTCCACTGAATTTCTACTCTTTGAACATTTTTGTGGTCATTGCACGCTTTGAAATATCCTTATTCGTCACTGCCTTATAAGGGGCGACCTGGTGTCTAATGTTTAAATTGTTTAACTAAATTGTAAATTATTCGAACATATTTGAGAAATGTATTCAGGATAATAATAAATACTCGAAAGTCCTGAGCAAATTTTTGATTTAGTTTTACGATGTTGTGCAAATAACGATTCCGTTCATAACGTAAACGTCAAGTGTGGCAATATTTGATACAAATGACTGAGGTTAAATTTAAACACACATCGAGTCCGAGAAAGGGAGAGACAATTCATACGGATAAATTCATTGTGCGCATATTTATGCCTTTCCGAAATTCCGAGCCTTCCATCAGCTGAATTGCCAGTTTGATGAAGTCCGGGCAAACGCAAAGATAAAGCCAGCTTTTTCCAGTAACAACGAGTTTGGTTTTTTGTTATTTTTTCGGGCTGAAGGCAAGGCAAGAAATCATATCTACTTTCAAAAAGTCTTTATCTAAGCCTTGAAACTGACCAACCATTTGGTTATTGAGCATAAAGTGAGCTGCAAACACAAAATGCCAATGCCTTTGGAAGAGTTTTGTCCATCAGCTTTCCCACAAGCGAATAGTTCAGGTTTATAGCGGCTAGTCAACTACGACTGAGCTGTGATTGTGGTTCGAATAGAGAATGAAAAAAAAAAAACATAAATGATTGAGCAAAATGTGTTATGTAGATAGTATAGAGTTCTAGTAGACTAGTAGAATGTTCAATTTAGTCACTTCTAGATTAAGATTTTGACAAACAAATAATAACATGAATAAGAATTTAAGAGCGCTCTACTGCGATATAGCCGCTAGCCAGTTTCAATAAAAACAAACAAAATAGTGCGAAACAGTTAATTTTGTTAAAATATTCCAAAACACAATTCCTAAAAATACTAAAATATGCCAAAAGCTATCTATATATCTATCTATATACTAAAAATAGAGTAGAAAATATAGCATATTGTAAACAAAATCTATTAAGAACCGACAGTTGCTATATATAATATGTTATGTACAACATTACTTCTTGAATAACTTCCAAGTTTTTTTAATCTAATAGCAACGAAATTTGTGAAATATTAAATGTTACTCTATTTCTATTAGGTGTTTATACTGATAGAATAACGATAAAAGGTCAGACCGTTGTGTCTATAGTATATCGTTAATCAATAATATATATATATAGCTCCTTCTTTGTGTTACAAATTAATGTAACATATTTATATAAAATGTAGTATAGATGACATCAATTATTATGGGCAATCTTGTGGGAAATGAAAAAAATTAGTACTATCGAAGTAATACTTTATAATTTTATTGAAAGAAGATAGTGTTCTTCCTAAGGTTAAATTGTAAATACTTATTAGCTGAACAAAACAAACAGATTTAAAGTAGTTTAAAATTAATCTTTAAAAATGGTTTAATAATAAATATTGAAATTTGTCAGGAACGTTTTGGTGTGAAATTTATTATAACACAGACTTCAGCAACATATTAAAGAAGCAAAAAGGGTGCCAAAATTGAGAAGATCATTAATTATTGGAATTGTGGCTTTTGCTTTTGTCTTTACTGAATTTGTTGCTGTAGTTCTAATGGTTCGTCGTATTACTCATACGCCCTGGGGCCACATTAACCTGTTGGCCTGCAACTAGGAGTCGTGGCACTTAGACTCTTACACATACTCGCACAAATCAAATGTGTAGCAGCCACTCGAAATGTCCTGCTCTCCCCGTACTCATCGTTTGAGTGGAGAAAGAGTGCTGTCCTTGTTACAGACGCGTCACGTTTATCACAACAAAGCAATAAATTTCATTCGCATGTCGCTGCTCAACGGAGAACACAACATTTTTATGGTCGTTTTCCATTTTTGGCCGTGGGAAAAGTGTTGCGGCATCTACATACTTTGAGGCCCATTGACAATGCACGCTCAATTGGCATGGAAAAACATAATGAACATTGTTAAGTATACGCCCCCCGTTCGCCTCATCAACGCGATCCCCCACCAAGCCCAGCATGTTTTTTTGCCTGCTTTCGTTCTGGCAAACAACTAAAACAAACATTTTATTTAAGCATTTTGATTGATGGCATAAGCTTGACATTTTTTTGCCGCAAGTGGGACGGTCTTTCAGTTTGTTCGCCTTTAATTAAAGTGCCAGTGAGCGTATGGGCGTGCCGCACTGTTCTGTTCATCAAGTTGTGGCAAGCTTAATCAGTGCGCTTTTTGAGCTGTTGTGGTTAGCGTTCTGTGCGATGGCAGCGCCTTGAGGGTAAAGGAAACGGAAAAGTTCTATATATGAAGAGTGTGAAACTCTCACGCTATTTCTTTCTCCATCTATCTTAGTTGCCTTTGGAGATTTTCCTTGATTATTGTTCGGATTAAACTATGGCCAAGACATGCCATCATTAGCAAAAGTTCTTTTGGGTTATTTGCGAAATTATGAAACGTTTGCGGTTGCTTGAAGACATGCGTTGATAAATGACATGCAACGGAAATATAACTTAAGTTGTCTTTAGGATTGTGCCAGAGTCCGACTTAAATGTTGGATTCGATTTATTTACTTACTTTCTCAGAGAAATTTCTAGTTCCCAAATCCTTGTCCTATCTGACTGTTATGTGGAATTTCTGAATTCCTGAACTGTCAAGTAGATAAACGCTAGAAGGCTGTCATTATACTCGCTACCCATAGGGTAGAAAGTCAATAGCCGAGACAATATTGCCATGTCCGTCTGTCCATCTGTCTGTACGAATACCTAGATCTCATAGACAATTAGAGATAAAGATATAATAAGACTTTTGGTATAGACAATAATAACGATAGTATTTATAATACGATAAAATGATAGAAGTACTATAAAGTAAGAAATACTTATGTATTTACGCTTGCTGCTATTTAGCTGATTTGGCTGGCAATCACCATCAAATTCGTCAATATGGTACAGTTCGAATTTAAAATTATAGCGATATACCAAATATAGCTCTTGGTATATTTTTAGCGGTATATTCTTTGGTGAATTTCAAATATAATGCTGCACTATTTTGCTTTTATTCACAATGGGTAGCGGGGGTATCTCACAGTCGAACACACTCGATTGTGCTTCTTCTTACTTGTTTTTTAACAATAACTTTTCTTTACATATGATACATATGTGTAAATGTAAGTTAATAGGAGGAATAGGAAATATGTTGTAGACTGGAATTAATCTGTTAAATAGAGTATATTATAGTAAATAACTTAAATAACTAATAACTTAGATTAAAACAAGATTTAACTTGGTTAATGTTTTGCTGGTTGCATATATTCTCTATTTTAAACTGTAATAATAAACTTTTCAGCTTGCGTTGCAATGTCTCTTAGCGTAATCTTGGGTCATCAACTATACGCTCCATCATCCAAACGAATTTAATGGCAGAGATTATTCTATAAAATGTTTCATTTTTCTAATAGCATCAGAACTGAAAGAATATCCAGCTTTAAAGTACACTTTAATGCGGGACAGTCAATGGCTAATAGTCAGTGCTGAGTCCGTGGCACAGCCACAGACCATTAGACAGGTGCCAAGTATTCGCGGTCAATGTTGTTGCCACTGTTGTGGATCTGGTGGCTGTTGCTCTCTTTGTTCTTGGTGTTGCTGTCCTTGTTGCTGCTTTCGTTATAAAATTGAAGTGCCAAAGCCAGCGGGATATCAACGCCGCAGAGCAAAAACACGGAACGCCTTGTTTGAGTTTGTGTTGAGCAAAAGACAACAACAAAAAGGCTGTCAAAGAGCAGAGAATAGTAAAGGAGACAGCAGGGTTCGAAGAGGCGTGCGGGGGACGATGATGGTCGCTGACTATCAGGCCAAATTGCTTTTTGCTGACTATAAAACAGACCCGCGGTTAGCAGCAGGTGAACAACAGCGACTCTGCAAAGGCAGCTCGAAAACAACATTAAAATTGTGAAATTGTTAGTTAGCTGGCCGAAATGAATATACACTAACTAAACTTATTCTTTGCGCAACTGAAAGTATAATCTTAATTGCCAACTTAGAAGTGCAAATAATTGATCCGAGTGTTAACTATAATTATTATAATTATTGCATTACATATTCATGGCCAATATTCGCAGACTCTTTGCAAGGACATAGTGAAAGAGCGAGTATAATTTTTGGTGCTAACATCACTTCTCATATTTGCACTGGGTATTTTAATTAAGCTAAACAAACAAGGCACTACTCCACGACCTCCACCCACACATGGAGGCAGCCTCAGAGCCACACCAGAGAAAATGACATTCTCGCCTGCCATGTTATATTTTACTATAGTATTTTAAAATTCGTGACCATTTGCTTTCATTCTATTTAATTTTATTTTAAATTGTGTGCGCCTTTTGCTTATTCTACAGTTTTCTGGCTTTACGGCTCTGCCAATTACGCCACCAAGTTGCTTTATTATTTGCCCTCCCTATTTCCCCTGCCCTCCCCTCCATTAAATCGGTATCTCATCTCTCAGTTAGCATCTTTCAAATGGCTGTCTTTGAAAAGTTTCCCTCATTTTTTCGTCAGCATCGCCAAAATTCTTGAAGCTGCTTTATTAAACCATAGCAGACGCAATCGCGTAAATGAGCACACTTATACAAACACATACACATACACATATATACACATATGTCGAATACACACAGACACATACACTCAGCGCACATCTCTGTAGAATTACCTATGGGGCACGTGCAACATTTGTATTTAAATTTGAATGTCGCTGTCGGCACACACAGAGAGCAGCCAACGTTGTAGAAGAGGGATGGAGCGAGAGACAACCAGTGAGAGAGACAGAGAGAGCAGTTCACACCTACATTCGTATAAGAATGTTAGTTAGTCGGCAGCGTGGGTAGCTCAACGAATCTTTTCTAATTCAGTTCTCGACATTTAATATACATAAAAAATCGAAACTGCAACAAGAAAACTATTCTGTAGACTTAATAAATAATATAAAAACCAAATAAATAATAAAGTGTTTATTTAAAAACAATTGAAAGTCAATTAAAATATATCTCAAAATTATACATATCTACATCATATATGTATGTAACATAGGTGGAGGCTGGTCGATATACCTAACGGTATCGATTAGCATTAGCAAGTCGATAGGCAAGAAGCTATCGTTATCATCCGTGGTCACTCAGTTTTAAAAAGTTGATCAGCAGTCATGCGAAGTAGATATTCTGTCGTCAAAGCAGATCAGTAGCAGTAGCATTCGTCAGCAGGAAGCATTGCAAGCATTTCAAGTTAATCAAATCTTTACACATAATAATTATTATATTATTATTAAAATCGAAGCTTATTCTGTATAACCAATATTACTTGTATACATGTGTGTTCGAATTTATTCAACAAAATGAAAAGTTTTCTTAACTTTCATTTTAAGGAAGTAACTATTCAAAAACTAGAATAAACAATTTTTTATATGATTTTTTTAATTTATAGTTGCATATTTGTAACTCTTGAAATTATCTAAACTTTCTGTTCACATTCTTCTGAATCAACCCATATGCTGCTGCTATGCTGTGCTCAATGCCATCCTACAAGCTCATGTCCATGAAGCGAGCACATACCCACTTGCAACACCCACACTCTTTGGTTTTCTCTTTCGCTTTTTTTTACCGAAATGCGTTCACATCAAACACTATACAACACGTTCATATTTCTTACAGTTCGTTACACATTTAATATTAAAGCAAATTACCGACTCTTTACATTCCATGTGTGTGGGTGTAGGTGTGTGCGTATGCATGTGTGTGTGTGGCGCAAAGAAAGGTAGTTTGTCTAAGGCCCTTTTTGAGCACATTCTTCAGCCGTTAGGGACGACGCTAAATGATATGCAAATAAAAACGTGGCTGCCCCTGAAAGTACGTGAGAAACTTGATCATACCCGCATACTCGCATTCTGTGTATGAAATTGAGTCTTCTTAAATTCAAATTTAAATTGCTTGCTTCATTTAAGCGCCGTAAATCGCACACCATATGCCATATGCTGTGTATTTATGTCTCTGCATGTGTGTGTGCCAGCCGAGAACTTTTGGCTTAATTAACATAATTATGACCAGAGGTAGAAGTAAACAAATTGGCTGCTTTCTCAGTAACAGCTCAACAGATACCTTATTTGTGTAAATGTAGATTGAATAAAATATTTCATCACTTTATATTCGTTTGTAATAAACAATTTTACAGGGTATTTCAAGGCGTATTCCCCTTAACATGTTTGTGCCTTTTGGAATGCAAAGTTTCCTGGCCTGCCTGCAAACTTTCCGAGCGAGTTAAGCACTTCAAGGGGAGAAAACGAAAGCGCAAATTTGGCTATGCATCATGAGGCGGATGCTAGCGACTTTCGAGAGAAAGTGAGCATCTCGTGGTGCGACGTGGCAGGGATTTGTTTGGAGCTCGCAGCTATTTATCTTAAGCGCGCTAGCGCCTCAAAGTATGCAGTATAAGTACTTCACTGCCAGCGGGTTTACTAACACATGCGCACACTTCTTTGTTAGAGTGCACTTTGCACTTTCATTTGGCGCTCGCTTGTTGACTGCAACAACGCTCCGTTCTCAGTTCTCTGTTCTAAGTTCTCAGTTCTCCGTTCTCTTCTCGACTCGCTGCATCCATCTTAACAGAAGCACGCACATCGTTCCACTTTCATTATTTGCGTTTAGCGCTCGTCTCACATTACATCTCCACACAGAGACACCGACTTACACATATGCACGCATAGTGGCAAAGAGAGAGAGAGACGCCCACACACACACAAACACACACACACACACTCATACGCACAAAGGAGCACTTTTCATTGTCATAGCAAGCGTATGCTATGCATTTTGTCGCTGACTCATGTCCATGCACTAAAAATTCCATTTCACCAGCAATTTCAACTTGTTATACTCTTTGCCTAGGGCATAATGGCATTGTCATTCAGCTGACAGCTGCAGTAACAACATCTCGTCCTCCTCTTTCATCTTCCCTCTTTCTCTCCCCCTATCATCCGGCTCTAGTCATCCTCAAAAAACAACTGACATTCGAGATCAGAGAGCCTTTACACACTCGTTTACAATTACGTTTTCTGCAGATGTGTGCGGAAAAACATAAAACAAGCTTTTAGTAGTTGAAATATTGCAAAACAGATATATTTATGTTTTAAAAATAAATCGATTATACTTTCAATGTCAGTATGTTCAGTTATAGTTAAGACAATAAACCATGCAGAGCGCGTATCGTAATCATAAACTTCGTTTAATTTATTATTGATCATTGAAGTATGTCGTTAGATTTGTGTTGATCGTTCGATTTGGATCACAGTTATATTATACTATTAAGTTTCAAATTTAAAATACATTTGAAAGAAAACGAAGCGCAAAAGGATGTCTAATAAAAAGTGGTATATGTGAACAAGAACAAAAGATGATCAAAAATTAACAAATAAACCTGAACGAACTAGCGACCAAAAAGCAGCTGAGAAAAAAATAACTTTTTAAGTTCGTTCACTTTTCTGAATAGCTTTCGTTCGTTCACTTGTGAACGATTTTTGTGTCACAATAAAACATGTTCTTTCAATTAATAATAAAATAATCATTTTAGATTTACAAGTTATCAATGCAGGAATAGCTTCTAAATTCCAAATAAATTTGTTAAGCATGCAGGACTTCTCGGAGCCTTGGCATTCCTCACAACAAATTGGTAGATGCCACTGGACATTGCCTTTGTTGTTGTTGCTTCTGTTTTTATTGTTTTATGCTGTTGGGCCCCTGAAGCATTTTGTGCTGCCTAAGTGAGGGTTTCAACCAGGCTAAAACCCCACACGATCCCCATGAGTCAGTGGCTCAGCTCAGTGCCCAAAGTTATGCAGCATTTGTTGTTGTTGTTGGACCATTTTTTGTGTTTTGCCATTTTACATCTCGTGTATTTGACACTTGCTTTTGTTTCGGGCGTCTAGTTTTTGTCATGTTTGTTGATTGTAAAAGTTGCTGAAGCGCTTTTTAACAGTTTTCGTGACACTTTCTTGTTGGCATTGTTGTTGCTATTTGCTTTGCAGCTGTCCAACTAGTTGCAGTTGCAGCCTTTGTTGCTGCTTCTTGTTGTTGTTGCTGTTGGCAACACGATTGGCATGGACATGGCCCGGCCATGGTCACCGAGTATGTAGTCTGACCTTTTGAGGGCGGTAGTTGGTAGTGAGGGGTGTGAAGCGATTAAAAATCATATGCCACACGGCTCAGCAACATGTTTCCCCTTCGAATTATAAAGCACAATGCAATTTCATGGCAATTTTGCTGTCTCTGCAAATGGGATGCAATTGCAATTGCAATTTGAACGTTGATGCATTATTCAATAGTTCGTAATTTTGCACTGCCTGCAATTGATCAATACATTGCAATTGAAAACCGCTCGATTGATGGCCAAATTATGATATCTGCAGCAGTTTTGGTTCGTGCGGTTTCGCATTGAGCCACCCGCTTATGAACGTACTACACGTATACGTAATCCCGTAGACGTACAGAGATGAACGCCATCGGCATTCCAATGCATTGCATGTGAATGGAATATTAAAAACAGATGACTTTCACCTCAAATAGTTCCATGCTACTCTGCATTTCCAGTTTATTCGCTAGCTTAGATTCTCAGAAGATATCTAACAATGCATTCAAATTTTCTAATGATTTATTGGAGATTATTCAAATTAACAACTTCGAGCATTAATGGAATTTCTTGAGCAATCCGTTATTATCTATCATAATTCTTTTTGAGTATCTGATAGTCCACAATGTCTTTCATTTTGGATTAAGTGAGTTTTCTGGACGAATTTTCGAAAATTCGATTATATTAAATAAGTAAAAAATTCTACAATCGAGTGCTCTCGACTGAGAGATACCCGCTATTCATTTTGAATAAAAGCAAAACATTGCGGAATTATTCCAATAATATATTAAATTAAAATTCTTAAAAGTACTATAAATAAATTGAGTACTTTCATTTAAAATATACCATAGACTAAAGAATATGCCAGAGTGTCAGACAATGCAACTAAGATCCGTAGTAAGTAGGCTTTTTTGCCCATACAAAAGTATTTCTTTAAAAACTTCGACAATTTTTATCTGATCGCTATAAAATTATTATTATTATAACTACTATAGTTATTATTGTATATGGGTAATTCCATGACGGAATTTGTCCGGTGCGAGACCCTTTACATTGAAAATAACATAAACTGAAACAATTTTGAAAATAAGAAAAGTTTATTTTTATAGCTCTAGATAAGAACTTTAATTAGAGCTAATATATATCGTATAGCTTCAAAAATATGCTTGATTTAAAATAACTAATAACTTTACTTTACGATTAGAGATATTGTATATTATACATATGAATTAATCGCAAATCTATCATAGATATGTTATATGGGTATTTATATAGTTAATGAATTAACTTTAATACTCATGTCGAAATATTTATGTACATGCTAATTGAATCGTTCACTATAGGAGTGTGTTTATCAATATACACGCGAGGCACTTTAATATTCTTGTTATTTTAAAAATACAATGGAAAAGTGTGTACTCATGCAAGTATTTATTGCTATTTACGATAGTCAGCAAATCCAACTCGCACCTCAATTTATTATTTTTATTTTCGAAAACGAAAATATATTGAATTTTCAAAAGAGGAATCACTGGATATATTATATAACATATATACATGAAAAGTGTGGAAGTGTTTTGTTAATTATTAATTTCCAAAGGTCGATAGCTTTAATTAACACATTTACCTCTAAAATGTATTCAAGCGGTATACAAAAATATGTATTTATGTAGAGTTGTTCTGCTTAATTGAATTTTGTTTAGTTTCGTTTAAATTTATTCTGGTCATTTTTGAGGCACTTTTCCATTATGCTATAAATAATGTTTACTTATATTTTAATTAATGAGCTGCCCGCTGCGATGACTAAATAAATAATGAATTTTAATTCCAATTATTTTAAAGCACATTGCTTACGTTTCGCTTTTTCACAATTGATGTGCATTTAAGTGAAACCCGGAAATGAAAGTAAACGCCCCTGACCCCAATTTGCAATTTGCTACCTAAATCGGCGGCTGGCAATCAGTTGGGTCGAACATCAAAATCGACTGTAAATGGAATGGCAAAAACATTAAAATTATTTCAATAATAATTTTACCTAGCCGGAGGCAACTTGCATCTTAAAGCAAGACAAATATACGCAAGGGGATGAGGAAAGAGAAAGAACAGAAGCCATCGCGTACAGAACTCATTTGTCTCATTTTGTTTGTTGGCTTAATGTAAAATATTGCGCATACGCCGCGTTCTACATTAAAAGCTTTTTGCCAGCTAGCAGAAATTTGTTTATATGTTTATGTTCATAGTTGTTTGTGCCTTATTCGCTCTCTTGAAGAGTATGTGCGCATGAATTGTTGTTTTATTAGGCTTTTTGCCCGTTTGCTTGTCATGCCATGCTTACCATAGCCTGACAACAAGGCAGGCAATTGACTACATTTATGATAAATAGACAAGCATACAATAAATTTGTAAATAGTCTGTCTACATTTCGCAATAGATGTCTTTGGCTGTGATTAATTACGAACATAGTCGACTGCTTAGTTTGTCACAAATATATGAAATCGCATTAAATTTGCAATTATTCCACAGTTTTTACAATGTATTTCGATTCATATTTATGAGTTGTCTTGCTGGAATCAATAAAAACTATGTCATATCTTTTCGAATTTTCGAGGACATCTTTACGCTGAATATAGACTTTTGCCTAATAATAATTGTCTTACGACTAACAATTGACGATATTGGCGATAGAGGCTGTTCGAATTGTCTTTTGCCGTTTACAAAAATGAGAAAATTCTGACTGTGTTGCTTCTTCCGTTTCTAATATTAATACTAATAATAATACTTAAATAAGTATTTCATATATATACTTATGTATTCTCTTTACGTGTTGAAGTACATCCTCATACTAGGCATAGCACCCTGTAATTATTAACGCAGAAAAGATTCATGTATGTACAACGTGATTCAGCATTGTCTTTTGAATTGATTTTCTTACTCTGCCGAATGTTGAGTAGCCGCAGCGTTGTGGTTGGGATCTTTGTTGAAAGGGAAGCGGGGGAGATTGAATGGGTGCACGTTTGTTTATTGATATTTATCGAGCTTTTTTCTTCTTCGATTCTGTTATTTAAACAGAGCCTGTTTATTGTTGTAAAATATTTGTAGATTTTTACATTACTCAGCGACGGAATTTGTTTATTTTCATTTGCCTGCAATTTTGGTTCAGCTTTTTTGAACTTGACTTTTACAAGGTGAATAATGTTTTCGTCGAAATTGTGTGGGTAATAAATTTGACTTTGGAATCAACTTGCAACTCGATTCATATTCAGCACAAAAAGCCGGCGACAAACTGACATCAACTTGCTATCAACTCCCTTCGAGCGTCTTTATTGGTTCATTTGCTTTAACTCTGGCTAGCCGAGACAGAGAGTGTGACTACGAAACTTTGAGAATAATTTGGCGTTTTATGTGCTGCTTTTCAATAGCAAAACATGCCCCAGTTAACTAAGCTAAGGTTGGGGCCCAAAAATAGACCCACTTTTGACTGCGACTGCCACGTCGTCTGGGCAAACATGTCAAGCATTTTGTTTGCTTCAATGGCGTTGGGGCTTCGCTGTTTATGGCTCAAAGTACTCCAAGTCTTGGGCCATAAAAACGGCGTCAGGAATGAGCCAGTCGATGGGGTAGAACATTGCCAGCAATCACCGCACAACCAAAGTACGTTAGGGATGCCAAGCCAAATACCACTTAAAACTCAAATATAGCTAACAAATTTAAAAAGGAATCTGTTTTTATAGAGAATTATGAATTAGTAAACACATAAGCGCTAAGTAATACTACTGTATTTGTTTATGCACTAAGCAAATGTGTTTTCAATAATAATTTCCATTTCCATATAAATTGATTAGGCAAAAAAATGGTTTATTTGTAAACAGAACAAAACCAATAATTTCCATCAATAGAAAACAGCAGATAATAATAGCCAAACAACATATTTTTAAATGGATAATGAAATGATAAACACTAAACACAATTGCACATGGTATTTCATTCGATAAAATATATTCATTAAATAAAATATATTTTCAGCAAACATTTGTAAATTATAGTTAGAATACAAATTAAATGAAAAACCAAAAAGATATTTTGTTTGATTTTACTAACCAGTTTTTTTTAAATGAAAACAATTATACTCCGAATGAATCAATGGAATGCTAGCAAGATTAAAGCTAGATCTGTCAGCACTTGCCGTTGGCGTGGGCGCTATTCTGGCGAGGACGGACCGGAGTGGGTTGTCAAATGGAATGCCGGTAGCAATGAACAGTTAAATTTGGTTTTTGCTGGCTAACTTACGACAGAAGTAGAAACAGAGTCTTAGGGAGAAACTGAGGCAGAAGCCGAGGCACAGGCATAGCAATGTAAATGGAAACCTCAGATGCTCAGTTAGGAAGTTGGCTGGTTACTGAAGAACCCAAAATGAACACTTCCATATAACAGCTACAATTTATGTCCGTGTTGTCGTTGTCAGTCAGCAGTTGAATGTTGGTTTGTTGTTGGCTTTAAGCTGTCCGTTGCGAGGACGGCATTTAAGATTTTCTTTAATTGAATCTTCATTTATTTTTTTGGTATTGCTGCCGATCAGGCTTTTTTACTTTTCCTCTTGCTGTCTTCTATCCACTTCAATTCCTCTTCACATGAACATGCCCACCGGAAGGCAGCGGGTTGTGTTAAGCCAACGATTTATACAAAGTGCAATGGCAACCACAGGATGCAACGAAATGCAATAATAAAAATGCATGCCAAACGACAGGTTTTTAAAAACCATGAGCCACCCAGGAAACCTCACATTGTTCACTGCTTCCACTGCTTCCGTGACACATTTGGTTCCCCTATGCGTAGCGGTTGCTGTTCGCAGCATTGAAACTCATTTAAGTTGAGCCGGGCAGCAGCAATGAGAACGCCACTAATTAAGCCTAATGGCGCATGAAACATGCATTAAAACTAATGTGCAATCCTTGCAATCCTCACCATCCGCCTGTTCTATCAACGACTATGACCACACGACTCCGACTACAACGACGATCCATGCTGTCGCATTGGTACAAGGACTCTGCTCTCTGTTAATGACCTCCGCCTAATTTTATGTCACACAATATACATACTCATATATTCAGATATAGTATACACATATTTTCTGTGTTTCGTCCTCTGACCAGGCGCTACGACAACATTTGCGTTTTATTGCGACGAGCCAATGATGAAACAATTCATATTTATATGCATACATACATATATCTAGATTTCTATCTTAAAATGTGTCGGCAAAATTAACGTAAATGCCGCAGAGTATTTAAAGGTCATTTAACTACATACAGACATATCTATATATGTATGTGTGAAGTACACATGGTGTACATTCTACTACATATATTCGTACACGAGCAATAAATATCTTCCTGAGCCAGCTAAGTTCAGCTAAATTGTTTGATATTTGTACACATTAAAGATGTTGTTGAAGTTATGTCCGTTCGATGGAAATGATGGCACTAGAGCTGATAGAACATCGATAGCATAATCCATGTTATCGGTGTTTTCAAAATAGATCGATACATCGATGCTTTTTTTTTGCTTACATCGATAATTCACTTCACGGTGTGTACTCCACATAAAAACATCATTCATTTTGTACACATATTTATATTTCGACCAATTTTTCTAGTAAGTAAACTACATTGTGTTTCCAACTAATGAATCTCACATTCTTATTTGAACATTGTTACTTGCTTAATTGGAAAGTTGCTTAGCTGCCTTTTCTTAGAGAAAATAAATATGCATTGCAATGGTGCGTTCCATTACCGCTTTCCAACTTGATTACCTGCTCGATCCTTAAGAGACTGATTGCTCGAGCGAACTCAATTTCTATTGAATTAGTACAAATCCAATACCCAGGCTATCGATTGATTCATTTGGACTGCTTGGCTGGTTATGCTCGTAGGAGCATCGGCTGGCCACACGTTGTACTCGGACAACAACATGACAATCAATGGTGTAAGGATGAGGGACAGACTTGAAACCTAAAGCACACACGCAGCTTAAGGGGCGACTTCAGACGCCAGACGCTGCCAAGAAGCAGCGAACCAACAGCCACTAATGAAACATTATGGGTTGTCGTAACCCAGCCACGCCGCACAAATCCACTAAAAACGTTTACGGCTTACGTGCTCCATGGACTGGCTGCCACTAAAGTCTACGGCAACATAAGTGGCACGTACCACGGCGTACCAACTGTGGCAGTGGCATTCGCAGTGCCACTGACGAGGGCAGTGGCAACTTCAGCGGCCACAAAAGTGTCCTGGCAAATTGCTGGCTGCAACACGTTTTGTGGGTAGTGACTGCAATTGATTTTTGCACTTGACATATGTACGTATCCTGCGTCATGTGTCCTGCTCTGACCAGACATTTGCATTCACATTTGAAGCGCCCCTTACATACCACGAACTCTTTTTTTTTTAGAGAGCGAGCGTTAGTTTTAAACAATACACAATTCATATGTTTTGCCGCTTCATTGAAGCAATAAATTTAAATTTCTGCAAAATGGCATGAAACGATATGAAAGCATTTGACAATGATATATGCGTAGAGCTCGAGAGCCTTCGTCTCCCAAGCGGAAGCCGCTTACGCACGGTTGCATTACGCCCGGAAGTCAGCCACAATACCGAAAGAGACCCAGAGAGATATTCATATAACATACATAACATATATAGTAGAGAGAAGGGAGGGAGCGAAAAGGGGTGGCACTCGAACGAATGTCAACATGTTGATAACAATATTCAAGCGCACACTTTGCACAAAATGTTTTGTCTAGCATAACGTATTCGTATCGAGAGTCGATGTTTGAATACTCTTCCATAGCTTATTCAGCTTTGGGAATGCTTGAGAATAAAAATGTATCAAATTATATTTCAAGAAGCAACGATAAAAATGTGAAATACTTTTGTGTATATTCTTAGAAAACAATGTAAAAACTATTTCATAAATTGCACAAAAACTTGTATAGTATTTTTGCTAACGCTTTTATTATTATTAAGGACATCCTAACGTGTTTTTGTGATGCACGCAAAAAAATGTTGCCGAGTTTGTTTCACGTTTGTTACATGTTAGCATTTCGAGCAGCATGTGTTGAGGGAGGCGGGGAGGTTGAGTGTGAGTGTGAGTTAGTCTGGTTGGATAGGGACTGTTGTTACTTTGGCTGCCTGCTTTTTGTTGTTTTCCATGGTCAGCATTCAGTTAGTTAGCGAGTCCTTGCGTCAACAATGCAACATTTTATTCATTACATTCAATTTGTTGTCCTGCTGTTACTTTTTACTTTTTTGGTAAAAAATGGTTTTTATTAAAACAAAATTACTTTAAAAAATTAAAATCATTGTTTTTCCTTTTTTTTTGTTGAAAACAATAATAGCATCGCTTGGCTGACCAGGCGAAAACTTCTGCCAGCAATTTGGTTACGCAAAAATTAATGTGGCCATTGTTTGTTGTAACTTTTGTTGCAGTTGTTGTAGTCAAACATTTCCATTGTTTTTGCAGCGTATCCTGGAAGAAAAAGCTCGCAATTTTGATTCCTTTTGATTGTATTTTTTAATTTATAGCTATGCGTGGAGCTTTATGCTTCTCAGGAGTTCCCCAAAATGTGGCAGTGACAGTCAGAAAGTGTATGCATAGCAAACTGAAAGGCAAAAGTTCTGCATTGTCATATCGTGCGCACAGTGAATACAGCCTAAAATGACTAGAGCAACGACAACAACAACAACAACAGTAAACGCAAAAGCTTTGTGTTAAGACAAACGAATGACTTCCAAAATTTCACAAAATATACGTGATCCTTGTGTGGATTATGACTGTCACCGCTTGGCCCGTAGACTATGTATGTAGTTGCTGGAACTATTTAGGTCGACCATTAAAAGTTGCTTGCGAAGTGAAGTCATCAATAATGTTAGTCGACTTATTCACATTGAATGGTTGCCTTCTTTTGTCACCTGGGTTAAATAAATTCAGAGAAAGTGATTGTTGTCTTTATCTATTTATCAACTACGATGAGGGAATAATTTATATTGATTGCAGTCCATAAATATGCTTAGGTTCTCAAACTAAATATGTAGAAATTAGTTTTGGTCTTTAAAAGAAAGTAGCTATGTTTTTTATTATATCGCTAAAAGGTATATTTTAGAAAATATTGTTACTTCTTAACATACTTTTTATGCGCTAAACTAACTAACTAGATTGGCATAATTAATTATGTTCACACTCCTCTCTTTTTTACTGACACTCTAGAAAGAGTTTCGCCTTTTAAAAGATTTTTTACATTACCACTTCTTCCTTAAAAGAGTTGCAAACATATGAATATTTATAAATTTTATATGCCTACCTTAAGTTGCAGACCCTGTAAACACTTTTAATCGTATGGAACTTAGTAATCGAATGCAATCCTGTAATTTATATTGTCAGTGCTAGTGATATGAGCTTCCTTCTGATATTGACAGCGTTTTTTAATAAAGTTTATATTTAACTTAACTATTACAGCAATAAATACACCCTCCATTTATATTCTCACTCTCTTTGCATATCTCCCTCCACTACATTAACTAAACATGTAATGCTCAATACAACAAATATATAGGCATTTAATTTACGTTGTCCTTCGTTTATTATCATCACAATAACGTATAATTCTTCTTGTTTGTCCTCAAATTACAGTTGCACTCTTCCAGGTGTCACATTTCGCTTCATTCCTTGCTCAGTTTTCTTACATTAGATGCATTCAGTACACATTTATTTTATTATTATTTAGACGCCACAACTCAAATTGAAAATGTAACGCTATTAACACTACATATACAACATTCTTCTTACACAGTAATACACACACACACAGACACACACAAACACTGCGCAATAGTAGTTTGCATATAATAAAAGTTTCCCCGACTCCCTTTTCTCTTTGTACACTGAATTGCATGCAGTATAAGTACTTTGCATACCAAATAGTTTAGTTTTTAAGGTTAACAGCACTCTGGCCACAGAAGCGATGGCAAAACGAGACAAGAAAAGAACATACAAAAGAAAAGAGAACAACAACGAGCAGTGAACATAGCTTGTAATTAGAATTGAGCCTTGGCTACGTTTTTGGCGCTGTCCCTTGTTTATGCAAATATTAGACATTAGCCTACTTAACCTATATACACCCCACCCACACACACTCACACACACGCAAGCACACACACACACAGATAGACAAACATAGATATCTGTGTATACGCATATGGAATAGCATGTTATATAAGACTTACTAAATGCACGAGAACAACAATAACAACAAAAACAACTACCTCTAAATCTAAATCTACAACAACAAATGTTTAACACAAATACTCACATAGTTTTGGAATGCTCATACATATTTATATGTATGTATTTGTACACACATACATCCAAACGACTCGTAATGCGCCGAAACAAAACAAAACAACACAACACATTAAAATTGGCACTAACAACACGCTGGCTAAGCAAATGAAACAAGTACAACAACAACCACAACAACAATAACAACAAGAACAGCAACAAGCAAAACAACAACAACAAGTTGGCTTTGATACAGTGTTTTAAAATGTGTTTTCCATTCTCTTTCAATTTAGCTCTCGACCTAAAAGTATGCTGCATCATTAGTGTCAAGCTTTGGCGTTGACGTTGAGAAGCGTCTGGGAAGTCGACTGCATGCTCATTAGGATAACAGCAAAAGCGCATTACGAGGGCCAAACGACAAGTTCCTATGTCAAATACAGCAACCGAACAACAACAACAACAACAGCAAAACATTCATAATTACCAACAAGAACAACAGCAGCGGCAAGGAATTGAAGACGCAGAGCAACGCAAAAGTCAAGGGCACAAAAAGTGTCCTCCAGTAAATTTAAAAGCATGAACCTAGCGCTGACTGCCAACAGAAGTAACTTGTGCTACGCAGAGCTTTGCAGGATGCCAGCATCGCCAGCGAGCTGATGCGTTTCAGAAACCCCAAAGAACACCAAGAAGAACTACCGCAGACAAAGGACAAGAGCAGAAACAGAGAAAGAGAGAGGGAGAAACAGATATTGAACGAAAGAGGAGAGGACACAAATTAAGAGCACTCGCAAATTGTTGCCGGGAAATTGATATATTCGATTAGCAATCTAGAAAGTTTGAACGACAGACGGGGCACAGAACACGCCTACAGCAAAGTGTTGCTCCCGTTGTCGTTGTCGTTGTGCTTGTGCTGTGCATACATATGTGTGTGTGCGTGTGTGCATGAGGAGAAGTTAAAGAAAATTTACATCCTGAGTCAGTCGTATTAGCCGCTTTAAGCCAACGTCAAACGCCGAGTCATGCCTGAGCAGGATAATTACGATGATGAGGTAATTTTCATTGTTGCTATAGCCGTTCTTACCACATCATGTTGCAAGCAAAAAAACCTTTAATGCAAAGATTTACACTATATGTATTCATAAATATCATTAGGCGTGATTATTAATTAATTTTCGAACAAATATTTAAACACGTGTGCACCCCGAATCTCTGGGCCTAACAGCATTTTTCGCTGGAAAACTGTTTACTCTTTCATTTAATATGCATAAAAGGACTTTCAGTCAGAGAATGCTACAGCCGAAATGTATGACGATGTGTGTGCTTTGCCTCGAAAACAAAGGTGTTTCCCCATTTTTCTGTTTACTTAAGCTCGGCAAATTATGCTAAGAAGATATAAAGCGAAGAAGGAAATTAAAATTATTCAGTCAGAACCAAAAACAAAAAGGGGAGAAAATGATTTTAATATAATTCCTCTGATAAACTTTACGAGTTCAGCTCAACTCTTAATCCATTTAAAATGAGCGGCCTATGATTAATACCCATTCTGAAGTCTCTTAAGCTTAAGGATAAACATGATTAAAAGAAACAAGTTCGGAAATGTTGTGCTTAGATGATTTAAAAGTTGGTTGTATTAATTTATCTGATTTGGAATTGTTTAAACTCAGCAATTATAAGTTATCGATATGAGTGTATTACTAACTAAACTCAACCTGAGTATTACAGTAGCTCCCTTCTGAAAGTGCTCTTCCCAGCACTTGAACATGCTGATTTCCGAGCACATTGTTGAAAATTTCTGTCAACAACTCGCAGGAAAATCAAGCCGAGTTTTCATCAGTATCATGCCCATTTCCATTGTCATCCTCCACGTTGATGGTTGGTCAACTTCAGCTGCCACTCTCACGCTTCGTTGCACACTTAGTGGCACTCGCTGTAGCTGGGCAGCGGCACTTGGCCGGACCTCAGCTGCGCTCTGATGAATGCCAATGCAGCAAGCAGCGTTGATAATTGAAATAAATTCCGCATGTAATTCAAAGGCAAAGCGCTAACAGCGCTGACAACAATTGCAAAATTGAATTATCAAAGCGTTGCGTGTGCGATTTGCATACAAATACAAAGTGCGAAGGCTTAGCTCACACTGTCAAAACTAATAGGAGGGGACACGATGGCAAGACGGTCGAGATTGCGTCCCACGCAATTTTAAAATTGAGTGTCGAGCATACGGCACGATAAAGAGCCACTTGAAATGGCAATTAGGCATTCATGTGGAAATCAATTAGCTATGGCACTCACTCGCATTGTCCCAATGGCCCCGACATCAAAAAGTGTTGCATACCCTCAGGCGCCATATTTAATTCGAACAGTGTGGCCGTAATCGATTGTGATAATTAATTATTACAACCTAATGACCACACAATGTCGTCAGAAATGAACTCTCAAGCAAATAATGAGCAAATTAAATGGGAAGTCAACTGTTCTATAATTATTATAAACGATCACACAAAGCCGTCGAGATTTTAAATTATTTTTTAATGAAGCAACTGATACAGTTGTGTTGTGTCGTTTAGGAACGAACAAATTATAATTACATACAAAATATGTATACGTATTACATATAAAGTAAGTGAAGAAACTGACGTGCTCTTAACTCGATATCATCATTTGTTCGTTGTTCATGTTTTGTTCACATATTCCATTTTTGATTAGTGGTTCTACTGCAGTCTGTTCTCTTTCGCAATCGCCAGACTATTTAAACTCTTACTTATTTATAAAACCAAACAATAAAATATTTCTGGAAAAACACAAGAAGATTTTAAAACGAACTATGATCGAAAACAAACATCTAACGAAATCGTATGATGATCCCAGGAAGGAATTTTTTCAGTACTGAATGACGTTTACATATCACTACAACAGAGTAATTGTTAGTACAAGGATTTTTAGCTTTTACATAAAAATTACCTCGGAATTACTTAACCATTCCATGTGACGACACATTTCATTTAAATATCAGTGTTGCTATATTACATTTTTGACAAATTCATAAAACTTAACGACCTTTGGCAGTCGCGACACATGCAGAAGGAAAAAAAAAGTAATCATGGTCGTGTTACATAGACGCAAATACACACAAAGCTAGACACACACAAAAAGTGAGATATAAAGAGGGAAAGAGAGAGAGAGATGCACATAGTTACACCTCTGAGAACACACATTGACACACATACGTACCATATGTATATAGCAACATAAAGATGAGCGTGACAGTTATAGCGAATGCTATGCCGTTATGGCCTTGAGCTAAACTGTTGTTGACAATGGCTCACGTAGGTTCTGTGAGGGTGGTGTCTCCGGGAGGAGGGGGCACAGATCAGAGAAGTGCCACTGACAATGGTGCTATGGTTCCGGAAAGCCAGACACTGACGACAATGACAACGAGTACGACAACGACAACGACAACGTCGACGACGACGTCGACGTCAATGATGGCGACAACAGCAGAAAAGCAGTAAAGCAGAGTTACCTAACGCGCCCCTATGCACCTCTGAGCGTAGAGTAGCAGCATTGGCAATATGTGGCATGCAAGTAAGAGTGGTAGGGGTGAGTGGCTGCGTATCCTTTGCAATCGTGCCCAGAGGTGCTGTTTATGGATTTCACATTCGGCAGGAAGGCAGCAAGCCATAAAGATTGGTTTGTAATGTCGCCCCGTTGCACAAAATGCAATATTATTGACAGTAGCTCCCAGCATTTGCAGAGCAAAGAATATGGCCGAAACCAATTGATAACTTGTCCTTCATACAATCGATAGCAGAATTGATTTTACTGTTATTAAAGCAAATATTAAACCAAATATTTTGCAAAATGTATTAAAGGATTTCATATTTCAAGCGCAACAGATAGTTTCCTGAAAGTCTCCTCCATCGACTATTAAATGCGATTAACACCTGAGTAAATTCCACTTTGAACTCTGGGGCATTTTCGTTTAGCATTTTCTAATCTCTTTTACCTCTAACTTTGTGAGCGCATATTTGGTATCTATTTTTAATGCGCTCAAAAGTATGCAGCGTCATTTTTTATTTCTGTTCTTTCACAGTTTAATAACTATGGCAACTTATGCAAATAACTGGCGGCACTCTCGCAACTTTGAACTTTTACACTCAGCCACGGCAGCAAAAGCAAAAGTAAAAGCAGCAACAACTGGAAAAAAGGAAAACTTTTCAACCGCAAAAGCAGCTAATGCTCTTAGCTGAGACGAGTTCGAAGCAAGGATGTGCTGAGGGCTGGGCTTAGTTAGTTAGTTGCTGACGCTTCAAGCACTTCTCTCTATGCTGCTCCTTACATCGTGCCACTGGCGACTCCTTTAAAGAGAGATGCCATTAGCTATTGGGCACTCGCTTTGAGATCATTTTGAGGTGGATAGGCTTTAAGCAAATTTCTTGTTTCACAATTCAATTTGGATTTCATTTATCCCATCGAAAGTGTCGAATACCGAGCATAACAATTAAAAAATACTCCGTTTATTCAGTAGACTTTTTAATTATTTCATATTTATGTTATGTTATTTATACACATAACCTTTGATTATATAATATGTGGGATATTTATAATATATGCAATAATAAACTTAGCGATTAGCCTCCATTTCTATTACATTTATTATGTAAAGTAAACGAAGAAAAAATATTAATTAAGATAATATAGATGATTTATGATAAGTTCTGAAAATGAAGCGATTTAAGAATTACTTTGCTAATACAGATTTAGTTAAATACTCAACATCTACTTTTATTTTTGCAATCTATGTAAAATGAATAATTCAACGACTACAAAATTAAACATTCTAGTTAAGCTACTGAAATTTTTGTCAGATTAAGACGCTAAGAGCATTGAACCAATAATTTGAATGAAAAATTCATTCAACTTTCTTTATTTTTTTTTTTATTGATTTTCGCTATTTTAAAATGATCTCTTAGATTGTTTTGAGTTGCGAAATCATCAAAGAGTCGACTTGGATTTTTCGAAAAGTTCTCAGAATATTCTTTATGTCATTGCGACAAACTTCTTAACAGAACTTGAACTACTCTTTTGGGGATTTCTTTAATAAACAAATTCAAAGAATTTGGCAAAACCAACGAAATATTTACAGAGAAAGTTTTTCGTGTTCTTTTTGTTTTTGGTTAAATTAATGTCTCAGCTGCGCTCACTTTGAGGGGTTAATGTAATAGCTCAAATATTGACTTAATTTTTGTTTTCGCAACGTGAATTAAGCTACCCAACTGCTGCTCGACGACCTTCAGCTATTGCCTAATTGCAAACCATTAAAAATTTATTGATATAAATAGCACGCATACGCCCTGTGGGCGCTGCTGCACTCACTTCAGGCAAATATATATGTATGTATATATCATTTTGTGAATGGAGCGGCAGAGATGCGGGCCAAATTGATGACGGAAATTACTTTTAATTCTTTTGGCATTAACGACAACGCATCAAGCTGGGTGTTTAAATTTAATTTATGCTCACAATATTTGCATATTTACATGCTCGAAGGTTTTCACTGCAATCAACTTGAGTGTTTTTTCTTATTCTTTTCCGAAGTACTTTCATACCGCTCATCTACTTCAAATGAATTCGTTGAGGTTGAGACTGAGACTGACCCCTGCACTGCGCTTCTCATGGAAAACATCATAAATTCAATTCAATTAGACGAAGTATATGCTGCCTAAGTTATTGTTATAATTCACGATAAAAGTTTTGAGACAATAACAACATGGAATGATCGACGAAGAGATGCTCTTTAACACTTCAACATAAATTTGTCGAATATTTGTTTCAACACTTTAGTGTGAATAAAATTTATTGCCTTAGCAGCATTATTTTCGAGTGTAAAAACAACCAAGTCAGTGAAGCATTGTTATTTAATACGCATTTAATTTGGTTTATGATGTTTTTCAGTTTTTAGTTTGCTTTTCGGTTCGATTTTCTGTCCCGAGGCCAATAATATATTGTATACCATGAGCGTGATGTATGGATGTGTATTGCATGAATGTGTTTGTGCTTATAAATAATCTCGAATTGGATTTCATGTGTGCAGGGAGCTCTATACCTGTATCCAATGTAAGTTATTAATTAAGGCCGCCGGCAAAATGCATCCGACTGTACTAATTGCACAGTGTGCAGGCGATAAATTATTGTTTATAATTGCGTTGTTGTTTTTATGGTTTGAACGGTAAATGTATCAATAAATCTGCAAAGCTGATCATAAATGCAATGGCCACATTAGTGCAGCTTATAAAAATTTGAACTCAAATGGGATAACCTCAATAAAATAAACAAGTAAGAAAGCTACAGTCAAGTGTGCTCGACTGTGAGATACTGGCTACCCATTTTGAGTAAAAGGAAAATATTGCGGTAATAGTCCCAAAATATACCAGAATACTATAATATAAAAATACTATACAATGTGGCAAATAATATATTTGGTATATTGATATGGTACTACATTCAATATATACTATAGAGTGCAAAATATACCAGATTTTCAGCCAAAGAAACTGAGACCCGTTGTAATTAGGCGTTTTTGACCATACAAAAGTATTTCTTAAATAACTTATACAATCTCTATCTAATTGCATCCAAATTTACAGAAATCATAAATACCGTATTGTATTGTCTCATCTCTTACTTTAAAATTACACTTGTTAATCGAGTGGGCGTGGCAAAAATTTGAAATAAACTCCGTGTAAACAAAGTTCTACCCCATGGGTATAAAAACGTGGATTAGTCAATAGTTTTTAGGTGAATACAAAACATGAAAATAGAAAACATTTGTGTTTAATTAGAACATCATATTACCATCATCTTTTGATTTATGAGTTTTATACTCACGTAACTCTCCATAATGTTATTAACATAAGCACTCGTTCAGCGTTGTGTTTCTAATTAATTAGACTGAAATGACATAGGAGCATACGAGCTTTGGCTTGATTGACTCACCGACTGAATAACAAAATCGAGCTCTGATTATGCTAAACAATAAAAAAATAAGGGAAAATCGGTGTCAGCGCGTACGAGTTGCGTGCCACAGTTGCCACATTTGCCACAATTTGCGAAAGTTGTTGAAGTTGGCACATTTGTTGCTTTTCTTGGTAAACTTGAAGCTTGTGCTCACATTTGTTCTTGTTGACTACATTAAATATGCATTAAGCGAGGATTTCAATACAATTGGCTGCCTCTTAATTTGTATGAATACAATCGACCTCTAAATGCGTGAGTGTGTTGTATATGAATACGTAATGGTGTCTGTGCGTTCGCCACATAAATTAGTCAACTAGTTGTTTTGTGCGGAGGTTCATCAGTTCATCAACCAGACGCAGGTTTCCCTCCCATTAAGGTTACCTACCGAACATAGATTGCCGATTGCTGATTGCCGTCCAAATTGCATCCTTTTTCGGCATAAAAACGAACGGAGAAAGTGGAGAAAGTAATGTTGAGTCAATTATATGAGGTTGTTCTTATTTAGTCGGATCCGATTATTTTGAGGGTCTAATGAGTCGCACGTGGCTTTTATTACGGTATTCCTCACATTGACATTGCTGATTTAAAATGAATTCTCTTAATGCTTCCCATTTTCCTTTCTCTTACACTTCTCTCCCTCTTTCAGTTGGTTTCCAGCAATCCAAATCAACGCAACTGGCGCGGCATTCTTATTGCCCTTTTGGTCATCATCATTGTTCTAGCCCTGATCGTTACCTCAGTGGTAAGTGAATAATCTAAGAATTACGAATTACTTGAATAGCAACTAGTTCTATTGGTAAATGGTTCAAGAAATCAAAGATATCGAGGACAACATAATTATAATTACCATGTCACTATATTTAAGTTCATTGTACTTTTGATGCAAATAGCTCTAAAAATTGTCAAATCATTGGAAAAAAAATTTGTTAGGGTTCAATTTTGATATGTGACAAAATCTCATTGACATGAGACATAATCACCAGTTGCATTTACTCATTTGACGTGAACCATTTAACAAAAACGAACCAATCACAAATCACATAAGGCTCTGCCAAAACAAACACAGTTGTACAAATACCAAGTTTGATTCAGAGAAACTGAATTATGAATTTCGATACACAATATTCACAATAATGTATTGCAATTCTATTTTGATTTGCGCTTATAAAGAGCAAATACACACACACACACATACACACACTCACTCACACCTCCAGACACATTGTATAAATGAAAATTCACACTAAAAACTCAAATGTTATTCGTGTAAATACGTTGCGCTCATTTTTGTCTTTTGTCTTTGTTCACTTTTTTTGATGCCTGGCTGCGTGATATGTATGTTTCCTTGCCCCCTCAACCCTCTTCGATTTGCTTTCACCATTTATACATTTTTGTGTTGATGTTGATGTTGTTGTTCTTGTTGTTGTTATGCGTTACAATGTGTTGTCACAATTGTGTTCTGCGTGTAGAAGACAGCATATAAAATTTCTGCATTTATCAAAAAAGGTGCTGCTCACGCCCCCCGATGAGGGACCACGCGTCAAGGGGCAACGCATCAAGCTGCAGGACATTGTCGATGGCCTCTATATACCACAGCGCGCCAATGGCAGTTGGATCGATGGTGAGCTCAATCTCCCTTCTTTTTTTTTAAGCTAAATCCATTTTAATTTCCGCTTCCATGTGATGCTGATGCTGATGATGCAGCTGAGGAGTTTTTGTACCAGGACCATTTGGGTCGCATCTGTCTGCTGAATGCAGCCAATCGCACGGAACGTGTCCTCATGTCCAATATGACATTTGTAAGTACATTTCAAGCACTTTAACTCTCTCTCTCTCTCTCTCTCTCCTCCCCTTTTCCCTCTCCTTCGACACACACGCTGAACAGTTAGCATTGAATATGTTTGTGTGTGTGCTTATTGCTTATCTCTAAGCAGAATAAATATTTGCAGCATGTTATTTACGACTAGGCGGGGGAGCTGTGGGCGTGGCATTCAACATGAATGCTATCTCAAGTGTACACACTTGACTTGGCAGCCAAACAGTTGGCAGGCACAGTTAACTGATACACATAACGCACAAAAGTAGGCAAAACAAATGGGCCAAGTTATCGCTACCCCATAACGATAAAAGCCAAGCGATTTTTATACCCATGCTTGGGTAAACATAGAGCAACCTCGACGTCGAAGTCGATGACGATGACGGTGACGATGATGGTGATGGTGAGCACCCTCACCAAGATTTCTTACTCTGTAGCCAGTGGGTGATAGAATTTCCGGCTTAAGCTTTGACTAATGAATAATGCGCGTTTTCAAATTGAAAAACAAACAAATAAAGAATCCCAAATGTTTATGGATACACTCTCCTCCATCCCTCTAGCCCCGTCTGCGCTTTTTGTGTCATTCAAGCAACTCTGTAAGGGCTGTCAAGTTACGAGCACAGCGAGCACTGATGCCTTTGGGCCAAGTGCATCAACAAGTGCCACATGCCGCCAAACTGGCTTGGTTGGTAGCTACCAACTGCAACATGCAAAGCAATCACTTGTGTCAACAGTTGCTACTTGGCAAATAATTAATGTGCCCCACACGCTCAGAATTTCCGCCAAATGAGCAGTCACAAGGATAATGGAATACGCCAGTCGAGTGTGAGCATTAGCTCTGAGAATCTGATATTTTGAGAAACACAAATATTAGCTTACAGAGAATAAGTTTAAGCTTGGGAAAGAAGCAAAACCTCGTTGAGAAGAAGTCATGTGAATATTAAAAGTATTGTTGATTGACAACAATATGGAAACACTTACAAATGACAGTATCAATTAAATTTGAATTATTTACTGGGAATATATAGAATATTCGAATGATAAAGAACCTAATTTATGAGTAGGCAACATATTTTTTAAATCGATTCAAATGGAATGAAAAACTTTTCCTAATGTGTTTGCATCTTTTCCTATTTCATCATTTTATTGCTACGACGACCTTCAGAAATGCCATTTAAGGCCATTATTAGCTATCTGACAGTGCTTGTGAAAATAATTTTGGCGGAAAGACTGTCATTTACAATAAGAAATTACCATTCCAATATGTATCCATAGGCACAGCACGCGCGCATGCAAAGCAATTAAAATTTTAATTAAAATCATCCATACACAACGTTTGCCATTGTTCCAGCAGCTGCTCAGCAAGAACCACAAACCTTGTTCACCATTTGCAACATTTATTTGGAATTAAGATCAGACACATTTTAATGGCTAACATTCCACTGAATCTCCCATAATATTTTCGCACACTTTTATGTTTCATTCGCTCAGAAAACTCTGGCGCCGTTCTCATTCAGCTTATCACCGGATAAACGTTACCTGCTACTTGCTCAGAATGTTGCCAAGCTGTTTAGACATTCATATCTGGCTCAGTACACACTCTATGACATTCACACGAGGTAAGCTAGTATAAATCAGCATGTCCATGCAACTCAAACGACTCCACGTCTGGTTTCCTCGCAGTGAGACCGTCAAGTTGCGGAACAATCAGTTGCAGGACGAGTGGCCCTATATGCATTATGCACGCTTTACAGGTGCTGGCAATGCTCTCATCTGGGTGTTCAACTACGATATCTACTATCGGCAGGAGGTGCGAGCAACGCACACCTATCGCATTACCTACGATGCAGTGCCTGGTGTCGTTTACAACGGGATACCCGATTGGCTATACGAAGGTTAGTCACAAGCTGCAAATTTTGCTTGGGGAAACAACCTCACACTACTACTAGTGTGACTCTTTCTAACTTCCTAACTTTTATCACGTTATACGTTCATCTGCCCTTGATTTTTCCATATTTTACAGATACAGATTGAGAAACAAATGAATAATTCTTATAATTACATTGCATATTCTTCGTTTTTTGGTTATATGGAATTTAGTGGCTCTATTCTACAGATATTTTGTAGTTATATGCGATTTTACATTGGTTTAAAGTTTATTAAGTTCACATCGTTAAACTTTAAACTCTAGATAAAATCGTCAATAATTTTTTTAATATTTCAATTATATGAATTAAAAGGACTCTTTTTAAATATGTTTCTTTTGTAATTACATCGAGATATATTTGCAAATATAACATAGGTGAAATCAAAATTTGCAGAATTTTAATTTTTTATCAAAGTTTCAACAGTTTCTTCTTTAAAGTTCACTTACGTGATTTTCACAATTGGTTTATTTTAAATGTATTAGTTATTTTTAAATTATTAAGAGAAAAACAGGTAAACTAAATTAGTTACTTAATTTGTTTGTGAATTTATACATATTAGATTATTCATTTCCTAACCTCAACAATCGACTGTTGTGAATTTCTAGAATTAAAAAACTGAAATGTGAAAAAGCTTTCTCATTGTTATTCATTCTGCATTCATGCCGCCCTTTCTAGAGGAAATCCTGCATGCAAATAATGCCGTCTGGGTTTCGGATAACGGGCAACTGCTGCTCTTCGGCAGCTTCAACGATACAAACGTGCTGGAGCAGCACTTTGCCTGGTATGGCACAACCTCAGCTGGCCCCGCAGGTGGCTCAGGAACAGGCGGCTCAGGCTCTAGCAGTGGCGGTGGCGGTGGCACGGGCACGAGCTCTGGTGGAGGAGGTGACTCAGGCAGCACTGCTGGTGGTACTAATCCGCATGCCAACTTGTACCCGGAAATTAGATCCTTACGGTAAGTTGTGTACCTCTCCTGTGTCCTGTGGGCTGTGTCCTGTCGTGGGCTATATTACATTTCGATTAAGTGTTAATGATGTGCTCGTGACTATCATTAGCCCTAATAGTGCTCGGTAACCTCGGTAATGCTTAAAATTCATGAAGCGACTGTGCATAGTTTTTGAGGTCCTTGTACCGAAGAACGGAGCACACAACGCTAATCGTACCGAACTGCCTTTGTTTTGGCAGGTGTCAAGTGTGCGTGAGGTGACATTTAAGGAATTAAAATTAGTTTGAGGAAAGTGTGTAGAGCAGTTTGAAGCAGCAGTTAAGCTGCTGTCTCTTTCGATTTGATAAATTGCCAAATGCACAAAAGGTTTTGCGTATCCGTTTGCTTTTGCGTTTGCACAACTTCTGCCCCAAAGCTGTTGAACTCGAAAGGATTACTGAGCTGACATAACTGCCGCCTAACCTGTTGTGTTAAGTGTAATGTCATCATTTAAGGTTTAGTTATGCAAATAGCCACGTGTAGGCCTTCACTTACATACATATGAGTGTATGAATGAGTGTGTGGATGGCATCCAGTTGTAATTGAATAATCTAGAAATATAATTAAACATTATGACAGCACAATGTGTGACTTCGCAGACAATTATGCAAATCCCTTTTAGATTGAACTATTCAAAATCAACTAAGACCCTTTTACATTCGATTTAAAATTTCGGGAAATGCATGCAAAAAGTTTCTCAGTGAAATTCAACATTGTTCTTGTCGTTTGGAATAACATAAAATTAATAGGGTTCGCTCAAATGCCATTAATAATGAAAGTAAACTAATAAAAAACTCTCCCGCAACATATAAATTTAACTAATACCTCATATTAGAAATGTTCTCTAACAACATCGATTTGAATATTCGATTAGATTCATCACGCATATGAATGTCTTCCTATTTTATATAGAATATCCCGTTACAGTTTAGTTTAATATGTGGTTGTTAATAATAACTGGAATTCAGTCATCATTGACGTAAGCGCGTCTTGCTTCTTCTAATCGTCTTCACAGTGTTCTCGAGTCTTTCCTCACTAATCGAAAAGACCCTCGTTCGGCGTTGCCAGACCCGATGCCAAAAAAATGTATATAAAACTACAATTTAAGTGTTATCTCTTTTCAAAATAGGTATCCAAAGCCAGGCACACAAAATCCAACAGTTACATTGCGGGTGGCCGATTTAACTGATCCACAAAACATACACATAACGGACCTGAAACCGCCGAAAATTATTCAAAACGAGTGCGTAATCCCAATTGACTAGACTAGGTTTAAGATGCTAATCGGTTGTGTTCTTTGGTTCCTCAATAGAGATCATTACTTTAGCAGTGCCAGTTGGGTGAGTGCAACAGAGATCGCAGTGGTTTGGTTAAATCGACCGCAAAATATTTCCGTGGTCAGCGTTTGCCGGAGTCCTTCGTTCGCCTGCATTGAGGTAAGTCGCAATGACCTAATTAAGCGTGTCGCTCTCCATATCCTTTAGCTGTGTCTGCATCTGTATCTGTATCTGTATCCGTATATGTATCCATATCCAGACCCATCGAGTGAGCGGAGATGGACGTGGTTGGGTGGACACCGTCTCAGTGCCATTGTTTGCGGCCAATGCCAGTCTTTATGTGGCCATATCCCCACTAAGAGATGGCTCATTTGGTAAGTGAGCCATATGTCAATTTGGCCTTTGTTTCGACTTGAATACACAACGATTCTCCCACACACACACACACACACACACACACACACCCGTCCACAACAGGCTATTTCCGGCACATCGTACACGTGGACATTGACAATAATCGAGTGCTGCCCCTCACGCACGGACCCTACGAAGTGAATAGATTGCTGCACTGGGATCAGTTGGATAATTGGATGTAAGTAACCATCGGAAGTAACAATTCCTCAATCTGAGTTTAAAACGATAATCCTAAATATTTGAAAGCGCGAACTAACAATTTCACTCAAACACTTAATAAAGAGAGATTTATTTCCGAAACGTCAAAAAATAGACAAAAGAGACATCAACTGAACTCTGAGCTTAACAGAGTTAGGGTGTTGATGACATACAACTAGCGATAGACTTACTATCATATTAAATCTATTTTATTTTTTTTAGTTGATGGTATATAGTTATATAAGAAGGAATTATTACAGAATAAAATTGAATGTTCATGTCTTATGAACTTTAGTAGTAATAATCGTAGGGCAGCAAGCAAAACACGTGTGGCACAATTAAATCGAACACCATAACCAAAAATCAAGCTCAAGACTTCACATTTACATATAATTTATATTTCATATTTAATTTTTAGTAATAACAAATATTATTAAATATGATAGAAGAGATATGCACATATTATATAATTAAATTCAATAACTAGATTTCTAATCGAAATCAAGCAGAGTGCATTGTAATCCATATCTTTTTATCGGAAGCAACGAAGGGAAGCGACTATAAGCCTTTGTATTACATGCGAATCAATAAATCTCGTTCAATTCTTTCCCCTGCATTCCTCCCCGCAGTTACTTTCTGGGCACACCAGAGCGTCTACCCTCCCAGCAGCACTTGTACCGCGTCTCAGCGCTGCCCGCTCGCCAGGGACAGGCGCTGCAGACGCCTGACTGCCTGACGTGCCCGGCATTGATGCAGCGCAACGATGGCTATGACGAGGGTCACACTAAGTCACCGCCAAAGCTGGTCACTGCATGGGACGATGATTGGGAAGACTCTGAGGAATCGGAGGCGCTGCCACCTTCGCCAGCCTTACCCGTGGAACAGCAGCGGCCAGGCCACGGGCATGGCACTGCACCACCACCACCACCGAGCGATTGCCTGTACCATGAGGCACAGTTTCCTTTGTCCTTGCGAGCGCGCTATGTGCTTATCGAGTGTTTGGGCCCGGTGGTGCCCAGCACCATAATCTACGGCCTAAAGAATGCGGACGCGCCGAAGGCTAAGCGGCAGAGTGATCCCCAGGATCAATTGGAAACGGAAACCGAAGCGCCCGATGAACTTATTGAGCCCAAGTCCCAGTTTATGGAGCTGCTTTTCACGGTGCAGAATAATACGCGACTCAAGGAGAAAATGGCTAAAGTAGCGTTGCCGCAGGTGAAAACCTTTCCGGTGATGATCTCCGGCGGCTACCACGCCCAAGTGCGCCTCTATTTGCCGCCCGTGCTGCGCGAAGACGAGATCACACGCTATCCCACCATACTGCATGTATACTCAGGGCCGGGCACTCAACTGGTTACAGATCGCTGGCACGTGGACTGGAACACATATTTGGCCGGCAACAAGGATTACATCGTGATTGAAATCGATGGTCGTGGCTCCTCAGGCCAGGGGTACCAGCTGCTTCACGAGGTATACAAGCGTCTGGGCAGCGTTGAGGTCTCCGATCAGCTGGAGGTCAGCGAATACTTGCGAGACAACTTACACTTTATTGATGCGCGTCGCATGGGCGTCTGGGGCTGGAGCTATGGCGGATACACAGCTGCCCTGGCTCTGGCTGGACAACAATCGATCTTTCAGTGTGGCATTAGTGTTTCACCGGTGACCAATTGGAAGTTATACGGTACGTATGCCATCTCGCTAAGTCTCTCTTCTCGAAAACTGACCAGCAAACCAATTGTGAATTCTATTCACTTTCAGATTCCACCTATGCAGAACGCTTTTTGAGTTTCCCCAACGTAACCGACAATTACAAGGGATACGAGGAAAGTGATCTCTCCAAGTACGTGGACAATCTGCGAGATCGTCAGTTCCTGCTGGTTCATGGCACTGCTGACGACAATGTTCACGTCCAGCAATCCATGGTTCTGGCTCGAGCTTTGACCAGCAAAGGCGTGCTCTACAAACAGCAGATATACCCAGATGAGGGACACAGCTTATCTGGTGTGAAGAGGCATCTCTATCGCTCGATGACCGCGTTCTTTGAGGATTGCTTCAAGAAACTGGTAAGTGCTTGCTCTAAAGGGTATGAACCCTTATAACACTATTTTGTATATATACTATTCTACCAACTCTCCTACCATATCTCTCTATTTCTCCTGTTCTCAACCACAAAAAACCACCAACCAATACGACAATAACAACAACCAACATTCATTTCATTTCGTACTCATTTGCCATATATACCATGTGCATATATATCAACATTGTCATGATCTCTCGCGTAGCTCGATCAACAACAGCAAAATCAAACAGATTCCATGGATTTCCTGGATTTTCATAGTTTCTATGGCGGTTAAATTTTTGAATCAATATTTCCCCCCTCAATGACAAGTACTAGGTACAGTCGCCGTTATTATAAATCGTCCTCGTTGTTATTTGTTGTCCTTTGTAGACCTCTATATTTTTCGCTGTTTTCAATGCCTTCTTGGGGAACTCGAATTTGTAATCATTTTTCTTAGTTGCTTTCTAATTCAGTTATCACATATAGCTCTGATTTTGTATATACAATACACAATACTTGATTGATTTTAATGAAAAATCTTTTAATAGCATGACTTTTTTGCTAGTTATGTTTCCAATAAGACTATATGAGATCTGATGTTTTTAATTTTAATTGTAATATCTGACATTAATTTAAAAACTTGTATTCGATTCGTTAAATAAAACATGTATTTATACAAAGAAAAGTAAGTTCAATTACATTTAATTCGAATTTAATTTCAAGATGTTGAGAACAGTATTTAATAATAACAGGTCAATCTCTAAAATGAAATCACATTAGATTTCCTTTTAAAACAAAGTGAAATTCAAAATTCAGAAAAATCGAATGATCTTTTCAGCATTAGTTAGGTACTATCTATGTATATACTAATAGCTACGTATGTATACTCTCAAATCAACATTGCTTTAATTAGAATTTCATAAGATTTTTATATTTCAGATAATTAGCTCATCAGCCATCAAATGTTATAATAAAATCCTGATATTAGATGGCTAATGAACTACTTATCTTAAGTGTCAAATAATAATAATAACTGGGTTTTGTTAACAATAAAAATTATACTACTACATGCTGATTTTACTTTTAGTGTGCATCCCAAAATGATGCATTGCACATTTATACATAGATTGATTAAAACAAAATTCGAGTATTTTCGAAAGTTTGCTGAATAATGTTTGTTTATTGCGACTGAGATGAAAAGAATTTATCAAATTCTTATTTTGCAACTTACTTTTTGCGTATATACATATATCAAATTGCAGATGACACAAAATTAAACATATTGCTTAAGTTTTTTTTTTTATTTCGTTGCAAAAGTTTTGTTCTTTGTTCTTTCTAAGTTGTTGTTGCTGTTTGTCTCCTTCTTCGTACGATGGCTATTTCTTGTCATTTTCCTTTTCATATGCAAGTTCTTCTTCAAGTTTTCTCTACATCCATTTGTTGTATTTGGTTTTTTTTTTGTTCATTTTCGTTGTTCAACTTCTTCGCCTTTGTCTACTTATTCTTCTTCTTCATCTTTCTCTTTTTGTTTTCTTCAATTTGATGCCACAAACCAATTGTTGGCCGTTTTGAACGCGTGTGTATGCGTGCGTATGTATGTGTGAACTTGTGAGTGTGTATAAGTTTTTGAGGCTTGTTGTTGATGTTGTTTGTTGGGCACAATAATTCAATGTGTTTTCTTTTTGTGGGTGTAAACACACAAGCACACTTACATACATATACACACACACTCAAACACCTATAGACACAAACACACACTTGCTACTTTACCTGAATGTTGCTTATGCTTTGATTGTGTTTTGTTTTTCACTTTACTTTACTTAACATAATGTCTCTGGCCGTATCAGATAAAGTCAGATTCAATGTGAAACTAACTCGTAAAAATTTGCTCCCTGCATATGTACAACAGGTGCCACCGGAGTCTAAGGCTGGCCTGGGCAGCGGCGGCGATATGCAGCAGCAATAAAAACAGGAACAACAACACAACAACAGCAGCAGCAACAGCAGCAACAATAACATAAAAGTATGACCATAAAAATTTTTCTGATAACAGCAGCGGAAAGCATTCAACGAGAACCAAACGTGCGAGAAGAACGTTTACGTAAATTACATTAAATGTAATTTATCATAAACAAACACACATACACACACAAACTGACACAAAAACACGAGCATAAAGAGAAAAGAGACGCACAGCCAACAGTGATTGTCACATAAATAGAGCCAAAATGGCAACAACAAAACGTAAATGGCATTTTGTATAAAATTAATAACCAGCAAAAATAAATGCAAACAAAACGAAAAATCAACATGGTTGTGAATAACATAACTCACACACACGCACACACACTAACACGTACACGCACACGCACACAACTACCAGAGCAAACTGGTCGAAATGAAAAGTGAGAAAAATACTTGGTCGCATATAACCATAAACGGCGGAAGTGGGCGCTGTGGGTGTGGCAACAGCCCCATAATCAACAACAACAATGTCTAAATGTCGCATATTTTTTGTATTTCATATTTTATGCATTTGTTGCATAAATTTCCAATGCGTTTTACAAAGAGAAAAAATGAAATTACGAAATATTGAAGTGCAAAGGTCGACAGGTGAACCAACGACCAAACCATGAACTGGTCGCCGGTCGGAGGTCGCTTTGCGGTTATCGTGGGATTGCCAAAAGTGTGTACAGAGAGTCTCATTTGAGTTGTAGAGGAAATCACTATCATAAATCAATTTACAAACATTTGAAAAGCAATTTAAATGCCATTTTCTGTTGGCAATGCGACTAAAATGCATTTTAAATGCAGATAACTTAAATAGATGATCTACCTTTTTATTTGTGGCTTTCTTTTGTAAATTTATATTGCACAATAATAAAAAATTCAAATAAATTCAATTAGGTAAGCTAATAAAATAGTTGAAAAGTCTGTTGTGTTTTTGCTCAAAATTAACAAAGAATTGCTCATACAATTATGTAGAAATATCTTATATAATTCCTTTACATTTCTGTGAACACCAATCGAGATTTACTTAAGATGCCTACAAATTGTGAATCTTTGAAAATTTCTATGAAATCAAAAAATTTGAAAACAATGCGACAACATGAAAAATAATTTAAAGCAATAGTAATTACAAAACTAAGAAAACCAGTAAAATATGCACAAACTTATTAAATAGACAGAGAGAGAGAAAGAGAGAGAAGGCCAAAGAGAATTATAATTTGATTTGCGAATAAGTGAAAAAATCACAAAGAAAAAGTACGTTATGCATGTAAGTAGCGCAATAATAATTAATATATTGAATATTTAAATAGTTATTTGAATTCAGTTCGTGTTAATTGCAACAACTTCGCAATGAAGGGCAAACCAAAAAGTACATTTCTAAATGAGCATAGTAACATAAAAGAAAAATACAAATAAAGCGAGTCCCCTAAAATTGTCTAGATAATTAAGTGAAAAATCAAACTAAACATACATTAAATACAAGTAAAAATGAGAAACGAAAAGGTCAAAAATAGCTGCGATACACATAAAAAATTCAAATGCAAATTGCGACTGTCAGAAAGTTGACAAAGGACAACAAAATAAATGACACCGCATCACAGACCCGCATCCGTGTCCTGCAGCCTGCCCCATTAAAAGGAAACAAGTAAACAGCTTCGTACACTAACACATACACACATATGTGTGTATGTATGTACAAAAGGATTAGCTTTAATTAGGTTTTTTCAGTGGCGCAGAATATACCAGTTAATTAGCAGCCTTCTGGCAATTGCGGTTCTTAATTATAATGCTCGACATACGCTGTAGCTGTATACGAAATTCAGATATTCCTTAGTTAGTATAGTTTATAATAGCTTTAGAGAACAGTTACTCAGTTTTTGGTCGATAGTTTCGAGATATGCAGGCTCTTCAATATGAACTCTAATTAGTAGAATTTCGTCTTAAGTGACATATCGTTACGTTTTGTCAAGTTATAGAGCTTAATAAATAATTTAGTAGTCAATCTGCAGGAAATTTCGCGTTACTTTAACTAATTCGGTTAAACGGGCGCCAAAAATATGTTACAAAAGCAGCCAACTCATTCTCTTGTCATATGTACATATGTATGTATGTATGTTCGTGTTCCTGGGGGTTGTGTGCATGTGTGTATGAATACTCAAGCTTACCAACGCCAGCATAAATTTATATCTGACTGACACTTTATGTGCGGCTTAGGCGGATTTTTGAAAATTTTACGATTCCTTGTGGCGCGTCTGCAAAACGCACCTAAATTTGGTCGCCTCGCTTGACACAATTAACATGTGAGAGTTTGGCGTGCACACACGCACACACACAAACACATGAACAGTCACGCCCCTGCGAATGGGCCAAGGCATTTCATTTTTAGACTAAAAGGTCGCCACAGCTGTGGGCGGCATAAAAAGGGCAGCTGCTGTGTACGTATGTGTGTGTGTGTGTGTGTTTTGTTGACACAAAAAGGTGTTTGCTTAAAGTGGATGACAGAGAACAGGCATTGGGGCAGAGCAGAGGCAGCTGGTCAGCTGAAAGGCGCACTCACACATTCAGAGACAAAAATGCAGAGAGAGAGAGAGAGCGAGTTGATCTGTTGCCTGGGCTAATCAGGGCTGCGCGGCGGCTGTGGAATTTATATGTATGCCTAAAAGTATGCTATATAAATGAAAATTAAATTGCTCTACAATTTTAAACGCTTTCCATGTAGTGTACTAAGGACCAATTACCAAAACAAAAACTCTTAAAATATAATTATGAAAATATAGCAAAGCATAGTGAAACGAACAATTGATTCATTAATTCCCTAATTTGCAATACATACATATATATTATTACCTTAGCAAGTACTTCAATATACACATATACATACATATAGTAGTTACTGAATATTGACTTATATAAAATGCAATTTAGTAATTATACAAAGCAAGGCGTATACATATACTTACATTTATTAACACATACATACATAAAATATGTATATATATAAATTATGAAGTATTGTAGTTTAGTTTCTTTAGTGGATCAAGCGTTGGCATTATTCGAGTTAAATTTCAACCAAAACCAAAAACAAAACCAATTAAAGCGTAATGAATATAGAGATTAATCGAACTTAAAAACTGTGTACTGTTAATTAGATTGTTAGCTCGATGAAAGCGGACTCCTTGGCGAGACTGGCGATCTGTAAAAATATGAACTAAAGTAAATCTGTAATATATGCGCCCTATAACTATAAATACATGACTATACTTTGATATATGATACATACATAAATACATACATACATATACATATATTTTATAAGCAACTTTTACTCTTTAATGATGAAAATTTTAATACTCTGTCTTCAGCCTTAACAAACAAAAACAAAATCGAAAAGGAAAAGGAAACCAAATGAAATGAATTCATACTAAAATGTCAGTAGAATTATTAAGAAGTGTCTCAAAATGTGCATTCAAATTAAACCTATGCACTTGTTAGCTAATTTTTAATGTAAATAAGCTTTAAATCGTTACTTTCTTCGTTTATTTGTTTTGTTATTATTAACTTAGCAGGACGTTTGACTAAAAACCAATCCTATGTGATCCAACAATTTCTTCTCTTCCATAAGCAACCAAAAAAAAAAAAAAAGAAAATTATAAAAAAAAAACAAAACAAAAGAGTAATTAAATGATAATTGAATTTAAACATTGACTTAATTAGCTGAGATGTTAAATAATTTCGCAAGGCATTTAGCAAGATCCATAAAATATATATATATATACTTATATACATACAATAAACCAAAGCATGAGAGCCAAAAAACAAACATGAAAATGCGACCTGATTAAAGTGTATTTTAAATCGGGGGATAAATTCAAGCTTCTATGTCGATAAATCAAATCCTCACCACTATGAGCCAAATTAAAAATGAAATAGTGCAACCAGAGTTGGCCGCAAAGTGTGCTATTCAATTTACAATACGGCGCGGCGTGGCGTTAGTAAAAAATCGAAAATGTAAAGAGGGAATAAACGACTGCAAAATCTGCATAAAACATTTAACGAACGACGCGTCGGGCCAAAGATGACCACACCAACTGGTAACTGGCCCCAACTGTTACCGCTTTGCATGGCGCAAACATTCGAAGCATTTGCGGTTTTCAGACAGGTCAACAAAGCGGCACGCAAATGGCCACGAAATGTTCGACTGGCATGCAATGGCCAAATAGGTGAGGCAGCTGAGACGTTGGCAAACTTTTCACTTAATTGGCCAATTGTTTGCCAAGGCGATGATCACGAAAAAATGTGTTGCATATTTCATGGCAGTCATAAAGACGGCACATTCGAAAAGTCATTATTTCGCCAGGTTACGGTTTATTTCGAAGGCGGTCCTTTTCTAATTGGCAACTAAATGAAGCATACTTTTCAGGGCGTTAGAACATTGTCAAGTGCAACCTCAGAGTCGGCAATTACCGCCACACAATGACCACAAATTACGGGCCACTTAAAAGGTAACTTGAGCGGTTTCAAAGGGACAATCAACCTTGAGAATTGTGGTGAATGTTTATCAAACTAAATTATATCTAATTTCAGTGAGTATTCTGACAAATCAAGTTGATTTTTAAATCTTAAATTATTTTTTTTATTTTATTTTTACTGATTTTAATGCAGTTTAAACCTTAATATATTAATTGTACAATTTACAATAGGGTGTGCATTGGCGACACCTTAAATTTAATTCCAATTTAAAACAAAATGAGAATGTAATGATTAATGGCACAAAAATTGTACCTTTATAATAATTTCAAGTTCATTTTTCTTATTTTTTTGAAAAATTAGTATCAATTGCATAAATATTTTATTTAATAATTTCGTTAACGCTAAATATATTATGTAAATAATTAAAATGTAAATGAAACTGTAATTTAATTTTATTAAAGTATTAAAAAAAAACATGCTAGTTCTTTATCGATTAAAATTGTTCATAAATTAACATATCCATTTAATTTCTGTTTCAAACGCAAGCCATAAAGACAATAATAAATGTTTTTAAACAAAATTATGTGTTTGCAACTCATTTCAGTTTTATTGAAAGATATTTATTTTCTTGTTTGATGTCAAAATTTGGTGATTACTTAAGTAAGGGAATTTACCCCACACAGTGCAGTGTACAATACTAAATAAAAACCGAAAGAATCTTTATTTGTCATTTATAAATCGCCATATTTGCATTAATAATATTTTTGGACGCTCATTAAGTATATTGTTATTTTTGGCGCTGGCCTAATGCCAATCAATTCTGCGCAGTGCCCCTTGTATTGTAGCCTCACCAACTGTTAACAGTTGGCAATTTTTTGCCCTATTGTCAAAGGGAGTCGCCCGCTTTGGACAGCTGCCAGACCGTGGCCAACTTCAATCTTGGTTGGGGATGCTGATGCTATGTGTACATACTCGCATATAAATAATTTACATTTCGCATGGTCACGCACAAATCATGTGAGGCAGCCACAGACAAACTGACAAAGCGGACTCTGCCCACATCCCTCCGATTGCCACCTACAGCCTCCATCATGTCCATGACTGAGAATGGTTCATGGCTCTGTGAGAATTGAGTTGGGATCTTGGGGCTGATTTGGGGCTGGAGATGGAGCTTGAGCTGCATGATGCGTATAAAAGTGACAGTTTAACATGGAAACACACTCAAAACGTTAATTGATATGCAAGCCAAAAGTATACGAATGGCAGGGGTCAAATGGGACGGGATAACAAAAGTTTTATTGGTTTTCCAGGCGTTCGCTTTGGAAATTATGGCAATGACTTTGAAATTCTCTTACAGTTTTATTGACTATAGCTTCTTTTGAACAGTCATTTAATTCATGATCTACGAGCGATACGAAAATAATAAACCGTGAAGATGTCACGCCTGAAACACGTAAATCAAAAGATTAATCTATTTGTTTCCAATTTCACAACTCAACAAAATGGAAATCGATTAGACAACAATGTTCAACGCATGTCGAATGTTTACTGACGCAGGGCTTATATTTTTTTAAGGTTTGTGGAAATACGGTATGAGTATTGTAACGATATGTCCCAGCGATAACTGTTGGTATTATCCAACAAAGTAGCAGGTAGCATTTTCTTTCATTTAGAAATGTGATAATATTTAATAGTTCAGACGATAACACTTGTGACCAAAATTTAGATAATGCATGAGAGTAATTTAATAAATATTAATTTCATTAATTTCATCGTTGTTATTCAAAGTAGATATTTGATATTCGAAATTCGAATCAGGTGTTTTCTTACCGCCATTTAAATGTACGCAAAAATATCGATATATCGATTTTTACTGAGACAAGAATCTGGTCACACTGGCCACCATTTCATCAGAATAATATTAACTGCAAACAGCTGTTGAATTGTTGTTCTTGCTGCAGCTCAGGTGTTTCTCTGTATTTATGTCTTATCAATGAAAATGGACATGGACAACCTCAATGATGACTGCGTGTGCATAATAATGGAATACCTATCTCTGGTGGATCAAATAGCAATGGCACGATGTTCGCTGCGCTACGAGGAGCTTCTGTGTCAAATTGTATGGCGAAAGCCCCGATTTCGGGAAATTTCTGTATCATACACAATGTTCGCGCCGCTTAGCAAGGATGATTACATGTACTTCTTTGAACTGATGAGTTCGCAGATGGAGAAGCTATACATATGGAATGTGCACGAGAAGGCCTTCGATTCGTATCTGGGGAGACATCTCATGCGACCCGAACTTGCCTTCTATCTGCGCCTGGATATGAGCAATCTACTGCAACTGTGCATCACCGATGGCAATATGAACAACAGCATGGTACAGACTATCACTAAGAGTTGTCCCAATTTGCGGAGCTTGAGCGTATCCAGCGCCTACATTACAGGAAAGTTTTTGGTTGGACTGCACAAACTAAAAACACTTGTGGCTCGCGAGTGCTCCATTGAAGCCACACACCTCGAGGAGTTACTGGCCCAGCTGCAACTCACAACTCTGGATCTAACCTCGAACAAAAACCAAGTGGAGGAGACAATTCTACAGGCGCCAGCTTCTAGTCTGGCCCGTCTACAACGCTTAGGCATTTCGGATGCGCAGGATTGCGGCTTCAGCGTGGCGGAGGTGCTGCCCGAACTAAGGGAATTGGTGGTGAGCTATCACGATATGGAAGCGCAAGTGCTGAGTGATATGCTGGAAAAGACACGACAACTAGCAGCGTTATCAGATACGAAGTTTCCGAAGCGGCTGCAAAAGATAATGTGCAATGTCGTCGACGTTGAAGTTGCCCTAGAGCAGATAACTGGCTTGGAAACACGCAGTCCCCGAGAGGCGCCAAAATTCTGTGAAGTACTAAAGATTATCTACCAGTGTAAATAAGCTCTTTCGCACCATTTAAAGAAGTACTTGTGACATTACTTTTTAAATGTAAAGATTCCTTACAAAGGAAATTCCCATTTAGTCTAGTTTTCCAACTTTCCATGCAAAATCATTGATGGAATTATCATTCAATGTAAGCCGCTTTCAAAAGGAATTATCCCACTTAACTCTATCCCAGAGAAAATCCTACTTAATCAAAAATTGTTGTCTAATTTTCACTATGAAAGAGTTTAAAGTAAACTCAATTTCCGAATGGTATTCCTCCATCCACCAGACCTGAGTATAGTCTCTTAACTTTCAATTTAAAGACATTAGGAATATACTTTATTATTGAATGTTAAGCCTTACTCGAAGGGATTATTATTGAATGCCCTTTCCCCACTTTTCTGTTCAGGTCTTAGTCTAGTCCCCTAACTTCCAGTTGTGGTTAGAAAAAACAAATCCCTAACTCTAGTGAATTCGTTGATTTTTTTTGTAAATATTTATTTCTTTTTTTACAAATCAGTTAAAAACTTTATTTAAACAGGTTTACAATTAATGTGTAGGTATATAAAACTAAATTTGTCAGGCAACATGCCAAAAGATCAAAAGAAATAAATTCATTAGATTTATAATTTGTCTTGTTTGTTATTTACGTAATGCCGAAAACAAAAACGAACATTTTCATTGTGCCAATAATTAAAAGTAATACATAATATAATGAATGAAATGAATGGTAAAAAAGATCAAATCAAAAAATGATTGCTCATAAAGTCAAAAAGAGGGGGCACAAATATGAGAACATTACCCCTGCAAAAATACCACTAACTAGGAAGGCGGCAGCAAACATTCCGGCGGTTATCTGATATTTAGTATTAACAGTCTGCGGGGCGTACATCATGCCCAAGGAACTTAAATAGCCAGAGCTGAATGACATTATAATGGCAATGATCCAATACACCCACTCGCTCGAAATGAGCACAGGCAGAGTTCTTACGTACCCTTTCGGTTTATAGTTGCACAAGATCATTAAAGGTATAAATGCAACTCGTAAAACTACGGGTACAACTAGGAATTTAGGTTTTGGCCACTGAATCCACGATGTGACCAAGCTGCCCAGCATCGCGAACACATTAAATGTCAAGAAGCATGTGACGAGGGTAAAATACTTTTCTCCAAGAATGAAATCGTCCGATCGCTTGATATCCGAATGGACAGCGGGGAATACGGCAAGTGTGACAAAGAATGTAAAGAATATATTGAAAAGCTGAGGTGAAGCCTTCTTAAAGATCTGCCAATAAGGCACTTTCAGTGGTGTTTTCGATGCCGATGAACTCTTATCGTTCTTTTTGCTCAACATCTCGTAGTGTCTAAAGAACTTGTTCAATGGCAAAGCGAAGTATGTGTCGAAGCACAATAGTAAAACCAGAATAGCAGTCACAAAATAGTAGATAGCCGAGGTTCGCTGCGACTCAAAGAATTCGCTGCACAAGATTGACATGATGGTACAAAAGCATCCACTAATATTCGAGCCCACAACAACAGCACCAGTATATTTGGGAGGTAACGACGCAACGAGCCCGTAGATTGTGCTTTGATAGATGCCATTGCACTGTAACAATAAATAATAATAATAATAATAATTGATAATCATTAAAATCGAGATAATGTAATCGTGGATTGTAAATCTTACCATGTTTATTAAAACTATTGTGCACATGGTAGCCCAAAAGAATATGCCAGGCCACTGTTATGAAATGAAAGACATTGTTTATTGACCGAGCAAATGTTATTCTTAGTAGTGATAAGATGGTACCCACCTCATAGGAATCCAGCATAGCGAGCACTACAGTAACAATGAGAATAACTATCTCCAATAATATGGTATAGACAATGCGACTTGTCAAATCGCCACCTAAATTGATGAAGATATTGATCCAATTGAAGAGAACGTTGGGGATTTGTGAAGCGAATCCCATGTTCTGCATAAAGTTGCCTTGATAATTGGTTTCCGTTTTAATTGTATTGTTAAGTTTGAACTCCTCAAAGTATGATTTGGCGGTAATAAACATGTTCCATGGCATCAGGGTGCCCAGTCCATGCAGCATAAATATGAAAAATACAATTTTATATTTATCAACTGGCGGCTGCTGTAGCGATGCGCCTATTTTCGACATCATTGAAGCGGAGCCTTTGCCATTGATATTGGGATCGGGTTGCATTTGTGACTCCCATGATGGATTTAATGTCACTGGCTTTTTTGATGATATAAATGGCGACTCTTCTCCTTTTCTATCGCCCATCTTCTCGCTGCTCAACTACAGATCTGCTAATTTGAAAGACAACGGCAAAGTTGTTTATACTAGATATGGGCGCGACTTTAATTAACTGTTAATTAGCAGTTGGTTGGCAACAGGTTCCACCAGTTCCACACTAGTTTGTAGTTGGAGCTGGAACCTGGTCTTCCTAATAACAACAATGGGCTGTCCGTAGCCGCAATGAACTCTTTACCGGCTCGTTAGGAAAGAAAAGGCACTTTTATGTTAACAAAAACAACACTAGAGAGAGCCCTCAGGTAGCAAGAGTTATTTTTCAAAGGTTAACTCGTCAAATGGAACTGACAAGCGCGTGGTTTACTCGGTGTTTTTTTTATCAGCTATTAGCGTTGCCATTTTCTTGAAAAACATCGATCATCGAAACATCGGTAACTTCGCGTCAGTAGTGTAATAATTTAAATCGATTATATTCCGATTATTGCGGCAATCGCGCGTTTGTGGTGCCTTTCGTTATAAACAACGTGATTACTTGTTGCTGTTAAGCTATTTATGTGATTTCTTAGCACAATGCCCAGCAAACCCAACATACCGAGTATACAATTGGGCGATTATATTGTTATACAACGCCAAAAGTACACAAAACTGCAGAAATTTGGCAGTCTTGATGCGACGGCCACCTTGGGCAAGGAGCACCTGGAGCTGAAGTCGCTGCTCGATCAGCCATATGGCTCTACATTTAAGATGTGTGTTAAGGAGTCGAAGGCGGGAAAACGGGGGGCACAGCGACAGCATACCCTTGAACTGGTTAGCGAGAATGAGCTACGAAGCATTCGCGATGTGCTAAATATTTCCAGCAGCGGGGCTGATAATCGCGACATTAGCGACAATGGAGAAGCCCAAGCACTAAAATCCGAGGTAGGTAATTGATTCGAGGATTAAAGAACAATGTGTCTATTAATTGATTTTGCAGGATATCGAGCAACTGCGTGAAGAGTGCAGAGAGTCCAGTAAGATCATTGAGAAGCTGGTGGAGAACTCAAAAACATTTCACACGCGCACCGAATACTCGCAGGACAAATACCTCTTGAAAAAGGAGAAGAAATACTTTGAGTTTGTGCAAATCCGGCAGCCAAGCATACGGCTAATGACCGATATATTCCACAGACAGGATGCCGAAAAGATTATGGGCATCCGAGTGGACACGCTCTCCCAAATCATCTCGTATTCCGGCGTATGTGGCTTTGGCAGTTATCTACTATACGAGAGCGGTACTAATGGCTTGCTGCCTGCTGCCATGCTGAACTCCATAGGCGCGGCTACAGATGCCACATTGGTGCACATGCATCCGGGGAATGTGCCACAAAAGCAAGCATTGCTGGCATTGAAACTTCCCCTGGAGCAACAGCAACGCTGCATCTCCGTTAATTTGTATTCTGTACTGCGAGAATTCTACCAGGGTGATAGAAAACTAGACGTCTCAATTGCTACTGAGGCAGCAGATGCCACGCAAACAGACGAAAACAGTGTAACAACATCTGAGGAACAGACTGACGCAGTTGAGCCCACGACGAAGAAGCCCAAATTGGATGAATCCCCCAACTGTAAGCAGTAAAATAAGTGTTTAACATATTGTGATCAATAATTAAACCTGCTTCATTTCAGTAAACAACAGATCAGGGCCACTTCGTTGGCAAGTGGAGAACAAACGTGCCTCTGCGCTAATGCACGAGAAATTCGATAACCTCGTCATGGCTGCCAAGGAACACCCATCAAATATTGTTGAAGCATTGTTGCCTCTTGTAAAACCATCACGACCCATCGTCATATTTAGCACTTGCAAGGAACTGCTGCAGGAGACATATATGGAACTAAAGGCGTCTGGCAAGGTGACCAATCTGCATGTGACTTCAAATTGGCTGCGAACCTATCAAATACTTCCAAATCGCACGCATCCCGAAGTCAACATGAGTGGCAACAGCGGCTATCTCTTGACTGGCTACACTCTGAGCTAATTATTGACACCGATTGTGTTTTATACACTACGTAAAGAGTATATTATTCGATGAATGCAGTCCACATCCATTTAATAAATCGAATTTTTGATAATATCATGCAACATTTTTTATGATGTGTGTTGTATGTGTGTCTGAGAAACAGCGCTCCATTTGCAGTGTATGCCATTCAAATAGGTTCGGCTTTCTTGAGCACGTAGTAGTGGCCGCACTCGCAACGCTTAGGTGCACCCTTCTCCAGCCACATCCATTTGGGCGCACGATCATCATGGCACAGACAACCAACCATGCGACCATCGAAAACCGATGGAACCACTGTCGGGTCATTCTCTCTGCCTGCGCCGCGCTTCATTGGCTTAGCCATGGCCCAAGGATCACTGCAGCCCGCTTGACGCAACTGCAGCTCTCGCTTGAATATGCCCGTGGCCAGCTCCATGTCATCCGTCAACTCTGGGAGCAGTAATAAAGTTAAACCCAAGCTAATTGTTGACCAGCAGCTCCCACTTACGTTTCTTTGCCACCGGAGTTGTGCCTATGCCGCGTTGAGCCAAAACAGCTTTGGCCCCAAATGCTCCAAGCAGCTTCTGCAACCCAAGTTGTCGCATCAAGGCACCAAGTTTATGCTCTCCACGCTGAGTCAACTGCGAAACAAGACGTTTCGTAGGCAGCGAGGACTTGAGCAGACGAGAAATAAACGATGACATATCGTCTGTTTTTAAATAATATAGCAGTATATTAATTGACTAACTTTTGAATTTTTAAATTCAATATTCTTTTAGTTTTGTGTTCTTTCTCTTCGCAAAGAAATTATGAAATTAGTGCTATATTTTAAGGATGTTGATAAATAATAGTCTATCGCCTACTAAGCATCATTTTATACAAATAAAAATGTGTCTGAGGATTGTAAATATCTCTTAATCTGCAACATTGATTGTTTCCTTACGGTTCTTTATTAAGTACCTTGGCATCGTTCTGCCTTTATTTTCATCTTATTTTTGGTATTTCCATCGTTAACTTATGTGATAATCGAAAGCTATTCTTTATTTAATCGTTAGCCATTAGATCGTGAACCAAATCAAAACTATAAGAAATGTTGCCCGGTTGATGGATGTACGTCCAATTTTTTGGGTTGGGTTGATGTTTGTTTATTGGACAGCTATTAGTTGACTTTAAGCTTAATAGTTGTGTTCGTTTTTTGTGTATTATTAATTGGTTTATTTAATTATTTAATAATAACTCATTTAAACAGCTGCCTTCTCGACCAGTTTGAACCAGTGTCCGCACTCGCAACGTTTCTGGTTGCCCTTTTGCAACCACATCCATTGCACGTAGGTCTGATCCTCCTCGCCTGCATAAAAAGTTTTTTAGTTTACAAACACAAATAATAAGTAAATTCGCAAAGCACTTACAGATGCAACCCACAATGCGGGCATCGAAGGCCGATGGAATCAAGTTGGGGTTCTCCTTGGTGCCAGCACCGCGCTTGAAGACCTTCATGTCGAAGGGATTATCATTGCCGGCGGCTTTGAGCAGCAATTCACGCTTCTCGATACCTGTAGCATGCTCCAAGGGATCGTTCATCACTGCAAAGAGAACCAATTAGTTGATAAGCTGATAATCAAACCTCCCATTTTCCCCACCCTTTCCCCTGCGTCATGCATTGAATCAGCTGTGTTCGCTGGTTACATAAAGGCAAACGTAAATTGTAACTCCGTGTGCAATATCGATTCTGTATATGTCTCCTGCAGTTTGAGCCACATACTGTGAATAGTGCAACTTTATAGCTACAGTTTGTCCACAAGATACATTTAGACACATTAGCCACTATTACATAACCTCCCTCCACATTTGCACGGCGTTGAGCTGCCACAGTTAGCGTTGCACCATGGCTGCTGCCATTGCAGTTTGCTTTCTGTATAGTTTATCTCATGCATTATGTAATTTTGGATCGTTAAACCCAGGTGACACATGGATGCAGGCAAGGCGGACGTGACGACGAACGATGAAGGTGGAATCGTTCTTTGTGGGCGGTTGGCGGGTTGATTTGTTACTTACTTTTGCAAGTGCGCACGGAGTGGTATGTCACATTTTGGCGAGCAGCAGCACGCAGTGCCATGCGTCCACACATAGAAGCCATTGTTCGTTTTGCAAAAATTTGTTGGTCTTGTGAAGAGGCGATGAACAAACCGAATTCTTTCGTAATTTTTCACGGCGAGACTCAGGGCAGGTGTCGGTTCATGAGTTGTGTATTCCAGTTCTCAATCAGTTCAGTTCCATGTGTTTGCGAACTGGTTCTGGAGTCAATGTATCGATTTATCGATAATTACAAGCGAGCATTTTTTTTATATTTTTATATACATATTGTTAAGTTGTCGACGTATACAGAATCTTAAGCTGTAAATTTATCCAAGTTGCGCTATTGTCAACTATATGTTTTTTGATTTACATTTGTTATTAGGTTAACAAAACAGAGTAAGTTCAAAATGTTCGCCACATTTTCCTGGCAATTATTCCATCACTAATAGTATTACAAAATTGTACTTTTTTAATTTACAAAGGAAATTATTTTGTATTTGTCTTTGTGGCTTAATAATAACTTAATTTAATATACATAACACTGAGTGATAGCTAAGATATTCTATATTTTCTGGTATTAAAACAAAATATCACATCAATAATTTGCTGCTTTTAATACGTTATTACGGAAATAACAACATACCATATAAAGTGTTACCAGCCAACGTCTGAGACACTACATTTACTAGGGCATTAAATATGATTTGTTCAAATTTAATGTACGGTCACGCTGGCAATGTGTCATTTAATTTCGTCAAATTCAGTAATACGGGGGTGCTTTAATTAATTAATTTGCATTATTTTCACCAGAAGAGGCAGCGTCGAGCTTTCGCAAAAGCTGCAACAACTCAAGTTGCACTAACTAATATTGAAATCACAAGCGACCCAAACCCAAAATCAACTAATTTCGCAACTTGCGAGTTGTGCTGTCGACAGACGCCAGACACAGCAAAGCAGTAAAGCAAAGTTGTCTCAAGGCCAAGGAAGTCACAAAGAAATTTTCAATTGCAATTAAACATGAAATTTGGGGCAACACAAAGAATCGAGCAGCATTTTTACAATCAGCAGCAGCAACATCAGCAGCAGCAGAAGCTAATAAATAAAAAAGGCGCGTGCAAATCGGCAACGTTCAGTAAAGTGTCAGTTATCAACAATTGCAAACGTGTGTTGTGCAACAAAAGGCAGCAGCAACAGTCGCAACAACAAAGACAATATTGGAAACATAAAAGCTATTGCATAGCTGCGTCTTGATTAACACTGTTCGTATGTAATCAACGCACCTAAAACAAACCAAACAATTAAAAGAACACTCGAAAATATCTAACCTAAATTTCTGAACGCATAAAATCAATAAAAACCCGAAGAAAAACACGTGTATTTGAGTGCCGCCAATAGTTGTGTTGCCGCCAAACGCGTGTGTAGACTTTTTCGTGGAGACTCTCTCCGCCTCTCTTTGTGCAAAAAGGACACTGCCCTACAAGGCTTGTGTGTGTTGAGTGTGTTCATCGACGATCGCCATCAAGATCAGAAGCAGTCAAAACAAAAACAGCACAAAAATTCGAGGTTTTTGTGAGCAACGCAATAACAGCAGGAGCAAAAACAAGAATATGCCGCGTCGTAATAAGAAAGCACCAGGCAAAGGTGAGTCACGAAATCATTTCATGTTAATAGCAAAAGTGCGTCGGTTGTGTGGGTGTTTGTTGTGCAATTCAATATTTTTATGATTTGACCTTTGTGCACAATGCTCAGGCATTCATCATTAGTCATCTGTACATATGTAAACTTTTAATAAATAGCACGAAATACATTTCGATGGCTTCGAAAAAAAGCTTTCGCTTCCAACCTGTTTGGCAATCATCGAAAATATGTAGTATAATTATTTTTTGTTGCTGTGCTGGCATATTAAAAAGCTTTGCACGCGCTCAGCTGGTGAAACAGGCGAACGAACGAGCAACAAAGAAAAAAAAAACAAGTACAGAAAAGTATGTTTGCTCAGTAGAATAGACCACTGAGCCACCCTGTAAGTGTTTTTATTGCGGAGACTCTACTTCGATGACAAGTCTCAAGTACTCTCTTCGTATTTACATTTAGGGTATTGCTATATGCAATCAGTTCAATGTCAACTTATCAAACAACGAAAAGCAAAAACAGCAAATGCCTATGAATTACAAATTTTAAATAGTATTTCTATCTGCTTCTATTAATACCGAAAAAAGCTTTTCGGAATGATTGTGAAACTCTGGCGTGCTTCTTTTAAAACATGAATTAACAACTCTCAAATAAATGTACTGCAAACTGACCAAACTACTTTCAAAACACACAATTTTTTCGAATCTCACTCCATCACTTCATGAACAGCTGTTAGTTATTACGAAATAAACAACAATACAATGCGAAGAAAATGCAATGTCAGAAATTACCTTATCCCAAACCAGACTCAGATGCTAAGTGAAAAACGCATTTGTTGTCTATAGAAAGTTGCGAATGTTTTGCCTTGGCAACAAATTGGAATTGAGAAAACTTGTTGCACAACATAATTTGAAGGTCGCTTATTCGCCCCGAAAATGCGACTTCCTTTTTTTTTAATCTCTCAGTATGAAAATGTACAGAATGAATGTGTATTTATAGCATGCAAAGCAAACCGCTGCAAAGCGGAAAAATACCATAAGATTAGTTTCCTTAGTATATATATCTATTTATTTTCACTTTTCGCTCTCTCGCTCTTCAATGCATTCATTCTCTCGCCGCTGAGTCATTTTATAAATCTTTGGATTTGAGGTTTGGAAAACTCTGTGCATGACAGGTTATGAACTCACTCGACAGTTTTGGGAGCATTGCCACTGTTTAAGTGGCACTGCTATTGAGTTGTCAGCATTTTGTTCATCTTTTGATTGCATTTTTGTTTGCAAAGCAATGTACAGTTTTAGTAGCATTATAAATTTTACAGTTTGAGATTTATTTTAAGGTCTTCCCATTTTCTTAAACTATTGCAGGTCGCACCAACGACTCGAACTCTGAGGACGAGTCCTTTGATAATGTTAGCGTTTATTCGCATGTCTCGGAGGCAGCCTCATCGGAGGCAGCCGAGGAGCTGGCCAACGAGCGCTTTGAGGAGAAATTCGAAAAGGCCTTAGAACAGGCAACCGAGAAGTCGGCCCAGACTCGCGTCCAGGCACTCCAGTCGATCTGCGAGTTGCTGATGCATCGCTATATGCCCGACTTTGTTGAGGACCGTAAAATGACGCTGATGGACTTTGTGGAGAAGAGCGTGCGTCGTGGCAAAGGACAGGAGCAAGTGTGGGGCGCACGTCTGGCCCCGTTGCTGGTGTTGCAACTAGGCGGCGAAGAGGGCATGTCAAAGGCCATGAACAGCTTTCTATTGAACACTGTGCAAGACAAATCTGTAAGTTTCGATGCACGCGCCAAGTGCTGCACCGCATTGGGATTGCTGAATTTTCTGGACTGCGAGGATGTTGGTGAACTGGTGCAGTTGATGCAGTTCTTCGAGACCATCTTTGCCGGCAGCTATTTGCGTGGAGATGACAAGACACCCATCTCGGTTACTGCCGAGGCTGGTACTCTGCATGCCGAGGCGTTGTCCTCCTGGGGATTGCTTTTGACCCTCATTCCCTCTGGGGACTTTGTGTCCCTGATGACCACTGGCCAACACAAGTTTCCGTAAGTAATCCAAGCAATTACTGTTGAATTTGAGATTGTGACCAACAAGCATATTGCTTGCAGATCTATCAAACGCTTCTTGGGACTGTTGGAGTCGCCACACTTGGATGTACGCATGGCAGCCGGAGAAACAATTGCTCTTATTTTGGAATCGGGACGTGCACATGATGAGAACTTCCTGGAGGAGGACATCAGTGAGCTTTGCGATGCCGTTAAGCAGTTGGCCACCGATTCGGCTAAATATCGTGCCAAACGTGATCGCAAAACTCAGCGTGCCACGTTCCGTGATGTTCTGCGCTATTTGGAGGTAAGCTGATGAATACGACATACTGTATATATAGATAATGGAATGGTTATTATTACGTAATTTGAATTCAACTAAAAAAAACCTACGAGTTTACATCGAGACAAGTTTTTAAACGATACATCAAAAAACCTATTTTGGAGTCAGGCCTGAGATAGATTTGCAAGTCAAACAAAGAAATCTCTTCAAGGCTTCATGTCAGTGCAGTTGAATCGAACCTCATGACGACAGTGATTCGCCAGACACTTGGAATGATCGTGAAGTTTATTGCGCATAATGATGCAGCCATTGCGACTGATGGAGTCCATGTACTCGGTGAAGTTGGGAACTTTGCGGAACGTGCTTGACGCTGCCTTCCAGTGCGAGTTGTTGCCCGAGTTTACGAATTGCGACGAGTCTGAGAACGAAGTCTTGAACGGCTTATAGGCTTGTTCACACTCATCTGCTTGCTGCTCGTAGCCTGTAGTATTCTCGCGTTCCATTTGTCGCATCACATCTGAACGGAACTCAGAGCAGGGAGCTGCATTCGTCAATAGCTTGTCCGATTTCATTTTGGATGCCTTGTCAGTTGGCTGCATGCTTTCGTAAATACCTTCGGGATACTCGTTGACGTCGCAGTAATCGATCTGATAGGTGGTAAACATGCGATTCGTTTCCAATCGACGACCGAGCTCCTCCTTTGGCATCAGTTTCAGGCGCTCGTATAGATCGGGGTAAACGTTACGCAAGATTTTGAGGAAGCGATTGGGCTGCATCTTGAAGCAGTCCGATTCGGGAGCAAGTGCCATTTTGTCCACTTGATCCTGTGCTAGTTCTGTCGGTATAAGACGCGGATCCACCAAGCGACCCATCGGTGCAATGCCTGTCCATTCAACGCCAGCACAGCTGTTGACAGCGTCTTTCGGGGGTTTTATAATGTCCTCTTCAACGCATTGACACTCGATTAGTTTGGCACCACCGAAGCCATCCTGACCCTTAAGGTGGGTCATAAACTCGTATCTCTTCGCGTTTGGCGGCACATAATCGTGCATGTACGTGGAGAGCATCATTTTGGGATACGGGTCAGAACAATTTATTACTATAATTTATTTTTGGTTTTTTTTTATATTTTTTGAAACGTTTTTTTAAGTTAATATAAATTCTACGTAAAATTTTGTCTGTGCTGAGAAGAAGTAAAAATTGGATTTAAAATTATTTGTTTGACAAATAAAGGGTTGTTTGTTTAGTACTTCCTACGCTTGTTTTGCTTTCAACGCTTACTAATTTAATTGTCTTTTGCGTTAAAGGAGGACATTTCACCGGAGATCAATATACGTTTTGGAAATGATTCTCTTACCCTGGACGCCTGGTCCATACATCATCAATATTCGGCTTTGTGCACTGCCATGGGTCCTGGAATGACCTCCCAACTGCAGGAAAATGAATTCATTCGCGACATTTTCCAGTTGGGTCCGCGTCCAACCAACACTGGCATCAATGGAAACGGTAAGACCAAGCAGTCAAAATTGGAGCGGGTAAGTACACAGATTAAATTAAGACTATAAATAATTTATTAACGTTTATGTATTTATGTGAATTTGCAGCATTTGGTGAATTCAGCAGCCTTTAAGGCACGCTCTATTACCCGTGGGAAGAACCGTGATAAGCGATCAGCTGTTTTCACATAAGGAGGATCAAATGGAAAGAAGGTCAACGATGCAAAACTCCCCACTTAGTTGAATTGTTCCACTTTAGATCATTACTTGGCCTATATAGAATACCAGAAGCTGCAAATAGTTGTACATTTAAGGCACTTTCGGTAAAAAAATCAATTCGTGACTAAATTTGAAATAGCTTTTAATAGCAACTACAAAACAAAAATATATGAAAATTCATTAGCTTGTTAGCGTTTAGTCGATTAGCTCATAGCACAGAACTTATTAGATAGTAATGTGATCTGCAAATTGAATTTTCCCTTTGGCATAGAAAAGTGCCAGATAAACGACTGTGTGGAATTTAGTTTGTTTTATTTACATTTAAGGTCAATTTACGTTGTTGTTCAAAGATATATAAAAATATATACATTATACAAATAAAATAGCAATTTTTCTGTATTTGAAAGTCATGATCAACGATGCCGATTGACTTGGCTTTTTATGCCTATTATGTAAGCGTAATATATACTTATACATATATATTTGGTAGATAATCGTGTAAAATAAATGTATAACTGTAGACCTAAAGAACAACTAAAATGAAAATTGTGTTTTCTTGCTGGGAAATATATTCTTTATGGGAAGCGGTGGTTCGACTATATTCTTGTCGAATTGCCAGATAATTTGCTTAACGAATAGTTGACTACCCCGAAGATAGCGGCAATATAGTATTTACGAATTGCCTTAATTTGGACGTTAATGAAAATAATATGCCGAAACACCTCAGAGTTATTAGAACTAACTTAAATATATACGTATATATTTGATACATTTTTGGACTAAATGTGCTCGACTGTAAGATACCCACTGCCCATTATCAATAAAATAAAAAAAATGCGGTGTTATAGGTCACATATACATATTTAATATATTAAAACAAAACAAAAAAAAAACCAAAAGCTATATTTGAAATATTCAAAATACAAAAGAACAAAAGTACTAGGTTGTCAAACAAAGCAATTAGGACCCGACAACTACATATTATATGTATGTTACAACCCTCTTAACCCTCTAAAATTATGTCTTGAAGAATTTAAGATTTTTATCTAACCGCAGCCAAATTTTCAGGAATCATAGACATAAAAATAGGTACCAATTATCGATAGGCTTAAATATATATTTGACATTCGTTTCTTATTTCGATTTGCGTGGGCGGAAGTGGAAGTGGCAATTTTCTAAAACAAAGTTGATCTACAGGCAACAATATTATTTTTCCCATCAAATTTGTTTATTTTGTTATTGATTTACCATGTATGAAATTTATTATTTTAAACTTTGATATCTGTATTTAACTTCGGTGACTAGGCATGCACAACTATCGCCACTAATACCTAGATTTCATAGATTATTATAGGACACTAAATCAGAAAATAACTAGATATTTGTTTTAGATTTTGTGTTTCTCACCTTTTACCCTTGCAGAGACAATCAAAATACAATCGAAAAACGTTTAATTAACTTATTAATTCTTAAATCTATTATTGGTGATAATATTGGTATTCGTAATGGTTAAATTAAATTTAGTGTTAGCTTTATTATTAATATTTATATATATTCTCATATCCTTTTTTCACGGGTTTATCAAAAGTAAATGCAGATTTTACTCTTCACATATTACATCAATGTATATTTTTTAGGGTCCTCAGTATACCTTTTTCTGGAAATGTCTATGTATAGTATAGTGATTATCTACTTGGCTTGCGGCCAGTCCATTGAATAATATCGATATGCTAAGAAATTCAGAATTAAAAGGACAAAGTAACAGGAAAACACAGTGGGTTACGTCAGCTAGTTATGTTTATTTAACTGGTTTATCACAAAAATGTATTTTAGCTTAAAGTGTAAATATGTACGTTGTGATGTGTGTATTTGTGGTTGACAATTCGCATTAGCTACAAAGTCGATTTAAATAACACAATTAAAGTGTGGGCGCGATGTATTCATATAAATAAATGTTGAAAATGTTCATAAATTATTTGTTAAGTATTTATGCTTAAGGTGTAATACAATCAGCGTTCACTTGATGAAATCATCAATTTAATTGAATTTATAATGAAAATACAATATCTTTATATATGTAAATGTGTATATGTGTGTGATTGTGAGTGGTCTTAAATTAATATTCGCCAAATAAACTTAGCTGTGCTGCGTGAAAACGAAAGAAAACGCTCTCGATTTTGTATTGTATTGTTGAACAACAACTTATTGTGTAAACTAAGAACTACGAACATGCTCAGCTAGACTGACATTGACTGGGTGGTGCCATTGCTAACTAACTAACCATAATTAGTTTGTAATTAATTGTTTGCTTATTTTTGTTTGTTTTCAATTAGAAAATACATTTTCCAGCTCCTACTCATTGGCAACTCGATCTCGTAATCATAATCTCAAGACTTTCTCAAACATTTGTGTCGTTTTCTCTTTAATAATTAATATAATATATGTGGGTATATTTAATATTAATTGATACTGTCTTATTTATTATCTAAGATTATATAATATTTGGCTTTGTTTAATTTGTTATTTTTCTTCTTTTTTTGTAATACATGCCGCGCTCGGAATATTGCGTGCTACTTTGAGAGACAAAATTGACTCGTTTATCGAACCGTTTTCATATTTGTTTTCCTTTCTAAATTACTTAAAATCTATGTACACAGTTTGCAGGGAAGATTTTTTTGGGGGGGTGGCATTGAGCAATAGTGTGTATAAAACGCGCTCTAAACTATATCGTACGTCTGTAGATGTATATGTAGATGTGTGTAGCCTGTGTAAGTGTAAATGTGATGCATCCTTATGGCATAGACGTGAGTCGCTTTATGGGGTCGTTTGATTGTGGTTTAGGATGCAGCACGTGCTGCTGCTGCCGCTGAGGTGCTGGCACTGACATCCTCGCAAATGGTGTGAAGTTTTTCCATCTCTGAACTGGTTACGATGTTAATCGAGCTGACCTTAGCTCGCTGATAGGCCAACACGGTATTCTCGCCGAGACACTTGCAGCACACGTAACCGATGAGCACGGCAACGCCAACGGTGAGAACGCGTACCAAGGGATCCACGTACATTTGAATGATTGCCCAGGCTGTAGCGCCTGTTACGCAGATTAACGTTATCAGTATGACCGTCTTCATCCAGTGCTGAATGGTGAATCCTTTATCCCACTCGAGTCTGCAGATGCGATTGGAAATTTAGCAACATGATGAATGTGAAAGCAATTAGTGAGGTACACTTACTTTTTGGATTTTTCAATTTCGTAGGGATGTGCACAGACCTTGCAGGAGAGCTGGGCATCGTTGTTACTGCCGCAGCTCTCGACCAGCCAGCGTTTAAGGCACTCGTGATGCACTGAACTGACATCGCCAGTGCAGCGACATGGCTGTATGAGCGGCTCGGGCTTATCGCTGTCATAGCATATCCAGCAATCCTTTTTGGTCAAGAATGTCTGCCCCTCTTCGGGTGATAATTTGTTGCTATCGGCATCAAGGGTGGGTATTGTTGGATCGATTTGACGCGAAAGCAGTTTTCGTGGATTCAGTATCCAAAGTTGTTCCGGCGCCATGCAATTCCACAGGCAGCAGGGAAACCAGAGGGCGACGCCTATTTCCGCAATCCGGAAGATGATATCGTGCCAGTTTCGTGAATTCACGGGAACTCTGCAAAAACACCACTTGTTAGTAAAAGCTGCTTTCGTAACGTATTGGTTGCTTACTTGGCCTTCCAGAAGTCACCAAGCGTCTCTGATGTCAGGAAACCAACAATCACAATGAGCATAATGGCCTGGCTGAGAAGACCAAAGCGCGACTGATGAAGCTGCGAGGCATTCACGATTGCCTCACTGGGTCCCAGGATTTTGCCCGTCTGATCGTAGACGAATCCGCCGCGAAGCTTGAAGAACACCTCCACGCCATAGATCAGAAAGAAGATGACGACAATGAGCAGCAAGACAGCATAGCAGCCGTTGAAGATGTGTGCATAGTCGCGACGCTCAGAGTTAATAAGCGAACTAAATACCTCGATGCCAAACAGACTGTAGAGGAAAAAGTTGAATGCCACAAAGCCTAGGAAGCTCTTCGAAAGGAACTGCGATTTCTCCCAACGTATGTCGCGCAGGTGAAAGATCTGAAACAATTGTATTAATAAAATCGAATATCAAGTATACGTAAACCCTCGCTCGGCATAGTAGTATGTACATGTATGTACATACATAGTATAGTGAAGTCAAGTGCGCACGTCCGCGACTTTCAAACGTTCTCACAGAACTTAATTAATGGGTGCGATAAATTGCGGTCGCCTATCAAAGGCCCCAATGCGATATGGGAAACGCGTCGAAGAAAAACAATTGTAATTGAAGGAGTGAGTACAGCTGCACCCAACACTTGAGAAATGATCGAATAATTCTCTTATTATTTGAGAATAAACTGCACAGCCAAAAGCTTAATTTAAGTATTAAATACTATTTATTCTCGCACTCTTCTAATTTTTGATAAGATAACATTTGGCATACCTCAAAACTTAATTAAAGCAACTCGCTCTTCTCGTGACTCTTAGTTAGTTGCTTTAATCCCTGAGATTAGATTTGATTTAAGTCGTGAGCAATGACAAATATTTATTTTCTCTCTTTAGCCTATTAAAACAGAAAAAACACTTTTATTTTTTTATCTCTAACGTTGTTGAGATCTCGAGTGTGTATTGACTTTTAGATTTGGGTAATTCCCTATACAAGGCCTTTTATATTTAAGATATGACAAGTCAAATTTATATTTCTACCCGGCATCTGAATCATGTGCGACATAAGAGAGAAACGTTCACTATTATAAATAACTTGCAGTTCAATAAAATGGACGCTTCCGACGAAATGAAAACGGAAAGCATTGATCATTATCAATTACAGACAGACAGACGACAACTAAACCGCATCTCAAAATCAAACAATATTGTCATTGCTAATGTGGAGAAGTAGATGAACTAATTGTCATTCCCAATTGCGATGTAACATAAAACTTTTGATGAAATAGATTGCATCATCTCCTCCCCCACAAAAGTTAACTCACCTCGGCCCACATGCAGACGATGAGAGAGGCGCAGGTCATGAGCAGCGGATAGTAGGCAGACATCAGAGTGACGGCCCATTGGGGCTGTAAGTCCAACTATTGGAATCAAGAAGAAATTATATAGAAATGGAGAAATACTTTTTATAATTTTGATCAATTCTTACCGGAGTGGTGAAGTAGGCGCCTCGCAACGAGGCCGCTACAAATACCATGAAGTAGAGCAGCTTCTGTGTAGTGATGCGGCAGGCGCGAAGGATCGATGGCTGCTTGAGTCGTTGGTACTCGGCCACAATGCAGATGAGCAGCTGAATGACCGAGACGAGAGCCACGACATAGAATACGGTCGAGATGCCAGCATAGTAGGGCAAGTTGACGAAGTCGCACTCATCGCCCGAATATCGAATGTCACAGACGCAAGTGTTGTTGACGCAGTCGCCGCGACCGGAGCAGCTGATATCACTGTCGGGTGTAAAGGGTCCATAAACGCCGCCGCTAGGCGCCTTGCTGTGTCCAGAGCTGCGCATCTTGACCGCGTCCAACGGCGACTGCAGAACTCGCTTCGAGCAACGCATTAAGGTGCGAAAACTGGGTAGCATTCTATATTAAATTAGCTGCAAAATTCAATCAGACACATTTATTTATTTAGTTGTGGCATGACAGTTTAATTAATTAAATATCAAGGTTGCAAATCGATAATCCAATAACTTGGTCCGCTTCAGCAAAAGTAACAATAACAGACAATAAATGAAAACACAACAGCCAACAATCCAACAATGGCAGCGATGACAACGAGACGGCAAACACCCTTTTGTCATTTGAATAAACATTTGGGTCGACTGGGGTCGCTAAAAACAAATGCAAATACGCTATAGGTATAGGTATATACATATATATGTAGTGTGTATAGCATATAGCATAGCGTATTTTTGTGTCTCTGTGTGAGCGTCTGCCGAAGCAACAATGCTAACAAAGAGGCGTCTTGGGGGTATTCACTACAGGAACTGCAATTATTTGTGACATTTGACCAACGAGCATCGCATGCAAAATTAAAAGGAATTCACTAATGAATTATGCATTCCACATGGTTGGGATGCGATTAACATTACAACTCTGTAAATGCGTAATACTATTTAAAATAAACAAATTATTCAATAAAATAAAGTAAAACCAGATTCTACAAATATACCACAAAAATACTAAAATTTAACGAATGCTATTTTTAGTATATCTGTATTGCACTACATTCAAAATATAGCATATAGTACTAAATATACCAGATTGTCAGCCAATGTATTTCTTAAACATCTTCTAAAATTTGTATCTGATCGCAACCAAATTTTCAGTAATCATAGCAAAAGTTTGAATGCTGTCGAAAAAAATGATAGCTCTCTCTTTCTCTCTCTCTAACAGACGGAAATGTCTATATCGCTTCGGGTGTTGACATACTTTAGGGGGACGGAGATGCCTCTTTCTGCCTGTTACATACATTTCCTGCCAACTCAAAGGCTACCCAAAGTGTAGCGAATTTAAATAGATAAATTATTTTATAAAATCTATCTCTTTTAGAACTGCTTAAGTATTATCAGATTAAGTTTCTTTATATGAAGCGGCCAATTTAAAAACTGAACTGATTCAGTGAGTATCCATAAGGTCGAAATACAAAGCAGGAAATTAAGGCTCAGTATTGACAACATAAGATACAACGACAACATGAAAAGGGCTGCAAAATGGAAAAATGTCGCTTCTGTGTTAACATTATAATGCCGGCAACGATTTCTAAGCCATCAATCAAAATATGTTCAAACAAAGTCACTAATAGACCCCGAGCGAAAGGGGCAGAGAGCTGGGGATAGACGGAAAGAGAACATGGCTATTGAAAAGGCCTGTTGGCACCTCGACACTCCGACAATTAAATGATGGAACTGAAACTGAGCTGACAACGAGACGACTGGTCAAACAATCTAGTGGACAAGCGGATTGAGAAGCCAATTGAAATGCATGGGACGTGTGCCTGAATATAAGCTCGGAGATATGGCTAAGGCCATATAGTTCGACTTACGTATATATTTGTGGTTATATATAAAAATATATTTCTGAGTGAGAGACAAAGTACAACATGTGTATGCGCATATTGTTAGCTCTGTCACATGCCTCTTTTTAGTAATGCAATTTCGTTTATTAGCCATAATAATATTTGGAATAATTATATTTATTCCTATTACTTTTTACTGATTTGCAATTTGACTGAACGCTCATTTCCCCTGCGTTTTACTTTAGGTTGTATTCTAAGATAAGATTTTTACGGAAGCATTCATTTAAACTGCATTTTAAGTTCTAAGTTTTAAGAAATATTTACAATGAGTCTTAGCGACTAAAATCAAAAGCTTTTAGATTTGAGGTGATTCAACAAATTAGGGAAATAAATATTCAGAGATTTCGTAACTTATTTATATTGCGACGAAGATATAAGAATCTTTCCAGTGACTTATATTAGATACCGTTTTCGTAAACAAAAATAATTATATAAACCATTTTCCAGCCGATAAAGAAGATGTCGTGCTGATCTCTAATGATGATTATTTTCAGACGTAATAATTACAAACATCTTGAACGGCAGAAATTAATATATGTATGTATTTGTTTATTCTAATCGCCTACATTAACTAATCTTTTTTTGTTTAATATAATATATATATATTTATACTAAATGATTTTGTCGAAAATGAATAATAAAAATTGCTGGACGGACGAACAATGTTTCACACACCTTTTGATAGTTTTTTTATGCGCGAACTTTGGCAACAACAAACGGAATTAAGCCATAAATAAAATGTTAATGCAATCACAAAATGTGAGTGTGAATGTGAATCCATGAGCGAGTATTTGATGTTTATTATTTCGCGTCTATGCGATTTTGCTTTCAAGAAGAACTTTGGCAGCTGACTACCGCGATAAGATAAAGACTTTGCCAACGACACCGACAGCCAAGAGTCAAAGACAAAGCACATCAATATACTCCACTTGCTAGAGGTTTGTGGACCTACTCTCCTTCTCATGTTCCATGTAATAACAAAGGGCAGACGAACATCATGGTTTTTAGACCGGAACTAATGAAGGCGACGCAATGTAAGGGCAAAAATGGTGTGAAACCAAGTGCAAAAGTTCGTAATAATTTAAAAGTGAGAGTGAAATAGAGAAACACAAAGAGAGAGAACGAGAGAGAGTGAGTAAATAAATACTTATACCCACCATTTTGCAATTAGTGCTTGTTGTCAACGGTTGCTTAGATCACAATAATTATTTTATTTTAATACTCGATGGAAGACGCCTGCAGCGTCCCTGACATTTTTCAACAGTCTCTTGCGATTATTAAAGCCACTTTTGTCACATTACAAGAACCCCGAAACAAAAAGTAAAACCAAAAATAAATAGCGCAGTCACACACACAACCACTATCACAATTGCTCGAGAGTGTGTGTAATATCTATGTATACAAGCGTATATGTATTATAGATACCCTGAATGGGGCATTTATGAGCTGCTTGTTTGCCTGCACACACATACAAGCACAGACACTGCACAAAGAGTCGCACTAGTTTCGTTTACGCGTGGCGCAACGCAATCGAGCGATCATAACGCGATGCCGACTCTGCTTAAACTGATTGTTACTAAACAAGAGAGAGAGAGCGAGACCTGTTGCGGTTGCGATCCAGGCTGTTATGTTAACACTAGCAATGCGTGAGGAAGACAGGCATTCTGTTAACTTTGCCACTAACTGCGGCCAGTGTTGCCAGTTTAGCAATTTAGTTGCTAGATCTAGCAACTTTTCAAAATATTTGCAACTTTTTTTTTGAAAATGCTATTAGCTACAAATCTAGCAACTTTTTATTTTTTGTTAGCTATTTTAGCAATTTTACATTTATATTTTACTTAAAGCCCTTTTATTTTGTATTTTTGCCATTCACTGCAAAAGTTGCGATTAATAGTTCACTATGAAATCGATACTTTTATTTAACTGAATGCTTCGATTATATGAGCTACTTGAGTTCACTGACTTGAAAAGTTGACTGCATTTCCAAAGTTCACAAGTGTTTTATACCCTTCTATCCTATAGGTAGACAGGAAATGTATGTAACAGGTAGAAGGAAGCATCTCTGGCCCTATAAAGTATATGTATTCTTAATCCGCGTCAACAGCCGTGTCCGTCTGTCTGTCTGACCGTCATCTGTATGAAACACTGGACTCATAGACTATTATAATTTTTTCGGCAGCATTTGTTGCCACACCCATTTCCGCCCTCGCAAATCAATAACTGCGAATAAAAGCGTAATTTTAAAGCTACAGCTGCGAATTTTGGTTAAGACAATAATAACAATAGTGATTCCTGAAAAGTTGGTTGCGGTCATATAAGAATTGTGGAAGTTATTAAAGAAATATTTTTGTATGACCAAAAACGCCTACTTACTAGGTCTTAGTTGCTTTGGCTGACAATCTGATATACTGAGCTGCCTATGATATTTTGAATGTGGTACTATATCGATATACCAAATATACAATTTGCAATTTTCGGAATATTTTGAAAATAAAACCCCAATATTTTGCTTTTATTCAAAAGAGGGTATCTCACAGTCAAGCACACTCGACTGTACCTTTTTTACTTGTTTTATTATTATTTGTTTTAAATTAAATGAAGATAACAAAAGTATATAAGCAACATTTATAAGGTTAGTTTGGAATTTAAATATTTTAATATAAATAAAACAAATTAAAATTATTTTTATATATTTATATAAACAGGTATGGGCTACATAAGCATGGAAAATGTTGTTGTTGTATGTACTTCTCTATGAGTACTTACTAAAATGAAAAGCTCGGATATAGGTGTTAACACAAGAAGATACGAAATCCTATTTATTTTAATTATTTTATTTCTAATTTCAATATTTTATTCCTACATTAATATAAAATGAATATAAAATATCAAAACTAACCTTGAAAAGATTTAGCAATTTTTTTGGCAATTTTTTTTATAATTTTTAGCAATTTTTAGCAACTTTTTTTCTCAAATCTAGCAATTTTTACTCCGAAGAATCTGGCAACACTGACTGCGGCCAGTTTGTTGTATGGGGGTGGATTTAACATTTGTAAGTGACACACTGTTAACAGACAAACAGGCAAGTAACATTTAACAATTTTTTTCTCTATCGCTCTTTCTCTCTCTCTCTCTCTCTCTCTGTTAACTGCTGGAAGTGTAACAGCGATCGCGTTGAGTTTGGTTAGCAAGCAGTTCATTGCCTAGGAGAGCACTATTACGTATACGTCATAACATGCAGAGGCCTGAAAGCAAGCAATGTATATAAGCAACAGTTCATCCACACCAATTTAAGCACATTTAATTAACGATACACACACACTAATACAATTCAGGGCGCGTTGTGTGTGTAAACAAAAGGCATTTGTACGCTAAAAGAAATTGATGAAAATTAAAGTTACTCTACGGGCTAGAGCTGCAAGACTTGGATATGTGCACCTTGTACATACAAATAATTATAGCATGTTTTTCGTTGGGGGCCTTATAATAATCGCATGATTCGCTTTTGGTCAAATATAAATACAATTCGCTTGCCATCAGAAAAATAAATTTTGCCAAGAGTTTTTTGAAAAACGAGAGGAGAAACGAGACAAATCAAAATTGAGAAACAATATTACAATCTATTTAAATGCTCTCTCTGTTCATACAAATTTTAACATTGCATGCAAATAAATATATCAAAGACTCTATAAACACCTCTCTTTCATTTCAATAATGGTCAAGCATTAAAAAAAGAAGATGAAAACAAACAACATTGAAACAAAGCAAAACGAGTTTGTGGCGCCTGAAGCTGAGTTACAATAGACTGGTTTTTAGTCTATGTGAGTAAATCGTGAGTTTCAGTCATCGCGAGAATGAGAGACAAACCGAGATTGAGAGGATTTTCTGACGTTCAGGGTCTGTGGTTGAATGAACGACGAGAGCTTTTCAGCAAACACACGTATTGACAACGATCAATAATGCAAACCCAAATATGGATATTGTTACCAAAAAGTCCTAGGTTTCTTTTTTGCTCAACACATTTTCTTTTCTGCTATTGACATTACAAATACGTGTTATTGAGATTAACACTGCTCTATAAAATTATACTTCACGACTATCATAAAAAAACGATGAAAACAATTATAAATTATTTAAGTGTTTTAAACTTTGAAGCAGCCGCACGCAACTTTCCAAGCTCAAGTTAACGCCCACTTAAATGTGACAAGTGGCATTTAAAGAGGCGGAACTGTGGTTAAGCTTATTGTGTAAGTATTCAAATTGTTCTTGGGTAATCAATGATATTAAAGGCACGGAAGGAAAGTTGAGTAAGAATAATTACTAAAGAACCGGATAAACTGCTTCAATAAATTCATTTAATGCTCACTCAATGTTAGATTTTTTCATTACTTAAACACTCAAAACCAATTTAAAATAATAATAGAATATTTTAAAACAAAATGTGCTTCGCTTTCAACGCATCATAATACATACCTCAACAAAATTTTATACTAAGACGATTAATAATTATTGAATTCCCCAAAAACAAACGTAATTGCGATATATTGTATGCAAATATGCACACACGACGAGTCAATTAATTGATGTTTAGCTGCTATTAGCGTTCATTAAAAGAATAATTCAGGTGCAAACTGAAAGGTGTTTACCTGACGCAACACACGAAACTCGTAAATTCTGAAGACAGATGGGAAACAGGCGAAAATTCACTGACTGCTAATTGATGCTATTATCACATGTCGCACGTTTCACAGGGTAAAAATTATACTAAATTTCAGTTGATATTTTAGCAGTGAAAATACTAAGGATAATTAGCCATCGATGTAACGGCAATGAATATAATAGTTAAACCGTAAGTCGTGTGAATGAAAATATATAAGTGGCAAATATATTATCAACTCTGTTCCGAACTTTCTAATAACACTCGTAATAGGGCTTATAGTATATCAATTGTGACTCATGCGTGACGAAAGATAACAAATTATTACTATTGCAATGACTGTAAATAATAATGTGCTCTTAGCATTCAAATACTACGTAACAAAACAAGAAAAATAAAAGACTGTGATTTCTATTAATTGTACAGCCATTATAAAGAAATAAAACCTTTGGCAATAAAATATATTTGTGTGTTCCGAGAAAAACTCACGATCACAAACAATATTTATAAATTGAGCATTGCTTTTCGGGTTGACCTCTTTAATCAATATAAATAAAAAATTATTTGTCAATAACCTCGTTGTGAATAACCTGAAATTACGCAAGTACAATTTTATGTACAATCATAGATACTAACTATACAAACATACGATTTAGTTGCTACTGATTGCGGAGTGCGATATGAGAAAGCTTTAATCATCGCATGTTTTGTTCCACATACAATTCGACACATGCAATGAACGAACCACAGCAAATATACTCATGCGAGATTTAATAATACTAAATTTATACCATATATACTCACATTACATTGATTGGGTGTACGTTTGTGTTCGTTGACAGCGACGATACTCATTGCGAAAAGGGCGAGACGCGGGGACTTAATGCAACTATGAATATTTCTGAGTGACAAAGTTATCAGAGAGAAAGCTGTAAAAGAATTATGTTAGCTATACTTTTGTACATTTAAATTGGAACCAATGGCTGAATAATATCAAAACAGTGCGGTATAAATTTTAAATTATACCAAATTAATATACCGCACAATACTATAAAAGAAAATCTAAAACAGCCTAAGTATATTGAAAGAGTATTACATTCAAAATATAACAAAATATATCAGATTGCCAGCCAAAGCTACTAAGACTCGTAGTAGATATAGGCAAATATCTATAAATTTCATCTGATTGCAACACAGTTTTTTGGAATCATAAATACGTACTATACTTATATACTTGTATGTACCAAAAATCGCTCAATATTTAAAATTACGCTTGTTATTCAGTTTTTCTCGTTTGCGGGGCGGAAGTGGGCGTGACAAAAATTTGAAACAAACTTGATCTGCCTGCAAACAAAACAAATTATAGCTCTGTTTCTTATAGTCTTTCAGATCTTGGTGTTCATAAAGACGGACATGGCTAGATCGTCTCTGCTGTTGCCGCTGATCAAGAATATATAGACTTTATTATCGGGTCAGCGATGCCTCCTTATGTTTGTTGCGTACATTTCCTGCCGGTACAAAGTTATAATACTCTTCTACCATATGGGTAGCGGTAATAAACAGAACGCATCAAAATTTGCGAAATTATTAACACACTAAATAATAATTTTTTGTCTCTGAAATTACTAAATTTATTAGCATTAGTTCAATTTTTATTCGATTGAATCTATAAAATGATCAATTTATATGTCGGAAAATAATACTCTCGTGAGTGAATAAAAATAATATATAGTAAATAAGGAATAGCTTTCATTAATAGAAAATGTGTAGTACAATAACCCGATTCCAATCGCATTTGGTATGCATTTTATTTTCATTATTCATTAAGTGCTCACAGTTTTTGCATGATAATTTTTTATATATCAAAACTACGCATTTATTTATTTAGTCGATATAAAAGTATTTATATATATCGATTGTAATTCGATTTAAGTCTGCGAAAACTAACTGACGTATTTTTATACCCGCTACCCATAGGGTAGAAGGGTATTATAACTTTGTGCCGGCAGGAAATGTATGTAACAGGTAGAAGGAGGCATCTCCGACCCTATAAAGTATATATATTCTTGATCAGCGTCAACAGCCGAGACGATATAGCCATGTCCGTCTGTCCGTCTGTGTGTCTGTCCGTATGAACACCTAGATCTCAGAGACTATAAGAGATAGAGCTATAATTTTTTTTCGACAGCATTTGTTATGTTTGCACGCAGATCAGGTTTGTTTCAAATTTTTGCCACGCCCACTTCCGCCCCCGGAAATCAAAAAAATCGAATAACAAGCGTAAATTTAAAGCTAGAGTTGCGACTTTTGGTATATACTATAATTGCTATAGTAGTTATCATTCCTGAAAATTTGGTTGCGATCAGATAAAAATTGTGGAAGTTGTTAAAGAAATACTTTTGTATGGGCAAAAAACGCCTACTTACTAGGGGTCTGAGTTGCTTTGGCCGACAATCTGGTACATTGCGCCGTCTATGGTATATTTTGCATGGTGTGCTGTATCGATATACCAAACATACCATTTGGTATATTTTTAGTATTTTTTTTTAGTAATTTCGGTATATTTTGAAATAATACCGCAATATTTTGCCCCTATTAAAAAATGGGTAGCGGGTATCTCACAGTCGAGCACACTCGACTGTAACTTTCTTACTTGTTATTTATAGGTAAAAGATAATAGTAGAAATTAAGAAAAATTTGCATTTGTTGCTTTGGTTTACAATCTGAAATATTTTATACAATTTGGTATAAAAGTAATAATATAGCGATACAATACACCAAAGTCATATTTTAGTATTAAATTGGTATATTTTAAGAATAACACCACAATGGTTTGAAAATGGGTGGCAGGTATCTTACAGTCGAGCATACTCGACTGCATCTTTCTTATTTATTTTATTATTGTTTGATGATACTGGAATTTCTCATATCGCATAATCACATTTATTCATTCTGTAATAGATTTATTCCCCATATTTTCTAACGATATACTTTTATATCATTAAAATACTTTTTTTTATTACTTATTTTATTAACCTCCACTATTTAAAACAGCTTTAATGATAGTAATTCTTACTCATATACATTCAGATGTATGTGCACAAATACATACATATGTACCTAACATACAGAGATGTTAAAAAATTTAATTTATTTAGTTGGTCTCTGAGGACTTTTTGCTGCTGGAATTTCCCATATCGCATAACAAGCAATCTAACAAAATATATTCCCGTATTGCCTCTATTTGTTCTATTGTAATTGTAATTCATCTACATAAAAATAAATATATATACATAAAAAGGCACATGATTAATAGCATTTGAACTTATTGTATTGCTTTTGTTTTTTTCAATAAGAATTTCCATATGCGTAAGTCTAACAGTGAATAAAACATCTTGAGATATGTATATAACCCGGAAACGTTCAGAACGGAAATTTAGTAGTATATTAAATTAATTAATGCAAATCTCACTTCTGTCTGTCTGTAAGAGTTCGTATGATTCCAATGATATATATTTATTTCATTAATTTTAGTAAGCTTTAGAGATCAGTTAAGCCTTTTCTTTCCATAAGAAGTGTCTTCAGAGGCGCCTCAAAGGTAACATAGTAATTTTATACAATACAGAAGCCAGACACATATGTAAATGAAAGTTACATTTACATTTCAGCGGAACAAGAAAACTGGGAATAAATTTATTTGAAGCGCGTGCCACGCTGCGGGCATTAATATGTGAAAGACGATCGGAAAAAGAGCGATTCGATTCCGTGTTATGGAAATGCAAATGAATAGTTGGTTTCATTTATAGCCAAATTGCCAGCTGAGTAAGCGATGATGATGAGCAGATGATGAACTGCACTGACCTGCCCTCAAATTGAAAATTGCGAGCGTTGCATTAAATCATAAGCGTAAACAACAGAATTGTGTAAAAAGCATATAAATATAGTACACATTCACACATGTGAGTGCACTCAATTAAACTGATTCAATCACTTTAAAGTGAAATGCCTGGCGAAATACGTTGCGTGTGACGAGCAATTGGAAAGTGAAAATGGATGTTGAACTGCTGCCAAAGCAAAGCGACAACTAGCTGCCAAGATTCTACAGAAAAGTACTACATACATACATATAAGCAAGTAGTAAGCCTTAAAGAACTTATAGAAATATTTATTTAATATTTAATTTTGTAATCGTAGAATTGTCTAAGAAATATATTGCCATAAATAACAAATTTGCATATTTCGTATCTTAAAGGTTTTTTACACTCCGAATTTTAGTACATGCAATTAGTGCAACAACTGTGCTAAGGTATTTATAATTTTGTTGCTGGATATACTGTTGTCCGTCATAAACGTTTTGTTAAGTTCACAAGCACCTGAAATAAACAATTCTAGGTGCAAGTAAATAGGTAAAAACAAAGCTCGACAAACGACAGAGTAGAAGACAGAGCAGGTGGAACAAAAGAGATAGATAGAGCAAGAGCTGTTATTAGTAATTTATTTGATAGGCTCACTGAATGACAACCACAATAAAAGCTTTGCAGCGCAAAAAAAGCTAATTTGGATGCGAATGAACGCACACAGACATACACTAACACTAATAAATCATAACAGCGCATATGCAAAAACTGAAGTTCTTAACCCTTGGTTGAGCATTTATCCAAAAATTAGTTCAAGAATGTGCAACCCTTTGACTTTATTTAATATTTGTGACTTTTCACGACTTTTGTCATCGTAATGGATAAACTTCTCTATTTCGATGTGGTCGACATTCGCAATTATTCTAACTGCACCAACGGGTTAAATATTATGAGTGTACAGCTCCGAGTACATTTTGAGTGCAGCTGCACCTAAACGGCGCCTTCCAGCTGAGTGCAAATATTGCAGAAAACTTAAAGCCCCAAATGCCTATTCAATAAACATGTGTATGTACACATATACACATGAATATGACCGTATGCATGTTTATTCGTGTAATGCTGACGCCAGGTAGAAAAAGAATACCCCCACTGCAGTTAGGGCTTGAGTCATAGCACAGGGGCACGCGTCACTTTACGAGGCCAGCGAATATCTGATTGATAAACAGTTTTACAAGAATAATTAACTCACCTGCCAATATTTCCCAAACAAAATACTTGACAATTTCGTTCTACAGGAGGAAACACAGTGCACCCACACACAAGGGAACACGTTCATATACAACCACGCACACACAACACTATAGTACCAGCGTTACAGTTTTTATTGTACTTAGATTTCTGTGTTGAGAATCTTGTTAAATTCTTTGCTACGTTTTTTGGTATGGCTGTAATATTCGCATTTTATTTTGGTAAACTTAATTCGTTCTATATTTATTAATATAGTTCGCAATTTTCACTTTTACTGTATTCTTTTCGTCCAAAAGAGTTCTTTCTCTCACTCCCTTACTTTTTTTGTTTTGTTTGTCAGGGTGTGAAAGCAAATAAAATTCCTATAATATACTTTATTACGACGACAAATATACTAAATAAAGAAATGACTTGCTTTAACTTTTTGGTGTATTTTAGGCGCGTTATTTTAAACAATTTTTGTAATCCGTAATTGTTAAAATTTTTTAACACAATGCCAGAGTCTTCCGCCTGCAAAACAAATGTACGTCAAATCTGTATATATTCAATAATAAAAGATGCTAAATTCAAAAATATTTAATATGAACTAAGATTGGTCTCATCGGCTTAAAGTATACAGTATTTTATGCCGTTGAGTTTGTTGAAATGTTACAAACACCGCTTGCGATTCTCCGCCATTGCTCGTTTTTTTGTAGTTTAAATTTGTAATTTACTGAAACTGAAATCTAATGTAACCAAAAAAGAACTTCGAAGTTAAAACATTGTTTTATAAATAATTTGATTGGTATATCTTTTAACATTGTACCCCCGATAGACTGCTAAAATGTATCCTAATCGATATTTTTTTTGTATCGATTGTTTTTATTGAAGTGAATTCAAATCTGAAATATTTTTACAACTGATAATTATTTGTTATTATTTATTTCCTATTTTAGATTGGTGGCCATGTAATTTTATCAATAAAGAGCAAAAGAAATATTTTCAAGCAATTCGGTTTTTTTTTTAATTATCCTATGTGAGTACATGGAGAATGCATGAAAATCTGTGGCCAGTGAAAACATATAAAGAGCCGTTTTCTCGAATAGGTCCGAAAGATTCGCTAAATTGCTGCTCTGGATGACGGACTTCTGGCAGTAAATAATTTCAAAAGTCGTCTCTCGAACGTGTTTATGCATGAGATCTGTTCAGTTTGGAAACCTCCTTGTACAAAGGTCATAGTAGAAGAGACTTTTAAGAGAATGAGCTTTGGAATTATGCCTATCCAGTTTCATTTGGCTAGCACATGTCTTTTGGCACTGTGAGTCGAAAGATGCTGCTCCAGAAGAGATTTATCACCAAAGGCTTTTGAATGAATGCGCATGTGGCTAACTAGATGACTACTCTGGGTAAAAGCCTTCTCACAAGTGCTGCACTTGTAGGGTCGTTCGCCAGAATGAATGCGCACGTGCTTGTCGAGATTGCAGCTCTGGGTAAATCTCTTTCCACAAAAAATGCATTTGTAAGGACGCTCGCCGGAATGAACGCGAATGTGCCGCGTGAGGCTGCCACGCGAGGTGAATACCTTATCACAGTGCGGACACTTGTCGGGATTCTCATTGCTGTGGACAAGAGCGTGCACCAGATCTCGCATTTATGTGTGTTTGCGGTTAATTTTAAATTGTTTGCTATGAAATTCACTTGGTTGCTTGCTTGCTCTTCCACAACAAATTCTTCGACTTTTAAGACATCCTCAGTATCATTGACTTCTTGTTTGCATAACCAGCTATTGCTTCGCAGCATCTCACAGAAGTGCTGATGACTCTGCTCGCACCTGCGTTTGAATCGCAATGCATTTTGGGCATCCAGAACACATGACAAACAGATTTGTTTGGGTAACGCATCGTCGGGCCGCACTTCGCACTTGACGCATTCGTTGAGGATTTCCGCTAGGCAGAGTTGTTCCTCCGCCTGCTCCTGTTGTGCGTAGATGTCTACAAGTGGGACTGCGCTGCTAGTGCAAACATTTTCCATGTTAGTTATTTAAAAGTTAAAATAAACCTTTTTTGCATTTTTCTTGTACAAAATTTGTATTTGAATTTGTGAGCTCTTTGCATTTTGCGGCAAAATCCAGAATATCCAGATACAAAATACTGAACTGTAGAAATGTGACACACTGTTGTAGTATTAATTGAAATGTTCGATAAAAATTAAATATTCTTAAAGAGTGTACACACAAAACACAATCACATTGCAAATACTATTTTTAATTAAATTACTTTTAGTGCTTCAAGACAAATGTAATAACAATTAATTTAATTCACATTTGTATAATTACAAATTGGACCTCTGTAAAACCTAAAATTTAAGATTAAATGTAATGATAAAATTAGTCTTATAAATATGCACCTCAAATGAAGGAAAAAATAATTATAAATCATAAGGAATTTTATAATTTGCACACTCGATAAATATGTTATCAATAATATCGAATACATAACGACAACAGTTTAACAGCGCAACATGTACCTATACCATACATTGCTCTCACTCTGTCACACTCTCATTTTTGATTGCTTTTCTTGCAACTGTTGAGAACAGCACTTGTTAACAGCGCTTGTTGAAATTAACAGCTGTTACTCAAAACTGTTATTGTATATCTTGCTGTTGACGCGTGTGGTCGGTTTTTCGGCGGTTAATGCGGGTATTTTAAAATTAAGCAACAAATATAAAGTGCAAAAAATCTGAAAAAATTTATGCAAAAATTAAAAAAATTTCTAGATGTGTTTACAATTACTAGAAACATAGAATTAGTTGAAAAAGGTAATTTTTACCAATAATTCAAAGCAATTTTGAGTGTGTGGTGGCAGTAAAATCGATTATTCAATCTGTGTGTGTGCGTGTATGTATGCGTGTGTCAAGTGCTTTAACTTTTTTAATACATATGTACAATGTGTAAATGTAAATGTGAGCTGGGCATAAAACAATTTGCGAAAAATGTTGCGAGTAAAATTACAATTAACTTAATTGAAATTAACACAAATCGAAAATAATGCATTGAGAGCAGCTGAAAACACAAATGACAAAGCAAAGCAGACAGCAAAATGTATAGAGAAGTGTATACCAAAAGCAGAGAGTAAAAAAAGTTCAACCAGAAACGCACACACACAGCCACAGATACACACAGGCACACATGTACACATACACACGCACACACTCCCACAGCAACTGCTCTTATATGTATACGTGCGTATATAAGTAAAGTAAATGGGTGCAAAGCAATTGCGAAAAAAAACACAAGTGCAAAAGCAAATAAGACAAAAGCAAAACGCAGTGAATGTGTACAAAAAAGTAAAACGCAAACGCACGAAAAATTTAATAATTAATTTAACGCTTTAGCATCGCTCGAGTTTAGGGCAAAAAAAAAGTTCTCAACGAGCTAGCTGCTGGCAGCTGAAGCAACTATCAGCGAGTGGGAGCGAGAACGCACTATGCTACGACAGCCATCAGCTGTTTTGACACTTGACACGATCATCGCCCGTTTTGTATTTTTTGTTTTTGTAGTTGATATTTTTTTGTTTTGTTTTCTTTTTTTTTTTTTCCTAAACGCGTTTTGCTTTTGATTTTACGTCGTGTTAATTAATGTAAATTGCTTTATTTATTGCGTTTAATTATTATCATGCATAGTTTGGATTTAATCGATGCAAAGACAAAATTCTTGAAAGCAAAAAGAAATAGAAAAGTGCCAGCACAAAGCAATAAAAATAAAAAACAAAAAGACATCAAAAGCAAAACGACAAATTGAATTTGGAACGAAATAAAATGAAAACTGTATGGCAACGCTATGCGAATTATTTAAATCTTGTGCTAATATTAAAAATAGAAATGTCAAAAATGTCATGCTAATTTTTGTTATTTTCTCTCTTTCCCCTACACCTTTTGTCTTTGCAGCAAAAAAAAAAAGCAAATGAAAATAACAACAAAAAGCGAATAATAAATACAAAATAATTAAAGTGTTAAACCAAATGATAGTTTAAGCTTAAAGTGTAAAAAAAAAACTAGTTTAAGCCGCAAAGTGTTGAAAAAGAAATACAAAAGAATTAAAAATATAAAACTGCAACAACAAAGCAAAAACAAAAGCAGCTTCCACTAATCCAACAAGCTATAGCAAAAGCAAAAACAAAAGCAAAAGCAAAAGCAAAAAACGCCAGCTACAATTCAAGCTTACAAAAGCAAAAACAAAACCAAGAAACAAACACAGGAAGCAGAAGAAGTGAATAGTTGCGCTTTGCTGCAAAAGCAATTGCTACAATTTTCTTTACATCGTTGTCCATAAACTCGGCAAAATAGCTAAATCCATTTTACAATTTCTAAAAAAGAAAAAATCCCATCATAGTTCAGGAACGGGAAGCGGCAGCGGCAGTGGATCAGAGGGCAAGCTACAGCAGCAGCACAGCAACGAGGAGGAAGGCGGTGGTGCAGGGGGAGGACAGCAGGAAGCAGCCGCCGCTAGCCACAAAATAACACCGCCGACCAACACAACAGCAACTGCAGCATCAACTGCAGCAGCAGCAGCATCAGCAACTGGAGTAGCATCCTCATCGACATCCTCATCAACAGCAGCAGGAGCATCCGCTGGAGCGAGTTCCGCAGCCGGCGAGGCAACCAGCAAAAAGGACTCTGAGCAGGAGCAGGCAGGAAACAGCAGCAACAGCAGCTCGCCCCAAGCTCAAGTCTCAGCCAGCGCCACGTTTCGTTTGTCGTCGTTGACGGGCACCATCTCGAAAATGGGCAACAACGCGACCACATCCAACAAGAAGGTGGACGCCGCCGAAACGGTCAAGGAGTTCCTTGAACAAGCCAAGGAGGAGTTCGAGGACAAGTGGCGTCGCAATCCAACCAATACCGCTGCTCTCGATGACTTTGAGAGGATCAAGACGCTGGGCACCGGCTCCTTTGGCCGTGTGATGATCGTGCAACACAAGCCAACAAAAGACTATTATGCCATGAAGATACTGGACAAGCAGAAGGTGGTCAAGCTGAAGCAGGTCGAGCATACGCTTAATGAGAAACGCATCCTGCAGGCCATACAGTTTCCATTTCTCGTCTCGTTGCGTTACCACTTCAAGGACAACTCCAATCTCTACATGGTGCTCGAGTATGTTCCGGGCGGCGAGATGTTCTCGCATCTGCGCAAAGTCGGACGATTCTCGGAGCCCCATTCCCGCTTCTATGCGGCACAAATTGTGCTGGCCTTTGAGTATCTGCATTATCTGGACCTCATCTATCGCGATCTGAAGCCGGAGAATCTGTTGATTGACTCGCAGGGCTATCTGAAGGTCACCGATTTTGGCTTTGCCAAACGTGTCAAGGGTCGCACCTGGACGCTATGCGGCACCCCCGAATACTTGGCACCCGAGATCATCCTGTCCAAGGGCTATAACAAGGCAGTCGACTGGTGGGCGTTGGGTGTTTTGGTCTATGAAATGGCAGCCGGATATCCGCCATTCTTTGCGGATCAACCGATACAGATCTATGAGAAAATCGTTTCCGGTAAGGTGCGCTTCCCATCGCACTTTGGGTCCGATCTAAAGGATCTGTTGCGCAATCTGTTGCAAGTGGATCTGACCAAACGCTATGGCAATCTGAAAGCGGGCGTCAATGATATTAAGAACCAGAAATGGTTCGCCTCCACGGACTGGATTGCGATCTTCCAAAAGAAAATCGAAGCGCCGTTCATACCGCGGTGTAAAGGTCCCGGCGACACAAGCAATTTTGATGATTACGAGGAGGAGGCCCTGCGAATTTCCAGCACCGAAAAGTGCGCCAAGGAGTTTGCTGAATTCTAGAAGATGCACATATTGGTCGCATTCTCGTCACCTTCGTTACCATCGTCGTTGTTGTCGTCTCGTCTATATGTCTACTACTATATACTATTAGTACTACAACTGCTGCAAAAGCAACTGCAACTGCAACTGCAACTGCAACTACAACTGCAACTATAACTGAAACTATTACATCTACTTGCGTCTAGTTGGGCAAATACTTACCATACAAACACGTCATCATCTAGATACCAAATTGGGATTTCTCATACCCGACAAATAACAAATAGCACAACTGTAAGTATTATGATAACTAATCTATTTTCGATAAACGTTTTATCGAATTTTAAAACATATTTAAAAGAGTAGGCGATGCTGTAAAATCAGTTTTCATTACATGGAGTAACTTAACGCAGTCATATTAAGTGTTGAATTATGTTTCGTTGATAAGGCAAAAGCATAACGAAAGTAATGCCAATTATTATTATTATTTTTGCTTTGCTTTTGCTTTGCTTTCATTCTGCTTGATCAGCAGTTGGAAGATTGATTATTGTTTATTTAGATAAAGCATTGGAGTTGATTAAACAAAGCAGCCCCAGTCAGTTCATCAAGTGAAACAGTTTGTTTGTTCATCCCCTCTCATTCCCCTTTCATCAGCACTCTGTCTCTCCTCGTCCTCCTCTTCCTTCTACCCACGACTGACGCGTGCCGTTCAGTCATTCTTTTAATTAGTTTGACTCGTTGCAGCTGTTAACGAATGACTTGAATTTCTCGGTATTTTCTGGGCATTCTCTAAGCGAACGAACGTTTCGAAACATTGTGCCAGCCTGCTTCTTGGCCTCACATGCTCAGCACATGTTGGTTTTTTATTCAAATAATTCGTAGTAAGCATTCTTACAATGGTCTAACTTGAACTGAAAACTCGTAGTTACCGGGGAAAGACCACTGAAGGTTGTCACAGTTTGATTTAACTTCATTACAACCCAAAGATAAGAAAGATGTGTCACAAATCACAGAGAAAAAAAAAGACTGGGAATAGACAGTGAAGAACACGAACGAAACGTGATAGATAAAACAATAATTCTGGACAGGAAACAATGTTATCTACTCTTGAAATCGATATAGTTAAAATTGTCTAATGATAAAGTTAAGAAAAGCAAAAGCATCGAATGAAATTAAATAGAAACGAGTTTATAATGCAAAGAGTAGTTTTAGATTTAAACATGTCAAATAAAGCTGAATTTATTCGGATATATTTCAACGTCTTATCACGGATAAGAAATTTCCGTTTTATTCTAAGTAGAAAGTATATTTGCTTTCCCTTCTTGTTTTTCTTTTTTACAACTCTTGCGTATTGCGTGACTGGAATTTCCTTAGCAGATTCAAAATATCTATTCCCCAATCGAAGTTTCAATATAAAACACGCCCACATTTTTCGTTTCGCATTGAACTTTGCGTTTAACCAAATCCACTTTGCTGTTGATAGTCTCGAATGGAAGATATATGTATATATTAACACTTGACCCATTTGGTTACCTTGGAAATGTGTCTGTGTTTATTTCTATATACTTTAAATACTATATATATATTTGGGGGCTCTTCGAGGCATAAATAATGTCAAGCCCAGCAAACCAAATAAAAAACGCAAACAAATATAAATAAATTATTTTATGCGTGTGCTGTGTTGGTGTAAAATATGTGATACCCTGTAATCTAAAAAGTGAAGCGCACTGAAGAATAAAGAAATTATATCCTAATTGTAGAACAAAAAAATAAAAATAAAAAATTATACAAATCATATGATTGTTATAATTTATGTTTTAACTTATAGGGTATCTTCTAGTCAAGTCGGTTAATACATTCTCATTTGTTTCAGTCAACTCTGCGTGTTCTTGCGACATTAGCGAAAGCATTGTTCTTTGTGTATAGTTTTTATTATTTTCATCAAAACCAAGACGTTCACAATTAATATTCAAATAAATTATAAACGTTCGCTGCGTGTAACAGCCGCATAAAACCTACCAAAAAAAATATGTAGAAGCGAAAGAAAAAATCGTAAACATTTTTTAATTATATAAATTTACAAATTGAGGCGTGGGTTGTTCTTAGGCACAAGACTACACGAAATAAGCTTCTATGCTGACCTTCCGAAAAGAGAGAAAATATTGTTTTCATAAATTTGTTGCATTCTTCTTAATCCCCGGCCATGACCTTGACTGACCTTTCAGCCCAAGCATTTTTTTGTGACTGTCAAATTGTTTTGTGTGTCTTGTGACACTTTTCTTGCACAGTTCTTTTTTATTGGCACTAATTAATGCTTGGCTTCAATTTGGCTCGACAAATGGATCGAACAATGAATAGGAAGAAATAGAATGTAAACAGAAACGAAGCCATCAATCATTTGTTTTTGAGACTACTTCAATTATAATGATAGTCATGGGTACTAGTTCCTAATACTGCAAGCAGTTACTTTATTATTTACAAAGCTCGATGGGGCTTGTTTGATTTTGTCAGCGATATGACTAAGTTATGGCTTTAGGATCTTAGCTCGATATTGAAGGCATTTCTGTGAGTCGCAAGCGACAAAAGAAGTCTTATGCCCTGTTTCCACAGCCACTCAGTTTTTTCACATTTCATCGATTACCGTTTTGCCATTTCCAAGGGCAACGTTTTGTCATTTCCAAATTTTAAAATGGGCAACGGTAAATCTTTAGTGTGGACGCTCTGATGCAAAATAGCTGCACAGGATGTGAGCAAAGTTTAATGGATTAATTATATGAAGCAAATTGAATGGTTTTTAATAATCAGTAGTGCAATTTGCATGCATTTTATTACCCATTTTTGCTATGATGAACTCCGTTTCGATTTTACGTCGATAAAATATTGATATGACTGAAAAAATGTACAGAAAATTGGTCCGATATTTTTACGTTTTTGTCCGATATTTTCGCATATATCACGAATGTGAAAAAAACAATTTTAAGTATATTAAAAAATACCGATAAAAATATCGATATGACTGAAAAAATGTACAGAAAATTGGTCCGATATTTTTACGTTTTTGTCGAATATTTTCACATATATCACGAATGTGAAAAAAACAATTTTAAGTATATTAAAAAATACCGATAAAAACTGAGTTTTTGCTACTATGGAAACAGGGCATTAAAATAATATCTATATATTTTAATTATCTAAACTAAATTTGTACGACGTTGCTAAAGTGGGCACAATTGTCTGATTAGTTTGGTGAGGAAATTGGGTCGTCACTCTGCACGCAGTTGTTTGCTGCTGTTGTTGTTAGCTGCGCCTTGAGCTGAGCGAGCTGCCTAAAGTTCACATCGCTGCTGGATGGCAGTCAACAAGACTAATACTAATGCAGTCAGAAACTTGTTTAGAACCCGTACGAAATTTGTTGCTCACTTTTGTGACGCTCCAATAAACACCTAGACTAAGTTTAGATGCAAGCAGCAGCAACGTGCTCCAAACATATCTAAAGCAGATATGGAACTGCCAACACGCTGAGACGCCGCGTTGCTATCTAGTAGACAGACAGACGGACAGACAGACAGACAAGCAAACAACTAGACAGTCAGATAGATGGCGGACAGACAGACGGACAGACTTGAGACTGTGTTGGCCGGGCAGCCTTGTAACAGTGCCCTCAAATCGACAAACACGCACGCGCTGCAGCAACACTCACATCAACTACAGCTAAAATAATGACAGTAACAGCAAAAATAATGCGCACAATTATTAGCAACAAATGCAGGCGTATGATAATCGAAACAACGACGTCTTGATACTTTAAGATCTTTTCAATATTTCAACTTTATTCTCATTATTTTGCTGAAGAATATCTGATGGATTTTCTTTGTTTACTGCAATTGAATATGGTTAATGATAGTTTCATTTTTAATTATTTACACATTTCTGTGTATTAATTAGAAATGAGACAATGAAATAAAATATAGCTATTTCTCTGAGAAGTAGTTATGCACATTTCACCTGCCCCAGCTACTTAGCTAGCTAGCTGTAATTTATTATGAATCGCTTCCATCTGATGTCTACGGCTAATAAGAGGCTTCGCTAAAGCTTCGTAGATGACACACTTAAATGTATGTATTTTTGTTTCTTCTACTTGATATTCATTTAATTCTTTTTGTTTTAGTTGCAGTGTTTTTATTTTTGTCTTTTTTTTTGTTTTTTTTTTTAGTTTTGCTGTCAAGGGTATTCGCATTCATAATTAATTCTTAACGCGCTGTGGAAACGTGACGTATGAGCAATGCACTGAATGAAAAACTGAACAAATGTTGGTTACTTGCGATTATTTTCGCTTCGTTTCCATACGCAGCGAGAATAATTTAAATGATTTTACACATGCATAGCATACACACATATGTATATTGTGTGTAAGTATGTGTGTATGTATTTATTATATGCATAGGTAATTACGTGAGGTTTGCTATTTGTTTGCTGATTTTTGCGTTTGAATTGTATTTTGTATTTTGTATTTTGCCAAAGATCTCTAAGCTTTGCTGGGTATGAAAACGAGTTTTGTTAGGATCCCCCGTGAATGCAGGCTATAAAAAAGCGTTTAAATTGAGACAACAACATCGAAAATAAACAACAACAACAACAATACATAGCAAAAACAGCAGCAGCGAAATCATCATTTAAATAACGCACACGTCGTCGTCGCCATGTTGCGCCCGTTTTAATTTTTTTTGCTGTTCGTTTTTGCAATTATTTTTGTTGTTGGTATTTTTCGTCGTTTTTGCTTTCAAATTGTAGCCGCTGTTTCGTGCGTATGCGAGTGTGAGTGCTATATGTGTGTGTGTGTGTGTATCCAAGAGATAAAACGCGTACTTTTTGCCCGTTTTGCATTGCTCATTCGCCTCTCCCGCACTCGATTTGTCTCTTGCTCGTGTGCTCTCTCGCTCTCTCGCTTGCTTGCTTAACCACTGACACAGCCCTGGTTGCTCGCCTGCTGTGTCTCTGTCCCTCTCCCACTGCCTGTGGTAGTCTCTCGCTTTGGCTTTATACATTTTTCAGTGCCGTGCAATTTTCATTCAGAATTTATGAGCAAATGAAATAGAATTGAACATGGAAAAGGCGCACACAATGAAAATTGAAAATTTGCCTTACTTTTTTTTTATTCCTTTTTCTTTTTGCTTTTTGCGGTTGTTATGTGCGCTTTCGATGAGCAGGTGTCGTTGTATCTATGCGTGGGTGTGACATGTGTAAAGCTGCTTGCTATGTAACCTAATTGCAAGCTCTGGCAATCCCGAAGAACACACTGCGATTCAATTGCATATTTTTATTATACATTTTGCTGCCACTTTCTTCTCCTCTTCCTGTACTTTTTTTTTGGCAGATCAGCTGTTTCGGGTCGTTGTGCAACTTTGCGATTGAAAAGCGTTAATAACAAATATGGCAAATAAAGTTGTTGTCGTAATCTGAATTATATTGAACGCCAGTTAAATGGTGGTTAGCGAGTGCTGCCTCTTTAGCTTATCAACAAAATAGAGCTAAACGGCAATAATTGTGCGACTTGTGATAAGAAGTGGCAACAAACAAAGACATTTATTGCATTCATTTATGCAGCCTAGCAAACAATGCTGGTCGTCGTCGTCGTCGTCATCGCCGACGGCATCGTCATCACCATGGCTATTATTCCTATTCCCATTCCTACTCGAATTCTTTGGATTCCTTTGCTGTTTGCTCATTCTGGTTGTTGGCATGTTTTGAATTTGTTGTGTCTGTGAAATGGGTTAAGAGCATGCACCCCACTCGAAAACCTTCTGGTCTTGGACTTGTTATTTGCTTAGTATTCTTATTTCATTCGTGCATTACATAATGCATTCAATTTCGGCCTGCTAACAGAGACGTCACGCAAAATAGAGACAGAGACAGAGACAGTCAGAACGAACTGAATTGATGTACTGCCTTCTCGTTCGCTCTTACTCTCTTCAGCTGTAATGGCTAACACACAATTATAGTTATATTTAGTGGTTCGCAGCGAGTCGTGAGCTTAATTGAATTTGTCAGAAGCTCCGCTTCACTCTCTCGCCCCACTCTCCAAAACGATTCAATACAAATGACATGTAATCAATAATAATTTGTTGTTGCGTTGACATTAGTCAACGGGTAGCCCAAGTGGGGAGGGGCGAGTGGCATGTGGTCTGTGTCTGCATGCAACGAATTGCCAAAGCAGGTGCTTGCCAGCAAATTAATTGAACATTTTGCCCCCTTCCCGCCCCTTTTTTTTGTCATTTGTTCGGGCTCTACCACCGCACAGTTCATCTGCCATAGCCAAATGACACACGCAAGACATAATTATTGATTAATTATTTGTGTGTTCGCTGCTATTTTTTGTGTTTTACACTAGGCAACATAGTGAAATGTCGATAAGTCTACGTAGAGTGTAAGCTAGTTAATAATAATTAAAAAATATAATAATATAAATATACTTAACTAAATTGATTTGAAATGCTTTTTACAATTATCAAGTGGTGTTATTTTTAGCCAGGTTCTACAGTGTAATTCATAAGCTATTATTTTTCCCTAGGTTCTATTCATCTGTTTACTCGGTTGCTGTTGTCGTTAGTTGTTGTTGGCCCTTTTAATTACATTTGCCTATTACGTATTGAGTTGTTAGAACGAAGCGCTGGCTAACATATGATTGATTGTTGTAAATGATCTTTTTTTTGCAATAAATATCAAACTACGCACTCACTCAGATTGTGTAAGCACTGAAGATAGAAAGATAAGCTTCTCTATAGTGGAATTGTCGCAACTATAGAGAATATATTCTCTATGTGTGTGTGTGTATGTGTAGAGAGCTCTGAAGTGTAGGGGAAGGTCATTTGCGTGTGTTTTTAGCAGAATTCAGTGAGTTTACCTTGCACACTTGCCGTATACGTAATAATACTGCATTTACGTATATTACGCATACGCAGCGTTATGCGCGTCCCACGCGCTTTTGAGCATTGTTGAGTTTTTACTGCCAGCCAGCTCTGGCAGCAACAGATAAATGTAATTACTGTCTTATCATAATTACCAGCGAATTGAGAACAAAAACAACATAGAAAACTGGAGTACAACGTGAGAAAAAAAGCGAGCGGGCGAAGGACGGACAGAGAGAGTGAAATGCTGGCGATGAATGACGATGCTTGCGAATGAGTTCAGCTGTGTTGCCCACACACAAGCACACACACAAGTGCACCCTGTGAGTGAATGTAACAGAGAGAGCGAGAGAGAGAGAGAGAGAGAGAATGTGGTGTGTGGGTGAGAGAAGGGAGAGAAGGAAAGCAACAGCTTCCTTTTGCCTGTCAGTCGTTGTTGCTGTCGCTGTTGTTTCAAATTTTAATTTTATTTTATTGCAGCGCACAAATTGTGCGCCAGCGGCGTTGTTGCGTGTAAGCTTCAGCCTCTGCCTTAGCGAGGGCAGTTCAATTAGTACCCGACCTAACAGGTCATGAGATTAGAATGAATCTGATGCCAAATACTAATCTTATCCCCGTATTGAACAACAGATAAGTCTTCGCACTTTTGAGATTATACAAATTCATTAGTTTAATACTATAATAAATTCATAGTTTAATGCATTCAAACTAGCAGTGCATATTTTTTGAGATCGTCGATGTACTAACGGCACTATCATCTAGTGGCGCAGAGAAACCAGGCACAGCCTTCTTGGCGCGCAGACAAAACAAAATAAATTTTTGAACAGTTTGCATTGATTGGAAACGGCGAACATATTATAAGATATTGGGACACTAATGAAATAAACTAATAATATTATACTAATAGAAAATATAAATATATTTGATATACTTCATTTAATATATTTGATAAAAATAACTAATAAATACTAGACAGATATTCTTATATTAACGTTTTAAGCTGAGGAATAGATTTACTGAAACACGTTATAGAGATTACTGTAGTTCCCACAATAATATTGTTTCGATCAACCCTCGCCTGTGTGTGTAGCGTTAATTGCCTCCGTGCGCGCGCAAGTTTATATTGCGAGCTCACTGGCCACACTTCCTTTACATGCTGCAGAGAGTGTGAGGAAGAGGGCAGGTCAGGGAAGGGAACGGAACGGAAGGGAATGGGACGAGAGAAAGTAAGAGCCTGCGGGCTCAAGTTGTCCTGCCTTGCCCCGACCTGCCCTTGGTCTTTAATTACTTTCGTAGTTAATTTTGTTACAACAAAAGCGACAACAACAGCAACTGCGACAACAAATTCAACATTCAATGCCGTTGCAAAAATTGAAACTTGCTTTTAATTCACGCTTCTCACTTGGGGACAAGTCGCTCTCCGGCTTTCTACTCGGTTCCTTTGGACTTGCTCAGTTTCAGTTCTCGCTTCCCGTTAATTTCCCAACTGCCACTTTCTTCTTCTATTCTTCTCTATTTGAATTTTTCTTTGAGTGTCATGGAAACTTTTAATATCTAACAAATACACCCAGACTTTAATTGATACGTTGCTATACAATCGATTTTTTGCTTTGTTTCTCCCAATTTGCTGCTTATTCTTTACGCTTTTGCTTCTCTCTCTCTTTCTCTGCCATGTTATCTAGTTTTGCTTAGTCCGAAAATTGATTTGGATTTCAAAGCGAATGAGTTTATTGACATCAGATACGAAGGCCGCACCGTCGCACTTTTTTTTTCCACTCTGCTTTGCTTTGCTTTGAAAGTATTCCACTCTGTGAATCGTCGATATTGGACGCCTTGATATAATTGTCATCATTGTCATACTGCCATGCGCCACGCCCAGAAATTTGCAGTTCGCAGTTCGCATTTCTTCTCTTATTAAAAAAAAGTTGAGAGTTCAAACTGATGAACAGCAGTGCAAAGCAGAGCAGAGTCTAACATGCACGATGAGTGTGAGAATCAACAGAGACGCAGATGGATTGGAACAACAAAAGAAGTCAAAAGTGAATAATAAATTGCAGATTTTTGGGCGTTTGTTGAACTCAAAACTCTCGACACTGATACCATTTATTAAAAGACAGTGTTGAACTCTTAAATGGCCCCAATAAGCTCACCCCCCTTGACAGCCAATGAGCCAGAGGAGATGAGAGTGCCAAAAGTGCGTTCATCAGCACTTCGGTGAATGCAAATTTTCATAAACGATAATTGGACGAACAATCGAAAGACTTTGAATTGAACGCAAATTAATGAAACTAGAACATGTTAAATTGTTTGCTTAATCTCATTGTCAGAGTAGGTGATTTTTCAACATTTAAAAGGAAATGTATTTTATGTTCCTTGCGAACAGTTACAAATTGTAGAAATTTAAGAAATTCGTGTTTATGAAAAAAAAACGCCTTCTCACTGTGCGTTTTCTTATCTTTGACAGACAGTCTGGTATATTTTGTATTCTATGGTATATTTTAAATGTATCAAACACAGCATTTGGAATATTTTGGTATTATTTTGGTATATTTTATGAATAATAACACACTGTTTTGCTTTTATTCAAAGTGAGTAGCGAGCACACTTGGATGTAGTTTTCTTACTTGTTTAATTAGATTAAGATTTACCTCAGCCGTCGATAGCTTGACTTGAACTGGGAATTTGCTTGTTCCGCTTGTTAGTCTCATTTTATTGCATCCTAATGAAATAACCTTGGATTCTGTCTCTTATCTAGCATCTTGGAAACTTGATAAGCTGACACTTACTGAGCACATGCTTCAGAGCATACAATTTTTAGTCGAGTTTTTGTAAATGAAAAAATTTCATACGTGTATTCTCACTGCTCTGCAACATATTTGACCTAGAGACAATGACAAACATGTTGCCCATTCAATAAATAACATTTTTCGTATACGCCTCGAAGAGAATATCTGAACGGGAATATTAAAAAGAAGATAATGAAATATATCTAATATAGTATGTATATTCGCTCATCATATGAATATAAATTAAATTATATAAGCAATGTTGCTGCCTAGCCAAAGCTAACCACAAGAATTGTGCACACAAATTTACTAGAATTTTATAAGAGCGAATGCAATCTCCGTTTCTCCCCGCCTCCCTGCCTCCCCGCCTCGCAACACGCATCACGCAATCAAAAACATTTTAATAAATCAACAGTCTGGGCAAGTGGACAAGCTTCCACTAGAAGCCAGAAAACATTCTAGATACATATTTACCCAAGATACAGACGCAAATATTATGAAAATGAAATGAACAAATTTGATGACGACCAGGCGACCAGGCGACCAGGCGACCAGGCGACCAGTTGTTGTTGGCAATTTGCAAACTATTTTCAATACCAGCGTGTCTATTCGATAGATATTTCTTTCTTTCTCTATTTGTAGTTCAGTCCGTTTGTCTGTCTGTCTCTCTGTCAGATTGTCTGTCTGTGACATATCTTTGAGTGTTTGGTCTGCCCAGCGTCTGTGCTCTAGGCGCAGCCCAACTCATTTCTGTTTGTACTTCGATAAAATAACCATAAACAATAACAAAACAACATTGGCCATTTCTCGAGTATGCTCATACTATGTGTGTTAACAAGTTCCGAAGCTAAATGCTTTTAATTAGAATCTCACATTTAACCAGATCTTAGATCAGAAGTCATTGCGCTGTTGAGTACTCATTTATCATTGAGATTAAATTACACGAGCAACATCATACCATCATATAATATCATATTTATATTTACTCTTTGTGCTTTATGTTCCCAAGTAAATATATTCATTTTTCTAAGCTCAAAGCAAATCTTTGTTGAAATTGGTTTGTTTTTGTCATATGAGTCATTATTCTGTACACATATGATTTTAAGTTTTAGTCTCTGCAGAGAATTGTCCCTACATCAAATGTTAATAACAGGCAGAAGCAGGCATCTCCGACCTCAAAAAGTATTCATTCCTGAAATTTGTTTAAGTTATTAAAGAAATATTTTTATATTGCAAAAAATTGCAGTTTGTAGGTTAGTTAGTTTAGGCCAGGTGCTTTGATTGACAATTTGGTATATGGGTAATTCTCTGGTAAATGTTGCGTGCGACCATCTTTTCAGTAAACAAAAGAAACATAACCTGAAACAATTTTAACAAGTAAGAAAACTACAGTCGAGTGTACTCGACTGTGAGATACCCGCTACCAATTTTGAATAAACGCAATATATTTTGCGGTATTATTCTCAAAATATACCAAATATACTTCAAAAAACTAAAAAAATATACCAAATGGTATATGTGGTATAACGATATAGTACCGCATTCAAAATATATCATAGACAGCACAATATACCAGATTGTCGGCCAAAGCAACTCAGACCCCTAGTAAGTAGGCGTTTTTGCCCATACAAAAGTATTTCTTTAATAACTTCGAAAATTTTTATCTGATCGCATCTAAATTTTCAGGAATCATAACTACTATAGTTATTATTGTATATACCATATATTCCATATATTCGTAACTCTAGCTTTACGCTAGAGCTTGTTATTCGATTTTTTGATTTGCGGGGGCGGAAGGGGGCGTGGCAAAAATTTGAAACAAACTTGATCTGCGTGCAAACATAACAAATGCTGTCAAAAAAAATTATAGCTCTATCTTTTATAGTCTCTGAGATCTAGGTGTTCATACGGACGGACGGACAGACACACAGACCGACAGACACACAGACACACAGACGGACATTGCTATATCGTCTCGGCTGTTGACGCTGATCTACCCTATGGGTAGCGGGTATAAAAATACGAAAAGGTTATTTTTATAGCTCTAGATTAGTACTTTAATTAGAGCTAAGAATGGTTTTGGATTTTTTTTTCTGTTTTGTTTTCTGTTCTGATAATTGCAAAAATAAACAAATTCGAACGCAAAACAAAAAAATGAACGAATTTATATATTTTATCGTAAAACAGAACAAGTTGCTAAAATCAATCTTAGCTCTAAAAATAGTGATAATCCAAAGCTTTAAAAATAACCTTTCCTTATTTTTAAAATAAGTAGTTTAGTTTATGTTTTTTTTGTCACTATAAAGCTGGTCACACGCGACACTTAGCAGAGAATTACCCATATTCCGTATTCTGTGGAATATTTTGGAAGTAATAGTATATCAGTATATCAAATAAAGCTTTTCACATTGTATTTTTGAATGTAGTACTATACCCATATACCAAAAACAACTTTTGATATATTTTAGTATTTTTGTATATTTATTTGGTATATCTTTTTTTTCAAAATGGGTAGCGGGTATCCCACTTGTTTAATTGAATAATGAGAATACTTTTCTTGTAATCAAGACTGACAATTAACAATTGTTTATAGCAGAACAGTTGATATGTATGATCGACAAATTTGGTAAATCCAAGCAATATTCCATCATATGTAAACTTGACATCATCTTAGTGTTCATATGATTTAAAGTGTGTGACTTTGCATATATAGTATGTATATATCTATAGTACGTGCATAAGGAATGTGTTTCAGCACAATTGTTAAACTGACTTCAGCAGAGTTGATTTTCCCCAGGTGGTAATTTCACATTTTTGGAATGCAGTTTATTTGTATGTGTGTCTCTCTCTCTCTCTCTTTCTCTCTATCTGGCTCTGTCTCTGTCTACATCATGAAATATTCAGAAATGCTGGGTCAAGCTGGGAGACCGAGCGTAAAGAGCCCTTTTTGAAAATGCACAAATGATAAAGAACTGTGCTAACAAAAAGGAATACAGAAACATTCAAATTGGACTAAGTAAAGAGAATACAAACATTTAGTGAATGGCTTTTGGCTCTTTAGACGTTGTTGGCAACTCAGCAACTTAAGTTATTTAAGTGTGTATAAGTTTTAGTTGAGCTTGCTTACTTAGTTATTACTTACGGGCATTTTTGATAAGGCCTTTTCAATGTGTTTCATTAAAATGTGTTGACGCTGTATCTAATTTGAGGTAAGATAAAGAAAGCTATACGATTATATAGAGGGAAATTACACTTTGTAGGTCAAATAGCACTTCGAACTTATATTTATTTAAGCGAGCATCGTCATCGAGAACAGTAAAGTATCTCTCAGTCGTCTGTAACTTTCTTACTTGTTTAAAATCGACTTTAACTGTGGGTTCTCAAAATCGTGCAGCAATGCAATAATGTTACTCTTATTTATATAATCATTTTGCATTGATTTATATTTAAATTTAGCCGATAACTTATTACTTGTCAGGTTGTTAGGATTGCGTAAAAAGTTACTTATCTTTCTATAATGAAGTAAGATTATGCATACTCACATTACACGAGGTTTATATATTAGTCGGGTACAATTTGTTAGATTTTTATAGTGCGCACATAAATATATGATTATATTATTCAGTTCCACTTTCTACGACCACAACTGAGTTTATATCATTAAACTAAAAAAAACCATTTCCTTTCCTTCCATTTGTTCAGCTTATGGTAAACTACTATCTGAAGTACCTTTCATTTGTTGCACATTCCGATGCTATTACTTATGTTTCGCTTTTTATTTTTGGCATTTTGGTCATTTCAAGGCCAGTTAAAGCATTTGGCAAGTGAAAGCTTTGTTTTCAAATCTGTAGTTGTACAATAGTTGGTAATGCCTCGAACATTTGTTCAAATTGATCTTATGTAATCCGATTCGTATGAGAAGAGAAGTAAAGAGAAGAGAAGAGTTAGCAGCTAGCTCAACATGCTGCACTTGCAAATATACCCGCTTAAATGTATCTTCTTCGGTTTCGTATAGTTATGCATATATGAAGATGTACATATAATGTATGTATTGTATTGTTATTGCTGCCTTGGTGTGGGTGCAGCTACGTAGTCGGCTCGTTCACTCACGACTTTGGTTTCCAGCCATAAAATGCCGCCTGAAAATACAAAAACAAAACTTGCCGTCATTTTATTTTTTATCGTATCTTCTTGCTGTTGTTTTTTTCCTCTCCTCTTTGTTGTTATATGATTTTGTGAAAAAAGATTTAATATAACCCGCCGCTGTCGCTGTCGCTGCCATTGCTTACGTCATAAGCGCCCACCGGCAGCGCTGCCATCGACATCAACATCGCCATTGACTTCGGCGTCGACGTCGACGTTGACAGCGCTGCCGCAGAGGCAGACTGTTTGGTGTGCTTCGCGTTAAGTTTCGATTTGAGTGTGTGTGTGTGTGTGTATGTGTGCGAGACTGATAAGGCACAAAATCTATAAAAGTTTTTACATGCCAGTTGAGCACCGGGAAATGAGAACAAAAAATATAACGAGTTTATTTATACACACAACTATGATATAGTACATGTATTCACCGTTAAATATCTGATTTAGTTGAATCATGCGGGTTCAACATGCGCTTTAAATACCTTTTTTATGTTTGAGAAATATATCAAGTACAAAACTGCTTCCACGAAAGTTTTAAATACAATGTGTTGGGTTCTTTTGATACTTCAAAAGAATCATGGGAAAAGATAATTTTTTAAAGCAGATAGTTGCCATTAAAAATGAAATATAATTACTTGTGTACTATGTATATGTTCTTTATAAATTTTTTTCGATAAATCAAATCGCCCAAAATAGTCAAATGACCTTGACCTAGCTCAATAATTAGCATTGCGTGTGGGAAAACAATGACAACGGTTTGCTGGTTCTGTTAATTTCGATGCCAAAACCAATATCGGAATTTATAAAATTAGTTGGTATCAGTTTGCTAGCAAGTTTAATGGTCAATGAAGAGCTCGTTTGAGTTTGAGCAACTCGAAAACTTGAGACTGAGGTTAAAAAACTCAAATAGGAAATGCCCGAGCACAAACTTGGCCTCTCAGTCAAGGCTAAGAGCTAATGAAAACATCAAAAGCATATAAAGCGGTTTTATCTACTAGTCCACGATATTTGCATATTTTGAGATAAATATACGTGTATATTTGTTGTTGTTTTTTACTCAGGTAACTAATTAGATTATTTTTAATTGTCTCTTTTGCAGCGTAGTGGAACTTGAAAGCTCCCCTCACAATACTGATGAACGCATTTTCGATCAAAAAAGGGATTTGTAATAAAGGAGCAAAGTGACCAGCGAGCGAGAGAATGACAGAGAAGAGGAATTTTCAACTACATGGCAAACATCAGCAGTTAAAGTAACAAACAAACAAATAATAAGTAACAACAATTTATGGTAAAACACATAAATAATCATTCATAACATATAGCGTATAGTATAACCACGAGACTACAGATATTTAGTTGTAAAGTACATAGTTTAGTTTAACTGAAAAGAGAAGAGAATATAACAGAGGAGAACGCAAAAGAAAACAATGCAAAGGCTAAAAGAGAACTTCGGTAAAATGGCGAAACAAGATGAAAGTGTTTTTAAGTCAACCACAAGGAACACCCCCTAACAATCACACACAATAACAACAACAACAACAACAACCAGATATAGAACAAGAATATTTGTGAAAGTATGAAACGCTTTATTAATTTATAAATTAAATACAAATAAAATGATGGCGCACTTAGTGTGGTAATAAAAAACAAAACAAACAAACAAGAAAAAAAAGCAAAAAGAGAAATTAAGAAGTTTAAAAGAACGCAAGCAAACGAGAATGATGAAAGTTCTCTCTCGGCGAAGTTTTCACAGACTCTCGTACTCGTAACATCCTAAAGATATCGTAAACAGGTCAACCAAGAGTTAAGATTCGTGCGTTAGTTAAACCGAGTTTACTGATGGGAATGCATTATAATAACTACAAATTAGTGTTGCATAAGGCGCTCCAAAGTATACAAAACAAAAGAAATACGAAAAAAAAAACAAACGCTGAAATTCTTATGTGCCCTCTGGCCGATGCCTCCTGCCCCTCCCGCCCCTCTGCTACTTACTGAGCTTACATTTAGCTCTCGATGTTGTAGGCGTTCTAGACATACGGATACATATGTACTATAAATGTTGTACAATCAGCGACGACGTGCAACAATAAAACCAAAAACAAAAACACAAATAACATCTACAATACAAAAGAACAACACACACAAAAAGAATGAAAGGTAAAGATAAAGATAAAGAGAAAACAGCCGAAATTTAATCAACATCCAATAGACACACACACATACATGCTCATCAACAGTGGCACCTAAAAGTAAGCGCACTCACCGAACATACATATACATACATACAAACACACATATTTACAACATACATATTAGAAAGTTATACGTGGCAAATCCACGTATCGCTCGCAGGATCTAGGGCAAAAATGCGCCAGAAAGAACCACATGAACTACTCAAATTCTAAAATAAATAATAAATATTAACATGGAGAACATACAAAGCATACAAAACATATAAAACATAATATATGGTATAAATATATATTATAAAAAAAAAACAACAGCAAAAATGCAGCAACAAAAAAATCTAAATGTTTACATTTAAGTCGCAAGTAAAAACAAAAACAAAAACAAAATGAAATTTGTGTGTAAAAAAGCGTAAAATCGTAGCATTAATTGAACAACAAAAAATATTTAATATTATACACTTATATAAAACACAAACAAAAAGATACCAAGAAAATGTGCAAAAAGGAGAAAGAAAAAGAGAGAACGGAAAAATAAGCGCCAATTAAGTTTAATAATTTAAAAGAAAAAAAACAAAGCAAAAAAAAAATCAAAAAACAAAAACGTTATATACATATATATTTGAGTAAAGATCAATTTATATATATTTATTGTTTATCATTTCGTTAACAAACAAATTTCTCTAAAAGTTTAAAAGATCTTAAGGGTTTACTATGTGGAGCAGCGAAGCCTTCTGTTAAATAATAGGCTTAACGAAAAACAATCATTTAAATTATTATTTTAATTTCTGTACTCTTTGTTAATTTATTTTTAGACGCCAAGCCTTTCAAATTCTGTTGTTAAAAAAAGAAATACATTTATTTTTATCAAAAATATACAATGTATGTTTTGTAATAAATTAACTTTACTCAGTTGTTGCGTCAAAAAGTCATAAATATTAAAAAATAATTAACAAATTAATAAAAACAAGTTTTGAAAAGAAAGCACACATCACATTGTTTGAAGGACATTTTCATTATTTTCTCTACAAGAAAAAAATAACACCCATACACTTACACACACAGACACACACACACACACAGAACAGGCATACACCAACGACAAAACAAATAGGCGCATTAATAAAAAATTGGAAGATCTATACATACATGCATACATATAAATTCATAGTCTATAGTAGTCTGAGCAAATAATATAATAAAAGAAAAAAAAGCAACAACAACAATATTAATAAATATAATAAAAATATATTACGTATGCATATATACATACTTACTGTATATGATGTATAATAACTTATTTCAGTGAAAACATCAAAAACAAAAAAAATACAAAAATACGAACTTGAATTCACATTTCATTTCACATTTTTTGTAAAGATTCTGTGCAATTTTAATTTTTATTAGTTAACTTTAAATGTAATTTATTTAGCAATGCTCTACAAATCATATAACTGAGCTTTAATACTTGCTTTACGTATGTACATGTATAAAGAGAAGAATATACACTATAAAATTATATATGGATATGGATATGTATATGTATATGGATATGTATATGTATGTGTATCATTTTGTATAACTTCCAAGAGAAAGAATTGTTTTAAGCTAACTAAAATCTGCTAAATAATATGCAAATTGCAAATCTATATAATTATATATAGTTTGTAATTCGGCAAGAAAACAAATATTTTTTGTCAAATATTCGAAATGGAATAACCTTTTGTTGTTGTGTCATGTGCGTGCGTGCGTTAAATTCAAAGTACATATATTTATAAAAATAAATATATATATTTAAAATATGAAAGAAAGAATAAACAGACAAAAACAAGAATACAAAACAAAAAGAGAAAATTCAAATTATTTAATTTAGTTTATATATTTAAGTTTATATAGCAAGTGCGTATATATAAATATATTTCAAAAACAAAAAAAAAAATAAAAAAAAAAAAAAAACAAACAACAACAAGATGAAACGTCTTAAAAATCCATGCATACAATAATAATGAAAAAGAAAACAAAAATGCGAGCAAGTAAACCAATTATAATGATGAACAAGAAATAAGAGGAAGAAACAAACACAAAGGAAAAGATAAGCAAAAGCAAAACAAACAAGAAAAAAACCAATAAAATGAATTTGAAATCCTTAAAAAATATATATGAGAATGATGAATATGTGTTATTATTGGATGGGATGCAATGGATTCCAAGCGTTCGATATCTTCAGGGGAACAAACTTATAAGCATATTATAATTCAGCAATTGTTGTTGCGTGCTAACAACATATTCCCAATGCGAAAACTTTTGTCACTCATTATTATAGTCGAACTTTCTGAAGCTTTCCTGAAGGGCAACCGTCTGACTTTGAGTCTTTGTATCTATCCCATGTTGTGCCAACCAGTGTAATTTAATTACTTAGTTCTGCTGAATGCGCTAACTTCATTTCAGACTTTCGTAACGACTCGAAGGTGTTGTCAGGTTAGTAAGTATTCCGCACACACGCTCAAAATAACAATAAAGCCGCATACATATGCAAACTACACACCAAGGAGCTGCTGCAAATATGTTTGTTCGTGGCGTAGGCATACACAAATCTGTTCTGCCAAAAGTGGCAACTAGAAACACCTGCTGTCAATGCTGCTTATGCAAACGTGCACGAGTATGAGTACGGACTTACAAATTTATATGTGCACTGACAAAAAAACGTGATAAAAGCATCAATAAAAAATAAAAACCAAAAAGGTTTACTTTTAAATAAATTAGATAGATTGCTCAATTTTGAAATTTAAGATTTTATATTTTTCAAGATTGGAACACACATTGCCATTTAGGACCAGGACCGATGACCAGTAGAATGATTTGAGGCGTCTTTACTTACTGACCTAGAAACTTGGTTCTAATTTGGAGAAAGGGACTTAGAACATTCTTACTTTCAAAATATTTATAATACTTGTTTTAAGAAACAAAAACAAAATTCTTAAATTTAAGTTTTTTTTCTAAAAACAAGAACAAGAACGAATTCTTGAAGCAAATAAGATTTTTGAATCTTAAAGTAAGATTTTTACAACCTAAAAATCTTGTTTCAAGATTTTTTTAAGACTGAAAAGTTTCTCAATCATGATTGATAATCTTTTTTTCAATATAGTTTTTTTTTCTCTCTGTGCATTATTATAATACACTCACATACACACTTAAACACACACAATATGCTTTCGAAGACTTTTTTATTGAAATCCCACAGCATTCTCAGACGTCTGAGTAATAAATAATCTCTGATTACATGATTTGTATACTCGCTCATTGTATGTCGAATATCGCACTCAGTATCATATTATGTTAAACAAAATATTGTGGGTTATGGTTTCATAAACTAACTTGTAGTCTACTACAAATGCGCCTATTTTAATTATAAAGTATTTTCAAAGACTATTTGAATTCACGTATGTAGATATTTTAAACAAAATTCAAATCACGTTTTTTACATCTCTAAAATATAAACATAACAAAAAAGTAACTTTAATTACGTTAAGTTTTCAAGCAACTTAAAATAATGAGCAGAGCTATCCCAATAACGAAACTTACAAACTTACAAAATCGGACAAAACCACAAGAACAGAACTCACAACGATTTAACATACACTACAAGTCGAGGCTGCCAAACTTTTGCATAATTTTTTGTGTCTTTTATTTTCCATACTCACACACACACACACACACTGACAAATGTAGCTTTGACACAGTTGCCGTTGGGTTCGTTTTACTTTTTACATCGAGAAAGAGAGAGAAAAACGGAAAGCAGTTTTTACTTTGTTTCCTTGATTTTACTTACAGACAAAAAAGTTACAAAAGTTTGCGTGTATACACGACACATGCACAAACTAAGCACACACACACACACACACACAGACATACGGCTGTGCACGCATACATACTTATGTGGTATGCGAGGTTAGGGCGAGGCCTGTGGGTCCTTTTCCAAGTACTCAGAGCATGTCGTAAGGTTATTTATAGCAGCACACGGTTTTTTCGGGCATATACATAAACATGCATACTACACATATACATTGTACATACATACATACATATGTAAGCATGAGCGTATTAATATTACTTTGCCTCGTTTGTTTGGCTGCCATTTTGCCATTTTGCTGCCAACTTGGCCAGGACATGCATGACAGGACAACAGCTAAGCGGCTTTATGATTTACCTTCCCCGCATCAACATAGTCTGAATCATGCTCTGATTCTGCGATTGGTAACACTTTGTACAGGAATGTGCATACTGGACACTCATTCCGAAATTGGAAATTTCACATACATATATATGTACTTATATTAAGTTCATTCTCTGATGCACACACAATTGAAAAGTATGCCGTCTTCTTATTGGACAAGTGAAAAAATGCGGCCTTCTTTTGGGACTAAGTAGTTGATGGCTCAGTGCCTTTTGTAGTTGCTTGGATTTTTGCCTTGGCTTGCAAAAATGCTTCAACAGAAAGGAACAGCAATTTGTGTTATGTGTCGCCATCTATTGCCAATAAGTTATCCAGACCCAGGCCTAATTTATCCCATTCTCATTCTGGAAACTTATGTGCTTGCTTCCTTTGAATTTCCTTCTTTGTGTCAGGCTGGAAAAACTAGAAAAGAACTATGAGCGGCAATATTACTCGTAATTCATCAGACATTTTTATACGAGTGCTTTACGAAATCGAACTATGCAACAAAGTCTTGTTATTTCACTATTTAAAATTATTTTCCTTCTACAATATATATCGTACAATATATCACTGTTAATTTTTGCTGAATGAAAGAATATTTTCAATTCCGCAAGTATTCTTTAATAATTCGAATGTCTTGTGGCTATTATTAGCATAAGCTGACCAACAGCATAAGTTTTATTTATTGTTATATAGTCTACAATCAAATATATAAATATTCATAAAATTCCACAGCAGATGGTCTAGTGGTCAAATAGTTTGTCAGTCGAAGAGAGATACTACTGTGTACATATACATATGTACATAGAAAGATAAAAACTAAAGGCGGCCATAAAAAACCAACAAACTGTAACTTTCAAGATATAGTATTCCATCGACAAGGAAACAAAAGCGAAATATGCATAATACTAATTACGCTTAGGCGAAGTTTGGTATATAATAATCAAAGGGGTGTATTTTCAAAAAATATTCCGTATACATAAAATATACTAAAATATACCGAAGGCCGTATTTGGTTTAACGATTAACTATTACATTTAAAATATACCACATAGATGACTGCAGAAGCAGATCGTAACCAAAGAACCGGAAGAAAGGACTAGTTAGGATTGTCTAAAAATAGTGACTCTAGCTTCAAAATTACTTTTGTTATTTAATTCTTCTAAAATCAACTTAAATACTGTGCAAAAATAACAAGTTTTGTCCTATATCTCCTATCTGAGAATTAAATATGTATAAAATAAAAAAAAATTATACTAATTAATTTCTATGATAAATTTTCAGTATTCAGTAATTTTCTTTTGTGTCTTATTATACGGTATTTTAATTGTATGAAAACAAAATGAGCTAAGGAAAATAAAAACACATTGGTTTCAGTTATTTTTAAATATTTTATAAAAATTGTATATTTTTGTATTGTATAACCATCTGTGCAAATAATGAAGATGTCATTTAAACGCAGCAAGATGCAGACTTTAAGGCTCGATCTCTGAGGTCGATGTTTAATTTAACATTAACATTAACGCCTTGTCTGTTTATTTCAAAATTCTCATAATCATCATTTAATAACAATTTACACTATCAGTATAGTTATATACTCGTATATAGTATAAAATTATTAGTAACAAACATTATAGATATATACAATATAGAATACACAATACATTATGCAATCATACGTTCCTATATTTATATCTGACATATGCCATAAATTAAACAAACAATTATTAGACAAATTGCATTGACAATTACATCTTAGTTGATAACGCTCAGCTTTGCTATACGTCATTACGCAACTATATAATATGATATGTAAAAGTAGAAATATGTATAGTAGGCGACTAAGATACTCTATATCCACGAATATTATTATTATTATAATACAAGATGCAATATATTCATGTTTCGTCTCAATTAGATATCTTTCATTTTAATAAAGAAAAGCGAATTGATATTTATACAAACGACGGATTGAGTTTAACTTTTAATTATTAGTACGCAGATTTAACTACTTTTCTCTGTTCTGTATCGTTTAATTGTGTGGTGTGCATTACATGTGGCACTCAGTTCATGAGATGACAACGAAAAACTCCTAATTCCCCGTTTACTTTTATGTGAATGGGGCAAAGAGAGAAGAGTAGAGTATGGCCCGCATCGAATTGTGTCGAGTTGGGCTGAGTCAGCCAGACTTTGGTACTGGGACTGGCCGGTTGGCTGATTGTTAAAGTGATTTCTGATTTCATTTTCCAAATGGTTGCACACACGAAATTGCAGTGCATTGGGTGACTACCACAGGCAAGAGTCAGCTGCATCTGTCGTTCAGTTGCTCTGTCGTAATAAAAATAAAAAACAAACTGTATTTTTAAAAATTTTATGCGACATGTTTTCACGGGTTCTCCACTTCACATGTGCATTGTGCATTTTAATTTGTGCAATTACTTTTTTCGACTTTTGGCAGCTGGAAATAATATGCGACAGCCAGTTGTTAATTAGATAAAGCCAGCCGATTGGAGAGTAAATAAAGCCAAGGTAGCACGTATGTACAACCTGACTGAAAACAAATGAATGTTCGCAATCATTAGCGAAAATCGAACCAGAAGCATTGATTAAACAATTAAGTGAATTGGATGACATTCTTTATGTCTTCGACAATTGTACTTAATATCCTACATACCATGTGTTATCGTAAAATTGTCTTACAAAAATAGCACTAAATTATATTTTGGTTCAATTTAATGAATTCAAATCCTAAAACTGGAAATTTAGGTAGACTTTAACGTATTCTAGAAATATATTGTGTCATAAGTACCGCTACCCAAAGGGTAGAAACTTAAGGTCGAAAAAAATCGAATAACAAGTGTAAGCGAAGCTAGAGTCGATTTTTGGAACATACTTGTACAATAATAATTATAGTATTAATGATTCTTTCGTTTTCGTTGCGATCAGATAAAAATTGTCCAAGTTATTTATGAAATACTTTTAGTATATGGTATATGGTATATTTTGAGTGTAGTACTGTATCAATATACCAAACATAACCTAAACAATTTTTCAGTATTTTTGTGGTATATTAATTTCGTATATTTTATTAATAATACTGTACTGTTTTGGTTTTTTTTCTAAATGTACAGCGAGTGTGCTCGACTGTAGCTTTCCTACTTGTTTTATTCTGGTAATGTAATGAGTCATAAAAACAATATCATTTTTGCGTTCCATTTGTATTAAAGCCAGCATCGAATATAAGAATGGATATTTTATTTATTTATAAATTTATTTGAGTTCGTTATAGTCGCAAACTTTCCTTTTTACTTATTAATTTTGCTAGGGAAAGCACGTATTTAAACTACGATGCTTGCTAAATTCGTATAATAATATAAAAATTATAAAATCCAAATACCTATACCTATATAACATACATACATATGTATATTTGTGTGCTTATTACTCACAAAATGTTATGAAAATAGAACATGGACTTGTATTTATGTTTATTTCTGGTCGCATAGACGTAGTATATAAAAATATTCAGCTGAGGACAAATAAATAAATTTAAAAAATACAAAATGTTTAAAATATCAGATGAAACGACTCTGTGATAATAACATTTTACACACTTGCCACTTTATTAAATTTGTGTATTTTCATGCAATTTTTCAAAGAGAAAAAACAATATGTTTCAGTCATTGCAATAAAGCGAAATTTTATTGACCCAAGCGAATAGCTAAACAAAGACAGACTATTGAAAACCTTTGAAACAAATAAACAAATATTCAGACAATTTATGCCTATGAAAACTTGGAAAATTCTTTACTCATGCTTGTGCTGTGATGACGATTAACTATAGAATGTCTTAAAATATCGTTTTATAAATGTGGTTTCAAGAAATATATTGTTGGATTGGTTTAGAAGCTCATATGAGTGATTTGCAAAAACCCTCGTTTTATATAACGTTATTATTCAATAAAGTTCTGGCAAATAATTTAAATTTAAAATTTAAAATAATATTTCTGCAGATTAACTTAACTTCGTAAAATTGTAAAATAAAGTTTTATTTCATAGCGTAATTCTGAAAAATAGCCATCACATTGAAATAACCTAATAATATTTGAAACAGATTCATTATCATTAATGTTAATTTACTTTGAATTTCGGTTGATTCAATAACATTAAAACTTAATTAACAGATCTTAATTGATAACATTTTAACAGAGGATTCGTAATTGAATGTTTGCGCATATGTAAATAAAATTGTAAATTTATTGTCGTGTAGCTAATTTGTTTATAATATTTGTTGGCTGGCAAATCGTGTGGAGTGGGTGTTGCTGACAATTCGCATCACGGCTGAACCCCTTGATCACTGACTACATACTACTATATAGTATATAGTATATACAATAAAATCCGACTTTTTGTCTGGCCTGCCTATCGGTTTGAATTTCTCTATTTGCTTAGTTCATTTGTGTGTGTAGCAAAGTGGTGTTAATTGATGGGGAGGACAAGCTGACACAAGTCGCTGCAGCACGGCTACAGATACTTTTATATAGAAGACAACAGCAAAAACTTGTTGCCAGTCGTCGTCAGTCAGTCATTTAGTCACATCACAAAATGTTTGCAATTGCGCCTGCGCTATATCCAAAGCCATATACACTCTCTCAAAAGTGATTTTTCATCATACAGTGGGGCTCTGCTAAAGTGACTTAAATGGAATGAAATTCGTTTTGGTGAAAACTAAAGTGAGGAGAAGCGAAAGAGAATGTGTCTGAGTTTTATCAGTTATATATTTTGAATAAACTCAGTGCTACTTACAGCTAATGCTATTCGAGATTGAATTGAGCTACTGTCACTTGATGATTAATGGCATTTCTGTTTCTTTGACAGTTTGTTAAAACAGTTCTCAACTATACTTATGATTATTTCATATGTGGAGCCTCACAGAGGTCCGAAAAACATACACACAACATATCGTGGAGACGGGCAGATAGACCGACAGACAGAGAGACAGAGAGACGCACACAACAGTTGTTGTTAGCCCACACAAATCGACGACTGTCGCCGACAAAAATTGTGACAATTACGTCAATTTGGCGCTGATTTTCTTCAGTATTTACATGCATTCATCGCCAGTGTGTAAGTGTGTGTGTATTCGATAGCGTTGTAGTCGTGAGATTGTATCTGCAGCGCATCTTTTGGTCAGCCATTCAATTCATGTTCACACGTGTGTTTATTTTGCGGCTGTTCGTTGTGGAGGCGGCTACGTCTGTTGGCTCTAGAAATAAGCAATATACACACACACATACACACACATGCATGTTTATACATAAAGACTCGCATATATGAAAATATATATATGTACATAGCACAATATATCAATGCAATACATAATATAAAGTGTTATGGCATTCGTGGCATTGGTTTCTCGACATTTTTGTTGGCACAAACACGCACAAAACATTTGAACATTTTTCAATTTTATTGAGTGTCATTAAATTATAAGACAATTCATTTTGCGGTTGCTTCGCGATGCCAAAATTTTATGCGATTTAATATGCATGTTTTTTGTTTTCCAATTTTTATTGTAGCTAATTAAACGAGCAAACTAAAGATGATTGTATAGCGTATATTTTGGTTTATCTAGTTCAAATCAACTCTTCAATTTATATACTTTTCATGATTTAAATATTTCTTTGAGTGGTTAAACATTTTATGAAATTTCATTTCATTAAATGTGACATGAAAGCTTTTAATCATTCGACGCAGACAGAACAAAAAAGCGCTGAATCATGTCAATGAGACCTAATCAAAATAATATGCGTCGTTGCTCAAAGTTGTGCAAGGCACAGAATGGGCCTGGTCCAGCAGGGCTTGGCTGGGAAAGTGTCAGGTAGGCAACTAATTAGGACACGTGGCTAAAAGCAACAAAATGCTAAAAATAACAAGCATTGCAAAAAAAGAAGAAAGCAGATAAATGTAATGGCAATGGCAAATTACAATTGTTTGCACTTTGGCACGCCAGGACACAAGAAGAATGAGGGAGACAGAGCTAGAGGCCAATTCAGAAGTTATACCTTGGATGGAGTTCTGTGTCTGGCTTTGTTTTGGACCAAAACGAAGCGGGCTATTCAATTAATTTGTGATTATTTAGCAAAATCAAACAGAACGCTAAACCAAAATGCAATTAAGATAAAGGACAAAGTCAAAGAGGGGAGAATCGAGTAGCAATAAAATATGCGATGGAATTTACCTGTGGGTGGGCATTAATACACTCCTCAGTGATAGGGTAAGAATGCACTAAGTAAATAAACTTCTCAAAGAAATACAATAACGAAAAGTCATTAGCCTAATGACTTTCGTACGGTCAAGATTTAAACAAGTATGAATACTACATTCGAATATGCTCGACTCTGAGATACCCGAAATACTCTTGTTACTATTGTATTACTTGGTATTGGTATTACTTACTATTGTTACTTGGTATTAAATTTTTTCAATTGTTGGGCGTGGCAAAAAGGTTAAACAAACTATCTAAGATCTAAGTATCTAAGTATTCATACTGACTCATGGACAGACAGACAGACAGACATGGCTATATTGTCTCGTCTGTTGTGCTGATCAATAATATATATACTTTATAGGAATGGAAATGCCTTTTTCTGCATATTAGATTCATTTGCTGCAGGCACAAATTGCGTGTATTTTTTATACCCTGTTGAAAAGAGAGCATGTGTGGCATGATGTGCCAAATAGCAGTGAAAACGACTTTCTTCTGCAATGAAAACATTGAATTGCGAGTTTCAATACAATTTGAAAATCAGAAGGCAAATGCGAAGGCAAGACCACATTTTATTATTTGTAAATATTTACATTAAGATAGGCAGTTGAATAAACTCATTAGTTATACGTATTACGGCTTGGTCAAAGTTTGAAATTCACATCGGTAAATTTGTCTTTTAGACTCACCGATTTATCGTACAACTCTCAGTTGTTGTTCATAATTAGAAATGATGTTAACACGTGACTATCTCAGATATCATATTGTGTACACATGCAAGCAGCGCGTATTTGCTGGCCTACACATGTCTCATTTAGCGTTACTCAAAAGTGTATGAGTATCTTTCGCAAATGGAGATAAACGCAACAGCAACAACGACAACGGCAACGGCACATATAACACTCATACGCAGCGTTGCCCCCGCTCCGTTTGCGAAATCATTCCATCGAGACGCTAAGAGACTCGACGCTGTCGCCGTAATTGCCTCGAGTAGATCTCTCGCATTCTCGTACTCAAGCGAATGCTTAAAACGGTAAACGTGTTTTGCCCCTAATTTGATTTGCTGTACTGAGCGACGCGTTTGCCGTCTTAATTGGGGCTTGGATTTGCTTGTTGTTTTTGTTTTTGTCATTGCTGTTGCTTTGCTTGCGTTGTGTTGTGTCAGTCGTGTCTGGATGAGCTCATTGTTAAATTGTTAAAAATATATTTATTCGAAAATGTGCACATTAATTAGCCATCTCTGGTCTTCAGGATGTTAAAGATTTCCTACATGCTTGTGGCTCTACATTATTTTTCCTTGATTGATTTTTATTTTGGGACTCAAGATCACACAAACTTGAAACAAATAATTTATTAATTTATTTTTAAAATATAAACATTTTATAATATAATTTCACTTTTATATATATAGTATATTTTATATATATAGTATTTTGCTTGATTCACTTCTTTGCATTATTTAAAGACTGAATCAATGCACTTTTGAGGTCAAGTATTATAATTATAATTATTAATACCATACAATTACAATATAATTGTGCAAATAAATGATGAATTATCAGACCTTTTACTTCTAGAAATGGTAGAAATGGTCTAAGTTGAATAAATCATGATAATTGACCTGGCTTTAACATTCCCTCATGAATTACGCATTCCCACATACATATTTATATTCTGTGTTTGGATTATTGGTATTTCCAATTCACAATTGGTGATGACAAAAAAATATTCATTTGCTCGACTAATCGCATTGAATCTAAGAAATATTACAATAATCGATTAATTAAATAATTTTTGCAATGAATTTTCGATTATCTTTTAATAAGAATATATTTTCAAAAGTAAATTAATAATTACAAGTTGGGCTTCACATCAATTGACTATACAAAATAATAATTATAATTTTTGCATCTCATTCCAAGAATTAAGAGTAACTTAGCACTAAAGGAGGAACATTTAAGAAGAAAGCTGAGCTCTTCTTAAATGTGTGATGTATCATCTCTTTTCCTATGACAATCAATATTAAGGATATTGATTCCATTAACCGAAGCTCATTTTTCAATACAATTAAATTGAAAAGAAAAACAAAATAATCAATTGCTGTGTATCATATGATTAATCGTGCCATCACTAGTCGCAATGCATTTATTAGCGTCACTCCAATAAAACTCATTGAACCGCATAAAGCTACTAAAACTGACAACGTCAACATCATAAGCGATGGCTACAGCAACGACATCAATAACAACCGCAAAAACATTAAAAATATAACAACAATTAACAACAGTCCACACGCGTCAATAGTGTCAAAATATGCGTACTAAGCTAATTCAGGCTATAAATACAAGGCAAAAATAGAAATCGTGATAATGAGCAGTGTTTAAATAGCACACACAGATGAGCCATCTGCCAGTGCAAATTGTTGGTGCCCCTGAAGAGTATAGATTATTTTCAAGCAACCATATGGAGCGAACTAATCTTTGAATTCGATTTTCTCAAATGAAATAATGCATGGAACACGAACGAATACAAAATGAATTAATAAGGCAAAAGAATTTAAAAGTCATTTCAAAGTAAAGTACGCAAAACAATCTATAATCAATCAATTAATCAAAGGGAGCTCATTCTGTTGATGAGTCGAATAGACGGTTATACTTATCCCAAAGTGATGGGCAACAAGTGAACTGCATCGCATTGCTGTAAATTAAAGTTAAACTTTGTAATTTGTAATTAAAGCTTAGGTTCTGGAAGTGCCTTAAGTGGTGTACTTGGAAAACGAAAACTTTACTAATTACTCGTAGGGAAACTTGCCTGGCTGCAGTTACAAGAGAAACCTTTTAAAGTGGCTGAGAGAATCAATCGAATGGGAATTTCTAGCATTTTTACACACACTCTTCAAAATCTTATGGACCCCTGAAAGTCAAGGATTGAGGGAGAGAAGAATTCAGAAGCTCAATACTCGCCCAAAATGCAATCCTTTCAGTGGCACTTTGAGACGCATTGGCTAAGCAATTACAGCGAAAGGCAAGTCGAGCTATATGCGAGTAATGCCATTTGCGCTAACCGAGTCTGAAATGGATAAGGCAAGCCGAGTGGCAGAGCTAATGGTGGCCTTGGAGCACAACCTCCCGCCCAGCTTCTGCTCGAAATTCGCTTTTCGCCTAACAAATGAAGCAAAAGTTAAACTTTTGGACGCCAGCAGTTTTATTTGATTTATACACAGGTGCACAGGCTGTTGCCTACTGCCAGCTAGCATGGGCGTCAGGATGAAAAATGGCAATCGGCAGTGGCAACGGCAGCGTCAGATGAATCGACCGATAATAAATCAATGAGCGGGGGAAAAAGAGGGCAGCACCATTCACGATGTTCACGATGGTGTGGTTATGCCATTGGCAGCCCACATATTGAACATTTGAATACTTAATTAAGTCAATTATTTTGATGCGGTTGCGCTATAAAATGTTAAACGTCGCAACTTCAACGAATCAATATGCGTCGTGCTCGTCGTTGTCACACGCGGCGTATGTGTAATGTCAACAATTGTGAGCGAACTGGTGGTCGAGCAAACACACCTCAAAACCCTTGACCAAAAAGGTTGGGCAGCTCCGTTTGCCCTGTTTGCTCGCTCTCACATTCAACGCCCGTTATCCTTTTATGTATCCTTGAAACCAAATACATTAGCGTTAAGTGGACGTTCAATATCGCCTTGTCCTGTCTTCTTCTTCTTCCTTCTCTGGGTGGCTAACTGAGTTGACTGTATGCTCCATGAATGTTTGATAAGCAAATATTTTAACCATAATTCCTTATTCATTATTCGATTTTTTATTTATTTTCGTTGATGTTTCACTTTATGGAGAGGAGCGCTTAGTGGGCGTATGAGTAATGCGTTTGATTAGCAGCGATTATATGGAAATACAAAAAAGGGCGCGCAAAATGTTCAAAGTATTCTGTGGTCATAAAAGCCCTCAAATGACCCATAAATATAACGAAGTGGTCACTTGACAGCTATTTTTATCATCCGCAGAGCTTTCAGCACGAATAAGTAGTTGTGCATCGTATAAAGGTTTTGACATTTGATTTCATCACAACTACTAACGTTAATGAGAATATCGTTTACAATTAAGCAACAATTCTTTATAATTAATTTATATTCATTCAATGCAGATCGAACATAACTTTATGTTGTATTTTTAGAATATCACTGACATGGAAGTTATCTTCCCATTAGCTCCACAAATAAAAAAAATCGATAAGCAAGCGTGATTTTGAAGCTAGATACTTTTTGGTACATACATACAATAATAACTACAATTCCTGAAAATTCGGTTACGATCAGATAAAAATTGTGGAATTTATTAGCTGAGGCTGACAATCTAGAATTTGGAATGTAGTACTATATCGAAATACCAAATGTAGCACTGTATTGATGGATTTGTTGGTAGATTATAGTATTTTTTTGGTATATAAATTTGGTTTATCTATAGAATATGGTTTTATTGCAAATAGGTAGCGTACATCTAACATTCCAGCACACTTTGCTGTATTTTTCTTACATTGCAGTAAGAAATGTTGAAAATATTTATTTTGAATTTTTTGACAACACAAATGAACCAAATATTTTGGTCACAACAACTATATGTTGTTGTTGTTAACACACATACGTATAAAATGCTACTATTGGACATATTTTCGATTTCAGAAGTCTTGAACAGATTTATTGTTTTTTTTAATGATTTTTTTAAGTGCTCGTATGTGCTTACTTTACTTTTTTTGTCTAAACTGTTTGATTGTAGAAGTGTATTATATTATTATTATTAGTTGCAATATAAAATAATTACTATATGTGTAGTGGGAATTTTTAAATAGATTATAAGTTTTACATCTTAGCTCTACGAACCCTAGTCAACATAGATACGCTTTTTAACAATTGCATAGCTGAGAACGCCAAAAGAGATTGTTTAAGGTTTTAGCAACATAAAGAAAAGGAATGAAAGAAAAGAAAGATAAAATGCAAAAGTGATTCTCTGAAGAAGATTCCGCCAGAGATCTGTCTATATTAAGAACTAGCCTGAGGCTGAGCTGTAAGTAGCAAAATCAATAAGTGCGAATTTTAGTCGAATGCAGCATTTCCATTAAAAAATCATAGTTTACTTTGCTGTGGGGGATGACTTAGCAAAATCGATTGAAATTTCATTATAACTGAATGTTACTCTAGTGGCAATATCACAGATTGGATTTGACATCCTTAATTAACAATAAAGCTGGTCATTCATTCGATTTATTTGACAATTTTTACTGGTTGTGAAAAATGTTTGATGTTATTATGTACTATAATATAAAGGTGGCTGGTGTTTTTGTTATTACTGTAATTTAACTGTCATTTACATTTTAGTGTTTGCTGTTTTGAATTCGCTTCGAACGCTGCTATTGTCGTTCTCTTTGCTTTTGTTTGTTGTTGGCTTTGTGGACAATAAAAATCGAAATCAATAAAATGAAAATTGATGCTTTCAGGCGTAAAACAAAACGGAAATTGAAATGTGGTTAAATGATGTGTGTGTGTGAGACAGAGAGCGACAGAGAGACTTAAAGAGAGAAAGAGACACACAGGGAGAGAGAGAGAGAGAGAGAGAGAGAGAGAGAGAGAGAGAGAGAGAGAGAGAGAGAGAGAGAGAGAGAGAGAGAGAGAGAGAGAGAGAGAGAGAGAGAGAGAGCTGGCTGCAACTATTTCTACTTGCTGGTAAAGCTCGTACAGTTCAGGGTCGATTTTCTATACTAGATTATATACTCGAGCTCACAGCACATATTGACACGAATTTATAGTTCGATTCTGAACATGTGTTTGTTGATGTCGACCCATTTAATACAATATTCTGCAGTTCAACTACATAAGAAGCAACAGCAACATTAAAATCAGCTGCTTATCAGTTAAGGCAGTCCATAATTGTGTTCAATTAAAAACCAATCACTCACCTCAGCTGTAAACTTTTAACTCTTTCAACACGTACAAACATGGCTAACAAAATTGAAAAAATTAATAATAAAATAAAAACTACACGCGGCGCCACTTAAGCGCCCACAATAGCAACAAAAAGGCAATCATATCTGAGCTAAGCTATCTATACACAAACACATACACGAATATATCATTGATGTGTGTGAATGTGTGTGTATTTGTGTATGTCTATGTCTAAGATAAGATTAAATTTAGCGGCGTCAACTAAAACTAAAACACCGAACAATAAAACTTAAACGAAAATAGTTCTGAATTTCTTTTTTATACCCAACATGCCTTGAAAAGGGTGAATTTTTGTATACCCTCTACCCTTAGGGTAGAAGGGTACTATAACTTTGTGACGGCAGGAAATGTATATAACAGGTAGAAGGAGGCATCTCCGACCCTATGAAGTATATATATTTTTGATTAGGGTCAACAGCCGAGACGATCTAGCCATGTCCGTCTGTCTTTGAATTCCGTTCCAGCATTTTTGGTACACACAATAAGATTCCTGAAAGTTTAGTTGCTATCAGATAAAAATTGTCGAAGTTATTGAAGAAATATTTTTGTCTGGGGGAAAAAAATGTGGCATTGTATCGATGGCATATTTTTAGTATTTTTGGTTTATTTTGAAAATAATACCGCAATATTTTGCTTTTATTCAAAATGGGTAACGGGTATCTTACAGTCGAGCACACTCGGCTGTAACTTTCTTGTTTTCTGTTGACTTACTAAATCCCAAAAAATTGGCCTACTCTCTGGTCGTGAGTATACGCTAAACATATTTATGGGTAGCTGCAAATATATTTGTTAAAACAATAAGTAAGTGTGCTCGACTGTGAGATACACACTTCCCATTTTCTATAAAACCATATATAAAAATATACTTAAAATATACATCAAAAATACTAAAATATACCGAAAGCCATATTTGGTATATCGATATCGATACTATCTTCACAATAGAGTAAAAAAGTAAAAGAGCACAAAAAAATTATAGCACTATCTCTCCGATGGACGGATATGCAGATAACCAGATGAACATGGTTACATCGTCTTAGCTGTTGACACCGATCAAGAATATGTAAGCTTTAGGGTGTCAGATACGACTTCTTCTACCCCTTATATACATACTCAAAGTTTTTATACCCTACGGTAGCGGGTATAAAAATCAAATCATAAGAATTTTGCGAAATATCGATATAGTGGTCGTGATCAAACTGTCAATATTAAAGGCACTGTTGGAGGGCGTGGCAGATTTAATTTGCAACTCTGGCACTGGCAACACTTTGAAATAATTTTCAATATAACATATGTAACAAAAAAATAAAAGTAAAATAAAAACATGTCAAATGCACGCCTCCAATGTTTGGCAAATATGTAGTGTGGTTTTTTTTTTGTAGAAACATTTCAAATTTTCCCCTTTATGCCTTTTCCGTGGGCTGCGACACACAAAATACAGTCGTATTGAAATGTTTACTCAATGTGAGTGCGTAACTTGCATTGGCCAAAAATGGCAAGAAACGTTAAGTGAGCTCCGCTTGACCAATATGACTTATCCCAAGCTCCCACCTCTACTCCCCCAGCCTACGCACGCCTGCTCACACATACTTCGATACATACACATACTCTCAAGATACAGCTACATTTGTTGTGTTTGTTCGCTTATGAATTTATTATAAAGCCAAGACTGGCTGAACTTGCTGCTTGACTGGCTGACTGGCATTACACTTTTTGCACTGAGACTCCAAGCTCGGTCGATTCTTGATGTTGCTGCTCTCTTTAACATGACGCTCACGTTGATTTGAGAAATACGTTTGTATATAAGAAATGTCGCGCAAAAATTTTATTGTATAAATTGCTGTTGTTGTATCTTTGTCACGCACAGTGGGCATATTTTTGTGTTTGTTTGTAATCGAAAATGATTGCACGCTGAGTTTTTTAGTTTGCACTGCCAGCATATTTTAAAATAGTTTTTATACATGAAAAACTATATTTTTGTTTACGCTTTTTAATAATTTGTTGATTTCGACATTTTTTAAGAACTTTTATCAACACGAAGTACATATTTTTATATTTCTATTTTCTTTAAAAAGTACTTTAGAACAGTCAGATACAGAAGAGTCTAACTAGTAATTATTAGTAGGATAATTTTGCGAAAAAAGTTTGTACTGTGAACTTTTTAGGGTCAAACAATATTGCCAGCATTTTGCCCATTTTAAATGATTATCATCATACCGTAGGCTTCACAATTCAGCTATGTCTGTGTGTTCACTGAACATGTGAACAAATTTCATTGTGGCTCAGATCGAGAGTGAATACAAAGTACATGTAATTATGGTAGCGGGTTCAATTTGAGCTCATAAAATATATAAATAATGCGTATAGTATTCTATAAATGTCACTCCATAAATAAATTTGTTGTTCTTGTTTTTTGGGACTTTAAGTTGAAGAATCAAAATTAAAATAGAAAATCATTTTTGAATGGGCGCACGTGCTCACAACGCTTAATAAGCGTAAAATATAAAATTTGCCGAATGTTGAACATTCTTTAAATAACCTTACTCAGAGATAAATAATGAATGACAAAATAAAATACTCTTTCCACAGTATATTACTTCGTAATATAATTATTTTTAAGTTTCTAATGACTGAGATCGATGATCTATTAGTTTCTTTTTTTTCTAGTTTTATTTTCTATAATTTTTGGACGAATTCTCTCATAGGCTATTTATGATATGTTTTATTATCTATTGAGTGTTAATTATGTCACAATAAGTTGTAAAACGTTGAGCTATTGCAGCAATAATTTTGCTGATCGAATGCCTCCTTGGTATTAGGCAGATCCAGCATGGCTTTATTAATTAAATAAATTAGTATTTTAAATTGACAATCATTGTTCTGTTCTCTCAATTTGGTTGTGGAAGATGATTATAAATCTAGAAGAATGTTGTATCTAATTTTCTAGACGCTGATAAGATTAATTTGGTTTGCTATTATCGTAAGCAGTTGAGTTCTTTGTACACAGTCAATTCATCAAGCTAACTGCTATTGACCTCAACCCGTATGGTTAAATCTTCACACACTCAATGATAAGGCTAATCAAATGCTTATTGATTAACTGCAGCGAAGCAAGAGGCGTTCGAATACAAGTAGAACGAGTATAAAGAATGCTATTTATATTCATTAATTTATCAATCGCTTCACTTGACATCGTGCACACTGCTAACTTAGTGAGCAGTTTAGTAGTTTGGGTACACTCATAACTCACTTCGACCCGTTTTGGCACTCAAGTGCCTGCTACTAAATAACAAATTACACTACAAATATGTGTGGTATACATATATACATACTTACTTACAGATCAAAAAGTCTTCCCTATGCGACTCCCCAGCACTGCACTTTACGAATACACAACCCGCTGTGGCATCACGTTGAGTCTGCTTCAGAACTCAAAGTTGAACGACTGTAACTATTGCAGTTGAGTTTTGCTATATTTTGTAAGAGAATCTTACTTAATGAAGAGATACTTTGCCATACTTCAGTCTTGTGGTTTTATGCAGCAAATGCAAAAACCGTTTGGTTTATTACCCGTTTAGTTCGTTTATTGTTTCCATTGTTATAGTCAAGTGCATTTTCGATGAGAATAACATATACCGAACTCTTCTTTTAATGGCTCGTACATGCGAGTGCGTATACTTTATTAATTGATGTTACTCATACGTTGAGTGTGCTGATGCCAAGCTAAGAGCAACAACAGTAGATGACTGGCAATTGACATTTGACTTAATTAGATTTAAGATAAATGACGCTGACGTTAAGTTGCCGTTCAGGTAGCAAATAGCTTTATTACATTTCATTAAAATTGTTATTCACTTGTATTTAACCCATAACTGTAGCTAATCATGAAACTAGCTTCAGCATGAAAATTTTGCGAATTTCAGTGGTTCTTTTGAACATATATGTATATCCTAAAATAAAATTCGATACTTCCATTTAAATATATACATATATCATCGGATTGTAATATATTTGCACCTTTAAGCTAATGCATCATGCTGTAATAACTGTTCGACCCTATCAATCAAATACGCCTTGAGCCACATTACTTGCTAAAATTTCTATACAACTCACACGTAATGAAAGTTAAGTCAGTTCTAAAACTGTCATAGATTTCCATCCAACTTAACTGATGCCATTCTGACATGCAAAAATATATAAATATACTCGGGAAGAAGCAATAAATATTGATTTGACACTACAATCTTTTTACTTTAGGCTCAATGACGGTACAATATTAGGTTAGGTTAGGTAGGACCGGCTGCCCCTGTACGGGGCAAAGCATAGACCAGTGGAGGTCCGTAGCTGTACCGGTAGCTTATCTACGTCTCAGAAATCGCGCAGTATGGATGCATTTTTGGCAAAAGCCAGCAGCATCCTAGGAGATAGCCGTGAGACGTCCCGAAGATCGTTGTGGCACGGCGAATTAAGGTATTTCAACCGGAGTCGGGATAACGCTGGGCATCTACAGAGAAGATGCTCAAGTGTCTCCTTAACCCCGGGTTCGTTGCATTTCCTGCACTGATCACTGTTCGTGATGCCCAGCTTTACAGCATGGACAGCTGACAGACAGTGGCCAGTTAAAATGCCTAGCATTAGCCTGCAGTCTTTCCTTGAAAGCTGCATGACGAATTTGGTTAAGTTTTTGTTAGTAGAGGCACACATCAGCCTTGCAGTTTTGCACGAGTTGGCATTACGCCAGCTCGCGTCCCACTGAAGTCTAGAGCGCACCTCAATTTCATTGCCTAGAGTTCGCAGGGGTATCGGAACATTGCACATGTTACCGACATCGAGCCCTACTCCCTCTTTGGCGAGAGTGTCTGCGATCTCGTTGCCATCGATGCCCTGGTGGCTTGGGATCCAATAGATACGCACGACCGCAGATGCGTTCAGCGACTCTATTGCTCTTCTGCTGTCCAGGACAACTTTGGACTTGACCACATCAGAGTGCATTGATCTTATTGCAGCCTGGCTGTCAACAAAGATGTTAATAGAGGTGTGATCACGCTGTAAACCCCGAGCCAATTCGGCAGCCTTTCCAATGGCAAAAACTTCCGCCTGGAAGATGCTGCAATGGTCTGGGAGTTTATAGGATTGTTTGGAGACCGGGTCCGGGCAGTATACGGCCGCTCCGACACCATCATCCATCTTCGAACCGTCGGTGAAGAGGTTGAGGGCTTCGGGAATGCATAACCCTTCCCGCCAGCACTCCGGTTCCAAGAATATAGTGTTAATATGGTCAGTACTGGTAAGGGGGATAGTATAGTCCAAGTCTCTACTAGTCTCCCTACCAATGGCGCTGTGACCATAGCCTAGCAGACCCAAATTGCCAGTTGCGGCAATCCGTAGGGACGATTTTGCGGCTATGGATTGCGCGTATAGGTTTAATGGTTCGACACCAGCTATTACCTCGAGGGCTTTAGTTGGCGTCGACCTGAGAGCGCCTGTGATACACAGTAGCGCTTGACGCTGTGTCCTTTCCATGATGGATAGGTACGTCCTTTTTTCAGTGGCCTGCCACCACACTAGAACACCGTAGGTGAGGATAGGGCGAACAACTGAGATGTATATCCACCACATTAGATTAGGAGAGAGGCCCCAAGTGCAACTAAGCATCTTTTTCGCCATGTACAAGGCTCCGGTGGCCTTCTTCACCCTTTCTAACACATTGAGCTTCCATGTCAGTTTGCTGTCGAGGACCACACCTAGGTATTTTACTGCTAGGCTCGGCTTTAGCATAGTGCAGCCTATTTTTGGGGGGGACCACGCAGGTACCTTATACCTCTTCGTGAAGAGGATAAGGTCCGTTTTATCCGCGTTAATGCTGAGCCCGGCTGATTCGGCCCATGCTTTAACTTCCCGCAAAGTAAGTTCCATTACGGAACTAAGGGTGGTTGGGCATTTCCCAGTTATCAAAATGCTTATGTCGTCAGCATAGGCAATTAACTTGGGGGCCCGTCTAGTAAATTTAAGAAGTAGGCTATTTACGACCAAATTCCAAAGGAGAGGCGAGAGAACCCCACCCTGGGGAGTGCCACCTCGCACTACCTTTGTAATGGCCGCATCGCCCCACGTAGCCACCACCCGCCTGTCACAAAGAAGGCGGTTGACCCATCTGTGGATCGCTGGTGCCGTGTTAATTGAGGTAAGGCCCTTCATAATAGCATCAGTGGTGACGTTATTGAAGGCGCCTGAAATGTCAAGAAATGCACCCAAGGCATATTCTTTATAGTGGTCTGCTTTTTCGATGGAGGCTACTAGAGCATGGAGAGCAGTCTCAATGGACTTGCCCTTTGTATACGCATGCTGATTTGCTTCTGATGTGCAAATCAAGTAGCTTTTCCAATGTTTTTAGCAAGAAAGAGGTTAGGCTGATAGGCCGAAAGTCATTTGGGACCACATGACTGCATTTGCCCGCCTTGGGCAGGAAAATGACTTTCGAGGTCCTCCAAAGAGTGGGGATATGACCCCATGCGAGGCACGCCGAATAGATACCCGATAGCCACGGAACAATCGTGGGCTTGCTGGCTTGCAGCATTGCTGGCGAAAGTCCATCGAGACCGGGCGACCTGACCTTCGCAAAGGAGTCGATAGCCCAAATTATTTTGTTATCTGTAATTAGACCGGCAGGGGGTCTCATAGCTGGGAGACTAGGAAAGAGCTGCCAGTCACTGTTCCCTATTCCAATACATCCCGGGAAATGAGTTGAGAGCAGTGCTTCCAGAGTTTCAGCACTGCTCTCCGTCCACGCTCCATCGCCCGACTTGAGCAGACTGGGACTGGAAGCCTGCTTGGACAGCAGCTTCCTCAGTCTGGAGGTGTCTTTGATGTTATCCAGGTCCGAGCAAAAGGTTCTCCATGAAGACCTTTTGGATGATCGGATCATCTTCTTGTACGACTTCAGGAGAGACCTATACTCGTCCCAGACATATTCGTTGTCCGCCTTCTTAGCAAGTTGAAACATGCTAGTAAGCTCCCCACGTAGCGATGAGAGATCTGGGTTCCACCAGGGTGGCTTCGATCTTCTCGTCGGTCTTGAGAGTCTACAAGATTGGCGAAACGCTGAAAGTAGTCCTGCTGAAAGGACATTGACAGTAGTTTCTAGGTCCTGTACCGAGTTGATATTACCCGGCGAACCAAGAGACTTGGAAACAAGGCTAGAGAATTTCGCCCAGTTCGTGTTACGGGGATTTCTGAACGGCTGAGCCGCAGGTACCCTGTTAAAAGGAATGGTAAATTGAATGTACTTATGGTCCGAGAAGGAGGGTCTATCCAGGACCCTCCACTCTTCAACATTGGTACACTCAGTTGAAATCGTTAAGTCCAGCACATTACTGGAGGTGGGACCTACATAGGTAGATACCTCACCCCTGTTGGCTAGTCTAAGCTTATGGTTAAGGATAAAATCAAGAACTGACTCACCCCTGTCGTTGATGTCGGGACTTCCCCAGACGCTATGGTGGGCGTTGGCGTCCGTTCCGATAATAATATGCTTCTTGGAGGAGCAGACCATGTCCACCAGCCTCCGCAGCTCGTCAGGTGGAGCCGGCTTGTCGTGGGCCATATAACAGGATGCCAGCAGCAAACATCCTTCACGGCTCTCCAGCACCACCACGGTTAGATCGTCATTGCTGTAATTAGGTAGTAGATGAGCTTTTAGCCCCTTCTTTACAAGGATGGCAGTTCTCGATCTGCTTACCAATGTCGGGACGTATAAATCATAGTTAGGCGACTTCAGTCCAGCCACCGTGTTGCCCGACGCTATCCACGGTTCTTGGACCAAAGCCGCGTAGGCGGACACTTCCTCCAGGGCAAGGAGTAGCTCCGCCGAAGCCGTTTTGGATTTATGGATGTTGAGTTGCAGCACACTCATTAGAGGTTAGCAAACTCGCGGGGGCCCGTCTGCATGGACAGTTCCTCCCCACCTCCTCCGTCTTGTCAGTCAGGCTGAGGTTCTGGGTGGCGTCGGTCACGCTCTCGAGACCGAGATCTGCCTCAACCTCCCCTAACCTCAGCGTGTGTGTGTCCTGGTCGTTGGGATGACGTTTTTGAGGCGAAGGTACACGCTCCCTAAGCCCCACGCCATCTTCCCATTGCGCTTGTATAGCAGATCCTCGGCCTCCTTGTTGATCTGAACGATCACGTGCTGCCCACCACTGGGTAAAGGTTCATCAACCTTCAGCACGGACCAATCACTCGTCGGTATGGCCGGGTTCTGCTTTTTAAGCAGCTGAAGCGCCCGCTCTCCCTGAACAACTATTGGGAAAAGGACTTTCGCCTTCGGCATGGACGGAATATTATTCCTGTCCACCACGTCCAGCTTGGCCCCTCCCACAGCCCGTCCAGTTTGGGTACGGTCGCTTGCAGCCACTGCAATGTTGGGTCGTCCTTGCATGTCAGGATCTTGACACCATTCAGCCAGCCAGTGCCTTCGAATGTAGGCATTGGACTGTCTGGGACATTCTCCATCCTGACAAACAGTGCGTCGACCAGCTTACTATGGGTCAACCGCCACCGCTCTGCAGACATTTTCCCGTTAGGGTCCCCTCTGTCTACGAGAGCAACGGCGAGATGCCGCCTGGCAGTTTCAGCAACCGTTGCTCTCTGTTTCGTCTTGTTCGAGTCCGTGTTGGTGGAGCCAGGTGCTCGCAGCTTCTTGCTCACTGGAGCCCCTTGCTTGGGACTCTCAGCGGACCGTTGGCGCTTGCTTGCCATGGACTCCACCTTGTTGTTGGCAGGGCCGGTAGAACCGGTCTGCACTTTAGTGTCTTTTGGAAGGGGGCTAAGTTGGTTATCCCGCATCCACGTGTTGGCCCAGGCAAGCCTCTCCTGGTCCTTGACGGACAGGTTAGCTACGCCACTAAGCCTTGCGTGAATACGGGTCGCCGCCCTATTTTTGGCCTTCTCCTTCAGCCCCCCCGTGCCCCGCTGCGCAACCTTGGAGGGGTGACTGAAGAGGAAGACGTTCCCCCTCCACCGTAGAAGTTGGCGCAGCGCTCTTTTGGTCCGTGTCGGTTAAGACCACAGCACCCGCGCGCACCAACCTCGAATTTTTTGTGGCAGTGTTGTTACAACTGGTACGGCCTGCTCCCGCCGCCTCAGAGGTGTGACCGCTGGCGACACGCAGAGAGGATCTCTCCCCCCCGTGCCCGCCGGTGGTAGCAGTCACGCCTTCCACCGACGTTTGGGCTGACATCCCAGCCCGGGTTGAATAGTTTAATGAGTCCATTCCGAGACCATAGTTGGCTAATTTTGTTCTTGGGAGCCCCCCATAGCGTTTTCAGTCTTACCGCCAGACACCTCGTACCATGGATTCTGCTACTTATCTTCAGGCAGATGCCCGAAAGATAAGGAACAGAGTCCTCAGCTAGGATCTGCAGTTCCTGAAATATCGACGTATAGTAGAGATCTGCTACCCGTTGACACTGAGGTAATACAGATCCTACCCAGCCAGCACCCTCGGGGAGGGTTCAGCAGAGGATTTTTGCCAGCCGACGGTACAATATTATAAGACAAAGTTTTTTAGTTAACCAACAATAATTTAAAAAGAGTTTTTTATTTAATTATTTTATGTTGCTTAGCATTTCAATATATTTGAAAAAATTGTTATATTGTTATATAAAAATATGATATAAAATATTATCCCAGAATGCGAAGAGATTCGCAGGTTTGTCTATTTCGACGTTTGCCTTTGATTTATATTTTTATTCTACTTTGCTTTTCGACACGCTACTTTATGTAAGCATTAAAACTAGCGCCTCTCGCAAAAGCAACGACTGTAGATACCCATAGATACAGATACATAGACACAATGTTGTCGAGCAATGTTTGTAGTTGTTATTTGTTGTTGCTGTTGTTGTTACTGCTGCTATCGGCGTTAGCAATTTGTGCATATTTGTTACAAGGTCAATTTGTCTGATTGTAAAAGTGCGAAAAAAACGAATAAAATCTGGTATGATTTGCCTAATTTTATGGACACATGAGTGGGAAGAGTTCAAATAGAATATATGTATTTAAAAATAATATTTTAATATTGTCAACATTGTATCAGTTTTGCATTTTCAAATTATCTAGGTATTTTACATTTCGTTCAAATTAATTTAACCTGCTAACAAAATGTAGCTCGAGTTCTTGACTCTTGGATGATTCGATGCTGTGATGCTGTGATGTTGCCAACAGCTGCAGCCATTTGGTTGCCAGCCTTCCCTCATCATTCCTCTTTCTCTGGCAACACAATAACAACAGCAAAAATGTACAAATTGAATTTGCTGTCAGCTGCCAGGATGGATGACTGACGCAAATGACTTCTCTGTCGTCTGTCCCGTTGTCGCTCTATCAGTCTATCCGTCTGCCCGACAGTGTCTCAGACTTTTCGGTAAAATTAATTCGTGTGGTCGAATACGTCGTTTCGGGCCAAACTAAGTGCACAGTGACCATGATGCAAAACGTTTTTCGATGACGTGATGTGGCCTAGGCCTCTGCCTCAGCCTCAGCCTCTGTTTCGGCCCCGCCAGCGGTCAGTGGAAAATTACATTTCCCCTTTACACACATTTCACTCGACAGTGCCTAATTTACCTATTAGGAGGCAATTGCAAACGGCAGCAGCAATCACAGTTAAGTTTGTATCTCTTAACATAGTACTTACTATATATATTTATCTTATATTAAAGCAGTGTGTGGGCAGCTGTCTTTGTTACCAATGACATAACTCAATGCAGTGTCTTTCTCTCCGTTGCCCTCTCTATCTATAATAAAAACACAATTACGCACGATAAGCGTAAAATACAAACATACGAGAGCATGTAAGCAACCATGTGAATGTGAAAGCTCTTGTAATTTTCCCAAGTCATAGCCAACAATCGATAGTAATTACACGTCAAGGACATTGACCATGCTTCAAGTCAAACTACACAGCACATAATATAGATATCAGTCGTCACAAGCAACCGATGTGGCATTCACTGATAAAAGAACATGCTCAGGATGTAGAAGCAGTATGTCATGTCATAAAACAGAAGGAAATATCCTTAATACCTATATTTAATTAAATGGTATTGTGCGAATAATTAAGTTAAGCTATGGTAAACTTTAATTAATAATTATTATGATATTGACTAAATTGTTTTGCCCAAGCTACATTAGTTTGACAACACTCGATTGTAGTATGCAGATCAAGTTCATTTTAGATTTTTGGCACTCCCAATGTGACTCACAAGAATTTAAAACAAGTAAGAAAGTAACAGTCGAATGTGCTTGAACTTAAGATGCCCGCTACCCACTTATAAATCAAAATCAATGTAGTATTATTTTTAAAATATACCAAATTAATATAACACAAAGTTAAAAAATTATATCGAAGGATATATTTGGTATATCGGCATACTATTACATAGAGTAAAAATATATCAGAGTCCATGCACAGGCAATGGACTTTCGGCATATGAAATTACTTCTTAAATAACTTTTACAATTTATCTGATTGCAACCAAATTGTTATGAATCCTAAATATTCATACTAATATAGTATGTGTTAAAAAAAATCTAAAAAAAACTTAATATGCGTGCAAAATTAACAAGTGCTGTCGAAAAAGAATTATATCTCTATCTCTTATAGTCTCTGTTTCGGCTATTGGGTTTACCTGCCTTGGCCGAAAATCTGATAATTTTTGTTCAACATATATCTTTTGGAATATTTTAATATTTATTTGGTATAATAATTTGTTATATTTTAATACTTTAATTTAATTTTGTATTTAGCTTTCTTACTTGCTTAAATTTCAATTTGTAGATGGCACAACTAAAAGATCTAAAAATAAACATAATCAAATGAGAAGGCCGGGTAGAATAATTAAGTTGACTTCTATAATGCGAAGAAATTCCTTTCCTCAATAGTTATTAAAATCGGGCCTACTTCCATTCCATGAAGGATATCTTAAATATAAAATATAACATATGTTTTTTGAATTTATTCATTCTTTTCCTTTACAGAACATTGTGACATACATGTGTGCAACTTGTGTAAAACATCAGTTACGAAATAATCGGACTGCTTTATATTCGAATTTTGCAGATTTTTAAGTAGGCATTCCACCCCCATTGATTTTGATAAGTTTTATTTCTAAGAAAAGCTTTCGGCTAAAATGAAATTTGACCGTCATGTTTTACAATTTACGATGCCAACCATATTGGCGATGAGGAGAATGGGGTTAGAATATAATTTTGAGGTCAGTAAATCACATTCTCAAAAGAGCGAAAGAGAATGAATCGTAAGGATACAAAAACAACTCAAATCACTTGCCAAAAATTGAAAATAGCAAATTGTAAAAATACGTACTTAAAAAAAAACTCAGGCAATCAAACTGTGGCAAGAGGCCATGACGCAGAGTAAGCTGGGAAACTGCAACCACAGCTGGCGGAGACCAAGGTAAGCCAAACAACGAAAAGGTTAAAGCCAGCTGACGTTGCAAAGCAGTCCAAAGAGGCTGCAAGGACAACACAACCAGGACAATAGCTCAGCTCGAAAGCTGCTCAGCAGAAATCGGATTGTTCATTCAGAACAGTGAAATTCGACTCAGGCATCAGTTGCTCCATATGCGATTGCGGACGAAAAGAAGTCCTTTCTTAGTCCTGTAGATAAGTTCATTTATTTTGCTTTGCTGTGGATGCTTTAAAGTTTGCAAAACTGTGTTAAACCAGAGCAAATACACAGAGACACAGGCAGCACACTGTCGCCGCAGGCTCGACTAATCTACGGCACGTGCTGACCAAACAACAAGATTCAGATAAACAAACGATGGTTGAACCTTCCAAGTTATGGAAATGTTATAAATATCTTAGAAGCCATAAGAGTCGACTTCAAAATACCTCGTCGTAGACAATAGCATAATTTGGTAATCATGTCAGAAATCAGAACGACCTATAAATAAATCTCTTATCTGATACGATATTGCATTGCTCGTTATAATTAAATATTATATTATATATATAAGAAATTTTGTGTTTATAATTTTCTTAGAACGTACATTTATATAATTCTTTACAATCAATGTTAAAGCAGTGGTCACTTAAAGAAAACGTCAGCACTGAGGCTGATATAGAAATAAAAAAAAGCTTGAAAGGGTTGTGATTGGCTTGGAGCCCTGGACATGGCCATACGCCTGGTGAGCGATAAATTATGCGCAATTTGTGGCAAAAAATAGAAATAAGCCAATCAAAAAGGAATTGATAAAAATGGTAACAAATTGGCACGAATAAGAAATAAAGTAAAAGCAAAGAGAAACAGTTGAATTTCCATTTTCAATTTGGAAAAAGGTCAACAGCTGGTTTGAGGACTCAAACAATCAGAAGGCGGTCTATAACTTCGATTCCGAACTTATCAGTTATATAAAAAATGAAAATATATCTAATGTGTTGGGAAATTTTTAATTAAAACTTTAAAGACAGAGTCACTATTATCTGTCCTATTTGGAAAATGATTGCAATGGCTTTAAACAACGCTGTACATGCAGCACGCAACTCAACTGAAATATAAATGATACCTGCCATATTTCTCACGCAATATCTTGACCGCAAAATGATATTTTCATTTAATATTTTGACAGCAGCACAAAAGGAAGTGAAATGCTAAAATAGTTACTTCACACCAGTCTGGCAGATGCTTAAAGAACAAGTTGGCATTGGCAGCCGAGGAATACGAAGTGTTGACGGAATTTTAAACATTTAAATTGAATCTTTAAAGCAGTGGCAATATATGAGCTTAAGCTCAAATAATATTTGTAAGGCTAGTATCGCTTTCAGCTTTTGAGGCAATTGTGCAATTTTAAATTTCACACTTTGTCAGTTCGCTCAACGAAGGTAACTTAATCCAATATTCGCTTAGCCTCCTCTTCGGCACTCTTGATGCCTTTCGACTCCCGCCAGCTCAAATCAATTTGCCATATCATTTGCAGAGCAGGCGCATAGCCAAGCCAAGCCAAGCTGTCTACTGACTCATTTCACTTTTCCTTTGCCCCATTTTTGGCCTCCGATTGGGGCAGCTGGTGGCAGGCTACATTTTGGCCTTTATGGCTTTTCAATATGTTTGCTGCACATTTCAAGGCAAAATGCCTGCAAGAGTGTGTAAGTGTGGAGGGGTTTGCCATTTACCCAGATGGCTATTTGCAGCATGCTTTGTCTATGAAGTTCAAGGACAATTACAATCGCTAATGAACGAAGTGCTTTCATTTTGTTTTATGTTATTTTCATATATTCCTTGTTGGGCACTTTTTTATGTATTACGTCGCAGCCTGAAAGTAGGCAACAAAAGTTTACGTTAATTTGCTACTGCGGACAAGAACGCAGAAAACCCTAAAAATAACATCGAAATCAACGACGCAACATTTTATGAAGCACTTCAGAAGCAGACGCTGTCTTTCCTTTATTTCTCTTCTCCCTGCCCCTTAGGAGCAGAAAAGCAGCTGCGTCAAATGAGGCAGGCAGATTTGGATCCAAGCAACACGACACGATTTCATCCACCTTTAGCAAGTGGCAAAAACAAGTAACATCGTTTGCCGCGGAAATGCAGCTAGGTTAAAAAGGAAGAAATCTGCTGCGCAAATGCGCATTTAATTGCGCACTCAATAGGAAGTCCCAAAACGGCGGTCAGGGTGAAGGGAGAAGAGGACTGGGGGATTTGGACAAACAGAACCAACGTCAACAAAAGCCTTAACAGCTGTGCGACACGACTTCACTTTCCCATTCTTTGGGATTTCTATTTCAAAAGTAAAAATTGTCTTTTATAATATACAATGAAATAGACAACAGAAAGTACGAGGGTGGGCTGATAAATAGTCGGCCTAACAAAGAAACAAATTTTTAAAAATTCGTAAGTATTTTATTCGATTAGTGTTTTCTATCAGCCGATTACTGTGAAAGTTTCATACGGTTTTATCAACACTGGTAATTTTGGCGGGACTTTTAGCGCATTCACTTTTGCATTGTCGTCAACATGAATAAAATCGAATATCGTGCTGTCATAAGATTTCTGTTTTTAAAAGAAATCCAACGACGATATTAAAATGAGTTAGACAAAGTTTATAAAGATTCAGCTCCATCGTTTTCAACAATAAAATATTGGACTGCTGAATTTAAACGCGGGCGGACAAGCATTTTTCACGATGATCGCCCGGGTCGTCCTAGAGAGGTGACAACACCAGAAATTGTGGATAAAGTCCATGGAATGATATTGGATGATCGCCGAATCAAGCTGCGAGAAAATGCTCTAAACATTTCGGGAACGCGTTGGAAACATTTTACACGAATTTTACACATGAAAAAGATGGGTGCCGCGATTGAACAATGGAAAATAAGCGCAATCGCTTGCACATTGCGAAGGAGAGTTTGGCATTGCTTAACGCAAACAAACACGAATTTTTCGTCGTTTTGTGACTGTTGACGAAACCTAGATTCATCACCATACACCAGAGAGTAAGGAACAGTCAAAGCAATGGATTTCAACTGGAGAAACGGCACCGAAAAGGCAAAGATCGGTTTGTCGGCCAACAAGGTGATGGCAACGGTTTTCTGGGATGCCCGAGGTGTAATTCATGTGGATTATCTGGAAAAGGCAGAACAATTACGGGAGAATACTATTCCAATCTCTTGGGACGATTTGATTCGGAGCTGAAGAAAAATAGCCGCACATGGCGAAGAAAAAAGTTTTGTTTCACCAGGACAATGCTCCCGCTCACAAGAGCGTTTTCGCCATGTCGAAATTGTGTGAATTGCACTACGAAATTCTACCCCATCCACCCTATTCTCCAGATTTAGCACCCTGTGACTATTATTTATTTCCAAACTTAAAAAATGGCTTGGGGTAAGAAATTTCATTCAAATGAACAGGTAATCTGTGAAAAAACGCCTATTTTGAAGACCTGGACTAATCCTATTTTATGGAAGGTATTAGGAAACTGGAGGATCGGTGGTCCAAGTGCATACGTCTAAAAGAGATTATGTTGAGAAATAAAAAGCAAAATTAAAAAACGTATTTTCTTTGTAAGGCCGAATATTTATCAGCCCACCCTCGTATATTCAACAACGCGTCGCTGTGAATTTTGATAGTCAGTCCAAAAACATAAAAAATATAATGTTAAAAAGTGTATGAACGTAAGTAAATATTTATTGTTAACAATTAAATTCAATTCAATTCAATTAGGAATTGTTCATCTTTTGGATTAAATTTTAAAATATTTCCATTCCTAAATTCAATAAATGGCCATGTAATCATGTTTCAAGGTTTTTTCTTGAATTTATCATTCTATTTTCTACGCACTAATCTCTTGACACATGACATAGGGACTATAATTTCACCTCCTTGTGGCGAACAAGACTAGAGTGTTTTTGATTGTTTTCGCATTTTCTCTTGTTTCAACAGCTTCGCAGTCTAATGATTATTTGGAGTTCGGTTTCAGGAAGCAAATCACATGGTATACCAAGGAACTGAACTTAACATGCAGCAAAAATGCATATGTCGAAACTACGGCAACCTTTTAAAGGTAAATTGAAAAAAAAAAATAATTAAAATTACATTTTTTACACTTGCCTACCATAGGGTAGAAGGGTATTATTACTTTGCGCCTCCAGGAAATGAATGTAACAGGCAGAAGGAGGCATCTCCGAACCAATAAAGTATATAAATTAAATATTTTTGCGGTATATTAATTTCGTATATTTTAAGAAAAATACCCCATTGTTTTGCTCTTATTCAAAATTGGTAGCGGGTATTCGAAAAACATATATTGAGAATTGATATGTAATAATAATGAACAAATATTTTTTAAATATATTCTACGACGAATGTATGGAAAACATAGACTCTTAAATGTGCATCAGCTTTTGCAGAATTGGAGAATTATACTGCGTAGTATTAAGGGAGGATAAAGAGGAAGAAGCGTATTGACGATTGGGGAAATTTTTTGATGTTGTTATTGTTGTTGTATTGGCTTTGAGCAAGCAACGTCAACAAAATGTTTCAGCTTGGATGAACTTGTGGAGCTTCCCTTGTTCAGTTGCGCAGCCTGTTGCATGTTATGTTGCAACGTGTTAGCAGCAAAGTAAACTAAGAGACCCACCCACCATCCTTCGTCACCTACTCCATCATCATCATCGTTGTCGTTGTCGTTGCCGTTTTCGTTGTCGGCGTCAATCCGTTCGCCCAGAAGGGGCAGGCTGCAATGCGCTTGACAAACGCTACCATTGACGTCATTAGAGTTAACCTGTGGCAATGTACTGCAACATGGGCTCAGGTGACCAAAAGGCACAAGGCTGGAGGAGGTGGGGCAACTCAGTTCAGTTGCCTGAGTTGGCAGCTTCGCTGAGTTTGGTTTGGGTGCGAGTCCCTGCTTGGGTTTGGGCCTTGCAAAATGCTTTTGAGGCTTAACTCAGCGAACCAGTTGCCAGTCGAATGGAGCCATCGAAGCGTGCCAAGGACATGCGTGTGCCCTGCCTCTCACATCTCAGCTAACACAAAATATTGGCACTCTGCCTTGCCCCTGGTTCTGTGGCTCCTGATCCTCATCCTGGAGCTGGTCCTTTTGCTGGCCCTGTCCATTGTTGTCAGCATCAGCAACAGAGTCGGCGTCAGTCGTCAATCTACTTTTTCGATGGGTTTTGCATAGCCACTGCATTCGCTATTGTTTTTGTTAGTATTGTTGTTATTGGTTTTCATTCGCACAACAATCGCAAGACAAATGCGTTGTTGTCTCGCTGGCCAAACACACAAAAACAAACATAAAAACAACCAAATAAAATCGGGGATAGAGGAATGTTGGTCAGCAATGGCCGAGGTAGCTGATTGATTATAAATTCGTTAGTGTTTGTTTTGTTGGGTTGTAATAGTAACGATCCTTTGCCCTTCACAGCGACAGCTAAGGGAATTTAAAATGTTTTTAGTTAAGCTTAGCTTATAGTTGTCACACTCTTTAGATTACTATGAACTTGTTTTTATACCCGCTACCCATAGGGTAGAAGGGTATTATATATATATTATATATATTATATTATATATTCCGGCAGGAAATGTATGTAGCAGGTAGAAGGAGGCATCTCCGACCCTATAAAGTATATATATGGGCATTTCCAAAATCGCGCACGGGACATTCGTACGCGTTCAGAGTAAAAACACGGCAAAAAGGAAACGTTTTTTTTTTCAACTGAAACGCTTAATGTACAGCATTTTATTAGCTCTTTCATTGGTGCAAAGATTGATGATGGGTATTTTTTCATTTAGAAGATAATTGCAGAAGTCAAGTGATTCGCACGGGACACAAAACGGAAGTGGTTTAAGAGGTCAACCAATTCAAACGCAAATTTCAGCTAATCCAGAGGCAATATTTTAATGCAACTAATTTTAAATTTTTGTGCATTGCTGCCTCATTAAGAAGATTATAATTTTTTTCAAAAACGACTTGTATTTTTTTTTTAATTCAATTTGAAGTAAATTCGCACGGGACATCGCGCACGGGACATTTTTTACCACCACTATTTTTACACCCGCTACCCATAGGGTAGAAGGGTATTATAACTTTGTGCCGACAGGAAATGTATGTAACAGGTAGAAAGAGGCATCTCCGACCCCATAAAGTATATATATTCATGATCAGCGTCAACAGGTGAGACGATCTAGCCATGTCCGTCTGTCCGTCTGTGTGTCTGTCCGTATGAACACCTACATATCACAGACTATAAGAGATAGAGCTATATTTTTTTCGACAGCATTTGTTATGTTTGCACGCAGATCAAGTTTGTTTCAAATTTTTGCCACGCCCACTTCCGCCCCCGCAAATCAAAAAAGTTGAATAACAATCGTAATTTTATAGCTGGAGTTGCGTATTCTGGTATATAGAATAATAACTATAATAGTTATGATTCCTAAAAATTTGGTTGCGATCAGACTAAGATTGTGGAAGTTATTAAAGAAATACTTTTGTATGGGCAAAAACACCTACATACTTACTATGGGTCTGAGTTTCTTTGGCTGACAATCTGGTATATTGTGCCGTCTAGGGTATATTTTGAATGCGGTACTATATCGATATACCATATATACCAGTTGGTATATTTTTTAGTATTTTTGTTGAATATTTGGTATATTTTGAGAATAATACCGCAAAATATATTGCTTTTTTCAAAATGGGTAGCGGGTATCTCACAGTCGAGCACACTCGACTGTAGCCATCCTTGAAGCTTTAAAAATAGTTCAAAAAAGAAGAGGAAAATTCTTTATCTGCTCCGACTCCCTTTCATCCATAAACTCCATCCGCAACATCAACAACAATAATCTATATCCCTCAACTATCAGAACCCTATTGACCAAATCCGCCCCCAAACTAAAAATACTATGGATACCAAGTCATTGTGGAATTGTAGGCAACGAACTAGCCGACAATGCGGCTAAAAACACATTAAAAATGCCCCTACACTACACTCCCAACCTTAACACAACAGACATTAACAGATTCCTTTCTACAGAGCTAAACAACAAAATAAAACATAACATATTACTCTGCAACACATGGTACCAACAACTCAACACCAACCAAATACACACAAACACCTACTTAAAAAATGTAAATCAAATCAATATCACTCGCAGAGACCAAATTAAAATCCTTCGTCTTAGACTTGGTCACACAAGATTCTCATTGCAACACTACTATAACCCTGATAACATACTGCCTTGCCCTAACTGCCACTCAACAAATGATCTTACCATCCCACACATCCTTACAAACTGCACAGCAACCTCACATCTCAAAAACAACATCTTTCAAAACCTACAACCTATATCCATCCTCCAAAACCCAACCCCAGAAAATATAATTAAAATGGTTGAATTCCTTATAAAATCTAATACATATCAGCTTCTCTAACAATAACATTAATAATAACAAATAAACAAATGTAATTATGTAAATATGTAATTATGTAAATATGTAAATACTAAGCTGAAGGCCTTTGCTGCCATTGCTTTAATAATAGTGTTAGTATTAATTTTAATTATAGCTAACATTTATATAATAATAATAATCATTAGGTATATTTTTAGTATTTTTGCAGTATAATTGGTATATTTTGAGAAAAATACCGCAAAATATATTTCTTTTATTCAAAATGGGTAGCGGGTATCTCACAGTCGAGTACACTCGACTGTAGCTTTCTTACTTGTTGTATATGGTAAAGTTAATTGTTGCAATGACTTCAATTATTATACTAAGTATTACTAAGTAGCCTCTGTTATGGCCTCTCTTAGTCATCCTTCTAGTTTCTTTCATATTCTGGTTTGCTTTTATACCCATTATCCATAGGGTAAAAGTGTATTATAACTTGGTGCCTGCAGAAAATGTATGTAAGAGGCAGAAAGAGTTATGTCCGACCCCATATGGATCTTAGTTGCTTTGGCTGACAATCTAGTATATTTGGAATGTAGTACTGCATAAGTATACAAAATATACTATACAGCATGTTTTCAGTATATTTGTGACATATTAATTGGTATATTTATTGAAAATGGCTTTCTATAGCTTTCTTACTTGTTTTAAAGTTATACATAGTAATATACTTAATATAACCTTCGTTATATTTTATTATTTTTGCGTTATATTAATACCGTAATTTATTGCTCTTATTCAAAATATTTAGCGGGTATCTCACAGTCGAACATACTTGACTGTAACTTTCTTACGTGTTTTTCATATTCTGGTTTATTTTATTTTGTTAAACTACTTGTCGCCATTATTACCCCATCAACATACAGTATATACAAATAGAATCCCTCAGAGCAGCCAGTTATATTTTCTGTTGATAACTTAACGCTGTTGACAGATCTGTTTGTCCTTGCGTTTTTGTATTAGTTTTCATGGCGCCAAAACTCATAAAAAATTATTATTAGAAATTTCCACAGCCAGTCGAAAAAGTTTGCCAAAAATAAAATCCTCAAGCTTAGGATGGAGAAAGTAAAGAAATATGTATATTATTGCTGTGTTAGTCTCCCATTGCGCTCGTTTTGGCCCAATATCAATTACCAAGAGCAGAATCCTGCCGCGTGAAGTCCAGCGAGGCTGGGAAAACCATAAAAGAGTAGCAGGACGAATGGCTTTAGTTTATCTCATTTTTCTTCTCTACTCTCTAAATGGTGATGCAATAGATTGGTGTGTGTAGTATGAGTTGTCGAAAATACGACAATGGAATTGTTGTTTGGTCTAAAAGCATAATAGACAGCAAGAGCAGCTCTTCGGCCGAGGACAGACATCTTTCTTCAATTCTTATTCAATTGCGCGTATGCAAAATCAATTTAGCAATCAATTTGAACTCAAATCAATCATCGATTGTGTGCGCTATTTGAATCCCTTCCGATTCAAGCAACATGTAAGGTCAAAAACAACGTTCAACATCAATTAGGAAATCAATTTTGTGGTTTTCTTGTGTCAGCGCAGTCAGTTCACAATTAGATCCCAGTAACAACATTCAAGGTGCTTGTGCTAGGTAGGTCAACTTACCATGTGCACAGGCTATAGAATTTGTATTTGTCTGCTGGATAGACAAAGGGAAAATTGAGATTTAGAACTCACTTGATTTACAATCATCATTGAAATATTTCATTTAAATTCCGATTGCAATTTATTGAAACAGAAGGGGAATTCGGCGAGCAACTTGCCGTTGCGAAGGACATTGAAACCAAATTACCAAAACTTTTTGCAACAAAAACAATTGCAAAAATTAATTAAATATTTTAGAAGGTCTTTCTGCAGTGTTTCCGTTATTTTTTCGTCTCTCTCTCTCTCTCGCTCTGTCTGACTTTCATAGAAGGACATTTATGGCTATGCGCAAAATATATTTGTGGTAAGCCAAGGGTATTAAAAGGCTATAATTTATGAATGTTAAACTTATTTGCAAAGGTTAACAGGACTGATTAAAGCATATACAAAAGCCACACAGTACATATGTATGTATACCAAGGTTTATATGCATAAAAAACTAAACGCACAAAGACAGAACTGTACAGAGTATGAGGTTAAACAGGCTCTCGTTCTTATACATTATTTAACTGAAAACCACATGTTGTGTGGGTAAGTCCGACTCTTTGACATATGTGTGTATGTGCATAAACAATATGCTAAAAGGAAATCGCTTTACCTTTGATATTTACTATTAACTTGTTGATTTAAGTGTACTTAAGGTTAATTATTGATAGATAAATGAGCAAATCTTTATGCGAGTGCTAAAAGATTTATTTCAATATTCCAACCATGTATGTCTTTAGGTTTTCTAATTTGTATTGAATTGGCGGGTGATACTAGACTTAAGCGGTGTAAATTGTATCAGAAATAAACCGAATCAAGGGAGAAAGCTGCAGTTTATTTGGATAGCCTTCAAAAGACGCAAATGCCAATAAGTTCCTTGTAACTATTTCAGTCGGATTCTTTTGGTTGAATGCCAATGCCAATGATGTGAATGTTGCTTATTTTAAAGCCACAAAGCTGCGAAGCGTCTATAAGCAAAAAAAAAAGAAAAATAAGCAAAACTTAGCATACTTTTAAGCGGGTGGCAGCGTTGCGTATACGCAGCGTGCAATTTATGACACTGACTGTGGCAGTTGTTCAAGTACCAGCTACACTGTGTACATAAACATACTATGTGTATGATTATAAATATATATAACATTCGTGTGTGTATATAAATTTGTTCGTACACGCTTGCAAAAGTATTTGAAATATACACACACAAATACACACACACGGACGCGTGAAGTAAATGTGCGTGCCAGCAAGTAGCTCAGCTATGGCACGTACTAAAACGAGCGTGTAACTAGCAGGCGAGTGTAGGATGTGTGATTTGTATGAGTGCTTGTATATGTGGATGTGTGTCTGTATGGGTGAATGGTAAGTGGGAGTGCAAGCGTGTGTATGGGAGCTGCCAAATCAACAGCAAAGCAAAGAAATGCCAAGCACAAAACGCGGCAACAGCTACGAAAGGCGACTGGCAAAGGTCACGAACACAACCTTTTGATAGCTGTGACTGCAGCAAAATCACCAGCAACAGCAACAGCAACGGCAACAACAGCAGCAGCAGCAGTGGAAAAATATATTTCTCTTACTCGCTGGCTTTTTTTCTCCTTGCATCAGCGATTTTCACTCATCGCTGATAGTTGAAACGCCTGACTGGCTCACTGGAGGCTGCTGATGAAGGTAAACTGCCTCAGCACCCCACAGCCAAACAGAACCCCTGCTGAAGGTCACAAAAACGACAGCGGAGAACATTTTAAAGAGCCAAAACTTTGGCTCTTGTGGTTTATTTTTTGCTGCTTCGTTGCCTTCTTCTCATTTATAGAAGGCAAAATCATAAGCATTGATTAGTTACGCACTGGCGAAGGCCCAAGGGAGAGGAGGAGGCGGACACAGTTCAGCTTGGCCCGACACAAAGCGAAGCGCATAAAAATAAGTTCAGCATTTTTATTATTTTTTTTGTCATCAGAGCTAAGAGCATAAAACCAAAATGTCGGTAATGAATGTGACCGAGCCCCTCTCTAACAGTTTCTTATTATTTGTTTAGTTCTTTCAAGGAATTATCTCAGTCTTAAAACTTACGTTTCGTAAGTAACAACACAAGACAAGTTAAAGACGAGTTGCTCTTGGAAACAAAATAAACTACTATTTATAATATTTTGGAAAGCATTCATTCTGAATATGAAAGCAACGTAGTATATTTTTCACATGTAGACATGCAAACTAATGAAGTCCTCTAAAATTCTTACTAATAGTTTAAATTAAATATCTCTTTATTATACCCATTACCCCTGGAATTGAACGGTATTATAACTTTGTGCGAAACTATAAGAGGTAGGCTTTTTTTTTTCGCCAGCACTTTTATGTTTGCACGCAGATAAAACTTGTATACAATTTTTTCACGCTCACTTCCGTCAATCAAATCAAAAAATAAACGTATAACAAGCGTAATTTTAAGCTCAGAGAAGCTGGGTCCAGTGATTTGAGATATTCAAAAAAAAATTGGTGCCCATTGCTTTAAATCGTTTGCCCATGTTTGCCCAGGAAAAATTTTTTTTTGCCCACCCTTAGTTTCGAAATTATGAAAAAAATTTTTTTTTCGAAAATTCAAAAATTTTTTTTTTCAAAATTTTTTTGCGGAAATCGCTTTAAAATCGTTTGCCCATGTTTGCCCATCTTTTAGTTTTTCGAAAAAATTTTTCGTTTTCGAAATTTTGAATTTTGAAAAATTTTGACATTTTTTCGGCATGAATGACTCAAACTCGATCGCCCACACCTCGAAATTATGAAAACTAAAACTCTACAACGGTAGCCTCAAGTGTTTTCAAGTCTGCCCATATCTCAAATTTCAAAATTTTGAAAAATTTGAAGGTTTTCAACTTTTTTGATTGCTCATACAAATTCATCGTTTGCCCAACTTTCAAAGTCTCAAATTTTTGCCAAATTTCAAAATTTTTCAAATTTTTTTGACTTTTTCAGACTGCCCATTCGCTATTTTCGTTTGCCCACCCTTTAGAATTTCAAAATTTTGCCGAATTCCAAAAATTTTCATACTTTTTTGATTTCAGCCTATGGCCCATACAAATTCATCGTTTACCCAATTTTCAAAGTCTCAAATTTTTGCCAAATTTCAAAATTTTTCAAATTTTTTTGACTTTTTCAGACTGCCCATTCGCTATTTTCGTTTGCCCACCCTTTAGAATTTCAAAATTTTGCTTAATTTAAAAAATTTTCATACTTTTTTGATTTCAGCCTATGGCCCATACAAATTCATCGTTTGCCCAACTTTCAAAGTCTCAAATTTTTGCCAAATTTCAAAATTTTTCAAATTTTTTTGACTTTTTCAGATTGCTCATTCGCTATTTTCGTTTGCCCACCCTTTAGAATTTCGAAATTTTGCCGAAATCCAAAATTTTCATACTTTTTTGATTTCAGCCTATGGCCCTAAAATTCATCGTTTACCCAATTTTCAAAGTCTCAAATTTTTGCCAAATTTCAAAATTTTTCAAATTTTTTGACTTTTTCGACTGCCCATTCGCTATTTTCGTTTGCCCACCCTTTAAATTTCAAAATTTTGCCGAATTCCAAAAATTTTCATACTTTTTGATTTCAGCCTATGGCCCATACAAATTCATCGTTTACCCAATTTTCAAAGTCTCAAATTTTGCCAAATTTCAAATTTTTCAAATTTTTTGACTTTTCAGACTGCCCATTCGCTATTTTCGTTTGCCCACCCTTTAGAATTTCAAAATTTTGCTTAATTTAAAAAATTTTCATACTTTTGTGATTTCAGCCTATGGCCCATACAAATTCATCGTTTGCCCAACTTTCAAAGTCTCAAATTTTTGCCAAATTTCAAAATTTTTCAAATTTTTTTGACTTTTTCAGACTGCCCATTCGCTATTTTCGTTTGCCCACCCTTTAGATTTTCAAAATTTCGCATAATTCAAAAAATTTTCACACTTTCAAATATGGGCAAACGATGAATTTGTATGGGCCATAGGCTGAAATCAAGAATGTATGAAAATTTTTGGAATTCGGCAAAATTTTGAAATTCTAAAGGGTGGGCAAACGAAAATAGCGAATGGGCAATCTGAAGAATTCAAAAAAATTTGAAAAATTTTGAAATTTGGCAAAAATTTGAGACTTTGAAAGTTGGGCAAACGATGAATTTGTATGGGCCATAGGCTAAAATCAAAAAAGTATGAAAATTTTTGGAATTAAGCAAAATTTTGAAATTCTAAAGGGTGGGCAAACGAAAATAGCGAATGGGCAGTCTGAAAAGTCAAAAATTTGAAAAATTTTGAAATTTGGCAAAAATTTGAGACTTTGAAAATTGGGTAAACGATGAATTTGTATGGGCCATAGGCTGAAATCAAAAAAGTATGAAAATTTTTGGAATTCGGCAAAATTTTGAAATTCTAAAGGGTGGGCAAACGAAAATAGCGAATGGGCAGTCTGAAAAAGTCAAAAAATTTGAAAAATTTTGAAATTTGGCAAAAATTTGAGACTTTGAAAGTTGGGCAAACGATGAATTTGTATGAGCAATCAAAAAAGTTGAAAACCTTCAAATTTTTCAAAATTTTGAAATTCTGAGATATGGGCAGACTTGAAAACACTTGAGGCTACCGTTGTAGAGTTTTAGTTTTCATAATTTCGAGGTGTGGGCGATCGAGTTTGAGTCATTCATGCCGAAAAAAATGTCAAAATTTTTCAAAATTCAAAATTTCGAAAACGAAAAATTTTTTCGAAAAACTAAAAGATGGGCAAACATGGGCAAACGATTTTAAAGCGATTTCCGCAAAAAAATTTTGAAAAAAAAAATTTTTGAATTTTCGAAAAAAAAAATTTTTTCATAATTTCGAAACTAAGGGTGGGCAAAAAAAAATTTTTCCTGGGCAAACATGGGCAAACGATTTAAAGCAATGGGCACCAATTTTTTTTTGAATATCTCAAATCACTGGACCCAGCTTCTCTGAGCTGTAATTTTAATGTAAGAGTTGCGACAATAAAATACTATGGTATCTATGATTATTATTATTATTATTATTTAAGAAATACTTTTGTGTGGTCAAAAACACCTACAGAATTTTTAAGGGTCTTTGTTTCTTTTGTATATTTTGCACTCTATGATATATTTTAATTGGTATTATACCAATAGACAAAAAAACATAGCCATTGGTATATTTAAATATTTTTGCGTTATATTTTAGTGATATATTTTAGGAATAATACCGCAATTTCTTGGTATCGAGTAGCTCACACTCGAGCACACTAAACTCTTGCTGTCTTACTTAATATAACATAAATTGATTTAATATATAATTAAATTTTTACAATACAAAATTTCTTAAGAATAAATCTTTTGTGAAAGTGAAAAGCAAATACAGGTCATAATTCGAGTTTGAGTTCATTGCTCGAAAAACCTGAAGATAGGCGTAGTGAAAGTTGGTTAGACGTTAAATTGAACGCCATTCCGGACGCAAGTATTTACTAGTGACTGGAAAGTTTTAACCCAGAAAAAAACCGCAAGACTCGGTTTTGCCTTTAACATCTATATATATTTAAACCGCATGCAAGGGCTGCGTGTCATTATGGCTCACATTTATCTTGTGCCGAATAAACGAAGATACGAAGATACGAATACGTGTCTGGCATTTTCAAGGTTGCATTTTAATTCCATCGCACCATGGCAACAAGCATACGCACATCTAATTTGGCTCACACGCACATGCAGACGCAGAATACATATACTTCATATGCAAATATCTAAATGATAATACCGCACTTCATATTGGAGGCCCTTGATGTGGTTGAAATGGGATATGAAGGTCTTATGTGCCCTTCATATAACAGCATATTTAAATATGGCAAACACGTAGTTTGCCAAACCCTAACGTATTAAGCAAATACATGCAAAGGACAAATAATAATGATAAAATGCAAAACAGAAACAGAAACCGAAAAAGAAAGGAATCAGAAATGGAAAGGGAAATGAAAGTAGAGTCGTTTTGACAACAGACAACAGTAACGTGGCGCCAGATTTTCAACAAGGAACTGAGTGGGCTTTTGAAAAACTTCGAGCGAAAAACAAGTTTGGTAAATGTCCTAAAAGATAATAATTTATAGATGCGTAACACAGACACTACAAATAACATGTGAGTTCTAGTCTCTAAAAACTTTTGGAAATCCATAATATTGTTCTATAAATCGGTGTAACTGTCCAATTATTTTATAACAAGTGAGAAATCTACCGTCGAGTGTGCTTGACTGTGGGATACCCGCTACCGGTTGTCAATAAAAGCAAATCAGTACGGAATTAATTTTACAATATACCAAATTAATATACAATACCACAAAAATATTAAAATATACCAAAGTCTATATTTGGAATATTTATATAGTACTTCATTCAAAATATACCAGATTGTCACCCAAAGCAACTAAGACACGTGGTAATTAGGCTTTTTGCCCATTCAACAAGCCCGTGCTTGGTATCGCTGGGCCACTTGATGGTACTGCCGTTAGTACGTCAACGTCCAAATAAATAAATAAATAAACAAATAAATAAAAGTATTTCTGAAATAACTTACATTTATTTGATCACATTCAAATTTTTAGAAATCTTAATAGCTTTATTTATTATTGTAAGTACGATTTGCGGGACGAAAGTGGACGTGGCAAACATTTTATCTGCGTGCAAACATAACAAATGCTGTGGTTTCTAAGATGTTGAAGACATTGACTGTTGACGCTGATCAATAATATATATATACTTTCTGAGGTATATATATATTATTGCTTGTAACGTACTTTTCCTGGAGACACACAGTGTGAATACCTTTCTACCCTATTGGCAGATGGAACCATGCTTATTAAAATCATGTTAGCTTATAAATGATGACCAACCATTTAGATGAAGAAGTAGTTCATTGCATACAATCATCTATCTGCTCATACTATCTACATACATATTGCGATATATGTATATAGTATTATACGCATAAGATATGTATTTCATATGCAGAAACGAGACTCAAACATTTTATCCGCCGCTTCTAGTGGCTTTATCCATTTCAGTTTATGACGTATTTATTGTAATAAGTATACGGAAAGGAAACCATTTCGAATCGCATTAAAAAAAAGCATTGCTTAATTCTAGCCTTTATGGTGGGCTATGCTTGCAGTTGTTTTCGCTTGGCATAATTTCAATAAATACTGTCCAACTTTTCCAACGATGTGCCAATGATAAAGTGCCAAATGGGAAATGGGCGTTGGGGCGTAGACACATATACACAGATATATATTTTGTTTATCCAAGGGCTCAAGAGCCTTTGCCTTTGTTCTGCGACTGCACCTTCGTTGCTGTCTTTGTTGCTGTTATTTTTCTTTTTATCGAAAAACTCTCGTAATGATTACGAGCCAGCCAGCTGTTTGCCATGCCACGCGCCATGCCCGAAAATTTTTATCTTTTGCTCTGTTGGGTGTTTTTTCTCTTTTCTTCCCTTTAGATGGCGTGTTGGGCGTTAGGCGTTAGACGTTTGGCGTTGACTGTGAGGCATTGTGTGCTGGGAATCGAGCCGATTCGAGTCGAGTCGAGTCGAGCTTTGGGCGGCTTCAACGGCTGTTGAGCAATTTTGGGTCTTAACCTTGACTCGCTTACGGCATACACGAGCGCGCACACTCAATGTGGGCGTGGGAGCGCCATCTTGACGAATGCTGCCTGTTGTCACTGGGCTTCGACGTCTAATCTTATCTGTTACACTGGGTTCCAGCTGCCTACTGTTTGTCTCTCAATGTGTATACCCAAACGCCGTTTAAGGTCGCCTTCTGAAAGTCATTTAAAATTATGTACATCAAGTGAAAGCAGGAAGAAAAAGCTAGAGCTTCTGCCCCGCCAGAAAGTCCACCTCCAAAAAAAATTATTTCTAATTTAGTCCACGCGACTTTTATGACTTTAATGGCCTACCACTTTTGGCATCTTTCATACTTGAAGGCTCCCTTCGCCTGTTGACTGTCGCCTGGGGATTTGTCATTAGGTATTATTGTTGTTATTCTTACTCTTCCTCATTCTTGGGGCCTGTCGCTGATTCGTGCTTAGGATCTAGTAACTTGTCCGACTGCCTTCGAACCACCGCATAAATATTTGCACATTTTTATGGTGCTTCTTGATGTGCTTTAAGCTGCAACATCGTGGCTATTTATAGTTTGTTTTTTATGACAACATAAGGAAATGGCTTCAACTTTTTATACCCGCTACCCATAGGGTAGAAGGGTATTATAACTTTGTGCCGGCAGGAAATGTATGTAACAGGTAGAACGAGGCATCTCTGACCCTATAAAGTATATATATTCTTGATCAGCGTCAACAGTCGAGAAGATCTAGCCATGTCAGTCTGCCCGCCTGTGTGTCCGTCCGTCCGTATGAAACACTGGATCTCAGAGAGTATACGAGATAGAGCTATAATTTTTTTTTTCGACAGCATTTGTTATGTTTGCACGCAGATCAAGTTACCATTTGGTATATTTTTAGTATTTTTGCAGTATATTCGGTATATTTAAAGTAAAATACCGCAAAATATATTTCTTTTATTCAAAATGGGTAGCGGGTCGAGTACACTCGACTGTAGCTTTCTTACTTGTTTTACAGTGGCGCAAAGAATTTTCTTTAGCATAATAAAAAGTTTGATCAACAAAAGTATGATTTATCAAAAAAAGTCTGGCTCCGAGGCAATGTAGAGATTGACTTAGAAAAAACAACATATTCAAATTCATAAAAAAAGGATTACTCACACAAAAATGCAATGAAATAACTGTAGAATTCAAATTAAAATGAACATGAATTAACATTTACCATATCATCCTGAAATTAGCTATATTTTATACGAGTATAAGATATATATTATATAATAAAATAAAAATCAATAAATAAAATGTTGATTATTGAAATGTATAAGGCATACATAGAAATTTGTTTATCATAACGAACTGACACCCCGATCCATGACTTACCAATCTAACACACACGCTTTCAAGATTGTAAGAAAAGTCTAAAGAGAAATAAATTGGAAATTTCACAAAATATTTTACGAAATGTTATCTCGCTACACATAACTCAAGCTCAAACTATTCATAAGAGATACTTTTAAGCAAGAACTAATGATTGTGTCCGATGCTAAAAAAATAATTAAATACCTCCTGAGGAATTTGATTTCTCTTGATTAGCAAATTAATATTGACATTGTTTACAAAATATATGTATTTATTTTTTTTAATGATATGATGATATGATATGTCATATAGATACATATATACATTAATGGTCATAATTTAATATTTATTATTTTAATAATGATTGAAAAGAAATTTATATACAAAAACATTTGTTATTTACTTTATTCGTTAAATATAATATTCAAATAATTATAAAAATTTAGAAAAATTGTGATTCTCAAACACTTTTTTAAAACCACTCAAAATAAGGTGAATTATTCGTGGTCACTAAAATAGATAACTTTAGGCATTTTAATTTTTTATATATAAAAGTTTTAATTTCTAATTTTAATTTTTGGTTGATATTGATATTTTGGAAACAAAATAATTTCTTTAATGAGTACTGCCTCCTTTGTTAGTAATAACTTCATATATTCTCATATATATTATACTACATATATGTATATTTTATAGCTTCAGTTAATTGTTCCTTATCTTCGTCTTGTTTTCCTCCTTAGCATATCTTCCTTATTAGCCAACCAAACATTTTCAATTACGCTACGATCTTGCGAAAACGGTGGCAATGCCATGATATTAACGTTCAGACTCGAATAAGCGGAGTAAAAGACAGATTTTCAACGCAATTCGGTTCAATTTGTACAATGATTTGAATTTTGGAATTATTCTTAAATAGTTAATCTCCCGTATCAGTTTTCTAGTTACTACAAATATTTGCGCACAACACCTTATGTATTTATTCGCCAATAATTCAGGCAAAATTAAGGAAAGAATTCCAGGCATTCACAATACATTTTTAGTGTATGTCAAGATTATAAAATTATGTTTTCATACGAATATTGAATGTTGAGTAGAGAAAAAAGTGCACAATTATGGAAGCAAAGGGAATCGATAATTTGAAATGCCATAAGAGAACAACTTCAAGTCGGTGAATGTGAAGAGGATGGTGGGAGTAGAAAGAGCAATCGCTGCCCATCAAAGGACTTTTTGCATTCACACCACTTTACAGTTCATTAGGCAGCCGACGCGTACGAACTGTATCTTAAATCTAGGCGAATGAGTATCTGTGAGTTGGTCGACAAGGTAGGAAGCGGAAGGATGGGAGAGCGAGGGAGGTGTCGTGTGTCTTTGTGTGAGATGATGTCGCTTTGACATGTTTAAAAATAGTATTGGAAAAATATGTAGGTATGAAAAAGGAATATTGTTGAGCGAAAGATTTCTAGGGAAAAAAGTGAAACATAATAATTAATACGCTTAACTCAATGAGCAATTAATTAATTTAGCGTTAATAATATTTAGCGATATTGCTGCTAGCTAGCAACGTGGAAGGCGACTGGTTTAGGTAGAATACATTACCATGCACAGTATATTGCTATTTTTATCAATAGCAGGAACAACAACAATGTCAACAACACGAGCAACAGCAACGACATCCATATTCGTCTTGTGCCATCTCCTTCAAGGAAGTTTATCAAAGTTGAGACTGTGCTTGGTCTCAACTTAAGGAGAGCCTGTGTCTACCTGGCAGGCAGTTGACACATATGGCATACCCACACTATACAAATCCATATTGTGTTTGTGTAAGTGAGTGTATACATGAATAGCTGGAGAAAGAAATTTACTTCATTACAGTTCAACACACAACGCAATCATGTTCTGCTGTCTGTTTGCCTGCCCCTCCGTTTGTCTTCCTAGCTGCCACTTGCTGTCGATACGTTTGACTATTTGACTGGCAAGCTTCCGTTTCACTTTGCTGTTCTTATCTATCAGACTCGCAGTTTCCTGCTGGAAAAGTTCCACAACCGTCATAAATTTCAGTGGAATGGCGCGTGCAAAGCTTCTGGCACAAAATCAATTAACTTAAATTAATTCCACGAATTATTTGCGTTGTAAAAAGTTTTGCCCAAATAAACATGTGCCACAAATTTCTCATCTCATATCGCTTTCTGTGTTTTTTTCCTGTGACTCGTAATTTTTCCCCAAGAGCTTAGTATTGTAAATCTGTTTGCTAGACTTGCCACTGAGGCATAAGCTCATTGGCTGAGAGCTTTTGCGAGTCCTGTAATAGAAAATGGTCTGACAATTTAATTTGTACTTTACGTACACCTCAATCTCACCTCAAAATCACAGCCTGACCCTATCTATCTGCAATGTGAAAGGCAAATTAGAACAGCTGGTTTAGGGTATATTATTATTATTATTATTATTATTATTATTATTATTATTATTATTATTATTATTATTATTATTATTATTATTATTATTATTATTATTATTATTATTATTATTATTATTATTATTATTATTATTATTATTATTATTATTATTATTAAACTTACATTAACAAAACAATACATAATTTGAGAGTTTCACTTTAAGAAATCTGCTCTCGCTAATTATCTTAAATCTCGATAAAACTAAAATAAGGATAATTACATTTTTTTTTTTTTTAGATATAAGGCGAAATGTTCTGGCATAAGAGCACCATGTGTCACTTTTATAAAAACGGCTGATGGCTACACTTCCACAACTGTTTGGCAGTTACCGTTACCGACCATAAATTGTGGCCTTAAATTTAAGCCTCGTGATACACCTCAATTTTTTTTGATGAAATGGAGAAGTCCAAAAAATTTATTGAACGAATGATAACAAATTTATTAAAAAAATTCGGATTTCTAAACGAGCATGCATTATTTTACATCTAGGTCAAAATGAAATCCAAATTTAATGAATTTGTTGATTTTGCATATATGTTTCACAAGGCGTTACAAAAATATTTGATATGCCATATCATCAAAGAAAATGCTTTTATTGCTTAGTGGCTGTGTATTAATATACATTTTTATTTATATATTAAAATAAAATAAAATTCAAAATTGTGCCAACTTTTATACTCAATTATAAATAAACTCGAGTGCATCCAAAATATGCTACATTGCCAAAACTTCATGAATTTATTAGTGTACTTAATGTTTGTAACTTATTTTGTGTTTCTTCAGGTGAATGACTTAAAAATTTAATTTTAAAGCACGTAGGCAAATATAGCGGATGCAGAATATTGCTTAAGTATATTGAGCGTTGGAAAATGTGTATAGATTCCATAGATTGCATTAAGCATTATGAAGACTGAAATTACAAGATTATACATATACCTATGAAGCATGGCTCCCATTTTACGGAGATGAAAACATCGCGCAATTGTTTAGATTGAAAACAATAAACGATTCGCAGTCATCATCAAGGACATAAGGGATATTTAACATAGCTGCACAAGTTAAGGTAGAGAGAAGTGTGAGGAATCTCGGGGGCTCGGTTGAGTGTGCGCACATTTCAAGCACGTCATCGGTTAAAGGAAAACATAGCTGTAGCCATGGATGAGGTAGGCAGTTGGACAGTGAAACAGTCAGAACGTCAATCTGCCAGGATTTAACAAAGTTTAACGAACCTGCCAGTACACGCCTATGTATGCGGGTGTACTCGTATCTGTGAGGGTGAGTTTCGGAGAGTGTAAGCACCTTGGCGCACCGTTGCTTGCCACTGTCTTGTGGTAATGCCTTCATTGAAAATATCCCCTCACAACTTTTATTATCCGATTTTCCACGGCTATTGAAGCTTGAAAGCACTTTGCAAAGCTTTTTCGTTAAGTTTCGGTTACTGCTATATGGTTTGTGTATTGACTTTGCTATGAGGGACTTTTTTACACGAGCAATATTTTTTAGATGGTGTTGTCAAGTTGGGTATGGAAATACATGTGCATGCACGCGTACAATATATGGACATTTAAGAGCTCGATTCGAGAAAGTTTAATGCAGTTTAAAAGTTGCAAAATATTGTTAAAATCATTTCTCAGTTCATCTAGTGTTATCATTAACCTAGAATAAATGTTAGATTCAGCAACTTCTGTGAGCAAGAATTTTTTAAAAATCCCATTAAAACAAGTGTACATTTTGCTTTAATAATACAACGAATTTAATACTTGTTAAACGTAACTAGTTATATATAAATCTTTATGCTCTTGCTCACCAATTTGAAACTTTACCAGCCATGCTGCTTATGTAGGACATGCTTGTAAATAGTAAAGGGCACGGGATAAGGTTTTGGCACTGGTATCTTAATGTGCTTAATAACTTCGACTGGATAAGGTTTCTCAATTTCCACGGGGTATGGCTTTTCAACGGTGTATGGTATTTTGCGCTCCGTTATTTCGGGTACTATTTTGTAGACGGGAACTTGTATTTCCTGCTGGACAGGCACATGCACCGCATAGGGTTCGGGGATTGTGAGTTTTATCACATTGGGTACCTTAACGTTAAGTTGGAATAGAAATCTTATATTTGGATTTCACGTGACGGCAACCGAATTAATTCACATTACCTGAACTGCCACTGGATGGGGGATTGGCAGTGGCACTTTTTCAATCACATGGACCGGCACATGCTTCGATATTTCTGAGTATGTGGTAGGTGTTTCGTGGTGTTGCTGATGATAATTTCCTGCGCCTCCACCTTCGTAGTGGCCTTCACCGGAGTGCTCTGAAGCGTAGCTCAGGGTCAAGCTGCAGATCAACATCTAGACATATGAATCGCAAATTTAAGAGTCTGTCATGCTAGGCAGAAGATAGATTCAATTGCACTTACAAGTAACAGCATTTTAGTTGACGATAATTTATGATTCATTAATGTTTAGGTCCTCTCGCAATGGGTTTCCGTTGAGCAATGCAAGTGGTTGCAATCTGTCAGCTAGCTTTTATAGTCACCTACAGTTTGACCAAAAGTGAAAGATTTCGCAATTGCAATTGGTCAGTTGATGTAACCATAACATTGAAATAGAAAGTATTGCATTACCAATGGAATCGCATAATTTCCATTGTGCTTTTCCAAGCAAATGTTATAACAACAAATCGGGCTCAAGTGGGATATCAAGTGTAGCCCGCTGTTTGCTGTCTGCAGTCTGCAGTCCGCAACCTGCTGTTTGCCGACTGTTGACTGTTTACTGCTGTCTGCCCATTGCAGGCAAAGTGAATGGGCCTGGCCTAGCTTTGGGGTTAAGGTTGTAACACGTACTTGAGTTCTGCTATCGCTTCCGTCAACCGTAGCCCGCGCAGGCGAAAAAAGTGATAGTCGGTAACGCTCCAGCTCCACTGCAGCCAGTCGGACCACTTTTAATGTTCGTCGAGATTTGCGCAAACGAGCTTAAGACATGCCTAAGATATGGGTGGTACTTGTATCCAAGCCATGGGCTGGGTCGTAGGCACAACAAACAATCAAAAACAGGTTAGCTCTGCCCTGTCACACTGTGCTCAAGAGACTAAAATTGCGGCAATACCGAACATAGAATTAGTTATGAAGTGCAATTTCCGCTTTAATGACGAAATAGCTTTTTGATCTCCTCTTATGGCTTTCGATTAATATTTATTTATACAAAATGTGATTCAAATTATTTAGAAAAGACTTTACATTTCGTTGGAGATGACTTAACTAACTAACTAATTGCATCTAAACTAAACTCATGCAATATGCTTAGGCTTCCTTGTCTAGTTCATCATCTCCTTCCCAGTTGTCGAAATCATCCTGGAAGTGAACATCATTTAAATCTCATATGTACTTTAAATAGTTGTATAATTCTTCACTTACGTATTCGTCCTGGCTGCCCCTCTCTTCGGGTACATCTGGGGGGGAGCACACCAAGTAAGACACTCCTGAGTTGTGGCCAGAACACTCACAGGTCTGCGCGCTTATGGGCGTAGCACTTTGGGCCACACGCTTGGCAAATATGGTGGCAAAACGCAGAATAGGATATTTGCGCTCTGGCGACAATTTGCGGGCACTGAATACAGATCCATTTGTTTCCAAGGCCAGAGGCGTGCAGCGTCCCAAATTGCTCCTAGACATGTGCGCTTGCGTTCGTGCCTCGGCATTGCCCTCGGGGAAGCGCTTGGAGTAGACGACATGCTTATCCATGCCAAAGAAGTGACGCAGTTTCTTTTCGCGCTCAAAATCGAATTCGGTGTCAGCCAGAATGTGCAGATTGACGCCTTCCTCCTTCATGAACTGCAGAATGGAATTGTAATCGAACCGCGTGTCCTTTGCTGCACAATTGCTGCATGAAAGCAGAATAAAGGTCTTCGACACGCCTGGACGGAAATTCAAGCGTGATGCCTTTGATATGGCAGTAAGAATATCATTGCTGCTGCCATTGCCTGTATTGATGTGATCGAAGTAACTGGCCAACTGATCAGGCTTCGATGTGAACACATTCCGTTCAAAGAATATACTGCGGGGTTTGTCAAAGGGCTCAACGCCACCAAAAGCCATCACAGCATAGCTAAAATACGATTAGAATTAGAAGAGCCTTGCACTTAAATTATCACATTTATACCTACCGATTATTAGTCAGCTTGGCTGCCTGCAGTTGTTCCTCAATGCTGGAAACAACACTCATTATGCTCTTGGACACCTTGAGATTGGCATTACAAGGCTTGGCCTCCACAATGAAGACGACGTCGCTGCTGTTCGGAATATCTGAGCCATTTAGATTAATGAATTGACCCTCTGGTACGTAGGATCCATTGCTCAGTTGGCAGCTAAAAATGGAAGCAATATTATAATTTGAATTGACTGGCATAGAAAAATCGAGTAATTATTCACTTACAACACACACTGATCCGGAACTCGCATTGGCACCTTAAGCGCAGTGCAAGCCTCGATATAGGCCAATGCAGCTGAACATGCACCTTTCACAGCAGGATGACCAGGCCGAATGCTCTGCGACTTGCTACCCAGGTCAAGACACATTTCGTAAAATGGTGTTGGATCTACGACAGCACTGCAAGCGGACAAAATTCTCGTTCGGAAGAAGTTGTTGCACGTTGAGGTCACATCTGAGGTAATCTTTTGAATTGGAGGCAACTGCTTGGGTTTGCAGTGTTGCAGACTCCAAGAGTCTGTGAACTCTTGTGTCTGATTCGTAATGAGCCGGTTCGACATTGTGTACTCATCATAGGGTTCGTTGTTGAGCGTGCCCAGCAGACCAGCCGTCCTGGCAAAATACCAACCACTGACTTCGAACCAGCAGAGATCGAACTGAACATTACAGTGCAGACTGAACTGTGTATCTGAGACAATCGATAGTATATCCAGGTCTCGGTAGATGGTAACCGCGTCTAGTTTCAGTGGCAAAATCGGCTGTGGATTGCCATTAACACTGATGTTCTGTGAATGAAATAAATTATTAATTGTTTGCATGCATAAGTATATCGAGGGAGGTCTACTTACATCGGTAGCCAGATCGATTTCAATGAGTTGTTTATTGGCAATGAAGGTCAGCTTACGTGCGGGAAGAAGACCAGTGTCGCGGCTTGACTTCGATTGTGTCTAAACATAAATGGGCGTGCATTTAATTTAAAGAATGCTCATAGGGTCTGGTTAACAAAAATGTACTTACCGAAGGCTCCAGAAGCAGCGTGAAGTTGCGCTTGAAAAAGTCGTGGGCCAACAAATAACTACATTGCGCTTGAGAGAGTTGATCCATATTCAGATTAAGTCCTACAAATCGCTGATCAAAGGTCATATAATGCCTGGAATCAATGAGCAGAGCTCGAGCTGCAAAATAGGTGTGTAGAATTAGACTCAACAAAATAATAATGTATGATGATTGTCCTATCATAAATATTCTCACACGCATGAGATCACAATTTGAAATGCGTCTGATGCTCGAGATGGCTTTTCAACCTTACTACTAGAATCAATCGACTGCTTGATGAGATGGTTAAAGTATAGTTATATCTATTTTATTTTATTGTAAGGATGGAAAGTAACTAACACCGGGGAACGTAAATTTTTCGTTTTTTTTTAGTAGTCATCAATGGATAATATCTGTTTAAATATATTTATAATACTTATAAGAATATATTCTGCATTTTCAAGACGCTAGGAAATCATCTAGGCAAATAACTGTACGTTGCGAAATGTGACATAAAAGTGTTTCTGAGATTTCTTGGAGTTTTAAATAAATGAGCATACTTACAGTAATAAGGCGGCAACCAGGTCTTGGGATCCAAGTGAGCTCGCATGTTGTACAACTTCATGATAATTGTAGAATTGGTCTCGCTTAGGAAGCTTTGGATCTTTGAGAGCATTTTATATTCGGGAATCTCCTCGAATTTGGGCGTCTCATTGAATGCATGCCAGGACATAGGCAGCTTTTGCTCCAAATCAATAATACCAACCTCTGGATCAAAAATAAACTTGGTCTTTGCTTCTCTGTACATATCCGCAGTTTCTAGAGCATTCAGAGCATAGTTGCGGAGTTTATTGCGCAACAATCCGTAGAGTTGATGGATGCGATATTCAAGTTGCAGTTCATCGGCTATCCATTCCAAACGCGCTACAATTTCGTTGTATTTCTGAAGGACAATTTGCACATTCTCGATCTTTTCTAGTTGCTTGATCTCGTTCCAAATTTCGGTGAGCACTTCGTTAAGTTCAGCACCAAACGGCACCAGCTTAAAATATTTCTCCTTAATGAAGTTCCATGCCAACGTAGAGTATTTCTTAATATTAGTTATGGCATCGTTAGCTTGGAAATCTCTATACAATCGCTCGGCATCTGCTGTAAAGCTAGAGACCTTATTGAAGTAAGGAGACTCGGCCAATTCGTTTGTGCGTTTGTAAATGAAATCAAAAACCTCCTTGCTTAGATCCCATGCGGTGGTCTCCATAAAACTTATGATCTTGAACAAATGCGGCTCGAAGCGTTTGAGGACATTCTTCCAGTAGGTTTCAGCCAGATGCCAGGACTTGTGCCACAAGTTCTCAATGTATTTAATAAACTTGATGTGCAGATCCTTGACAAACTTGTCATACTTCTCTATACCCTTCTCCATTAACGATGAAATGTAAGTTAAGCTTTCGCCATGGAAAAAACGACTGATCGCATCGAGAACATTGTTGTACGTCTTTTTAATGGTATCTATTAGCCAGACAATGCTTTCGCGTAGCGCTTTTCCAGAGTCGCCCATGGCCTGCCATAGCTCAGAAAAGATTTTGGGCAAAGACTCAATGTGATCTCTGATCGCTAGTTCATCTAATATGGTCAGTGTAAAGTTAACTACATTTTTGATATAGAAATCATTGGCCTCGTACGACTGATTGACAAAAAGTCGCAGGTCGTTCAGATCATCTTCCAATACGCTTAATTCGCTGATATCGTCAATAAATCTACTATTATATTCCTTCGCCGTTCTCCAAATGACGCCTATCGATTCCGTAGACTCGGTGTAAACAGATTTGATCCAGAAATCAATGCCATCGGAGAAGGAGCCATAGATCGCGTTACCGAAGCCATTGATCTTTGTGCGGATATCATTTTTGATTTCGGGACGCCAGTGGAAACGACCCGTAATTAGGCGTGAGTGATTCATTTTCAAATAGGAGCTAACATCAATGATGCGTATCTCCTCATAGTTCCGCCAGATGTCCAGGTAACCACTACGCGTGTCGGGTATATAGCCGACCATTTGCAGATTCTGACTGGCATCCTCGGTGAGATTGAAGTCCATACGAGCAAGACGCCTGGCGATGTCCACGTAAATGTAGCCCGTGTGATTCGTATCGGGCGTATCCCAAATTGTGGCATTAAGACCATAAATGGGATACTTCGTGGTAGGCAGCAGCCAGAGACGCGATGTGTGATATGGCGATTGGCGCTCGTACTCCAGCTCCCGTTTGTTGAGATCCAGCAGGGCAAGGAACTTACCATATCGGGGCGAATAATCACGTTTATAATGCGCCGTTGATTCAGTTTTGTAATACGAGGGACGCGCGGCCAAGGTGCCGTTTAGTTCGATATCCAGTTCCGAGGCTGGATGATATCCATAGAACTTAAATGTATAATTCGTATGACCCAGTTCAGAGTATAAATCCTTTAGCTGGGTACCTAGCGTAATCAGTTGCTCGGGACTGTCTGAGTAGTCGATGGTTAGATGAGTTCTAAGCAATTCCTTTGTGCCGCGATAATAGACAGCTTTGCAATTTATATCTTTCTCTAGATATGGATGTGTCACTCTTAGGCCAAATGTTTGATGATCGCGATCTCCTGCTTGCAATGGCTCTAATGCCCATCGGAAGTTACTTGCAATATTTCTGGACCCATCCTTGGAGTTTGTGCCAGCCCATTTAAATGCCAAATCAGCATTAAAGTTATTGTCCGTGAGGTAATAGCAGCCAGAGGTGGTCAGATTGCGATTTGGATAGAAGAGTTCTAGGGCAAAGCGCTGCGACTCATTGGCATGCTGTGGTTATAGAATTAGTTTAGAACCTTAGCAGATAATCAGAAAAAAAAAGAAAGAAAAGTACTTACCGTACTGAAGTTGCCCAGTTCTAAGTTATAGCCTATCCATGCCGTTTCGGATAACTCGATCTTGGCGTGCTGACGAACAACCCTTGGACTGACATCTTCGAACTTCGTAGTAAAGACAACAGCGCGATTAGGATGAATAACCACCATCTTGAGCTCCTGGGCCGTTCGAGTGCTCAGAGCATGCAGCTCCCCCGGTCAGATTGAAGTTTTTCGTGTTGCGCAACTCAAAGACTTCGATGTGTTTAATGTCTCGTACTCCAAGCGGATTACTCATATCCTGCGTGTTCACATAATGAATCCCAAGTGGCTTCATATCGTTCTCCAGTGTAATGTCCGTGGTCTCCTTGTTAAAGGGATGCTTCTTTTGCTCCACACGTTTGTACTTGCCATCGAGAACCTGCAGCTTGTTGTATATAACCTTCAAGTTACCGGAATCCAAATTGGGACGCTTCTGCAGTCCATAGGAAACATCAGCGCGATGGCGAGATGTCAATGGAACTTCAATTTCGATTATGCCATTCAGATTGTGTTTGGTATCGTCGCTATTGTAGTTGCTATCCAGCTTGAAGAAGGCACTGTCCTTAGGCCAATTGCAGTTTATAAACCGATAGCTGCGACCACTGTATTAGGAAGAGTCAGCAAAGAAATAAGGATGAGTCTAAAATAAAATAGGGTCGCAGTATGCACAAGTATTAAAGCTACAGTTCGCCGTCGTCGACATGATGGAAATATTACCAAGATATACGATATTAGAAACCTATTTAATGACACCAAAATAAATGTATGAAATTCACCTTACTTGTAAAGTCGGAAAACAATAAATCTGCAAACGAGTGTGGTGGCGAGTCAGTTTTACAACACTCATTTTTAATAAAAGCAAAACTGTGCGACTGCGGCATTATAGTTAAAATAAACCAAATCCCGGATAAATACTCAAATATACCAAAAGCTATATGTGGTTTAATGTTATACTGTTGCATTCAAAATATACAGTAGAGAACAAAATATACCAAGTTTTTAAATGTGTATCTGATCGCAACCAAATTGTGGGTTGGTATTGTGTAAACATAAAATCTTTGCATTTTTTTTGTTCAATTCAATTTCAATGTCGATATCGAAATATAAGATAAAACATGATGAGTTCGTGGTTTGACATAAGCCACATTAAAGAACGTATGTATGCCATTCAATGAAATAAGCGAAAATATCAATTTTGATGAAGATGACAATGATATATAATATATATTTTGTGGACAGAAAAGGAACTCCTCCATCCACTGTTTAGTTATTGTATAATTTGTATGTAAAACGTACTTTTTGGTGGAGAAATCAAAGTCTGTTTTGAACCAGGTCAGATTCAGGAAAGGTGTACTTGTATTGACAGCACCATGCATATTGGTGTGGGAGTTAAAAGAAACATCCAAATCGGCGATGCGGCGACTCTCCGGATAATCAAGAACACACACCAGATTGTAGAAGTCAGAGTTGGGCTTGTCGAAGTTTCCTCTTAGCTTCAGTGTATGCTCCTCTTTGAACTGAGGCGTTTTCAACTTGGCCAGGAACTCCCTGCGTCGTCCTTGTTTGTTTTCCATTACAAAGTCTCCTTCGATAACAGAAAGATTCTGTTTTTTTCCCCATTCGAGATGGCCCAAAGCATTTAGATTGTTTGTGACATTGCGGTAAGACAGACGCGATAACAGCTTGTTCTCGGCCTCCAGAGTCTCGTAGCCGATCTCAATGAAAAAGTTGGGTGTTTGCAGCTGTTTGCTTACAAGGTTGCCACGATAATTACAATTCACTTCATGCCTGTCGCCCACTGGCAGCGGCAACTGAGTGACCAAAGCAAACTCCACGTCATCCGAAGATTTTTTATGGAGGCTGCTATTAAAATCGAAAGTCCATTTGGAGTCGACACTCACATGTCCAGCTGATTGTAGTTGGAGGAAGTTTTTGCCAGGATTCAGGTATTTGGCACTGGCCAGCAGAGTGCGTGGCTGAGCGCCAGGTCGCTCCATGTAGGTGTCCAGCTCCATTTGCCAGGTCTCTGCCAAAAGCGGGGACCAGCTAAAGCTGCTGCGACCAGTGTGATTGCCAAATCGGTATGATCCACTGACCTTGGATCCCTCAGCACGCAGACCCAGCTCAGAATGCAGATGAACTGAGTCAATGCCCAGCTTCCTCCACGGAGTCACCAGATTTACATCGCCCACCAGACGTCCCTGGTCTATAGGTTTAAGATTACCATAGAAATTTATATGAGAAATTTCCGGCACGGAGCTCTCCACGAGGACAGAGAAGTCCATGGCATTATTGCTGCCTATGCTGTATCCACCAGAAATCTGACACCGTTTACCGCTTTCAATGGCATCGAAGGAGAAGCGCAGCTTCTTAGCATCCGCCTCCTGTATATTCAACTCAATTACGCCATCCGCTCCTCCGGCTTTGGGCTCAACACGCAACTTAGTTTGCATCGGTATGCCATCGGTCATCAGTATGGCACCCGAGATGCCATAGGTGGCCATGTTGCGGTACAAGTTGCCAGATACATCATATCGCCTTGGATCTCTTGCGCTGCGTACAACTGTGCCGTGCATCGAGATGTTTCTGTAGTTCTGCAAGGGCGTCCAAACTTCAATGTTGAACACATCATTCCTCTTGTTGGCTCGTGTACCGTAGGCGATGGTCTCGCCTTCCTGATTCAGGAAAGTAAGATCAAAATTTAGCTGGGGATTAGGTCCTTTTGTTGCCAACGCCGAAGTGGATGCCAGTTTCAATGGCAGCATAGTAGTTAATACTTTGCCATTAATGTTGAAATAATTCTCCGGATTTGTGTGCCAGTCCGTTTCAATGTGCAACTATTAAGATAACAACAAAATAAAAATAGTATTTATTATAAAAAAAAAAACTATTACATTTTTTCGAAATTTTCAAAGAATTTCTATTATTATTTAATACAAAAATTCATTGAATTGGATTTGTAATCCAAAAGTTGCGCATTATTTTTTCCTTTCAATTTCTATTTCACAAAATAAAAAACAAAGAAGAAAAACAGCTAAGAATCATTATTTATATTATTAGATATTAGAAATTTAAAAATATAAATAAAAATATAAATCTTACGTGATTGAGGTTTCCATTGTCGTCGACTTCAAATCTAATGTCGACAACGTTATCTACGGCCGAATAGTCCTTCTTAAAGTACAAATTGCAGGCATAATGAGGTACGACGTGTGTATCCAGCAAGAAGCCCACAGAGGTTTCCAGGAAGTTGTCCTCATTCTGCATGACAAAAAAATATAAATTTACTATTAAAATAAAATTTTGATCAGCACAGCAATCTTTTTACAAACCTCCACTGATGCAGCTATCGATAAATGAGTATGAGCTGTTGTTGAGCTGATGTTTCCCTTATACGTGTTCTTGTCATCCATCTCGATGTGAGCTCGAAGTTGGATCTCAGGTAACTGTGCATAGGGCGTGATGAGCGTCAGTTCCACGTTATGAGCCTGTGGCCTTACATTATCTACGACTTTAGTATAGTTGAGCTCAACTCCCAATTCAGTAGTTACCGCTAATTTATCGCGGACCATAAACTCTATGCGGTTATAAAAGAAATTAAAGTACAAATCGACGTGGTACTCAACAATGCACTTTAAGTCCTTGGCGATGGCAAAGGGAGAGGTCACTGTGAGCACATTTAGAATATTGATATAGTCTGGATAGTACAAGCGATCCCTGAACTCAACTCTGCCCTGAGGCAGATCCACATTGCCCACAATGAAATACATATCAAGATTCTCCTGTACGTCAACCTTTCCCACAATAGTTGGCCATACCAAAGAGTCCAATTCGAAAGTAGTCAAGGAGGACAGGTACTCTTCATCGTCTTCTTCCTCAATTCTTGGTGGCTGGAAGTCATCATCGAAGTGCATGTCAAGCTGCATCTTCTGGCTGCTCAGCTGATTGACCAGCTTCAACTTGGGCTGCTTATTGAGCTTAATTCCGAGCTTGTAGTTCGATAGCTTTCCATGCATCTGCACAATCAAGGACTCCCTATACAAAATCTGCAATATGAAGCCATTCTCTTCGAAGCCAGCCAGCGGTGTGAACACCAGATACGAATATTGAAAATCGGTCAAATTATTCATGTACCAGACTCCTGTGAAGCCCAGTGTGGAATTGTTCCAGATGCCACGCATGTCAACTCGATCTGTGTGGAACTTGGCTAGGACGGCTGCTTGCTGGAAAGTCTCAATGGGCGTGGCAATGCTTAGCTTGACATCAAAGTCCAGCAGACTCTTAATATCAGCCAGAGCTTCTACGCCTAATGCGACTGTCGGCGCTCGGACCTCTGCGACAGCATGACGCTTCTTCTCATTGAGGCCGAAGCGACCATGAATAGATTGGAACTTCTCCAGAGGCGTTGTTATGTTGATAGTTAGCATATTGTCCGTTACTTTCCTCACATAGCCATCCATGGTTAGGGGTAAACTCACGAATGTCGAACGCAAGGGAAGCAGCTCCCCTGCACCTCTCGTTTGTCATTCAGCATAAACATGGCCACCAGACCTCCCTTGCGATAGCCTTCGAAAGGACTAACGAGAGACATTGTGCCGGAGACATTGTGATAGCCCTGAGTGCGTACTACATCCCAGTTGGACTTGATGCTATACGTGTTGAAGGTCTCGTTCTGCTTGTAACGCAAATATAAATCGGTGTCGTATTTCTTGACATCCTGCGAATGCTGCACCTTTATGTTAATTGTGGGAATATCTTTGATGGTACTGTTGATGCCAAGCCGCACATCGAAGCTAATCAGCTGGTCTCGTATGTCGTGATCACTCTTAAATCCCAGCTCCAGCAACTGATCGTCAGCCCAGGCAAGCGTTGAGTTGATCAGAATCAAATTATTCAAATTATAGACTCCTGTGCGCAAACTGTTGGAACGCCAGCCATTAAAGGGAGTATTTAGCTCAGCGTGTACCCAATTGTGGAGCGTCTTACCGGGCATAATGCCCGCATCATAGCTGAGCTCAATAACTTCTGTGATGCTCCAGGAGATGTGCCCCTTGCCATAATATTTAGGACCACCGGTAAATGCGCTAAAGCCACAGTTAATTGTGCGTTCCGGGTAGGTTACCATGAGGTTGCCATCATAGTGCTTATTGCCCGGACTATTGTACTCGAGTAATAGACCCAAGCGTTGGCTGGGATCACGGTTAGCATCCCATTTCAGCTCCAGCGACAGTTCCTTGCGCCTGTTAATGTTCAGTAGTCCCAATTGAATGTGAATGTCACGAATTCTAAACAGAAGTTCAGAGGAAATGCAGTTTAGCTTATTGAAATTTCAGAATATTAATATCAACTCGACTGTACTTACTTGTCAATGTGCATCTCGAGCTGCAATAGCTTGGGTTGCTCAGAAAGCAGTTTGGAAGTGATCCAATAGTCCTTCTCCTTGATTTTTAAGCGCACTTCAGCATTGGAGTTGCGATTTTGCTCGTTGGATTGGTATTGCATAGTCAAGCCATATGGATCCTTGCCGTACTTGGCCTGAACATCGTAGAAGATCACCAATTGATTTCGTCTATATACGATATTAAGTTGGGTTGCGTCAAATGATGGACTCTCCACGATCAGTTTAAGGTGATGCAAAGCTTGAAGTTGAGTGCTACGGTCCTTGTAGTTACCCTTGATTGCTATTGAATGACCCGTGAACCAAGAGCCATTGACATATATCTAAGAAAAGAAGAGTGTCATTAAAGGCGTAGGGTAGAGTTTACTAATTATGGAGTTAAATTAACCATATAATCCTTAGTGGCCTTTTCGTTGACCCTTAAACTGAAAGTACATGAATTAAAGTCCGGCACGGATACATTCATATAGGCGTCGACAGCAAAGAGATTTCTATGGGGCAAATGTACTGAGAACAAACCCGTTATCTCCTTATCGGGCGCATACTTGAGTCCCACAATGAAAGTCTGTTCAGGTCCATTTTTATTGCGTTCGTCATGGCTGTGAAAGCCAAACGAAAAAAATAAGTTTTCAAGTTACAGCATCGATTATTTAGATACTTACTTGACCATAATGCGATAGTCAATCTTCGATCTGGGCAACTTTAGCTCAAGGCTAGCACGGGTCTGCGTTTCTCCTAAAGTGAAGTCATCGGAGTGGGAGCGTGCAAAGACTACTCTGACCAGGCTTGTGTAATTGGGGTTACTATAGTCCGGTGCATTATTATACGTGATAGCTCCTTCAGTATGACCCTGCAAGCTGAGCCATGTGACATTCGAGGCAAAGTTCAGTTTTGGATACGCCGTTGTCCTCAGTTTCATGTTGCCTCGGTACTCGGTTTTCGAGTTGACACCATGATTCATCAAGCGTCCGGCAAAGTTGATTGTCTCGGGTTTGTTCGCCTCAAACTAAACAAAATGGGTAATAAGTAAACTTAAATCAATTGCATATAAGTTATCGTTCACATACCATGTAATTGATTGTAATATTAGTTGAGGTCGTCACTTCTGTCTGTATAATGTTGCCCTTGATCAGAGCTTGCAGCTTCTTCGTCTCAAAAGAGAGATCTACGTCGTGCTGCTTCACACCATTCTTCTCATTGATTTTGATCACACCAATCAAGCCAGTAATGTTCACTCCATTAACTGACAGAAGCATGCGTGGCCTAAATAGCACGGCTGTATTATCCTGGAAGCGTCGTAGCTCCATTGCCAAGTCAAGTGATCGATTGCGATTATTGTCGAGATAGACATCGAGGCGTCTATAGTCAGGATTGCCATCATAGCTAAGCCCTGCGGAGGTGCGGCTTTCACCACGTTCAAATGCTACCGACGCGTTGAAAGCACCGGGAACGCTGGTCATGTTGGCAACCAGGAGTCGAGGCACTTTTGAGCCCGGTGTGTTGAATACCATAGTAAAATTGTTATTGTCCGGCTCCTCCTGATCCCAGTTGTACTCGAACACAAACCTCTTGGCCGACAGATCGGATTTTTTTAGTATCAGACTCAGATTAAGTGGGCCAGTCAACAATAAACTGGGATAAGCCTCTGTAGCATTGCTCAAATCCGGCACACTATAGTGCGAGCACATCTGCAGTCCAATTGCCTGGTCCAGCACTTCCCAAGTACAGGTAGAATTAGCACTGCGTTTCTCAATGCCTGCCTGGGGCAACTCTGTATCTCGTTTGACTACGATTAACTCGGAGCGTGCGCTAAAGATTTCGTTCTTGTCTTGTGGCAGGTTGAAGGAGAATGAAATAAGATTGCGACCGCGCATCTTTAGGTTGGCTTCCACCTCCGAGTTAGAATACAAATTACTCTTGACTTTGATACCCGACTGGCCCCAAAACATATCCGTCTGCATAGTTGTTATGACGTCCACCGACACTGAGGGCTTGAACCGCCCCTGCACATCAAAATGCCAGTCGGCATCGAGTTTGTCCAGATTGCCAGCAATGCTCAGGTCAACGGAAGAGGCACCGAAAGCATGTATAGCCAACGGCATACCCACCGCCAGGGGTACACTGTAAGATGCATCGAGAAACAGGCTCGACTTGCTGTAACTGAATGGCTTACCGGATAGCAACTTCTTTGCCTGCTGGAGGGGACTCAACTGTGTGGCCAGCAGTACCACCTCGGCCATGGACTCCACATTATAATATCGCAAGTCGTTGCCAAAGATCCGCATTCCAAACTGGGCCCGAGGATTGTTGTAGTCATAGTTCAGCTTATAGCCCAATTGGTCAACGTTGCGATCGATTGTTTGTTTCCTTGTTTTTGCAGTTGTTTCAGCATTACGCTTAGAACGCTGGGATCGCTCGCCTTCAGATTCGTCCTCTTCGAATACATATTCTGTATCTTCCTCATCTTGAGTGGTGTCCACAACTTTACGCTTCAGCCGCAGATTGTCAAGACTGAGCAGATTCTCCAAGGTGTCATCTTTCTCCGCGCTCTCATTACCCAACCAACGATTAAGGAACGATAACTTCTTTTGTAGTAAATCACTATTTAACGGACCCTTGGGACCGAAGACACTGCCGACCAATTCCTCGAAGCCTTCGGCACGCGCATTAAATTCGAAGAAGTTGACAGATTGGCCGAAAAGATCAGCGGTGAAATTAAGGCTCACATGGCGTGGCAGATACGAATCGGTGCCGAATATCAGATTAGCATCAGTTGTGGTTCCTAATAATAAAAAAACATAACGTAAAATATAATTATAATATTATTAATGCAGTTAAATACGAAATCTAAAACAAGATTACATACCAAAATTGTATTCGTCAAAGAACAAGCTGTGTTCATAATTGCGGGAGAACTTGCGTATGTCCATCTTGAACTTTTCCGATAATTCATCGTTTAGCAGCAGACCCTGAGCTTCAATCCGCACTGGCGAATTGGACTTTGCCAAATTTGTAAGATGCGACCAAACAAAGGAACCAACCTGATTGATTTCCTCGCTCTCGAGTATGGATTTAATTTGAGCTACAGATATGTAGTCAGGACAGCGCATCGTCTGCAGATAACTGAAAATACGCAACTCCGAGTTACGAGTGTAGTCTCCATAGTAATCCAAGAAGAACTTGCGATGTCTTTGGCAATTGACCCGTCTAAAGGAGAATATGCTCTGCAATCGAATGTTTATTGGTACCGCATTATCGTTGATGATCGACTGGAGCTGTATGGCGAAGTCATTGGTCATTATGCCAATGTTCCCCAATCCTTTGAGCAGTACTGTCAAACGTTCATGTTGTTTCCGGTCGCCGCGATACCTTTTGAACTGGCTGAGAAATTCAGTTTCCAGCAGATTTATGATCTTTGCGATCCTGAGATTCTCCTCGCAATTCTCGTGATGCCTGCAATAGCTGTGTACCACAGCCGTGGATCCCAAAGTGTACTCAGGATCTAGTTTGTTTCGCGCATAGTCAAGAATAGTGTAAAAAGTCTCCAGCGTCTGCTCATCGGGACGTGTAATGAAAGACAGTGATGCCATCCAGTTGTGCGCCATTTGCTTTGAAAGTTTTTCATTGACGATTTGATCGCGCATTACTTGATACGAGGCAGTGCTTCCAATGTAGGGCAGCGATTCAAGCACGTGATTTCTGCAGTTGATAAGCAGAGGTGAAGAAGCTTATTAGATGTCCTTTAATAAGTTCATTGCACTACTTACTTGCCCTGAGTGCAAATACCAGCTGAACGCTGCAGTAGCACCGTCAGTGTCTTGTAGTCCAGGCTCTTTGTAGCTTGCAGAAAGTTTGTGAACGCATCGATGAACTCTCGCTTTATATTGCGTAGCCCAAGAGCACACATATTCTTTAACAGTTCATGGGCAGCCGTTATCTGATCATGAGTAGGCTTCACAAGTGGCGTATGGTCAAAGATGAGCGGTGAACGACGTTCGACCATCTCGACATCTACAGAACGTAATCAGAACATTGTCATCAAGGAAGAAAGTCAACCAAATCCCAATACTTACTCTGCTCAAGAAACTCGCTAATGCTATAGTCGTTGCTGCCTGTGAGTAGCAGGGTGCTTTGCGAGGTGGTCAAGGCGCCGGAGCTGCCGTTTGAGAAGGGGACAAGTAAATGTGTCTCAAGGCAGCTGATCTTTTGGTACACACTCTTGTCGATAGTCAGCTGCAATAGAGAAACCAATTCAGACTGTTGTAGAACTAAGAGATAAACTAACTTACATTGCAGTAACTCTGCGAATTCAAAATTGGCAAAATGGTCTTGTCATCGCGGAAGGTGTACGGCGTTGTCTGCAGCACAGACTGTGTGGAATAACGACGTCGGCAAGTGGCAATGTCCTTGGTCTTTCTTATCGTCACATAGACGCTGTCCGTGTTCTCCAACTCATACTGTACACGACATTCGCCGGATACATCCGTTTCAGTGGTGTTGAAGTCTACATCGAAACGCAACATTGTATTTTGGAAGCTTGACAATATGCCCTTCTTGAAATTAAGAACCCAAGACGTTTCCTGCTCGGTGGGACACACCTCGCCTATCAGTCCATCGTGAAAGGCAAAGCGCAGAAGGTTCTTTGTCAAGTCAGCTGACATTTCGTTGGACTTTGGATGCAAATTCTCAAATTCTGAAACTTCACTCGAACTACTGGGCAAATTGTCATAGTAATCATATTCATCTTTTGTTTGGCTCCCGCTGCCGGATTCGTTAGATTCTTGAATCGTGTCGTAAAGTTTAACACCATTAATACGCAGATAGCCTTCACAGTCCTTGGGAAAGAATATCTCCACATCGGCTTTTAAGAACAGATCAGAGGTATTATCTCCAGAGCCTGCGAATTCTGTGCGCAACGACACCTCATAATCATATTTATATAATTTAGAACCATAATCGAATTTCGTGGATGACGTATCACATTGTGGGCGACCGCAGACTCGTGGATCTTTTAGTGGATCTGTGTGTAAAACATATTCGTGGAATTGTGCAGAATTATAACTATATATAACTTTTACTTACTTTCCCGTGCCGCCTCATTTTGTGCTATGATCAGTACAAGGAGCAGCCACAAGGCTGATAAAACTGGATTCATGGTTCTTATGCTGGTCTTGGCTGATCAGTATAGTCAAGACTTCGATGATATAGGAAAAAAGCCAAGCATAGCTCGAACTATAAATATTAAAAAATTCTACAATTATTTAAAAAATTTTGCTATATTGCATAGAATCTGTTTCGTAATTAAATTGCATTAATGAGTTATAAAATTACGGTCTAAATTGCAAATGTCGTTGCTAAAGAGTTAATTTTATGGATTCGCCTTTAATTACTTAAAATTGTGCAATTGATTCGTCAAAGCTATGCGGTAACCAAATTAAACAAAAGCCACTACTGACTTTGCTGACAAAGCCAGAGATTTGGAATTCTAGTCACAAATTTAGCAGTGTGGAATATATTAAAATCATTGCTCTTTTTGTAATATTTGCAAAATGATTTTGCGCTCAAATAAGTTTTATACTTGTTGGACTTGGCTGTGGCTTGGCCAAGTTGCAATGTCGATGGCTTCTTTGAAGCTTAACATATGCATGCGGGAAAGGGAGTGACAGTGGGAGTTTTCCAAGTGAGCGAAAAGCAAGAGGGGAAAGCATTCGCCCATTATGGTAACGCCTTTTGCGTATTCCCCTTTTTGCCACAGCAAAGCCACAGCAAATCAATTGAATTTCCACTTGATTCAACATAAAATACACACACAGAAGAAAGCAAAAGGAAAAAAAAAACTAAGAAATCCCTGAAACAAACAAGTAAAATTCAAACCAAAACCGAAACCCATACAACGAGCAGCGAGCAGTTCTCCCATCATTAATTCCAGCAATAAAGTGGGAACAGATCGGCATGTTTGACTGAAGGGAAATGGAGGGGAAGTGCGAGGTGGGTCGTAGCATTACGATTGATGCCAACTGTTGTTTGCATTTGCATTTGATTTTAGAACAGGAAAAAATAGTTAACGCTTTTTTTCGCTTCTCTCTCGGTCTTTCATTGCTTTTGTTTTGTTCTCTGCACTTTGCATTGCATATAAATCGCTGCTGCAGTTGTGGTTGGGTCTGAGCCTGACTCTGGCTCTGGATACGGCTCTGAATCTGGTTCCGGTTACTGCTTGCTTCTGGGTATTTGCTGACAATGATTACCGGCGCTGCAAGGAGCAGCAAAAGCACTTAACACTTTTTTGCGCGCTCGGGGTGCAAATACACAAGAAACACAGATGCAGATACAAATACATATACATATGTATGTATGTATATGCGACATTTACACGTTTGGGTGGGCAAGTGTGAGTGCTAGTGCCTGTTTATAACACATATCAATTGTTTCTTGCTTGGAGCGGGTCAGGGAATCCTGTCAAAATGCTTTGTTCGGCTGTCACAAATTGAATTGCATTTGGTTCGCTCTCATTCCGAGGGGTAAATAATGATTGCAAATCATGCTGGTGACGCATTTGACACCAAATTGCTTTTCCGTGTTTGTTTTATGGTTAGAATGATAATGATAGCTTGTCGTAGAGTTCAAGAAAATTTTATTAGGTAAGCTAGTCACTTGGCTTTTGATTTTATAGGTGTAAGATTAGATTGTGCGTATAATCAAGAGACACTATATGTGACTAAAAAAGGGATGAAAAACTTTTTTGTTGTAATGTTACTTAAAACTCTGTACACAGATTGAATACAATCAATTTAAGAAGTATTTACACATTGATTTCATCAAATTCAAAGGAACAAGAGTGAGTTAAATGCATTTTACCTTCCTTGAATTCTTCATGTTGTTTCAGATCTCAAAAGTTGTACAATAGCAAAACAAACTAATCTATTTTTAATGCGTCAATTAATTTTGAAGGTGCTTTGTTTTTTTTAATTACGGTACATGTAAAGTGAAAGATGCGAAATGTGCAATACTGATTGCAATGAAAACTGAATAAGTTGACTAACTATCACAAATATGACCAAATTCCCCAAAAAGCAATGCAAACGTTCAGTGCGATAACTAATTCATTTGCAAACACCTACATTCATATATGTCATATATGCTAATCAAACGCTAGAGTTTTACAGTGTTTCGAATTGTGCTTTGAAGTGATAAGCTTGCCTCACTTGCAGATAGTGTTGTAAAAGAATATTAGTCTGACCTGCTTATTACGACTACTTTTACTTCTTGAAAATGTGTAATTACAAATGTGTTTAATGTTAGTAATGAAATAAACAACTGGCAACTTACGTGTAAATAAAAGGATGCCGGCGGCATTTTGTTGTAGAACAAACTATTAATTAAATGTGTGTGCAATAGTGAAGTGCCTTTTTTTATTGCACTACAGAAAAACGTAATATGAAAACAATATTACTAAGACGCTATTGTTTCTATTGTCTATTGCATTATCTGCCTGCTGTCAGGGACCCCAATACAGGTTACGCCTTCCACCTGCCGCTCCCCCCATAGTACAAAGCCGATAAGCAGCTTAACCAACGCGCGTGCATTCAGCCATAGTATTGTATGTGTGTGTGTATGTGATTTGAGCACAGTGCCGATGGTCACCACCAATTTCAAATTTGCTGAGGGCTTAATACACTCTTCATGCAATTATCATGGCGGCGTGCTTTGAGTATGTGGTCTATTATTCTCTTCGATATTTTATTTATCGATGACGATAAGAGTTCTTTCTTTCGCACGTCTTGTTTTGACGATTACTCGTTACTTGCATGCCAAGCACTCGGCCTAACCCAAAAATATCTCTTTGATTTGTTGTCCTTCTGATATTTAGTATGGGATTAGCATCGGCTTAAGTGCCGTTCTCAATGATTTATGGTTAAGTCGGTCTTACTAAAAGTAATCAATAAGAACAAGACTTAAACAAAAATCGTAACGTACTAAGCTCCGATCGAACCTGGTCGCTTTTAATGAAACTCAAATATATAAGTTTGCCTTTGGGCCAAGTCAAAAGCCCAACCGGCATTTGTTTTCATATTTCTCGGTGCTATACTTTCACACATTCAAACATTTTTCCGACCAGGCACACATCTTTGTATAAAATGCAATTTTCAAGTGAAGGTGAAGTTGATGTTGAGCTGCGAACTGCGAGTTGTTTGCTTGCTTCGGGGAAGGAAGGTAACGAAGGCACTCGAAGGATGGGGCCAACTCTAAAGTTCACACAGGTAAGAACTTTACCAGATTGTTAGCGATTCTAAAAACAAGAAGAATAAGTGCAAGATGCACAGACACCGCTCTCGAAATACGCTACAATAAATTTTGTAAGTGTACTATAAATTCTATTCTTACTTATCATATACATACTATATTTCAAAGGCAACGTATAAAACTGCTTCGTTCTGTACTATATATGTTATTAAGAACGTATGTACATTCAAAAATTAAAATATTTTCTTGATGTCTTGTTGAAATTTGTGTCGAATCATGATGCCTTTTAGTCAACATCCGCCATCGAAAGAGTATGAAAATGTAAAAATTTTTATAGTAACATAAATTCTGAACTAAATGCAATTACGTTTGCTCCAAGAACTTGCAATGTGGTGAGAGGGGAAATGCAATATGGGGAGTTTACCACAATGGCGAACCATTAAAGATTTTTCTTGAATATCAAGAGAGTCACATACTCGTGTAGCTTCCAGATGTCGTGACCTTAGTGACGGCACTCAAATCTAATAACAAGGTATGCGAATAGAGTTACACACATAGTCGTATGCAAACAACATCGGCATCGGTTCCCAATCAAATTTTAGTTGTGAAGCTCCAAGAAGTTGAGCAAGCATTGCTGCATTAGATCTTTCTAGCTTTATCTCTATGTTAACGCCTATTGAAAATTAAAGTGCTATAGCAACAGAAGCAACAAAAGCAATGCCAACACGCATTTTATTGCATACATTTGCGAAGTTGTTGGTGCAACACTGAACCTCCATTCTCCAACTTATTTCTTTTGCACTGTTGAAGGCGCAGTAACAACACTATAAAAAATAGTGAAAAATAGGCTAGCGATGTGCGTCTGGAGCGGTTTCTATTACTTTTTCAGAATATTCTGTTATTGGTAGCAGCCTGTTTCCCCCTTCGATGGTGCGCCTTGTTATTGTTGGCGCTACACATTTGTTTTCGTTGGTTCTCCACTACAGATGACTGGCTGAATGGCTGACTGGCTGGTTGGCCCTAATGGCTTCCAAATGGGCGCCATGTTTGGTCACTGCCTCCGCTTACTTTCCCAGCCCTAACCCCCTCTCTCTTTCCCCAGTTCTACCTTAACAGCGCCTGCATGTATGCAATGCATTTTTTCATGTTCGATAAAGACAAAAGGCTCTAGGGCGTAATTTTAGGTGCATATGTGTGTGTCGATATATGTGTGTGTGTGAATAAGAACAATGAACGTTGCAGGAGCGGCAGAGCGTATGGCATCGCATTCCCGCTACCCAGGCGAGAAATTGCAAAATTGAAAATTATGTGTATCACTTGAAAAATGGCTAATAAACGAGATTAAAATTGCCAGCAGCGTGATTTTCAGCTGCTGTTTCAGCTTGCAAGCGAATACGAATGCATCCAATGCGAAATTGCCAAGAGAGTGAAAGAAATGCTTCTGAGTTACGAAGCATAGTGCAACGCATTTCGCATTGGCATCTGTGTCCAATTACAGTTAAGAAACTGACATTACGGCAGACACTTTAGTACCATACTTACAGTAGACGTCTGCAGCGAGTCGGTTTCTAACAGATTCTTTTGTTATAATCCAATTACCTAAATGGGCTCGAGTTTCAATACAATTGAAAGTGAATTATGGGAAGCAGTTCTGGCAAGGAGGGTAGGTGATACTGCCAATAATAACAGACTTAAAATGGGAATTAATCTTTATCAGATTTGAGAGATCACTGCAAAATATTCCCATATTATTTTTTTATAATTTTTCAAAAATGTATTTCATTTTATTTTTGCTTAAGTTGTTTTTTTAATTAAAGAAATTCCTATTTCATTTACTTTAAGTCTGCACTTGCATTATTTCAATTAGGATGTGGAACAATTGAAAAAGTTAAGTATAAATGGAGCAACTGTAATTTGGGCTTATAGTTTTGTTAATTACAATAGCAATGAGAATTAAACTACCATACCAAACGTGCGGTAAGGACTGAGAGACAAACACAAACCACATGAAACTAAAGGAGCAAAAATGCTTTAAATATCTAAAAAAGTAAGCAGACGAACGACAACAAGAGCGCAACATGGTGAAAAGGCAGGTAGTTTGGGACGATTTAAGCCAAATAAAAGCCAGCACCGAGCCAGACAAACTGCTAGACCCCAAGGAGAAAAAGGAAGAGAAATTGAGAAAAAGAGCTACAAGGCGGTAGTGCGAGTAAAGTCGAGAGGAAGCAGAAGTTAGCCAAAGTGGTGTAAAAAGTGCACACTAAATGTTTGGGAACACCTTGGCCCAGGCGCCAAGAGGCAAGAGCAAGAGTTCTTCTGGCCAACTGCATGTCCCAAATGGGAAGCAATGTCAGAAGAGAACTTTTTAGTTCTCAAATAAATTTACATACCAGCTTTATTACCTTTTTCTCGATTTCTTCGTGTGGTTGCTGATCGCTGCAAATGTGTGAAGGAAACTTGGCATCGAAATCTAAGTGTGCATTGCAAAATTATGCAAATGTTGACTTTCTATGATTGTACTGCGTTTAACAACAGTGCGTATGTGAATTGTGTGAGTTGTGGAAAGTGTTGAAGGGGCACAGGCAAAGAACTCCCTTGCCGCAATGAACTATGCACAACTAAGCCATTGCCTTGTTAGCTAATTACACTCCAGAGTGTATATCTTTCTCAGTCTCTTAGTAGGTGCAGTTTAGTTTAATCATATGTTCAGACTTATTATAGTAACTGGTATCAGCCTTAAGCTCATTTTCAGTCAAGTGTTAAGCAAGCATATGAAATTGAGTTAATGTCTGTGCAAATTTGCAAAATTTAAAGGATTTAATAGGTTATTTGAACCAGACATTTCGTTTGTTAAGGCTTTTACATAACTTATTTATGGCTATGTCTCCATATGTAATTATGTTGCACATAAACTTGTACATTTTACATAGCTAACAAATAATTGTGTGGTTTGTAAAAGGAATATGGAATAGGGAAACCGAAATATAGATAAACAACAAATTCAGAATTGTAAACTTTTATAGAAATTTGTCGAGCGAGGTTATAAAAACCGAGTCGTTTTTGGTATAAATTCATTTTTAGTTTAATCCATAATATAAAGTTATATTATTAAGTTAGAGATTCCAAATTTTCCTTGTTTTTGGACTCTTTAAAGCACTTATATCATTATCCTTGAGGCTCACGCATGGTGTCTTTAAGAGTCTCTTTAGTTTCGGGCATGCGGCTCAAATCAAACGTGACAATAATCGCTTTGCAATAAATCCGCAACTCAGCTGGTTTGAGCTCAGATTCCTGCTCCACATCTCTATCTCACGTCCTTTTAGTAAATTCACAGTTAAGTCCATCATTCTGTCTTCCCTAAGCATATTTTTATATGCCACAGAAGTGTTGCCAATATCCAGCTAGCTCACTCTCCCTTACTCTCAGTCTGCTTAGCGAAGATTGATGTGCTTAGAGCTGACAACATTGTCGAGGTGCGACAACCGCAAATTATGTCAGAGGTCGACGAAAAAAGTGTGAAAAAATTACAGCAAATGGGATGACTTTTGGGTAAAATGGAAAGTAACTGATCAACAATTTTCTCTGTTGCTCATGATATTAAATAGCTTAAACACACGAAAATAAGGAATGTTGCATATTTCTGTTTCTTGGGGTGCTAGTTTTTGTATCTTTGGCTGACATTTTGCATTTGTCCCAAAGCAAGTGTACTAAAAACACTCACTTGGGAGTCAGAGTAATCGTTTGAAATAAGAAAACGAAGAACGTTGTGTGCAATACAATTGTAAGTTTAACAATCATATGCAGCGTAGAAGGAGAAACGTGAGAAAATTGATGCTAAGACAGAAGTTCTGGAGGTTCTGTTGTTTTGTCTCCATTTGCGCGTACATTTTTTTTTCAAACTTACATAAAGTGAACGAGTTTCTCAAATAGATATAGTTTGCTGACAAATATATGTATGTAGACTGCAGTTGACAGGAGCTTAAAAGGGTGCAAAGTATTTTGGCAGAAACTATCTTCCTCGCAAGCTGCTATCATAACTTATGGGTGGCACGTGTAATTTTGAAAACTGTTGAAGTTTAGTTGGTGAAATCATATTATATAAGGCATGTCGACATATTTATTAACAGTAAGTAAACGCAACTCCATTTATTCTTAAAAATGTATCCTTTTAAAAGAGTCTGTATCATGAAGTACATATCTCAGGAAATAATTTATGTACTTTGTTTGTCTAAATATACTTGACAATTTATAATCGAGTAAAATTTATTTTAAAATTCAAACAACAAAATGAAACAAGTAAGAAAGCTAAGAAAAAATCCAACCCACTTGACTGTGAGATACAGTACAAAACAGTACGTTATTATTTTTAAAATATACCAAATTCATTTATCGCAAAAATACTAAATATATAATATAATTATATATTTTTGGTATATCGATATAGTACAACATTTAAAATATACCAGATTGGAAGCCTAAGTATTAGTTTTTGACCGAACGTGTATTACATAACAATATTTTCCATTTTTTATCGCAATCAAAAATTGCATCGCTTGTTATTTGATTTTTATGAAAAAAGAAGAATATGTCTCTTAGTCTTTGCAATCTAGGTGTTCATATGGACGGGCACACATGGATATATCGTCTCGTCTATTGACGATTATCAAGAATATATACCCTATAGGTCGAAGATGCCTACTTCCGCCTGTTCCATTCGTACAATTTTTGAGGCACCCTGTGGTTAGCTGGCATAAAAAACCTAATTTCTCGAACAAATGTAAAGAATAAAAAATATACGAAAATAATCCAAGTAAACAATAGAAAAAAAATAAATCATTTTTTATATTAACAATAATTGTATATTATTAGCAATTTTGCCATTGCTTGTATTGCAGTAAACTTTTCACAGAATAAATTCTATATATTTATATAATAAGGATTATACAAATAAATTAAGTGTTTTATTTGCAAAAAGTTTCTAGAAATCAATGAATATAATCCGAGTATAATTCAATATTTTTGAATAGCAATAATATCAGTATTCGCATTAAAATGTTTAATAGCGCAGCAATATTATTTTATATATTTCACTTAGCTGATTTTGCGTATATACAAGACAGATTCCTTATCACATAAAACATTAGCACGTTTCCCAGTTTACTCGCGTTTCAGTTGACAGTGCAGATAAAAGACAATTCACAATAACATTTGAATGAAATATTCTCTTTTTGCACATGATTATAAAAAAAATGTAAAATTGTTGCAAGAGATAATTGAATATTTAATCATATTCCTGTCTGTGTCTCACTCTCACTCGTTGGTTTGCATACACAGACAATTTCTTATCACACACTGAGAAGACGCATAACGACTAAACTGAGATTGATAATTTTATTTTTATAAAACTTGTTGAACTTATGAACTCTCTTATCAGCAGCCTTAGATTTTTTCCAACACGTACACGTTGAATCTTTTTAAAAAATGAATTTTAGTTTCACAAGTGGCACGTTTTTTCTCAATATTTGAGGTTAATTTCCACTATTTTCTAGAAGTATCCTCCATTTTGTTATACATTCTTATGTATTTTGTTGAACTTATTCATTTGAGTAACTTCAGTTCACACAATTTCAGAGCACAACACTCTTAAGCAGGCTTCGCCAATTATTTCACTTTCGAATGCATTTTGTAAGAGATGCAAAAAGGCAAAATGCTCTAATGGGGATTGAAAGCACTTCCGCTACATTTGGTACACGATTGTGATTGTTATGGATCTGGTGCCATTTTGAATGGATGCCAGGTAACAGTTAACGGTTACACGTAAACTGTTGGCACTCGTCGTTGGTTGTTACGAACAATGCGACGGCGCAACAGGATAAAATACTAGAACGCAATTGCAAATTATCCTTACTTCCGGTTGACGCGACGCAAGCCCCTTGTTGACTTCTTAACTCTTTTATAAAATCTGAACTACAACCGCTCGGTACGAAGCGGCAAACACGAATGAGACTCTGGTTTTCCTCAGCGATAGCGGATGCTGTCACTGAGCATCGTCCGTAGCCGTGTCGATGTCGATTTGTGCCGAGCCGAGCCGAGCCGAGCTAAGTTGAGCTGAGGCGAGCTCCAAGCTCATGGTCGGCATATATAGTAGTAGAGATAACAGTTCTCAACTCTTGACAGTCGATGTCCATGGTCGAGCATCTTTTTGGTTTCGGCTTTCATTTTCGTACTGGGCTTCGGTTTCAGTTTCAGTTCAGTTTACATGGCGCCTCGTCGTGAATGAACAAAACTAAAGTGAAGAGCTGCAGCCTCTTGTGTGAGTATGAATGAAAATGGCTGTGCGTATATCAAATGCATGCCATGTGCCATTCTAATGGCTGTCAGTTCGTATTATCACTGACTTTTCCCATATCTACATATATCTCTCTCTGGCCATGCCCAGCAGCTGTCCATATATCAAAGAGTGCCACAAGCAGCAGTAGCAGTATCTGTTGAGGCTGCTGCGCGGCTTCTATATTTTGATTTGATTTGATTTCGTTCGGTTTCGGTTTCGCCTTGTTTTTGTTGTGCGTCAACTGACGTCCGTTTTTGCTTATCAGTTTTGGACTTTATGCTATTTGATTTACTCAGTCTAGTCTCTGTCCCTCCGTGCTATGCACGTATTTATTTTGTAGTAAAATCAACAATCATTCACTCAACCAACCACAGATTAAAGCCAGGCAGTACTGGCACATCTACAATGATAAATAGAGTTATATTCGCATATGAGGCTAACAAACTATTGCGGAAACTAATTTTGTCAGAGTAAATCAGTTTGGAAATTAATATTTTCCTAACACTTTCAGACTAATGCTAAGGAGAAGATAAGCTATTACATATATGTATACGTATGTATATTCAGGAAATTAACTTAATAACTTAATGATTTTTTAAGATATCTTTTAAATACAAATTAAGAAGATGGCAATTTTATTATTTTTCGAATATTTCAATTGTGTTGTTATTAAAATTGAAAGTTATTCAGTTGGTAGTCAGTTTAAAACAAGACATTTTTGGGTGATTTACAAATGTATTGCTCTAAAATCTATGAATGAATATATGTTGTTTTAAATTTATATTGTAATATGTGTAATTTGTTCGTTGGCCTATTATTTTTATATTTTTTGACCATAACAGCAGATTGATTTTCAGTCAGACTATTGATAAACCTCACTTTCCTCGCAGCCTAACAAAATAACGCAATCAGCACAAATTTCTTATTTATAATAGTGACACGACGTTTTTTGTGGTGCTGGCGAACATAAATAAAAACTATTCGTATCGAATATAGAGTTACATTTAGTTCTAAAGCAAAAACAAAGAGTGGCAACCCGACTTTCTGTTGACATGAATAGAAAAACGTACCAAAAATATAAAACGAATATTAGATCCGAATAAGGACAACATGAACAGCTGTTACTAGGAGGGGAGAAGGAAAAGTCACCAGGTTCTTCCTCTTGTTGTTGATGATATCCCTTGTAACGGCTGTCGTAACCTTTTGTTTTTGCTTTGTTCCATTGATTCTGACTGCTTTAAAAACAACTTACATTATTTCAGTATTCAATAAAAACACGCATAAATTGAATGTATGACGAATAAAAAATATACTCTACAAAAAAAATTATTGTGATGTGAAATGAAATGTTCATTGGAGTTCGAGAGCCGTTTGCAAAAAACGTAATTATTTTAACTCAATTTTTGTAAATTATCCACCTTTCAAGTGTTGATGTCGTAGGGTATCTATTTAAATAAAAACTGTTGTCCTTGCACAAAACCAACCAGATTATTGATTATAAAAAAATGTGACTCAATGACTCATAGAACTTTGGCCTTAGATCTATCTTCAGTTTATTTTATTTATTTATTTTTTATTTGATATGTAAATAAGTTGTGGAAAAAGTTGCACAAATTTAAAATGGATTTCTTGGGTCAGGTGTAAGAGAGTCCTCTGTCTTCATTCTTGAATGTTGGCTGTCGACTTACGAGTGAGAAGTAACTGTCTGATGTCTGATTCTGAGCAACTGTTTTGTTGCACTTAAGTCAATAACATAAATGCTTAAGAATTTTCCCCTGTGTTGTCGGTTGCACATTTCAAGCATATATGTATGTATGTATATGTATAAATGGCAGAAAGTTGGAAAGAAATCTTTTGCCTTTCTTTAAACTCATACACCCAGGGCATCTTGTAAAGTTGTAAAATATATCGCTTGGCTTGATTTTCGGGGAGAAAGTTTAACTCGAGTGTGATGAGTTCAGTTGCGGGTAGCGACATTTGCCTCAAGTGATTGTAAACTTTAGAATAGACTTTCAAAGCAGATCAACAAATGCTTTGCAAAATTACTGGAAATGTTACTATAACGTACTTTGTAGAATACAAATCAGTAGTAATAATCGAATGTAAAATATTCAATATAATAATAAATGAGAATGTAATGTAATGTAATGTAATAACAATAGCTAATATTTTTAAAATAATGAAAACAATACATATTATCTTGAACAAATTGCACTGGGTTTTGATGCACAAAAGATATATACATACTATATATGTATCTTAGATAGCATTGTATATAATCTAATATATTTAGTAAATTAACATTATTGGTTTATCGCTGGCCTTCAACGACTTTGAGCATGTCTATTAAAATGGAGCTCTTCTTACCAAACATCAAGTTACCCAAGTAGAAAATTGGCTGCAGCAAATTGCCAACTGCTCATAATATTTTTGCAGAATTTTCTCATTTGTGGTAGGACAAGCGACATCAGTAGGAGAGGAAAGCGTAAACCAACATGGCAATAATTAAAACACAGCAACACCAACCACAACAGCAACAACAAATACTCCGAAAAGAGAACAACTATTTATCTAGCCAACGTCGTCGTCGTCGTCGCAGTCGCAGTCGCAGTTGCTGTTGCAGTCGCCATGTGCTGTCATAATAAAACACGCAGCAGAAACCGCCACCGACAAAAATTGCAAACAATTTAAGCAACTACAGAAAAACTATATAAAAAAAAAAGATGCCACTAAATAAATAACTGGAAAATAAACGCGAAGGGTAAAAAATGTTAACCGCTTCAAAACATACAAAAAATGAAGAAAAAATCGAGAAGAGCAGAAAATATAGTTGAAAAATCGCAGCACTTGTAATGAAAGAAGTTTTAAGCTCGGCACTGTGAGCTGAGAGCTGGGTGCCAGCCGAATAATAGAGCAGCGAAAAAATAATAAACTCATAAATAGTGTGACAAGCTGAAGAAGAAAACGAAATGAAAGGAGAGAACGACCAACAAAATGAAAGGACGAGGACAAATTACTGCAACAGCTGTGACAGCTTTTCGGCAGCGCGAGGAGGGCAGCGATGAAAGGAATAAACGCCGGATCAGAGGCAACTGATGAAAGATTTACGAAAGCTTCTCCAATAAGAGCAAAATACAAAATGCAACTCTAAGCTTGTGACTGCATGACTTCGGAATACTCTGCAACTTACAAATGAATACAAATAATTAAATATAATAAAGATAGTTTACAGTCTGACATATTCATTGTATTATTCTCCAACAATACCCATTTTGCATGAAAATGAAACATTTATAAGACTAAAAGGAAAAATCGAATTAGCCTGATAAATATACCTAAATATAAATAAACTTAAAAAAAAAGTGATAGCTAACATATATTTAGTTGATTCTGATATACATATGTATATTTCGTAGATGCTGTATGGAAATACAATTCCTGTTGGTACAAAGCTGTAGTACCTTTATAATCTGTGGGTCTCGAGTATAAAAATTGTAAAAGAACAGGGAATAGCCAAGGATAGGACGATGAGGATTTGAAAAATTAATATGGCTGCCGCTTAGGCGTGCTGCCAACTTATTTTCGGGTATATCGAGAGAAACTCTAATCAACGCCAACGCAACAAATTGTTGCATCAAAGTCGCTGACATTGTTTTAATTTGTGAAAATTCACTTCGTCTGCTCTTTTCTAGTATCAAATGTCAAACTTTCAGGAGTATCTAGGTTTTTGAGGGTTTACAGCCTGTCTCTGTTTCTTTTTATTACGAATGTGCAGCTTCAGCTTCCGAGCATTTGACTCGCAAAACTTTCAGCTTGGAAATCTTTTTTGTTACATTTTCTCCTTTTTAGATGTTGCGGTTGAGATCCTTGGTGCAGTTTTTGACAATTGAAAAGTTTTGCATTGGTACGTGTTGCTTTTGGACAAAAACTTTTTTAATGAATATGCGAAAGAAGGCGTACACTGTGGAGAATATTTATTTGTAGACCTTTACAAGTATGAACAAATAAAAACGTCAATTAATTTATCATAACCTAAAAGTAACAGGCAGATGGATGTAACATATCTTCGAGCCCAGTGAGAAAAAAAATTGTATACCCGAAACCCATAGGAGGAGAAGGGTATTATAACCTTGTTCCTACAAGAAATTTATGTAACAGACAGAAGGATTTAATTATGGTAACCGTCGTCGCATGCAGACGTGTATTTATTGTGCTCCGGGAAAAAATATTCAATAAGATCACATAAGTGCAGTGACTGGTTTAAAAAATCTACAATATCGCGAAAAGACGCTCTTTGCGATGAAATCGCTAATGTTTATATTGATTGATTAATTAATTAATATAAATCATAACAATTAAAACTCTAATTAATCAATCTCGATTACAATGAGTCAAAACGACATTCGTGCACAACGTCACCGTGAGCAAGACGAGAGACGGCTCTCACAACAACGAAACAACGCGTACTTCTCTTTTAAAGCGACCGAATATAATGCAAGCTCTGATCAAGTGCGGTCAATTACCCCCAACTCGACCGAATTCTTAAACGTAGAGAGTAATAGAGCGCGCTCATGCTCTCCCTCGCTACCATCGATGTCTCTGCAGCCTAAGAGCGCAGTAACCAGCACCGCAATTTCGCTGACAACGTCAACCGTAACAACAACAACAACCGCAACTGTATCGACAGCGCGTTTAACGACATCATCAGCTAGCAGCGCAAACATTACTAAGTCTGTCGCTGCGCTGCCCGAAAAAAAGAACAAAAACAATGAACCTATTAAGCCGGCTGTGCAGACTGGTATGGATCGCTACATTCAAATTAAAAGAAAGATGAGCCCTCTAAATTCTCAACGCAAAATAACCCGTGGCAATGCTAGCCTAGCTGCAATAGAAACGGACATGAACTCGAACCGATTCAAAATCTTGGCAGACGCCTATGAGGTTGAGGCGGCCGAATCTACTGAAGTCGAGAAAAGGAAGCCAAAGCCTCCGCCTATTTATATACGAGAAAAAAGTTCCAATGTTCTCGTCAACAAAATTATTGAGCTTATTGGCAAGGATAACTTCCACATAATACCCCTTGTAAAGGGCAACATTCACGAAACAAAAGTTCAAATGAAGTCTGAAGATAATTACAGAGTATTATCGAAATATCTTACCGATAATAAAAAGAACTTTTACACGTATCAGCTTAAAAGCAGCAAGGGTTTGCAAGTCGTACTCAAGGGTATAGAATCTGAAGTAACGCCTGCAGAGATAACAAAGGCACTACAAGAGAAGGGATTTAGCGCAAAGACAGTCTTCAATATCCTTAACAGGGATAGAAAGCCGCAACCACTCTTTAAGGTTGAGCTCGAGCCAGACAATAAGCCCCTGAAGAAATACGAAGTGCACCCTATATACAATCTTCAGTTCCTGCTGCATCGCCGAATTACAGTTGAGGAACCGCACAAACGCAATGGTCCGGTACAATGTGCGAACTGCCAAGAATATGGTCATACAAGGTCATACTGTAAACTGCGCCCGGTGTGTGTAGTTTGTGGAGAGCTTCATGACTCCGCACACTGCCCAGCGAGCAAAGATGACTGCAACTCGAAAAGTGCGGCAACTGCGGTGGCAATCACACTGCTAACTATAGAGGTTGCCCAGTTTATAAGGATCTGAAAAGCCGCATTCATCAAAAAGGAATTACCGCCCGAACCCAAAATAAAACGTTGAAAGTCTCCAGATCAAACCCTGAAGTCTTCTTCTCGACTGCAGCCAGATCCTCACTAGGACCTATTAACTCTGACAAAGTGTGACATACGCAAGCGCTTTAAAATCAGGACCGGCTATCCCTGCCTCAAAAGTTCATTTCTGCAATCAGCATACCAAGAACCGAACATGGCTCAGCAACATCAATCGCCGGAGCAGTCAAAAAGCAACTTCGAAGCTATGATATGCAGCTTACAACAAAGCCTTACAGAATTTATGTCATTTATGCGCACAACTATGCAAGATTTAATGCGAAACCAAAATCTATTGATTGAAATGCTGGTTTCACAACAATCCAAATAATGACTCCCCTACGGATCTCTACGTGGAACGCTAACGGCGTTTCACAGCATAAACTTGAGTTAGCTCAATTCCTACTCGACAATCAAATCGACGTAATGCTGCTTTCAGAAACACACCTTACAAACAAATACAATTTTCATCTTCGAGGATATACTTTCTACGGAACAAATCATCCAGACGGTAAAGCACATGGTGGGACTGGAATTCTAATCAGAAGCCGTATTAAGCACTACTATCATAACAAATTTGCTAAAAACTACCTACAGGCCACATCTATAAATATAAAACTAAATACCGGCAACGAACTTACACTAGCCGCCGTATACTGCCCCCTCGCTTCACTATAGCTGAAGATGAGTTTATGCAGTTTTTCAACTCACTAGGAGACCACTTCATAGCAGCAGGAGACTACAATGCCAAGCACACACACTGGGGATCTCGTCTCGTGACTCCAAAAGGAAAGCAGCTCTACAATGCCATTATCAACGCCAAGAACAAGCTCGACTATGCTTCTCCTGGCACACCAACATACTGGCCGGCAGACCCAAAGAAACTGCCCGATTTAATAGACTTTGCGATTACCAAAAACATTCCAAAAATCTGATAAGCGCCGAATGCCTTTCGGATCTTTCATCTGACCACTCGCCTATACTGTTTATTCTACTCCGGCATCCAGGAACATTGGAACAATCACTAAAATTGACCTCACAGAAAACTAATTGGATTAAGTACAGAAAGTATATAAGCTCACACATTGAGCTAAGTCCCCATCTCAATAATGAAGCCGACGTAGACAGCTTTGTTAATTCACTGGAGTCTGTACTTGTCTCTGCAGCCCAAGCTTCAACACCTCAAACCATAAATACACAAAGCAATCAAAAGAAGACAAATCTACAAATCGAGCAGCTCGTCCTCGAAAAGCGACGCTTACGTCGAGAGTGGCAATTCCACAGATCGCCATCTTCTAAGCAACGTTTAAGACATGCCTCACGTGAACTTACTAAAGCTCTACAGCAAGAAGAAGCATATGTCCAACGCCACTACATAGAGCAATTGTGTACTTCTAGTACGAAAAACTCACTATGGAGAGCTCACCCTACTCTGAGCTCACCGAAAGAAGCCGTGATGCCTATAAGAAATCCCACAGGAGGCTGGGCGCGTAGCGATGCAGACAGAGCCAGCACGTTTGCCAACCACCTTAAAATGTATTCCAACCAAATCCTGCCACGAGTGCGTTTACTCTGCCGACTTTATCAAATGAGCCTCAGCTTCAACGTGAGCCAATCGAATTTCGCCCAAATGAAATCGTTAGCATCATCAAAAATCAACTGAATCCGAAAAAATCCCCGGATGCGACCTCATAACTCCCAAAATGATCATCGAGCTCCCATATTGCGCCGTTTGCACTATCACCCAGCTTTTCAACACCATCGCAAAACTTGGCTACTATCCAATGAGATGGAAGAAGTCAATTATAATAATGATAGCAAAGCCGGGAAAAGACCACACAGTCCCCACGTCGTATAGACCTATAAGCCTACTTTCATGCTTATCTAAACTCTTTGAAAAATGCGTTTTGATTCGGATAAACACGTACCTAAGACTCCAGGAAGGAATCCCGTCACATCAATTTGGGTTTCGTGAAAAGCACGGAACAATTGAGCAGGTCAACCGGATAACATCAGAAATTCGGAACGCGTTCGAAAAACGAGAGTACTGTACTGCCATATTTTTAGATGTCTCTCAAGCATTTGATAGAGTCTGGCTAGAAGGTCTAATGTACAAGATCAAGACAATGCTCCCCAGCAACACCCATAAGCTTTTAGAGTCTTACCTTTACGACAGAAAATTTGTTGTGAGATGCAACTCTGCTATATCTGATGTTTTCACTGTTGGAGCTGGAGTTCCTCAAGGTAGTGTGCTAGGGCCAACACTATACGTCCTCTACACAGCAGACATCCCGACAAGCACACGAATAACAACATCTACGTTTGCTGATGATACAGCTATTCTTAGCCGCTCGAAATGCCCGAGGCAAGCAACTGCGCAGCTAGCTCTTCATATGGTCGATGTTGAAAAATGGCTATCAGATTGGCGAATTAGAGTGAACGAACAAAAATGCAAGCACGTTACATTCACCCTGAACAGACAAAACTGCCCGCCGCTAACGTTAAACAACACTCCACTCCCGCAAGCAAACGAAGTGACATATCTAGGAGTACACCTCGACAGAAGACTCACATGGCGCCGGCACATTGAAGCCAAAAGAACACACCTAAAGCTAAAAGCCAGCAGCCTTCATTGGCTTATCAACGCTCGGTCTCCCCTTAGCCTTGAATATAAAGTCCTGCTATATAACTCGGTACTAAAACCTATATGGATGTACGGCTCCCAATTATGGGGGAGTGCCAGCAATAGTAATATTGACATAGTCCAGCGAGCTCAGTCGAAGATCTTGAGAACCATCACCGGGGCACCGTGGTACGTTCGCAACGAAAACATACAACGCGACTTAAACATCCTACCAGTCAAAGAAGTGATCGCAGAACAGAAGGAAAAGTACTTTACCAAGCTACTGTTGCACCCTAACCACCTGGCGAGAGGTCTAACAAGGTTGAGCAACCAATCACGTCTTCGTCGTAATGACTTACCCACCCAGCGACCGACCTGAGGGACGCGCAACCAGAATGCAGTTTTAACACACTGTTAGCTAAATTTTAATGTTAAGATTCGTAAACTTATTGTTAGTCTCAAAATCTAGAGAAGATTCAATAAATAAAAGCAAAGTCCTCAAAAAAAAAAAAAGACAGAAGGAGGCAACTCCGACCCCTATTTTTAATTGGCGCCAACAGTCGAGACGATATAATCAAATTCGTCCGTTTACCCACAGGAACATCTCGATCCGAGATAAAAAATAGAAATATAATTTCTAAAAGGAGTAAACCTTATTATTTTCCACGAATATCAAGTTTGTTTTTAACGCCCTGAAAATCTAAAAGAATTGAATAGCAAGCGTAGTTTTGACGATTTTTGGTACATAAAATAATAACTAGTTAGTTGATTCCTGATAACTTGGTTGCCATCAGATACAAATTTAAAAAGTTATAAATAATTTTAAATGCCAACAATGCAACGGTAGAGTCATATTTTTTTTGTTTGGCAAATGAGTAACATCACTTGAGTAATTCCAATTGTTATAGTCACAACGTTTTATAATTAATATATACATATTTTGTTATATAAATCCACTGGACTCGACAAAAGTAAAGAGGTGTCCTATAATTAAAAAATTCTTAAAGTTAAATGTTTGTTATTAATTAATATTTTTAAAACTCAGCCTTATTCCATTCCACATACTTGTGAACTAAGGTTAAAGATTCAGCTTTGCTAGTTCTGAGCTGTGGGTTGATGAATCAGATAAATAGATATGTTAAAATAAAATTTAATTTGTTCGTCGTATTTAACTCGTATAAGTTGAATATTGAATACTTGTACAAAATGTTAAATTTTCCCCAATTTGGCAATAAAATGTATAATTTGAACACTAAAAACTTGTAATTTTGTTTTTATTAAATTAAGATACAAAGTATGATTTTTAAAGCCTAATCATGAGTCGAGTAAGTATAAAACATAGCGAAGTTCTCAGGTTAGACAAACTTACCTATATTATATGGCTGCACGGTCTGATACATAAATCACAAAAGTTAAACTGACAGATTCATTTCCTATATCGAAAATACAGCCACAACTTTAAACATTGATTTATACAATTTTCAAAACGGCGGAAATATAGTAAAATAGAGGTTGCGTCTGTCTGAATACGCATCCACAGTCTGTTTGCATATTTGCAGTCTGTTAAGACTGCAACTGGAACAAGGACTGAACTCGTCGGCGGAGTCAGAGATACAGTCGATGGCGCCGGTAAAGTTCTTAAAACAGCGCCGCTTAAAATTATTGAGGAAACGTTGCCCAAAACTACAAATGTACGACTCGTGGCATGAACCGGAGGTAACAGTTGTGAGCAGCCAATCGAGGTTGTGTGAAAACTTGGCGCAGTCTGGTGCAAAGTGCTTAAGTAGCAAATGACTGCCAAATGCGAAAAGGGAAAGAAAATGGAAAAAATCAACGTACATACGTATCCCGTTCAATGAGTTTTTAAGCTCACCCGCCGGCACAATTTCCCAGGCGGGGAAATTGTTATTAGCATCCTGTGCTAAATCAGAAACAATTGTGAAACGCAACAACTGGGAACAGTTGCCCTGACAAGCACTTAACCAGACGTGATCCATAAATAAAAACTATCTCGGTAGCAGTGACAATATTACATTACTTCATATACAAAGCGTATCTCTGCAAAGGCATTAAAGTCGCTTCTGTCAATTGCTCTGGGTCATGTGAGAGACCCCTGTCCACAGCATTAGTTATTGGTCACTTATGGCAACGACAGCTGACTGAGAGTCTTGTCGTCCCAAAGAAAATGAGTACCTACGCATGGATGGGTATGTATTAAAGGAAAAAAGTGTTGAATTAGATTCTTGTGGTGGAAATGTCTGACATTGTTTTGACCTTCGCGATATTTTTGAATATGCTTTATCAAATTGTTAACGATAGTAATCAAAATCTTAAATCTATGCGAAAACATAATTTTTAAATAAATGCGAGTCCCAATTATGTTTTTATATTTACGTGAAATTTCTCCCCCCAGTGAAGCCGTTTTCAATTTGCCCAACTTACTAGCGGTTTGTGCACACAACCCTCGACTAATTAATGTAAGCTCCCTGTGGTAACATCAAAAACTCACGCACACAACTGACCAAAAAAATGTTCAAGTACGATATGTGTGACGCTATATTGGGTATGGACTTACTTTCATCGTACATACATTATTCGCAATGTTATCGCAAACACCACAGACCATCTCTTACGAAAATAAATTGAAACAGTGTTGGCCCCATGCACACAAATACTCACATAATATGCTTAAATATTTTCCTTTTTATTAATTGCTTCAAAATAGCAGTGAAATTTGACCAGGCGGCAGCTTACATACATACATATAAACAAGTGCTTACAACTAGCTCAACAATTTGTTGTCTCCAACACTAATGCCCAATGCTAGTTACCGAACGTCCTCAAGACAAGGATATGTGCTTGCATACTATGTATGTACTATATGTATTTCTGCTTCGCATTGAGCCAGCATGCAACACTAGTTGCCAGGCAAACACTGGCATTGTTAATACAAAATAGTCATAAGTTAAATAAAAGTGGTGTACGCTCGGCAGAAAGACACCCGTTTCTTATTTTCATATTAGCTCCAAGCTGTGGTGTCATAAATATCTGAACACCACCAGTTTTAAAATGAAAGCAATAATTAAATAGTAGGAGTTTGAAATTTACACTAAAACTATGAAAATCTAAACTGGAAGCTTAAAGAGTTTTGTTATTTTCGCTGCCGTTGACTGACTAAACTAAACCACCAGACTTGCAATACTATATTGCAGCTTTATGATACGAAATTTCTATAATAATTATGTGTTGGAAATAGAATACTAGAATATTGGTGACAATAGCCGACAGCAATGTCTGGAGTCTTAATTATTCCTGTAAATATGATTGCAATAGTATAAAATTTAAAGAAATTATTCATGAAACAATTTTTGCATGGAAAAATCCTTTTGTAACCCTTATTCCGAGCCATAATTACTATAATGGATACTGTGGTTATCTGGTAATCAGATAATTATATAAAGTGGCAACTGGATTTCATTATTCTTTATTCATTTTGTATTAATATATTTTGCATATTATACTCGTTTCTTCTATTTCTCTTGAAGCGTGTTATCTTCGATAATCCTCCAATCGTTCTTTATCTTAGTTGCTATCACATTGGTATATTTATCAATATTTTAATAACTCAATACTTAACACAATTGTGAACGTGATTCAATGTACATTAAAGTATATTTTAGTATATTGATATACTATATATTCTTAGCAGCCGGCTTGATCACATTCGCATTATTTTGGTATCAATCAAAAGGGGAAATATGTAGGTATCATACATATGCATCTTACAGCCGTGCTCACTCTTACTGTAACTTTCTCACTAGATTTATTTTATTTGTTGGGTATGGGCGAAGCTTCAGGTCAAGCTGACAAGTATATGGGTATTTCCATACTGGTGTTACGTTTTGCTCATACGAAAAAACATTAGAAAATAAAAATAGAAGCGAGTGTTGCTTTTGTGCATTTTTTGTACATCTTGGTAGCGCTATAATAAGATATTAATTTGATCAAAATCGAGCGAACTAAATCAAAGTTATATGCAAATAAAGCTTTTGGCTCTATATGGCGAAGAATGAATTGGTATACACTTTTTGCAATAAAATTTTTGTCAATAATTCAAGATATAGTAGTCACTATTTATTTAATTTCAAAATATTTTTTCGACAGCACTTGTTAAGTTTCCATGCAGATCAAGTTTGTTTCAAATTCTTTCCACGCCCACTTCTCAGCAAGCAATAGTCGCGATTTTTAGTTCATTCAAAAATAACTAAACATGTTATGGTTCATACGATAGAGATCAGATCAGATACAAATTTTAGAAGTTGTTTAAAAACTACTTTCTACGGGTCTTAGTTGCTTTGGCTGACACTATAAAACAATATAAATATAGTAAATATAGCCTTTGGTATATTTGTAGTATTTTTGCGGTATATTAATTCGGTATGAATTAATGAATACCATTTTATTTCGATTTTATTCACAATGGGCAGCGTGTATATTTGCTCGTTTAGTTTTGTACAAATAAATACAATTTGGTAATAATTAAAACTACAACCTGTACTAAATTTGGCAACGTCATTTGGCAAAGGTAACAGCTTTGGAAGCTTTTATATATTTTACAAATGCACTAATCTGGAAATAATTCTCTTTGTACTACGCTTTCAATTTCCTGTTCGATTTTTGAAATTGATATTTTTAATATATGTTCAGCAATTGAAATGGAAATTATAACTGTTCGATTGGATATTAGTATGAGTTATCATTGTACTTGGATAAATGCAGTAAACGAATTGCAAATTGGGGAGAATTGAATAATTTGCGGCTTCTCATTAATGCATAATAGACTGTATTATGATGCGTGTTAATCCAATGTTTACATTGTTTATGTAACGTGATAAATTTGCATAATAAACGCACTTCAAAAAAGGTGATGGAAGCTATTTAATCTGAATGAACTGAGTGGTGAGCTCTAGTAAGGGCAAACTGATTGATTAGTGGTTTTCGCAGTGAAATAATGTTGACTTTTGGGTTTAAATTAAATCAGAATTTGGGGGATAAGATAACCGATCTATATTTTTGAATTAATTTTAATATTTGCGGAACTTATGTTTTTTTTATATGCTGGGTGAATTTTTTACATTGTATGTTGAATTGAAATTTTGTATACCTGATAACCGTGAAAGGTTACTATAACTTAGAGCCGGCAGGAAATATATGTTATAGGCAGAAGGAGGCATATCCAACCCTATAAAGATAATATATACTTGATCAGCGTCTAAAGTCGAGACGAAATACAGTTTTTTACAGTTTTTTTTTAATACAGTTTTTAAGTACAGCTTTTTTAAAGTATTCAAGTTTACAACTCCCACCTCCGCCCCGAAAATAAAAATGGATAGAACGCGTAGTTGAAAAGTTCGATTATTGCTTTCGTGACAATGTGGTACATTTTTTAAACTGGAATATTTGGAATGTATTAGTAAATCAATATATATCATATATATAACGTTCAATATATTATAATATTTTTCGGTATACTTTAAGAATATTTCTGCGGTGTTTTACTTCTATTAAAAATAGGTAGCGGGTATCTCACAGACGAGCAAAATCAACTGACGCTGAACATGTTTTTTTATTGATTCGATTCAGTAATAGTAAAATTAATTCAGTGCTCGATATGCACTCTTTGGCAATTTAACGACTCATTTAATGGGTCCTATATCATAGTCCACACAAAAGCATTCATCAATTTCTCGGGGTCACCGCAATTTGAATTGCCATTCACACGCATTGCGCCACTTCATTTTAATTAAACTGTTTGCCTCATTTTAAGCACACTCCACTCAAAGAAAAACCAATAATTTGTCTTTGCCATATTTCAATAGCAAAGCATCCATCCATCGCCGCTTCACCTCGTTCCACACAGTTTTACCCAATCGATGCCAGAAATGAAATTGGCATCGATGCTAACATTACCAATGCAAATGCATTCGACGCCAAGCGAATGCTTGGCTCTCGACTGTTGTCGAGAGACCGGTGCCTGGCTGTAATTGCTGCCCAACAATTTTATTTTAATTTTTCAAATAAGAATTTTGCACATTACTCTAAAGCGCCATTGTCACGCTCTTTAGACCTCCTTGCAATTTTAATAAAAGGAAAAAGCACAACGGACACAAAGTACTGTAAAAGCTTAAAAAAAAACAAGGACAAACAACAAGAAAGAAAGTAAACTGTAGAAGTGCACAATTTAAGGAGACACTATTCTCATTTCATTTACATATAAACATACATACATATATGTATAAAGGAATGTGTTCTGGAATCAAATAACTCCTGTGATTTACCTGTAAGAATAATGTGAGATAAATCAACTAGATACAACATTGGTTTTTTGTTCGGACAAAGTTGTTGTTGTGACATATCAGTGTAAGAACCAAACTTATGTATGTCTGGGTTTGCTCAGTTGTGCAGTCAGTGCGCTAATTAAAATTTAAACGTGCGTTCCGCATGACAGTTCATCAAAATACCAGCTGTAACTAAGTGTAACCTTCTCTTATGTTAATTCACACCAAAGTAAGAGAACGATTACGTACAAACATATTTTTTATCATAAAATTTAAACGTGCAATTAAAGTCCCATGCGCTTCTGACAAATTATCTCTCCTTTGCTATAAATATTTTGTGTGTAGGCCTATGCGGACATAAAATGCTTATTTAAAATAAGGTTTGTGCCTATAATGTCTTGCTCGTCCTAATTTTTAAAGTTGCATGTAAATTATATAATTATAAGTATTTCAAAATGGATGTAACAGGCAGAAGGAGGCATCTCCATCCCCATGAAGTATATATATTCTTGTTCAGGGTCAACAGCTGAGACGGTCTAGCCATGCAAAAAACACTGCATCTCAGAGACTATAAGAGATAGAGCTATAACTTTTATTGACAGTATAGTATTTGTTATGTTTTTTCACGCCCATCTTCAACTCAGAAATCGACAAAAATCATATAATGGTTATTATATAATAGTTGTATTTAAGATTTCTGAATATTTTTAGATAACAATTGTAGAAGTTATTTAAGAAATACTTTTGTATGCCAAAAAACGACTATTACAATCGGGTCTTGGTTGTTTGTCTGACAATCTGGTATATTTTGACCTCTATTGTCAATTTCGTGTGTAGAACTATTATTGATGTACGGTGTATTTTTTGTATTTTTATAGAACCTGATTTTATTGATTATGGCTAGCGGGTATCTCACTTTTACTTGTTTTAATTGTATGTAGTCACAATTTGGTTGTGTACTCAACTTTTTGCTCAAAGAGTATTAACTAGTCAAGCACGTATTATATAATATATTTTTGTTGCCGCAAATCTAGTCCCTGTGTCGCTGTAACATGTAATCATTGTTGCATGTAATTAGTTTTTGTGTATGGCATAACGTCCAAAATGCTACATTTTCTTCTATGTATACTTGTTTATGTGAGTATATATTACAAAAATATTAAATTTTATGCAACAACAGTAAAACTAAGATTAAGGCAGAAAAACGGTGATCGAATTATTCCATGTTATTATATTTCATTAGCGTTAATTAAAAAAATAAATTTTACTTTTTCATTAATAATACCTAAAACTATAGTTTTAAATAACCACTTTTTAACAGAAAGTTCGGGTCATTTTAATAATAATAAACATTACCCATTAGTCGTGAAGCATCTTCTGATGTTTTCATTGTTACTGTGGCTGGTAATTAATAATCAATTTTCAATTTGGTTTCCGTTTCTGTTGGTATAGTCGTCTACGTCTGATTGGCGGTTGCATATACAAAAAACCCTCTGCGTACATCCTCTCTCACACAGCTATCCTAACAATTGATTTGTTGTTCTATTTGATGTCATCAGCGTTGTACCATCAATGTCTAAACAAAGTGCCGCACAATTTGTTTGTTCGTCGCTCTTGGACCACAAATTTTGTGAAATTAACATGTGATATTCGTCGCTTAACCCTCCATTAGATTGACAGTCTGGCTTGACAGATGGCTGATTTACTTGATTATAAGAATCCGGAAATGATATCATTGTTTTAATGATTATCAATTCAATGACAATATGTAAACAGTGCTTCGGAACATCAAGGCTTTACTTATAACTTTGTGCCGGCAGGAAATGTATGTAACAGCTAGAAGGAGCTATCTACAACCCTATAAAGTATATATATTCTTGATCAGAGTCAACAGCCGAGACGTTATAGCATCGAAATATAGAAATTTTGTCCGTCAGAAATGTGATTTTATCATAAAAAACTACTAGTATATTGCTTTATAGTCCATTAGGTATACATGCTAAATTGCGGCGCCATATTACCCTTAATTAGGGAATGTCAAAGGGTACGAACTAGCAGATTACTCAAAGTATTAAGATCGAGCGACATATTTTATTTTAGAAATTATTATACATTGTCTGGAAAAATCAAACTGAGATATGTAGAAATGTTAGTTAGAGAATCTTAAAAAATTAAATAGTCAAAGTGTTTATATACTCGCCGTATCTATGTAATGTGTTTGGAAAGCAAGCCATGGAATGGACCTGTCTTTTACTGACTCATTGACCACTCGCTTAAACTGAAATCCACCCGCTGCACTCTGGATACTGCACTCTTTACTCGGTACTCTTCGCTTCTCATCTCTTATCTATCAGCTTTGTCAGTTTTTCATTTCGTATGGCTGTTGAACTTCCTTTTTTATTTAGCCTCCTTTGAATGGAGCGCATTGAAGCGCACGGTTGCCATGGCCTGCGCTTTTCAGGTGAAGACGCTAAGTGGCATGCGAGGCGTATGAGCTATCTCTGGGCATTTCTACCCGCTGAGTATGGTAGACATGTGGTTTGCATTTAAAGTTTAAGTGGCGCAAAATCAGTGCTTGTACAAACATCGCGCAATGACAGCTGCTGCAGCTGCATCGGCGATGCTGCTGAGAAGGACTCCATTTGCAACATCAATCGCAACCCCTTCCTGTTGTCAGTATTTGTTGCAATGCGCTGTCCCCATTACGTTGAAGGTAGTTGGAGTGTGAGTGTTTGTGCGGGCTTAATAAACCGTATACAAGCCGCCGGATGTTGGTTGATGCCTGGGTACAGGAGGCGTCGTCGTAAATGCCAACGGTTGAGTTTAATTAGCTTTAATGGCTTAATACTGGGAATTCCAGCTGGCCGGAGATAGAAGTTGGCCCACTTAACTCTTCAGTCAGCGTAGCTTTAAGCAGATAAACGACATATGTGTATTTCTCTTTCGATCTAAAAAATATCCATGTTATTTTAAAACTGACAACAAACTACTATCATCGAGTTTAATTAAACATTTCAAAAAGCCACTGACCCATACTAAAATTGGGCCAAGCACTAGGCCAAGCACCTTTTTGTCCTGTTCATGTACATGTGACTCCCAGTATCGACATAGTTATTCCTCCAGATGCCAGGTGGAACATATGCTAAGCATGCAAGTCGGCATTCATACCGAATAATATTTACGTATTATTGTAAACGCGTGCACATAGCAAATGTTTGCTTTAAATAATGTTTATATTTACATTTATTTTTAAAACTTATTTGTTCAATTGCGGCATGTAAAATCATATATAAGACTCTAAAACCTCACAACAGAGAACTCAGTTTCAGTTAACTCCTCTGGCTGTCAAGGGATAAGTGAATTGTTGGGATGAAATTGACGACCGTCTTCCTTATTGGTACTATTAAAAGATTCAAATTTAAAAGAAACGTCTCATAAAATTATTGTTCTGTTCCACTTTTAGGGAGCTATTTCCTTTTATGCTCTGCCAATTTATGTCTAGGCGCTCCAAAACATCGCGGCTCAATAGGGTGGGGATCATGGCCTCCTAAACCACCGAGCACGCAACCTATACAACCATGCCAACCGACGCAGCCAACCCGACCTCCATGCACTTGCTCACCCACTAAACCACAATGTACCAAACCACCAAAAAAACCCACTTGTCCAACTCGTCCACCAACAAAGCCCACATGTCGTCCAACTAAACCTACGTGTCCTCCAACGAAACCCACATGTCGTCCAACAAAACCCTCATGTCCACCAACAAAGCCCACATGTCGTCCAACGAAACCCACATGTCCTCCGACAAAACCCACACGTCCGCCAACGAAACCAACTTGTCTACCAACGAAACCAACTTGTCCACCAACAAAACCGACATGTCCTCCTACTAAACCCACATGTCCACCAACAAAACCCACACGTCCGCCAACGAAACCAACTTGTCTACCAACGAAACCAACTTGTCCACCAACAAAACCCACACGTCCACCAACAAAGCCCACACGTCCACCAACAAAACCGACATGTCCTCCTACTAAACCCACATGTCCACCAACAAAACCGACATGTCCACCAACGAAACCCACGTGTCCACCAACAAAACCGACATGTCCTCCTACTAAACCCACATGTCCACCAACGAAACCAACTTGTCCACCAACAAAACCAACTTGTCCACCAACAAAACCGACATGTCCACCAACGAAACCAACTTGTCCACCAACGAAACCCACATGTCCACCAACAAAACCAACTTGTCCACCAACAAAACCGACATGTCCTCCTACTAAACCCACATGTCCACCAACAAAACCGACATGCCCACCAACGAAACCAACTTGTCCGCCAACGAAACCAACTTGTCCACCAACAAAACCGACATGTCCACCAACGAAACCAACTTGTCCACCAACGAAACCCACATGTCCACCAACAAAACCAACTTGTCCACCAACAAAACCGACATGTCCTCCTACTAAACCCACATGTCCACCAACGAAACCAACTTGTCCACCAACAAAACCAACTTGTCCACCAACAAAACCGACATGTCCTCCTACTAAACCCACATGTCCACCAACAAAACCGACATGTCCACCAACGAAACCCACATGTCCACCAACGAAACCAACTTGTCCACCAACAAAACCGACATGTCCACCAACGAAACCAACTTGTCCACCAACGAAACCCACATGTCCACCAACGAAACCAACTTGTCCGCCAACGAAACCAACTTGTCCACCAACAAAACCAACTTGTCCACCAACAAAACCGACATGTCCTCCTACTAAACCCACATGTCCACCAACGAAACCAACTTGTCCACCAACAAAACCAACTTGTCCACCAACAAAACCGACATGTCCTCCTACTAAACCCACATGTCCACCAACGAAACCAACTTGTCCACCAACAAAACCAACTTGTCCACCAACAAAACCGACATGTCCTCCTACTAAACCCACATGTCCACCAACAAAACCCACATGTCCACCAACAAAACCAACTTGTCCACCAACTAAACCCACATGTCCACCAACGAAACCAACTTGTCCTCCTACTAAACCCACATGTCCACCAACGAAACCAACTTGTCCACCAACAAAACCCACATGTCCACCAACGAAACCCACATGTCCTCCTACTAAACCCACATGTCCACCAACAAAACCCACATGTCCACCAACAAAACCAACTTGTCCACCAACAAAACCGACATGTTCACCAACGAAACCAACTTGTCCACCAACGAAACCCACATGTCCACCAACGAAACCAACTTGTCCACCAACAAAACCGACATGTCCACCAACGAAACCAACTTGTCCACCAACAAAACCGACATGTCCTCCTACTAAACCCACATGTCCACCAACAAAACCGACATGCCCACCAACGAAACCAACTTGTCCGCCAACGAAACCAACTTGTCCACCAACAAAACCAACTTGTCCACCAACAAAACCGACATGTCCTCCTACTAAACCCACATGTCCACCAACGAAACCAACTTGTCCACCAACAAAACCAACTTGTCCACCAACAAAACCGACATGTCCTCCTACTAAACCCACATGTCCACCAACAAAACCCACATGTCCACCAACAAAACCAACTTGTCCACCAACTAAACCCACATGTCCACCAACGAAACCAACTTGTCCTCCTACTAAACCCACATGTCCACCAACGAAACCAACTTGTCCACCAACAAAACCCACATGTCCACCAACGAAACCCACATGTCCTCCTACTAAACCCACATGTCCACCAACAAAACCCACATGTCCACCAACAAAACCAACTTGTCCACCAACTAAACCCACATGTCCACCAACGAAACCAACTTGTCCACCAACTAAACCCACATGTCCACCAACGAAACCAACATGTCCACCAACAAAACCGACATGTCCACCAACGAAACCCACACGTCCTCCAACGAAGCCCACACGTCCACCAACTAAGCCAACATGTCCTCCAACGAAACCCACACGTCCTCCAACGAAACCCACACGTCCTCCAACGAAGCCCACACGTCCTCCAACGAAACCCACACGTCCTCCAACGAAACCCACACGTCCTCCAACGAAACCCACACGTCCACCAACGAAACCCACACGTCCTCCAACGAAACCCACACGTCCCCAACGAAACCCACACGTCCACCAACGAAACCCACACGTCCTCCAACGAAACCCACACGTCCTCCAACGAAACCCACACGTCCTCCAACGAAACCCACACGTCCACCAACGAAACCGACATGTCCACCAACGAAACCCACACGTCCTCCAACGAAGCCCACACGTCCACCAACAAAACCCACACGTCCTCCAACAAAACCCACACGTCCTCCAACAAAACCAACATGTCCTCCAACGAAACCGTGTGGACCTGGCGGAAAACCATGCTATGGATGCCCCTCACAGGGACCACTTTGCAAGGATCTGTTAACCAGATTGGAATCATTGAGACGTACAATCGAAAAATGTGTCTGTGGTGAAAGCTATTGGCTTTTGTAGATACATATTCCAATCATAAGGTTAAAGAGAATATAAAGTTCTTAAATATCTTATTAATTTTGTGCAACATGTTAAAAAGCTACAAAGTTTATAAAAAAGTTAAAGACATTTCCTAATTAAATGCTTCTTTTGCTTTCTTCTCAATTGCATTTTAAGGCTCAAATGGTTAATCAAAATTATTTTCAGTGATCATTTCCATTTTCCGACATGGTCATTGAGGTTTCGAAGTGCCACTAGAAGTTTTTTATTATACCCGCTACCCATAGGGTAGAAGGGTATTATAACTTTGTGCCGGCAGGAAATATATGTAACAGGTAGAAGAAGGCATCTCCGACCCAACAGCCAACAGCGCCAACAGCCGAGACGATCTAGCCATGTCCGACATGTTATGTTTCCACTTAGATCAAGTTTGTTTCAAATTTTTGCCACGCCTACTCCCACCCTGCACATCAATAAAAATCGAATAACAAGCGTAATTTTAAAGCTAGAGCGAATTTTGGTATATACATAATAACAATAGTAATTGTGATTCCTGAAAATTTGGTTGTGATCAGATAGAAATTGTTGAAGTTATTAAAGTTATTTTGTATGGGCAAAAACGCATGCTATGCTTTCGTTTGTATGTATGCGACTATGTATCTAGTAGATACTATCTACATTAGGGCGGGTCAATTTGTTCCTGTCCAAAAAATCGTGAAAATCGTCCCCCATAATCGGAATCTACGAAGAATTCTAAGAAAATTTCACCATGAAACCATGTGTCTAAAATGAATTCCTAGTCCGCGCCGTGAAGCTTAAAGATTGCACTATGAGGTACATAAGGTATTTCGAGGTATTTAAGACATTTTAATGTATTTAAAAAAAAATACGCATTTTCCAATTATGTTGGAGTCAATTCTGATTCATTTTTTTACAACAAATTTTATAATTTTTTTTTTAAATTTATTTAACTTATAATTTTTTTTTTAATTCAACAAAAAAAACCAACTAGCCATGTACTGAGCCTCATATAAGAAAGTTGGAGCAATGCGTACGTAACTTTTTAACGAAGTAAGGTATCGGTCTGAAAATTGAAATATATATTCAAAGGCAATTTAAGCAACTAAATAAAAGTGGGCGTGGCATGATAAAAGGCGGAATTTAATTTTATTTTTTATTATAAAGTTTATTTGCTTTCCAACAAGTAGGTAATTTTTGCAATTTTGTTGACTTGGAATATAACGTCATCTTATTAGAATCTCAAGTCTTTCCTTGACTCAATTTGAGGAACTTTGGAACGACTTTCTAATGTCAATGACATAACAGCATCTCGACTCTGTGGCATAACTCGTCGTGAGACATGTGTTAACAACTGCACACATCGTTCGGTGCCCTGGGATAATTTACCAATAGGGACTTATGCTCTTGCCCCACACCTACGCCACTGCTGTTGGTTGACAAGTTTTACCGCAAAATTAATTATCATTTAAATAATTTGTTATAAGAGGAATGCAAAAAAGCTTCACAAAAGCTTTAATATTACTATATTTCTAAAGCTTATCTTTAGAAAGCTTCTTATATTCTTCTTCTTATATTTCTTTGCAAGCAAATAAACTTTATAATAAAAATAAAATTAAATTCCGCCTTTTATCATGCCACGCCCACTTTTATTTAGTTGCTTAAAATGCCTTTGAATATATATTTCAATTTTCAGACCGATACCTTACTTCGTTAAAAGTTACGTACGCATTGTGTAGTGAGCGGAAAATATAGTGTAATAATAGAAGTTTCAAATTTCCCAACTTTTTTTTTTGCTGTTCTAAATATTGACGCACCCTAACTTAGTCATCTCACTATCTGCACTTGCTTATCACTGTCTTCGCAAAGCTCTTGCAAAAGCTCGGCTTACCATGCGGTGCAGTGGAGTACAGTCGAAAGTGAAGCGAGCTTAGCATTAGAGAAAAAGCAATTAGTCAAAGCAGACGTATTTATTGTCTGGCGGCCACCGAATTTTATAATCCCACGTGAATCTGCGAATTATATAATCTGGCAGTGGAAAAATACCAGATCGACCCCAAGTGAGAATATATGTGAGGATAGACGTCTATATATAAATAAATATATAAACAGTGCAGTGATAAATTTCATAATTAATACAGGTATGAAGTGTAATTAATTGTCAGTGTAGTTTCTAACCATATCTCCAATAAAGGCATAGAATCCCCAGAAATTCGGCTCATCGAGCTCGGCACTGGCGGATGGTAGCCTCTGTGGGCCACTAATGGTCCATTCAACCTCTATTACAACTATAGAGCGCCGTGTGGCCCTAGTGAACAACTATATATTGGGTGCACAAATTTGGTCGGAGATCACAACCAGATTGGCTGCCCAACGGAGTACCAAAAGACTGTGACTCTGACCGTCCCCGACATACACCCGAGATCACGGCCAAGTTTGATTTGAATATTAGCGGAGCACATACAGGCACATACGCCTGAAAACCAAGAATACACTGGATGAGTAGTGCATAGTACAACAACAGTACCACAATCCACAATGCAACAACAATAAGTTCATTTATATTGTATCAATCTTTCTGCATGCTGCTATGATTTGCTGAGAAGTTTCACGAATTACATCGTCTGTATCTTCTAGTTATTTTGTATTAAATTTGTAAACGTAAAATTAATAATTCTAATGAAAAATTGTTGAGGCATACTCGTGGATACGACAAAAAAATGAAAGAATTCTAATTTTGGTACATTTATATTAATTATCTGTATATTTTCTCATATAGTATTATATCATTATCAACACAACATTATCATCGTCACTCATCTTCGTCATGGTACCACGACCGTAAGAAAAACGACATCTGAGTAAGTTAACTTAAACAAGTAGAAGTTACAAAAGGTAACTTTAATGACACAAATGATTATATAAATGTGCCTAATTGTTAATCAAATGAAATTATCACGAGTACGTCTCAGACTTGAATTAATTTTGTAAATATTAGTAATCATATCACATATGTATGTAACAAACGGAGTATCATGAATTCTTTATTAATTAAAATTTCACATGAAGTGATTAATGAAATAATGTTTTGCTAATTTTGCTTAATATGGTCTGTCGAGTAAACGAAGGGAAGATGTCGAATATATAGAAAACTTAAATATAATTTAAAGTAGGGTAACTTATAAAAAATCGAAAGTTACCATGGTCGGGAGGGTAGAGATGAGGAACTCAACATCTAGATTCCTCTACTAGGTAATTTCTTAGAAGAAAACTCCACTAAAGCGTGTGTCGGCGCGAAAACTCTTTTATTGTTCTTTTGATTCCTATAAAGCTTTCTTTTGTATATTCCGTCTGCGTATTAACTATTTGCATGTGTTAGCGTAGCCGCAAGTGATCGAGTGAGGAAGAACCCCGACCAATCCGACGAGCTAGAACCGAGCATAGCAAGAATACGCAACCTACCAAGCTCGATCACGGACAATCAGTGCCTTCTAAAGCCTGATAAGGTTTTGGTACACTACACACAAGTAAAATTGGCGCCCAAGCGTGGGACCCGAGCAAGAAAAACATAAATATCCCACATTCACTCGTCTATTCCATCCAAAATTCAAATAGCTTAATTATAATAGGACTGGATTTTTGAGGTTCATATGGAAGTGTTTTAGAATCTGGTTTAGGAATATGCGATGTAAGTTACTACTCAGTAATTTATCGACCAAAACAGATCTAGAGACTTCTGGTGCACATTCTTTAATCTTTCACTATTATAAAGCTTTGCGTTCATTCATGATAGTATATTCTTGGATGATATTTCAATAGTAGTACTCTAGAATCACACTTTGGATCCAACGATGGCACTTAGTTCTTCGGGGTGCACGACCAAGAAGATCTAGTGGTGAACTTACTGATTTGGATTTCAAGAAAGACTGTAATGTATTTAAATAAAAAGGATCGTCATGATAAGGATTACATAATTCAGTTTATATCAGATTATGTCCATCATGATTAATTATATCACAAACTTAAAATAGCCTTTAGTTACAATAAGGGGATTTCCTTCTTAACAAATTACGCCTAGTTAATTATATTCGTACAGATTCCATTACGTTGAAAGACAGACCTAATGTTTATATGATTTTGATAAATTTTATTCAAAATGCCACTCGAACGCAGCACCGATAATATTCAAGCGACTTTGCGAGATCAAAGCCCATTTTGTGGTATTTGCAATGAGGTTTTAGTAGATACAGAACTTGTAGCTAAGACTCCTTGTAACCATAAGTTCCATGCAAATTGTATTCGTGAAGCCATAAGAGAAAAAACGGCTTGTCCAACTTGTAGTACAAATTGTACTCTCAATGTTTTGAGTTATTCAAATAACAACTTATCAGTAGAACTAAATGCAGCGGCTTCGTTACCAGCAAGTGCAAACGAATCTGAAGTAGCTAATGATAGCTTGCAAAGGCAATCTAAAGCTAAGAATTATAGAGGTAGAGGCCGAGCAACTACTACTTATTCAGGTATGACCACCAGATCATCCACAAGACGGTTGGTAGAGCCAATGTCTCAAGTAGAAATAGCTAACTATATCCAAGCAAGTATGGCAGTTCAACAAGCGCAAATGATGGAAGAATTAACATCTTTTATATCCAAAAAACTTGAAGTTAATGAACATTTATCATCAGTTCAGTCCAGTATACCACCGCAACAAGACTCTTACTCTAGTCAAGTCAGAAACAATAGTCCAGCAGTCAATACAAATCAGGGTAGAAACAGCGTACCCAGATCTGAATCTTATTCTAGTATACCTCCAGAAAAGGTATCGAACATTATTCAAAATTGGAGAATTAAGTTTGACGGGTCAAAACAATGTATACATATGGACGAATTTATCTATCGAGTTCGATCTCTTACAGATCAAAATCTTAATAGAGATTATAAAGTTTTGTGTGATCATCTACATTTATTGTTTAATGGCAAAGCAAGTGACTGGTATTGGAAGTTCCATCGTAACCATGACAACTTCACTTGGGAAACCTTCTGTAAAGAGTTTCGTGAAAGATTCGACGAAGGTGAAACAGATTTAGATTTGATGGATAAGATTAGGAAAAGACATCAAGGGGTAAATGAACCTTTTGACGACTTTCAATTTGCAATTGAGGATCTAGCAGATAGACTACAAAGGAGTTTGTCTGAAGACCAGATAGTCGATATATTGATCCGCAATTCTCAACCCAGTCTACACCATGAGCTATTGCATTTTAAAATTTCTAAAAGATCTCAGTTACGCGAGGCCGTGCGGAAGCATGAATTATTTTATTCTGATGTAAAGTTTTTAAGCCGCGAACACTTCGTTCGTACGTAAATGAGATAGCTTATAATGATGAAAGTGAGTTACAGTCAAGAGACTCTGAAATATTAGGAGAAGAAATATTAGCATTCCAGAAGAAATCTTCTGCACCAATTTGTTGGAATTGTGACAAATCTGGTCACAGGTTCGACGATTGTTTAGAGCAGCGTAACATATTCTGTTATGGATGTGGCGCTAAGGAGACTTTTAAGCCACGTTGCCAGAAATGTAATCCATCGGGAAACCGAACTGCGGACGTGTCCAAGAATCCCAAGTAAGCACGTCCGATATTGAGAATAAACTTGAATCGCAATCAATACAAGCGAAAAGAGACATTGATTCAAATGACATTACTGTCTCGACTAAAAAAATATTTAGTAATAATTCTTTTGTTCCCTACCATATAAGATTAGAGAATTATAAGAAGACTCGTGAAAGAATATTCGCAAGTTTAGATTTTATTAAACTTAATCATAAACCTAAACGGTCAACTAAACGTTTAAGACTATATTGGAAAACCATTCGAGCTAATCGTAAGAAAATAATTTCATCCATTATTTTGAGTTCGGATGAACGACTTTATTCTGAAGTAACCATTGAAGGTAAACCATATTTAGCTTTATTAGATTCCGGAGCGACAATAAGTTGCGCAGGTGGAACAGCAGCAGCAGAAATATTAGCAAATAACAAATCTAAAAGTGTTCAGGAGCCATTCTAACGGCTAATGGAACTAAAAGTAATGTGGTTGGAAAACTTATAACTGAAGTGAGATATCGTGAGAAATCTGATAGTTTGGAATTGTTTATCATTCCTGATTTAAAACAGAATGTTTATCTGGGAATAGATTTCTGGAAGAAGTTTGGATTGATTGATAAAATAAGAGCTCAAACTGAGATATGTGAACTTGATGTTGGGTCGTCTGATGCTCAAGATGAACAACCAAAATTTCATAAATTATCTGTAGAAGAAGAAAAACGTCTTCAGGCCATGATTGAAATGTTTCCGTCATTTACAAGAGAGGGTCTGGGACGCACTAGTCTAATTAAACACTCAATAGAGGTAGAAGGAACTAGGCCCATCAAGCAACGGCATTGGCCGGTCTCACCAGCTATTGAAAAATTAATGTTTGCAGAAGTTGATAACATGCTAGCTTTAGATGTTATCGAAGTCTCCAACAGTCCGTGGAGCAGTAACTGTGTGTTAGTAAAGAAAGGAGACAAGTGTAGACTATGTCTTGATTCGCGGGAGATAAATAAAGTAACAAGGCGAGATGCTTATCCACTACCACATATAGACGGCATACTAAGTAGATTGCCGCCAGCTAGTTTTATTACGGGATTGGATATGAAGCATGCTTACTGGCAAATTCCACTCGATGAGCCCTCACGGCAATACACCGCCTTTACCATTCCAAATCGTCCTCTCTATCAATATAAAATGATGCCATTCGGGTTGTGTAATGCAGCTCAAACACTTTGTCGACTTATGGATCAAGTTATACCTTCACATCTCCGAACTAGAGTTTTTGTATATCTAGATGACTTACTTATCTTATCGGATGATTTTGATTCGCATCTTATTCTACTACAAGAAATAGCGTTATGTTTACGTAAAGCTAATCTTACTATCAATGTGGGTAAATCAAAATTTTGTATGCGCGAAATTAAGTATCTTGGGTTTATCATAGGACAAGGCAGGATAATGACAGATCCAGATAAAATTAATTCTATCACAGATTTTCCCATTCCATCCTCTATAAAACAGTTGCGTCGATTTTTGGGTCTAACTGGATGGTATCGACGATTTGTCGAAAATTATGCCACCATTAGTTTTCCACTGACTGAGTTGTTGAAAGGGAAGAAAACGATTAGTTGGAATGAAGATGCCAACAAAGCTTTTATTGCACTCAAGAATTGTCTAACAGGAGCACCAATATTAATAACACCTGATTTTTCAAAAAAGTTTATTTTGTTGTGTGACGCTAGTTCATACGGAATTGGTTGTGTTTTAGCACAAGAACGAGATGGGATCGAGCTACCAATAGCATTCATGTCCGAAAAACTATCAAAAGCCCAGCGTAACTATTCCGTAACCGAACTGGAGTGTCTTGCCGTTTTGAAAGGAATAAAGAAGTTTCGTTCTTATATTGAGGGACAAGATTTTCTTGTAATCACAGACCATGCATCTTTGCAGTGGCTGATGAGGCAGAAGGATTTATCCGGAAGACTGGCTCGTTGGTCAATGAAGTTACAAGCTTTTTCTTTCTCCATTATACACAGACGAGGTTCTGAGAACGTGGTTGCCGACGCTCTTTCACGTCGCAATGAACCATCTGTAGAGGAATTCGATATCGTTAATCCAATAGTGAATTTACAAGCAGATCAGTTTAAATCTGTTGAATACTTGAACTTGATCGAGAAAATCCAGCTGAATCAAACCAAACTACCTGACCTTAAAGTTGTAGACGGATATGTGTATAAACGAACAGATTTTAACAAAGGCAGTGAGTATAAAACGACCATGTATGGAAATTATGGGTTCCCGCAGGACTTGTTCAGGAAGTTTTATATCAAGCTCATGATGCACCAGGCTCAGCACATTGTGGCATGGCAAAAACAGTAGAAATTAAAACGATACCTATTTTGGCCACGAATGGTTAGCCAAATACGGAATTATATATCAAAGTGTAATGTGTGTCACAGCACAAAAGCTCCTAATGTAGTACTAAGACCGCCTATGGGGAAACCTATGACATCGGACCGGCCATTCCAGAAATTATATCTTGATTTGTTAGGTCCATATCCCCGAACAAAGTCCGGAAACATAGGATTGTTAGTCCTAGTAGACCACCATACCAAATTTCATTTTCTTTCTCCACTTAAGAAGTTTACGGCCCCCAGAATTTGTAGTTATCTTGAGAATAATATATTTTACACATTTGAGTTCAGAAGTCATCTTAACAGATAACGGGTCACAATTTAAGTCTAGTTTATTCGAAGCATTCCTAACCAAGTTTGGTATAACACATCGTTGTACAGCCATCTATTCGCCTCAGGCTAACGCAAGCGAGCGATTGAATCGGTCAGTTTTAGCAGCCATTCGTGCTTATATTGGCAATGATCATACTAATTGGGATGCAAATCTAAGTGCCATTAGCGGAGCGCTAAGAGCAACCATGCATCGAAGCACTGGTTACTCACCATATTTCTTAGCTTTCGGTCAAAATATGATCTTAAATGGAAAAGATTATACTTTGCTTCGTAATTTGGATCTTTTATGTGATGACGTTGCAATCCAGTCACCTGATGCTTTACAATTGGCTCGACAAGACGCGAAAAATAAAATAAGTCAAGTTCATGAAGAGAATGCCAATAGGTACAACTTAAGAAGCAGAAATGTTCAACTAAATACTGGTGACGTAGTTTTTGCCAGAATTTCACTCAAAGTAATGCTGGAAAAGATTTAGTTCAAAGTTGGCACCTTTATTTATTCAGGCAAAAGTAATCCAGAAACGTAGTTCTTATTATTATGAGTTAGCAGATCTAAAAGGGAAAAACTTGGTACATTTCATTTAAAAGATATAAGAATTAAGAAATCACAATAGTAAGGCGATATCGATAATGTCTCTTAGGGTATACCCTGTGCCATTATCTGGGGTGGGGGTGTGTAGTGAGCGGAAAATATAGTGTAATAATAGAAGTTTCAAATTTCCCAACTTTTTTTTTGTTTTTTCTGTTCTAAATATTGACGCACCCTAACTTAGTCATCTCACTATCTGCACTTGCTTATCACTGTCTTCGCAAAGCTCTTGCAAAAGCTCGGCTTACCATGCGGTGCAGTGGAGTACAGTCGAAAGTGAAGCGAGCTTAGCATTAGAGAAAAAGCAATTAGTCAAAGCAGACGTATTTATTGTCTGGCGGCCACCGAATTTTATAATCCCACGTGAATCTGCGAATTATATAATCTGGCAGTGGAAAAATACCAGATCGACCCCAAGTGAGAATATATGTGAGGATAGACGTCTATATATAAATAAATATATAAACAGTGCAGTGATAAATTTCATAATTAATACAGGTATGAAGTGGAATTAATTGTCAGTGTAGTTTCTAACCATATCTCTCCAATAAAGGCATAGAATCCCCAGAAATTCGGCTCATCGAGCTCGGCACTGGCGGATGGTAGCCTCTGTGGGCCACTAATGGTCCATTCAACCTCTATTACAACTATAGAGCGCCGTGTGGCCTAGTGAACAACTATATATTGGGTGCACAAATTTGGTCGGAGATCACAACCAGATTGGCTGCCCAACGGAGTACCAAAAGACTGTGATTCTGACCGTCCCCGACATACACCCGAGATCACGGCCAAGTTTGATTTGAATATTAGCGGAGCACATACAGGCACATACGCCTGAAAACCAAGAATACACTGGATGAGTAGTGCATAGTACAACAACAGTACCACAATCCACAATGCAACAACAATAAGTTCATTTATATTGTATCAATCTTTCTGCATGCTGCTATGATTTGCTGAGAAGTTTCACGAATTACATCGTCTGTATCTTCTAGTTATTTTGTATTAAATTTGTAAACGTAAAATTAATAATTCTAATGAAAAATTGTTGAGGCATACTCGTGGATACGAAAAAAAAAAAAATGAAAGAATTCTAATTTTGGTACATTTATATTAATTATCTGTATATTTTCTCATATAGTATTATATCGTTATCAACACAACATTATCATCGTCACTCATCTTCGTCATGGTACCACGACCGTAAGAAAAACGACATCTGAGTAAGTTAACTTAAACAAGTAGAAGTTACAAAAGGTAACTTTAATGACACAAATGATTATATAAATGTGCCTAATTGTTAATCAAATGAAATTATCACGAGTACGTCTCAGACTTGAATTAATTTTGTAAATATTAGTAATCATATCACATATGTATGTAACAAACGGAGTATCATGAATTCTTTATTAATTAAAATTTCACATGAAGTGATTAATGAAATAATGTTTTGCTAATTTTGCTTAATATGGTCTGTCGAGTAAACGAAGGGAAGATGTCGAATATATAGAAAACTTAAATATAATTTAAAGTAGGGTAACTTATAAAAAATCGAAAGTTACCATGGTCGGGAGGGTAGAGATGAGGAACTCAACATCTAGATTCCTCTACTAGGTAATTTCTTAGAAGAAAACTCCACTAAAGCGTGTGTCGGCGCGAAAACTCTTTTTATTGTTCTTTTTGATTCCTATAAAGCTTTCTTTTGTATATTCCGTCTGCGTATTAACTATTTGCATGTGTTAGCGTAGCCGCAAGTGATCGAGTGAGGAAGAACCCCGACCAATCCGACGAGCTAGAACCGAGCATAGCAAGAATACGCAACCTACCAAGCTCGATCACGGACAATCAGTGCCTTCTAAAGCCTGATAAGGTTTTGGTACACTACAATTGCTCCAACTTTCTTATATGAGGCTCAGTACATGGCTAGTTGGTTTTTTGTTGAATTAAAAAAAAAATTATAAGTTAAATAAATTTAAAAAAAAAATTATAAAATTTGTTGTAAAAAAATGAATCAGAATTGACTCCAACATAATTGGAAAATGCGTATTTTTTTTTAAATACATTAAAATGTCTTAAATACCTCGAAATACCTTATGTACCTCATAGTGCAATCTTTAAGCTTCACGGCGCGGACTAGGAATTCATTTTAGACACATGGTTTCATGGTGAAATTTTCTTAGAATTCTTCGAAGATTCCGATTATGGGGGACGATTTTTGCGAAAAAAAATTGACCCGCCCTAATCTACATACTCAGGTATATTGATATGTGTATGCATGTGTAGTTTTGCAACGAAGATGAATACGACAACAATTACTCGTGGCTTGGATGTTAAGCTGATGGTGTTGCTCAATGTCATTCTGCAAAGTCTGACTAGACTTTGCTGGTATACCAAGCTCAGACATGGCGGCATATAGGCGATCTCGCCGGGGGCTATCAAATGCGGCTTTGTAGTCGACGAAGAGATGGTACGTGTCAATCTGGTTTTCGTAAGACTTCTCCAGGATTTGGTGCAAGGTGAAAATCTGGTCAACGGTGGACTTGCCAGGCCTGAACCCGCACTGATAAGGTCCAATCAGTGCTTCAGCATGGGGTTTCAGTCTTTCACACAATACGCTCGTTAGGACCTTGTATGCAACTGGAAGAAGACTAATTCCGCGGTAGTTGGTGCGCAACGTGGTATCACCCTTCTTCAGGATGGGACAGATCATGCTGAGGTTCCAATCTTCGGGCATGCTCTCCGTGAGCCATATCTTACTGATTAGTTGGTGCATGCTCCCTACCAACATATCACCGGCAGGCCGTCAGCACATGCAGACTTGTTGTTTTTAAGCCGTTGGATTGCATCCTTGACTTCGATATGACTTGGGATTGGCACTTCAATATCAGTGCCATAGATTGGGGTTCGTGGATCATAGTCTTCAGAGTCTGTGCTTGAGCCAGATAACAGACTCGAGAAGTGATCCCTCCATAACTTCAGCACGACCTCTGCTTCTGTGACAAGATTTCCATCATCGTCCCTGCACGCCACTGCACCAGTCTTAAATCCTTGGGTCAGACGCTTGACCCTCTGGTAGAAGTTACGTTCTTCATTTCTGCATCTGCTGCTCTCTATGCTCTCACACTCTCGCCTTTCCTGCTCTTTCATCTTGCGTCTGAAAAGGCGTTTTTCGTCTCTTCTTCTCGACCTGTAGACATCCACAATAGCTCGTGTCGCCCCAGCCTGCAGTGTTCTTCTGTAGGCGGCGTCTTTTGCAGCTGTTGCGTCATGACACTCCTGATCGTACCATGGATTCCTTGTTAGAGGACGCTGGAATCCAAGCACTTCTTCTGCCGAAGCTCGCAGAGAGTGAGATATGAGCGCCCACATATCGCTTATGTCTTCAGGTATTGAAGGTGCTCGGCTTAATAGCCCCAAGACGTGAGTGGAGAGTGCTTTTACTATATAGTATATTATTTTAGTATATTTTTTTGAGAATGTTACGGCAATATTTTAATTTAACGAGTATCTCACAGTCGAGCACTGTATTTTTCTTACTTGTTTTGTTTGGAATACGAATATTTTCATGATAAAACTGCTGCTAAACTGTTTATGCATAATTTTTTAAGTTTTAGATATAACCGATAATAATTCTCTAAAAAAACAGAAGTAAGAAATAATATATTCAATATATTTTATATATGCGTAATTCTCTAACCAAAAATATTGCTTGCGACACTATTTACAGTGAATAAAAAACTGAAACCATTATAAAAAATATATAATGGTTATTCTTATAGCTCTGGCTTAAAACTCTATTCTGAGCTAAGATTGTTTATTATATCGAATACATTTTCTCTCAAATAAATTTACACCAGGAAAATAGTCGAGTAATATATCGAGACACTAAATCCTTAAAAGTATTTTCAGTTAAATCCTAATGGAATTAAAGACATTAAAAGAAAGAAACGAAATTGCAATGTGAAATGGAATGGTTGAGTATCGATGTGGACAGTTACTCGTAAGCCCCTCTAAAAACACCTACGCGCACGTAGTTATTCATTCACACGTAATAGCTGTGTGACCCACATTGCAGCAATTGGTCTGCTAAAGAAACTTTGCCTCATAACTTAACATTGAAGAAGATGCATTAGCAACACGTTCGTACCATTCAATGTTGCACTACCCTCCAACAGCATACATATGTTTGTATGTACATATCTTCTCTGTGTACACGAAAATTTGTACATATGTACACAGTCTAGAACTTACTTTATATATAAATATATAACATATAATAATTTTTACATTCAATAATAAATATAGTCTTTATGATTTCTGAAAGTTTGGTTGCAATCATTAAAAAATGTCGAAGATATTAAAGAAAAACGTTTGTATGGGGAAAACGCCTACTGCAGTGCCCTATGGGCAAAAAGTCCCGAATTACGGCATTTTTACATTTTTTTTTGTGTTCTGTATTATTAAATTGACTTTATTTTTTGAATTAGAATACTTCAAGAATACTGAAACATATTTTTAAAAAAATTTAGACTTCATTGGTATTTTGTTATTTGTTCATATTTAAAGACTATGATACTCAAAAAAAAAAAAATTGGCGCGAAAGTTAGCGATTTTTTTCTGTAAGTTTTACCTTTAAATTGTAAATGAAAAAAAAAGTTTAAATATGGGATTTAATCGTCAAGGTATGTAAAATTAATTAATAGCACTAAATATTTGGTACATGTGATATATTGTCCAATCGTGCAATATGTTGTTGGTATGTTTTTAGGTCCGTGCTAGCATATGTATTTATGCTTCTGTGGAGTGTAACTTATAAGTTTAGGCTAGTCGAAGCAATTTTAAAGCTGAATGTTATTAACTAAACTGTTAACAATCAAATAGTGGTTAACATTTTTGTCCGTTTTTGCCCTATTTACGGCAATACTCAATGTTGCAGTTGTATTTACGTGTTGTCATTCAACATTGAATGATTTTGGGAGCAACAACAACCGCCAAAAATCTGTTGTGAAGCAGTTTGTTTTGCAAAATATCGATGAAAACTAATAAAGTGATGTTCAGAAAATCTTAATAATATATAAGCTTAAGCAGTTATTCGGATTGATTAACACTAATTCTCCAAAATGCAACAGAAAAGCATGCGCAATGGCTTGCATCCTCGTTCAAAATTGAGTTTCTTAAGATGATGATCCACGCGAAAAACCTGGTCTTAAACGCTTGACGTATGTATACTGAGGCAGGACCAAGGTTAAAGTCAAAATTAGCATTTGAAATAATTGAACAAACGCGATATGTGTTCTCATGCAAGGAAAAAGAGTCGCCTAAATACTATAGCAGATGTGTTTAATAGAGCATTGGATTCCGCTGACACTGCTTTCAACTATAAATCTAAATGAACGCCAAGGATTATATTATAAAAAAAGCTACCATGTTATAGCTCTTTTAGAATCTCTTGATTTTGAGCTTCCAATAACAGGGGCATGTGTAGACAATAATGATAATTAGGTTGAAGAAGGTGGACATAATGAATTCGAAATAATCAGGCTGGATTTTTTGGAGTTGTAGGAAAAGCGTTGGGAAGAATAAATTATTAACTGGACATCAAAATATGGAGTCACAAAACTTAACAAATTTTTGATTTAATTTTTCAGTGATCCAAATCAACTTTATAATGCAAATTTGCTAAAAATGTATGAATTAAATACATTTAGTGCACATTAATATATTTTAAAATAAATTTAAAAAAAAAATCCGAAACTTTAACAAATTGGTAAGGTGAGCGGAAAGCAAGGCGTGGTCGAATTGAAAAAAAAAATCCAAAATTGTTTATTTTATAAAAAATGGTAAAAATGCCGCAATTTGGCAAAAAGTCCCAAATTCATTTTTCATCATTTCGTCATTTTTATACTGCATACTGCAATGGGATCTTGAATGCCACCTATGGTATATTTTTATTATTTTTACGGTATATTAATTTGGTATGTATATTTAAAATTTAAGACCGCAATATTTTGCTTTAAATGAAATTGGGTTGCGGATATCTCACAGTCGAGGACACTTGACTGTTGTTGTTTGTTTATCAAAATGGCATAAATCAATATTTTCAAAAATCCCTACAACATTCTCTAGATATACCGATTTAGTTTATTTTTCGCCCAGTAGGTTGAAATTTACACCACTTGTACAACGTGCCACTGTGGCCCACCGAAACACGTCTCAGTGTGGGGGCTATAACATTTTATTTTGTTTTGTATTTTAAAATATATATTTCGCAACATTACGCAAGAGTTGAAAGTTACAAGGCATTTTTTAACTTAAATTAATTGGATTGAGAGAATGGTTTTTACCGCCTTAGCAGCGGTAATTGCTAAAAAAGTTCGTGATATAAACGTCTTGTCATGGATATATTATATATTTATATAGGTTCTCACATTCTTTTATGTATTATTATCTTTTATTCTTTGTGTAATAAATAAGAGATTTAGTAGTGAAATTTATATTTAGTACATAGATTGATCATTTTGTATTTGTAAAAATTATAAGTATCATAACAAAATGACGCTGGTTTGTTATTACTTACTATTTCCTTTGTATTCCAAATATCATAATTATAGGCATTTATTTTTTTTTATAAAATTAGCACTTTATTTGTATTTATTTAAAAGCTATTCCCAATATTAGTAGAATTTGTTTATCAATAGAAGGGTGTTAATAAACCCCAAAATATATAAGCATATTGCATACATATGTATATATTTTTAAACGTGATCATACTACTTTGCAATTGCTTTGCTCATTACTGAAACTCGTTCACTATGTTCCCTGATTTAGTCCAACATCATTGTGCCTTTTCCACATCTGTTATAGTTTAATGTTTCCATGACAACTATTGTTTATTAAAAATAAAGCTTTAATTTTTTTCTTAAAATCGAATTACTGACGACATAGTTTTCTTAAGATTCTTTTTACACTATTCCAAACATTTCTCTCTATATGCAATTCTAAGTTTTGCGACATTCACTAAATACATTCATTATTGCTTAAACTAATATTCGTTGTAAACGCATTATTCATATTCAATAAATGTTGATTATATCCTATCAATCATATAACACCCGCCTCCATCCACAAGTTTTCAATAATGAGCAGCTATATAATTATAACTATACGCTCAATAATAGGGTATAGTTCTGATATGAAAATAAACTGAGGCGCAGATTACACAGAGTATATATTAGCCTTAAGATTGGGCTTCATTAAATAAGAATTTTAAATGATTTTTTGCATGTTTGTTGCTTGGCAAAGAAAATTCGCATTGAAGCTTTTAAAGCTACATTTTACAACCTACACGTATATATAAAATGACTAACTATATTGTGGTTTGTCTTTTCAATGTTTAATTATGATACATTATTTTATAGTCTTTAGGTAATTTATTGATAGAAATTATGCGTGCTTATCACATTACAAACATTTGAATAAAACTAATTAACAATATTGCTAAATTTTGTTTATCTGCTTGAATATAAAATATGAGAACCTGAAGTAGGTGTAGGCAGGTTTGAACTACAAATAATTTTATAATAAAGTTAAACGAAAGCAAACTTCACAATGTCTTTAAAACTTGGGATATAAGGTTAATTTGCTAACAATCTTACATTGGACAAAAATAAAAGTTATCCATGTCAATGAGTATTCTTAGACGTTCAGTTAAAAGATTATAACTCAGCTTAGGAAATATGAATGTGCCTTCCCCTTTCCATTTTTGCTGATGGTTGCAAGAGGACCTATTAAGCAAAAAATAGAAGTATAAGAGGATATAGATAGATCAAATAGAAATCAGTTCAACTTTCCGTACCCTCAGTATCTGAGACGCTGGCCACGCCCATCGCCTTAAGCGACCGAAAGAGTGCACCTAAATTGGATCGTCCATCCAGGAATTTTTTCTCCAGGCGAACTATTGGTGCCTTTTTGCTTTTGGTCTGAGTATGCCAGACAAGTACCTCGGTGCAATTCATTCCCCTTGGCTCAATCTGATCAATGTGAAGTCCAATGCTGCGCAGGAACAAATCCTCCTCGTAACCTGGCTTGTAGGGCATATTTACATTGGGGTATAATGACATATAAGCCAGGTTAACAGCAAAACCTGCCATATCAACGGGCCATCGACGACCAGCTACCCAAGAGTCCAAAAAGGCCACAACTTTACCCTATAGGAGAGTTGTTAAACAGTTAATGGACAGCTCAAAAATAGCATGGTAGTTGTGGTTGTACTTACATCGCGCACTACCGGTCCACTGACCGCGTAGTCCGCTATCAGTCCAACAGGAAACATGGAGACACGCTGTGTCTGCCGGATTTCCGAGAACAGTCTCAGATCGTATGTATTGTCATCGTCTCCGAAATAAAGCACACCATTCGTGAGGTTGTGCTGTCGTATCCATTGCAGTGCCGCACGGCGATTTGCAACTCCCCTAGGCGCTGGCTTAGTACTCCGAAACTTATGGGGCATGGGACTGGATAAATGCGTAAACGGTATGCCTAAATAATTAGAAGAAAAGTGTTTAATATACTGAACGATCAATTTATACTTAATATGCAACTCATTCATTTTACACACATACCAATACGATTAAGCAACATATCCATATATGTATCACATCGCTCATAATCATTGGCGACCAGCCAGTGAATCCGAGGCACATGGAGGAGCGTGTGTGCCAGCCGCGTAAGCTCCGGTATTTGCTCCCGTCTTGGATATGTGGGGGTTACGAAATAGATCACAGGCAGCTGAGCGTAGGCACTGTGGGGCTTATCTTGCATGTACAAACGGCGATCTTCATGGCTTTCACTGCAGATGTGCAGCGACTCATTTAACGCGTGTGAACTTGAACTATCTGTAACAACAACAAAAAATACAGAATACAATTTAACGATTTCGCCCAAAAATATGCCATGTATTTTTAAATTTGTATTAACGTTCAAATGAACTTATTCTTTAATTGCTACACATGTTTGCAATTGACTTAGACTGCTCAACTTAGAACATTAATATTCATTTTAATGGTGGATAAATCTATTATATTGAGCTGTGATGTAAGTGATACAATATTCTTGTATTATGGCATATGTATTTTTATTTGTAAACGTCCGTTGCTTAATAAATATTTAGTTTTCAAATTAGTTCTAATGCACTATGGGGAATTTAACCAGTGTTATAGTACTAATTTATTAACTCGCAAACGATGGAACATTTGTCAATTCGTTTTTTTCTAGGGCTATATAAACTATATATTTCAATATTTCGGGGGAAAAGGACGTTGCACTTCCCCCGCCCATTTATTCTATTTACTTATTTTAGTTTAAAAAGTTTATATTAGCCTGTTATTTTTATAAAATTAAGTTTATAGCTTCAAATCGTAAAAAGAGGGCATACAACATTTTATATTGTTAAAAATAATCTTTCTTTAGTTAATAGAAAATGGTTTTTTTTTACAAATTTCACAACAGCACGTTTGCATACGGGACACTACAAGTAAAGCTGCACTGTTAATAGTTGTCCTAATAGTCATAAGAAATTGAACTTCTGAAAAAGGCGCAAATGGCAAAAACTGAAACTGAATTAGAAATTAAATACTCTATATATAAATTAAATACTCTCTATATACATGTTTATAGACACACAGTGAAACATTGTGTACAATATAAACCAGATTGTCAACCAAAGCAACCCCTAGTAAGTAGGCGTTTTTGCCCATACAAAACTATTTCTTTAATAACATCCACAATTTTTATCTGATCGCAACCAAATTTGCAGGAATCATAACTACTATAGTAATTATTGTATATAGCTTTAAAATTACGCTTGTTATTCGATTTTTTTGATTTTCGGGGGCGGAAGTGGGCGTGGCAAAAATTTGAAATAAACTTGATCTGCGTGCAAACATAACAAATGCTGTCGAAAAAATTATAGCTTTACCTCTTATAGTCTCTGAGATCTAGTTTTTCATACGGACAGACGGACGGACACACAGACGGACAGACACACAGACGGACAGACGGACATTGCTAGATCGTCTCGGCTGTTGATGCTGATCAAGAATATATATACTTTATAGGGTCGGAGATGTCTCGTTCTACCTGTTACATACATTTCCTGCCGGCACAAAGTTATTATACCCTTCTACCCTATGGGTAGCGGGTATAAAAAGATGTTAGTATTCACGGATAGGAAAAACATGAGGGACAAGCATCGAGTTGAAATTTCAATTCTAATTTATATTTACACAAATAGTATATTTCCACAAACACTGTACATACACGCTAATCTGTGAAATGATTAGAATCATTCATGTGCTAATAAAAACCCCATACAATTTGCTAAATTATGTAATGCTAATGTAGAGAATAGGAGTAATACATCTGTGTTTATATAAGTTATTTGCATAAACTTGCAATACCTAAATACAATATGATGTAATTCGATCGATGACAGCGATAAAGGCTTTAAAAACAAATATTAATATTATTCCTATATGTGTTAATTAAGGTCTTACAGATGCTGATGACACAAAAAAAGATTAAAAGTTAAGAATAGTCATTTTACAGTCTTATAGCATTTGAATTCTTCTTTAAATTTGAGTATGGAGTTTGAAAATTTCAAGGAGCGTTTGTCATTAAATATATTACAAATATCAGGTTCAATTATTTTCGTTTTATTTTAGTAGTATGTAATTTAGAATTATTAGGGAAAATGGTTAGAACAACTAATGTAGTGTATTTATGCACTCATTCAACGATAAGATAATTGATCAAAATACCAAATTCAATTAACTAATGGTATATTCGTTAGGGAATATTATTCATATAAGTTTACCTGCAATACACATAGTGCAGACAAATTAGCGTTAATGTGGGTTATAATCTGCCCCAAAAGACTATTAAAAACATCCCCTGATAAATCTATAAAGTCGAAAACATGCGACACGTACGCTAGAATATAGACCATTAGAACCACCCAAAAGAGATATGGCGCTGATGATAAGTTTCACGTGTACATTAACGTTAAAAGACATAATTGCAGTTGTTTTGTGTGGCCATCTATCAAAAGTCTTACACATTAATTACAACGGGTATCAGACAGAGCTCTTTTTTTAATAACTAATTAAGTATTGACCCAAGCGAGAATGACTCGTCTCAACATCGCATATGACACAGTGTGAGAAGAAAATCGTTGCCTGTCATGCATAAAGTATAAGATTGTTCTTAAGTGTTTACCCATACTCGAGTGTGGCCCATGAGCAAATAACTAAAGTGTAATGCTTTTAATTTTAGCGTAGTCTCTCTGAACACGCGACCTCAATTATCTCGCTATTTTGTTCTGCTTTGCCATTCATAAATGCCGCCACCGCCAAATGACTGATAAGCTCTCCCGCTAACGCTGCAATATAAACTGATTTCAGTATAGTAAAAAAACTCATTCTCCTATCTTCATACAACATCAGAAATATTTAGATACTATACATAAAATAGCATTTCTATGATTAATTGAATGCTCACGTATCTCTTGATTGCTATTATGGGAGTTATTTCCCAAATGGTTTTCAATTTGGGTTTCTTTTTCTTATCACTCATTGTCTGGTTATACCCTGTGTAGCGAAAATTAGTGTAAAAACAAAGCACACCCGACTAATGTTAATGAATATTCTTGACCAGTCGCTCTAGCAATAAGTGATGGACGATGAACTTTAATGTACTTACGCTAATAATGATTACAAGCTAAATAAAATAATCTGCTACGAGGAATTTATTATAAAGTATAGAGTATTCGGAGTGAGCCACACTTGCAGGTTAATATAACGCGTTCAGTTAATGACTAAAGTACCCACTTATGTCTGGCAATGTTTCGAACTATTGCTACTTGAACCAACAATGATTCATAATATTGTTATCAATAGGTTTTATATAACATCTCAATTGTCATAAAATATTGATTAAATAAAAAAAGGTAATAAATACTTCTTATGTTTATTCCAAAAAATTACGAGTCACGTATATTTAATCTAAACATTCTCTTTAATCATGAGGAATTGAATAATCCAATTTATATTCTTTTCCGATAAATTGCCGTAAATATTCATGTTTTCAGGAAATCACAACCATTAAAACTCTCATTTTTGCTCATTCTGCATTAGAATTTGGATAATCTGGTGCGATTTCACTACAAAGCCATTGAAAGTGTGAATGCAAGAAACTAGTGTGCTTTGCTGAATGGTGTGCAATTCGAAAAATTGCTAAATAAATATTATACAGCTACATTTGTATGTGCAATTGCAAATCACAAATATTAATCTTATAGACAACAGAAACATGGCCGTGGCGTGTCAAAAGAGCATTAACAAAAGTCAACTAAAGGGAAATTATCGTAAATTTCAATCCGAATTGAATCTGTCATTTCCCAACACCTAAATTAAATTTCTAACTGAACTATGTCGAGCAATTTGAAAAATTAAATACCAAAAATTATACATATTCAAATGATTTCAATTAAATGTTTTGTTCTTCAGCTCTTAAAGGGGAAGAAACCAATTAACTCAGCTCGAAAATCACATATGATATATAGATAGCATTGAGTGAAGGAAAAGACTCTAATTAAGTCATTTAACATTGTGACTGACGCTTCGAGAACTGTGTGAACTGACGGCTTGACTGTAGACTTTATTAACTGATTGTACAGATAACAATGAAATATTTTTATATAACATAATGATAAATAAACAATTTAAAAGTTTGCGACCTCTGTATGGGTTGGTAGGTTAGCTTTTAAATGAACACATTAAAAGAGATGAATGTCGATGATGTTTCAAGTTTCGTGATAAGGAACCCTCCATGAAGAAATTGTAAAGCTTTTTACATAATAATTACTCAAGATAATCGGCTTATCTTATCAAGTATCAGTTAATACCAGATAGTATTCAGACTGGAGTCGATCAACATTTAGAATTAAGAAGTAGGAATCTCTATCTTAAGATAACAACATTCTAATAAAAAGCTCTATGTCATTTTTTGTATTCTTTTCTTGCTTTACATTAAAAAAATGATTATACAAATTTACACTAGAATTATGGTCGAACTGACAATTAGGCTATACAAAACTCATAAAAGAAATTGAAAGGCTGTAAGTACTGTTCGTTGCATAAGGAAGCGTTAATGATTAAATAAATCATTTAAAATTAAAAGCAAAAATCGAAAAATAAAAGCATTCCGAACCAATAAAGCAATGGGTCTGGAAAGAAAGTCGATCGATATGCACCCAATCAGCCGCAACCGCAACAAATGGTGGCAAATGTTGGTCGAATAGAAAAAACGTGGAATTAGCGATAAATTACGTATAAGAAATTAAAAGCAGAGAACCGGAAAATGTGGCCTTGACATGCAGAGCAGCCACGGCTATAAAATAGCGTAGCAGTCTATCGATAAAATATTCAACAGAAAAGACAGTGCCGAGCAAATTAAGCCAATTACAGCTAAATAATAAATAGTGAAAAGCCGCGCGAAGCAACAGCTACAACAACAAACAGTTAACAAGCTAGAACAGTCATCTAACTAACTGAAAACCCCAACGTCACACCGACCACTTATGTGCATGCAATGATTACCGCAATACTTTGAGGCTCAAAGCAACGGGTGGCTACTGAGCGGGCTGAACAGACGGGTGGTTGTTACAGGGAAGAGTAATGCGAATTCGTGTAGAACTGACAGTGACTGCCAAAGAAGGCCAAGGCGAAAGTGCAAACTGTTTAGGAAAGACAAGGAAAGAGGACCAACGCGTAGTGTGTGTGAGATGTTCGGGTGTCGAGTGTTTGCTCGTTAGTCAGTCGGTTATGTGACTTGTTTTGTTATTGTTAAGCAAGCCACTTGTACATTGGACTGTACTAACCCACTTGAAGTCTCTTCATGTAATGATTTTTATATTATTTTAACACTGTCTTATTGTCTAGAAAAATGTTAGTTTTAAAGTAATTTATTTAAATTAACGTATTTATATTTTCCGCAAAAGTGAACCCCAATATAGAATTTTTAATAAGTGATAACTTTTAAGTTTTTAGTCAATGCTAATCAAGAATATATATTTTACATAGACTCATATGTATAAGCAGATTCAGATTATTTGGTATTTATTTTTACTTTCTCACTTGATACGAATATTACAATTTGCTGACTTATTTTGATAGACCCAAAATTAAATAAATAGCAAAAATAAAATTTTGTTTGATTGAGAAGAGGATTATCTTATTTAATTTAATTAAATGAATCGCACAAGAATACAATACGGATTTTTGGCAAAATTAGTTTAATAAAATTAGTATACATTTTGTGAGACACTCTTAAAACGACTTTTCTTTCTTGTCATTTAAAAATCGTTGTTTTTATTTATATTTTATAAACGCTCGTATGATTTCACCTACTTATTACTTAAATATTTATTTACTAAAAATGCGTATTCTCTTCGACAGACCTTTGTCTGTCTGTTAGACTTATTCTCGCTTTGATTTGCAATGTATCATTATTGTTTTGGTGAATTCTTATATTTATAATCTATTTGTAATAGAATAGATTATTCTATAAATGAACCAACTATATAAATATAATATGATTTATTACAATGTTTGCGACAACGGTTAAAGATCAATGAAAAGTGGTTTTAATAATATTTTGGAGTCAAATGAAATAAAGTAAAATTAAAATGATACCTATAAATATCTAAACATTTTAAAGTTAAAGGATGCAATTTTCTCCTCGGCAAAAAATCAGTGTTTGAACACTTCGTTGTCAACAGACGACACCACAGAAATGCTCATACACTGATAAGTAGTAAATTTACAAATTTTTTTTAAAAATCGACATAAAATAAAGAATGAATCAAAGCGATTGAACCGCTTACTTAAAACTGCGGGAAAGTGAAAGTCGCAGTGTGGATTCATTTTCAACCCGCAACGAAGTTGCAATGTTCAATGCACTGCGAACAGCTCTCTTTGTTCAGAAAGAATGCGAGAGTGTGAGAAAGAGAGTAAGATAAGAGGTTGTCAGATTGGGTATGAGGTCAATGGAGAGATAAAAAGATAAGGCTTACTTTGATTCTCATTCTTGGGCTTATTCGTAAGGAACTTGAATTCAGAGACTTGATATGGAAAAGGCACCCATCGCTTACCTTGACCACTGTGCGGCTCGAAGTCATCGTCTCCATCATTAAAGCTTCCGCCCAGTCCCAGTGCCTGTGAGCTGAACATTAAGTAGAAGATCACACAGAAAGACGCAATAATCAAGATTGGCAGCCAGTAGCGACGTCTACTCGGCCCAGGGCGACTCAGGCGAGGTGCCATGCCCATGCCCAATTCTGGAGTCCTATTGTTGTTATCGTAGTCAGCGAGTTGTGGATGATAGTGTAGGTTGTACTGGTTGCTGAGCATAGATGATCTGTGATCAGTGTCTACCAGCTGCTCCTGCTCTTCACAATCTTGGTCGTCGTCGGATGCGCGCAGCTCTAGTGGAAAGTAGTGGGCACTTGGCATTGTGCTGCAGCCCTAGTGGCAGCTGCTATGGCATATCAATTGCAACTGCAACAGCAACGGAGGCAACAGCAACTGCGGCAGCTGATGATTGTTGTGACGCAAACAACGGCAGAGACTCGTATGGCGACAATGCCGAACTGTGCTTGCCATTTGATCCGACTTGTGTTTTTGTTTTTGGCTGCTTCTTAACGCCGTATTTTGTATAGTGGTTTCTCTTCTCAAATCTGAATATGTTTGGCGTGAATTACACAATGATCTGTCCACTTTGCACTGCTTGGTCGCGCTTTCTTACAATGTTTTTGCTTTATTATACATATGTATGCACACTATGCACTTTGCTCGCTGTCGCCAAATTTGCCAAACAAAAGTCTATAAAAATAACATAAAAGCTAGCTCACCCATTCGCACACCCGTATTTACACTTTTATATATTACGTATACGTCGTATTTATCTATATTTTGTTTTTTGTGTGTTTGTTTTTTGCCTACTCGTTCAGCAAAAAATCGGAACTGAAAAATGTTGCTTTTTATATACGCTTCTATTATTTATTTCGGCTATTCCCACTTGCTTTTGTTGTTGCCTCAATGAGTTTGACAGCGCCACTGAACGCAGCCCAGCAGTGCTTGAAGTGAGAGAGTACTTACCATACGGCTTGCGCTCTCTTTTTTCTCTTCCATACGCTCTCTCTACTACACTCCCAGTTTTGTCTGTTGTTTAATTTTCTGTCAGTCACCACCACAGCTGGCACAGGGCTACATCATTTGGTTGTTGTCTTCGTTACCTGCGATTTGTTTTCTTATCTATCGATAAGCGCACTGTTCAGTTCGTTTTTGTAATATTAAAAAGCATTTATAATCTATTTCCACTGCACCGAAAATCTCGAAAAAAAGTCGTGTTTTCTATGATACATTCGCGAGCTACGTAGAAATATCGAACGCACTTTTTAAGTAATCACGCGATATTTTATCGATGTGACAACGAAAAGAGCTCACCAGTGGCGAGTGATGAGTCACCACTTAATAAACAGCTGATAATTAAGTGCGCCAAAGTATGAAAATAAAAATAAAACAAGAAAGTTACACTCGAGTGTGCTCGACTGTGAGATACCCGCTACCCATTTTTAATAAAGGCAAAATATTGCGGTATCATTTTCAAAATATACCGAAAATACTAAAAATACTAAAAATATACCAAATGGCATATTTGGTATATCGATATAGTATACCAAATACGGCACAATGTACCAGATTGTCGGCCAAAGCAACTAAGAGCCCTAGTAAGTAGGCGTTTTTGCCCATAAAAAGTATTTCATTAATAGCTTCCACAATTTTTATCTGATCGCAACCATAACTACTACGAGTATAGTAATTATTGTATATACCAAAACTCGCAACTCTAGCTTTAAAATTAGGCTTGTCATTCGATTTTTTTTTATTTGCGGGGGCGGAAGTGGGCGTGGCAAAATTTGAAACAAACTTGATCTGCGTGCAAACATAACAAATGCTGTCGAATTATAGCTCTATCTCTTATAGTGCTTCACACGGACGGATGGACAGACGGACATGGCATATCGTCTCGGCTGTTGACGCTGATCAAGAATATACAGTAGATTCCGGTTATAGCGACTTTCAAGGGACCGACGATTTTACGTCGTTATACCCGGAAGGCGCACTAACCGAAAGGAGCAAAACAAATTTTTGTTTTTTTTATGGTTGCCATGTTCGTAATAGGGTTTTAAGATAAAACATATTAAATTTTAAGCAAAACAAAAAAAATGTATAAATTTCATTTTTTTTTTCGTCGCAATATCCGGTTGAATTCTGAAAAATTTCGTCGGTATAAGCGGATAACGCACTAAGAGAAGGCTCTTTCATATACTTATGAAAGTTTGTATGGGGACCAACCAAGTCATCGAGTTTTCGTCGCAATAACCGGACGACACTATAAGTGGAGTCGTTATAACCGGATTCCACTGTATGTATGTATATATGTATGTATATTGGATTTTAGGGGTGGGCGAAGTAGCAAAAATTTAAAACAAATTTGATCTGGGCGACAAATATTGTGACAAATGCTTCTGAATAAAAATTATTGCTCCATCTCCAGACAGACAGATGGACATGGCTGTATCGTCTCTCTACAATACTTGTCGCGCAGATCAAATTTGTTTTAAATTTTTGCCACTTCGCCAACCCCAAAAAACCAAAGAATCAAAATGAAGATATTATAAATTTTTAGTACACACAATCATAGCTATAGTCATTATTCCTGAAGTTTAGTAGTATATCGATGAACCCAATATAATCATCGGTATAGTTAAGTATTTTTATACCCGCTACCCATAGGGTAGAAGGATATTATAACTTGGTTTCAAATTTTTGCCACGCCCACTTACGCCCCCGCAAATCAAAAAAATCGAAAACCAAGCGTAATTTTAAAGCTAGAGTTGCGAATTTTGGTATATACAATAATTACTATAGTAGTTATGATTCCTGAAAATTGGTTGCGATCAGATAAAAATTGTCGAAGTTATTAAATAAATACTTTTGTATGGGCAAACACGCCTGCTATGCTTTCGTTTGTATGTAAGCGTCTATGTATCTACATGCATAAGTTGCATAAGATTGAGCGACTGCATAAAGATTGAGTTGGCTCTGCTGGTAGTGTGCAAGGCTTGCACTGCAAGCCCAACATGTTGTGGTGTGCGGGTTGGAGTCGCGGTCGGGAATACATACATATTTTGTTTCTTTTTTTTTTAATGCGATTTAAATATTTATGGGATTTATATTTTGATATGGTAAATTTGAGAATAGTACCGCAATATCTTAATTTTACTCAAAATGGGTAGCGGGTATCTCACAGTTGAGCACACTCGACTGTAACTTTCTTACTTTTTTATTATATTAATTTGGAATATTTTAAGAATAACAACTAAGAAAGCTAAATGAGATGCCCGCAAAACATTTTTAATAACATTTGCTGGAGGTACAATGTTATAATACCCTGTTTTGGGTAGCGGATCGAGCACACTTGACTACAACTTTCTAACTCGTTGTGTGGAAATTCAAGGTTTTGAAATAAATTAATATCGGGCTAGGATATTATTTTTCTTTTAAATTGCTTCGAAACCAGTTTTCTTACTAATTGTTGTCAGCGTTAAGAGAGCGTTAAATTCATTATCATCAAACCTATACCTGTTTTATGAAATACTACTTAATTTCCAGAATACTTGTTTTCTTCTCAATATTTTCGAGCAAAGAACAAACTGGTTTAGTTGACAATACATAAGAAAGGACGAGCAAATTAGAATCAATAGTTTAACAAAGCGCATGTTTTTCACATTTATTTATTTAATTTGCTTCGGTTTGCTGTTTGTGTTGACAATGTTGTTGTTCTTTACAATGTGTTTCGCGTTACAAAAGGTATTAAATTATTAAACATTTTTTAATTAATAAAGCGAACTTTACGTTAATTGCAATTACATTAAAAGCCACCTCCTGCGCTACAGTGTTGAACACAATAAACAATTTAATGTACTTGTTCCAAATAATGCTCTACATCTTGGGTGGGTGGAAACCATGGTGCAAAAGGGATTCAATTTGATTTTCAATGATTGAGGCATGCATGTGCTGGACACGTCACTGGCAAACGTTGCACTTATGGAATACATAATAATTAGCTACATTTTCGTAAAGAAAAGTTTAGAATACGTTAAGTGAATTGTCTTTTAGTGATATTCCTGAACTTATTGTTTGTGTATGCGTTGCAGACAATCCATTAACAGGCATTTCAGGCGTTGCTTAAAGGTGCTGCGCAATAGTTTCGGCCAGTCTGTTGGCATTAGCTCCGGCGAACTGTTCAATCTTCTTGGAGTTCTTCAAGAACAGGAACGTGGGCATGCTGGACACTTCGTATTCCATGGCAATACTTTCACAGTCATCAACATCAACCTGCAAAATAAATTATTTTAGCTTTAGTTATTGTTTTTTCGTTTTTGCACAAAAAGTAAACATACCTTGAGTACAACAATCTTGCCAGTATATTGTTGGGCGAGTTCTTCCAGCTTGGGAGCAATCATCTTGCAGGGTCCACACCAGGTGGCAAAGAAATCAACAACGACCAGCTTGTCGCCTGCATTCGTCAGCTGAGTCTTGAAATCATTCTGCAAAGCAAAAATGATTTGTATTAATAATTTATTGATATTTTTAGGTATAATCTAAACAATCACTTCTAAAAAGAAGAAGGTGCTTGAGTTTCGCTCAATTTCATGACTCGCCTCATTGCATAAGCGGTCGCGTTTCACTTCAATCTATCGATTTACTTTTGGCAGCTACTGTAACACGTTTACCGTTATCAGCGGTCTAGCAACATGTGTGATAAGCACAACAACAACTGTATAGCATTAGTAACAATGTTTTAATATTACCATGCATATTTATGTGAGTTTGCCAATAGAAATGTGTGTCAATCAGTCAGTCATTCACACAATATACAACGACGATAACCCTACGGTACACAAACAAGCTACATCTGCAGCCTCACTTACTATATTTTTTTTGCAATTTAATATTTGTATTTGGACTATTTATTTACCAAAACCAACACATATAGAGAGAGAGAGAGAGAGCTGCCCACCCGACCACGTGGCCCAATGGGTATTAAGCCATTTTCTTAATTACTTTACCCTAATATGGATTAGACCTAGATAACAGCTAGAGTCACAACTAGGGACATCCATACGTCGTATGAGTGCAATAATTTATTAAAATGAATACATTGTGAAATAGCTTTTGTGCAAATTTTCAAGAAAATTGTTTAATTTTATTGCATTCTTAATTCCATATTAAATTTCAAATTAAACATGTATTATACTTATTCCACAATGCATAGAAAAAATGTGTTTTGACGTCAAGTTCAAAAATTCGATTTTCTGAACGAACGAACCAATGGTCATGTACGTGGGCGTATCCAAAATCATTGTACTTTCACTTCAACAACTATTTTAACCGGATTTTGTTGTTGTTGTAACTGGGGAAAGAACTCTTGTCACGTTTCTCTAGCTGACCTTTAATTAATTGTAGACATTTCCAGCACGACATTCATGATGGCCATGTACACGGGTTGTATTCGTACATGAAGCAAAGGTAAACAACAATGATTCATGATAATGAAATTAAGTACAGAGTGGAGGAAAACTCGTAAGTAAGTATCGACAGTTGACGCAATAAATATGTATAGATTCAAAACAAACATTTTTGAAATTTAATTCATTTGAAGACTTATATGTAATGTCTTACATTGTCATATGAGCAACAATATTAAACGATTTCATCTTATGAGCAAATTTTTACCAGTCTTGCATCAACACCCGAACTTTACAAAGATAAAGTATCATAAGATACAATTCTGAAATCTAAAACAGAATAAAAAATATCAAACACTTTCTTATGCACATACTGTTCCATTGTTTGTTGTATTTCTCAAAAATTCTGTTGCTTAATTAAAATTCTTTTAAAAGCAGGTTTGATTAGAACAAATTATCATTTTAATGCTTTGAGAATGAAACCAAAAAAAGTGTCTATCTTTTTTTAGCAAAACCGGATGTGGTTTTCTGCTGAAATGCTTCAGAATGTATTTAGATAAAGTCGTAGCTGGCATTTGAAAACAAAACGTTTCTAGAAAGTATTATGAAATCATAATTTATTGCGATCTCTAGTTCATCAAATGTCGGCTAATTACTACTTTAAATGTTTCAAAATTTTAATTAATTTATGGATCTTTTTGGTAATTCTGAATTCTGCTTTAGTGTTATTTATATAGCATATGTATATGCATGCTAGAAATCAATGATATTATGTTTTTTACAGTGTTTCTATGACATCACCATGCACGAAATAAATTTCCAAGTATTTGTTGTCGTGAATTATTTAAATTTTGAATATGATTACTACACAATATAACTGACTCAACATCTAAGAATTATAAGTTGAATAGAGGTGACTATGTCGCAAGTTTTAAACCGGTTTACTTATGAGTTGCCCGCCAAAACGATGTGTAATCTCTTACTTTCATATACATAGATATGTACATTATAAGATGTACATATGTGAATGTACCTTTAAATGTGTATGCTTCGAGTAACACCCTGTAACACCCTGTGGCTAACTAATAAACCCACGCCAACGAATCTTTGCTACTAGTGAAATTGCATAGTCATTTCCTACCTATTCAGATTGCTCTATATAGTATATATACATATATATGTATACGATTGACTTGATAATATGTACATATATCTTACAGAGAGTATTTGAAATGAGTCAAAACCTTACACTTTCTATGGCGACGAGATGGCTTTCGATTGCCCACAAGAGATGATATCATTGTCATATGCCGAGTTTTCTCTATTAAGCATTTGTATCGCCAGCACAGCAGACTGTATTTTTATATGCGACAGCGTATGGCAATGTTATCGTAATGGGATGTGTACGGCAAAAGTGGAGGGAAAGAGGTCTGCTGGTGGTGGGGTAAATTCATGTTACGCTCTTACTTAACTCGATGACACAAATAACCCACAGGAATGCCATAGATATTTCACCTTAGCTGATAGTTTATTACTTACTTCGTCCTTCACAATGTGCACCATTTTGCTGATTGTTTTTTTTAGGGATATATGAAATACAACCGGTAAAACTTATTAATTTTGCTTAATTATCACACTGCTTCACAGCACACGCAGCCGACTCGTGGGATTTTAGCGTAATGAATGCCAATGTCCAACAAGAACTCTAACTGCTCGATGTCTCTACACGCTAGCAATCTCACCACGCCAAAGAGAGCACCAGCAGCGAATGTGGTGAGTACGAATGATGACAACTGTTTGACTATCTGGCAAGGCAGTCGCTTTCGATATAGTGCGAACTTAGCAGAAGGCACGTTTCGTAATTCCCTTTATTAAATTTATTTATAGTATTTCATTCATAATATACTATTTTTTTGTTTCTTGTACAGCAGCTAAACGCATTACACTGTTGCCTGTAATGCAACACTGTGTCAATGAGCAACAGCTGATTGCATGGTTCTCTTTATTTCCGATAGATGGCGATAGCAAATATAAAGAAAATAGACGTTCAGTCGGTTTGCAGGTCTTTCTGAATTGAATCCGAAATCTGACTAATTTAATAATTAATAATTCGCATTCTTAATGAATGGGGAACACGTTATTAATATTATTAATTCTCATTGTGTTTTCTAAAATAGAAAATGACACCTCGAATGATGCTTTTGTTATACCCGCTACCCATAGGGTAGAAGGGTATTATAACTTTGTGCCGGCAGGAAATGTATGAAACAGAGAGAAGGAAGCATCTCCGACCCAATAAAGTATATATATTCTTGATCAGCGTCAACTGCCGAGACGATATAGTCATGTCCGTCTGTCCGTCCGTCCGTCCGTATGAAACACTGGATCTCAGAGACTATAAGAGATAGAACTATAAATTTGTCAAGTTTGTTTCAAATTTTTGCCACGCCCACTTCCGCCCCCGCAAATCAAAAAAAAATCGAATAACAAGCCGAATTTGAAAGAGAGTTGCGATTATAATAAGTATTATAGTAGTTATGATTCCTGAAAATTTGGTTGCGATCAGATACAAATTGTGGAAGTTATTAAAGAAATACTTTTGTATGGCAAAAACGCCTACTTACTAGGGTCGGAGTTGCTTTGGCCGACAATCTGGTACATTGTGCCGTCTATGGTATATTTTGAATAGTGTACTATATCGATATACCAAACATATCATTCGGTATATGTTTAGTATTTTCGGTATATTTTGAAAATGATACCGCAATATTTTGCCTTTATTAAAAATGGGTAGCGGGTATCTCACAGTCGAGCACACTCGACTGTAACTTTCTTACTTGTTTTAAATTCAACACGATTACAAACCAACATTTTCATAATTTATTTATGCGACAGAAAAACAATAATTAAAATACTACACATTGAAATTAAGATTTCAAAAATAAATGAAGGCTAGGCTAAGAGCTATGTATGTATAAACTATGTGATTTTATGAACTATGAGTAATGTAATCGTTAAGTACTATCAATGGGCTGTGTGTGCTGATTGTGCCTGTGCATGATGCAAATGGTGATGATGATGGTGATGATATGTAAGCGTCGGTGTTGGTGAAGCCACAGTATTAGCCACATTAGCCATAGACGCAACGCCAACGCCACCAGCGGCTGCAACGAAACCACCCGCTACCGCCATCTGTTGCTCATAGTTTGAATATTGATCATAATAGCTGCTGTAGCTGCCATGATTTAGGTTCGAGTTGCTGCTATTGCCGCTTCCGCTACCGCTGGTGATGTTCATGCCACTACTGTTAATGCTGCCGCCACTACCGCTGCCATTGCTTGGCGGTGTTGTACCCGTGTCAAAGTAGCTGACGCCATTGTAACTATTGGCGCTCTCATAATAATGTCCATGTCCATGTCCATGACTGTGGCCGTGGGTGACAGCGAACTGTTGCTGCAACTCGTAGTCTGACTTGGACTCACGATTGTAGTAGTAGTCAAAGTTGTCGTCAGCGTATCCTGCCACCGGCTGAGCCTCGACTGTGGCATTATACTTGATCGTCGGCGTTGTTTCCCCTTTGCAACCGAGTTCTGTACCGCTGCCCAAATGCTTGATCTGTGAATAGTTGATGAACTCCGGCTCCGGTGTGGCTAATTGCGAGCCGGTCTCGTAAGCTAGTTGGCAATTAGCATTGCTGTAGCCAGAGAGATTGGACTGAGTGTTGAGGCCCGGCTGATATGCGGACAACTCAGATATGCAAGTGTAGGGCAAACCAGGTGACTTGCTCGGCGCCGCAGTTGCTGCAGTCGGTGTGGCATGGTAAATGGGATAGTTGTAGGTAATGTGCTGATGGTTCACCGTAAAGACATTTGCCGATGGCTCGCACGGGGCTGACTCGGCAGTTGCCAGGGGCCAAGAGCTGTTCACATAGTTCGAGGATTGGCTAAGCTGATGGGCACGTGTTGTATCCTCCAAATAGCCGCATGTGCAGTGGCTGTAAGTTGTACACTTTCCACATGCTGCACAGAGTTGTAGATTAGATCATATTGACATTAATTTCCGGCTGCTCTTACCATTAAACTGATATATCTCCAGGGCAGAATGGGCCAGTGGATTGCTTGACGTCGTTCGCTTCAGCACCTTGTCCATGAGACTCTGTTGTTGCTGCAAAAGCAGAGAAGGAAATTACTGAATATCTTGTTTTTGAAACTCACCTTGACCTGTTTAACCAATCCCGAAATAACCGACTTCTTGGACGCAGCTACACTTGCCGACCTCGAGGAGCCCATCGATGCTGTTTTACCGGTCGTCAAGGCAACTCGTCCAAAGGCTCGCTTGGACACGCTCGAATTCTTGGGATCAGGTCGCAGATGATCGTGCACTCCTTTGGCTTGGAAGAAGATGGCATTTCCCGAATGCCGCCAGAAATGTGTTACTGGGTAACCGCAATGCCCGCGACAGGGCTTAATCTCCAGACGTCCGCCGCGACAGCTCTTGTTGGGGCAAGTCTTGCCCTCCTGCTTGCGGCGCGCCTTATCGCAGATGGCGGGTCTCAAATTGATCTTGGAACCATTGGGCAGAGTGCAGTGCTGTGAGCAGACCAGCACGCCCAGACAGCTCTTTTTCAGGATGTTCACATTGTGGTTATTGGTGTTGCGCATCGCCCAGCCAGAGATGTGCTTCTTTGCCTCCTCGTTGTGCACCGAGTAGACTAGACGCATATGCCCATCGCTCCATTCGCTGAACTCGTCGAATTCGATGTCGGCTACTTGCGGCACGATTGCATCATTTATATCCCAGTCTCGCTTCGACTTGTGCGTTGTCATCGCGGTCGAGGTGGATGTGGCGGGTAAATGGGATGTTTGACTCTGCTGTTCCTGCTGCTGAGGCTGATGCTGCTGTTGTTGCTGTGGCTGCTGATGATGACTGTGATGCTGAGGATGTTGCTCGGAGTGTGGGAGTTGTTGGTAGTGTGCCTTGAAAGTGTAGCCATTTCTGTAATAGATGCACTCAATTATTTTCTCATTTTGATAAATTATTACTCCAACTTTTCTTAGAAATACAATTTTAATTGTTAGCAGCAAAGCTTAGAACAATCAGTTGTGAAGGAAAAATATGGATTTGAAAAACTTTATATATTTATTGAATGCGAGAACATTTTTTGAACTTATTTATTGAACTTAAATCCGTAGTGAAAAGTCAAGTCCTCAATGAATTAATCTTGTTCACAACTGTATCAATTCTGTATTTATCGAATATAGAAAACTATATCTAAAAAAACCATTCACAACTAAAACAAAATAGTTTCCGTTTAGTACTTTATTTTCATATTTATGTAAAAAGATTAGATTAGATAAATTAGAAATAACAGCAATTGAAATCAATCACAATTTTCAAAGACAATCAATAAACTTGTGGATGATGTAGATGACCAAAGATACCTGTTTAAAATAGGGAAAAGTCAAAATCTTCATTGTCTTTTGGTTATAAAACTTACAAAGATTAAATAGTCTAGTTTCAGTTAAAATATAAATTTAAAAAAATTAATTATATATACTTGAAATATATATGTTGATATTTTGTTCTCTTTTTATTTTGCTGGGCATGACATACACGATTTGCAACTAATCATTAATTTTCAAATTGAGCCAAATATCGAACGTAACGAATGTACTCATGCTTATGCGGGTTCATAGTCTCTAGAGAAGCTCTTTAAACGGATACTCAACTATTTAGACATTCTTTAAGAAACTGTATGTGCATGAATGCACTTGAAAATCAACTCATCCGAGTGCTGATATCTTTTCAGACTGCTTTTTATCAGACACACAAATGGTAATACTACGATCTTAATTACGCCTCTAAACGATTCCAATGAAATCAATGGGCTTTTGCGTGGGTAACGGGGGCATCATCAAATGAAATGCTTGCTCATGCCACGCGTAACTCTTTCAGGCGTCGGATATTGATGACACGAAAGTGTCTGGTAAGACAACAGGTTCCGTTAGTTTTAGCCTAGTTAACCCACAAATAAACCAAGCTGATGTCCCTTGTAATTCGAGTGTCAGTTAAATGCGACAATCTTATTGACACTTAAAGCGCCAGCGCTCTGAGTCACTGCGATTCGTACTCCATTGGAGGAGGAGAGTCTTGGTGATCTTGGAGTCAGTGATCAGATTCACAGTCAACCGCTGTGTGGGAGCCTCACGTTTAGATTTATGCGTCAAACGTTTAGTGGGCCTCGCTCTACAATTAGCAATAAATTTGTCCCAGCTTCTCATTAAGGCGCGGGCGCCCTACGGCCTAGAAGATTTCTATTGTTTTTTTATGTGTACTGAGAAGTCAGCATGCTGCTTGGTCTCAGTCCCAGTTCAGGTCTCAGTCTCAGTCTTGGACTCTTGTCGTCATCTAACAAGTTGATACCTGAGCGCCGCTTGGTGGTCCCCACAAAATGAACCTGTTCCACGCACATTTCTCGCTTCTTGCCGCTTTGTTTTGGGTTCGTAAATCGACCGCTTGACACTTCGTAGGTCTTATCTGATCTTGATAGCGTCACTTCGTTGTTTCGATTTGACTCGATTGGATTCGAAACGACTCAAGTCGATTCGAGACGAGTCCGCTGTTTATAATAACTTTGTCACCTACAAAATATGTCTTTATACTCGCAGTATATCCACACTCGGCTTTTTCATTTGACCCTTTCACTTGGCCCAATCAGCCCCCGCGTGTTTGGCCCTTTGCGTGTGGTCTGTCCCCCCCCCGTTGGTTCTTTCGAGTGCCATTAAGATGCTCTGTTATTCGCTCTTGCTCTAGGGCTAGGCCCCGCTCAGCATGATAATAAAGCGCTTGAAATAATTTAAATATTTTTGTGAGCATTTCGTTTTTATTGTTTCTTAATGTTGTTATTGTCATCTAAAATATCTCTTCGGTTTTTTGCGTTGATTTATGAACCGCGTTGAGCTCCAATTGAGAAATTCGGAAGTAGTAACACTTCTAAGAATGTAACCAGGTTTTACATTTTTCAATATTCTTTTGACGTAACAAACAAGTTTAAATTATTACACCAAGCAATTGTTGTTGTTTGTTTTGAAGATCAAAATATAAATAATGTACATTAAATGAAAGTTAAATCAACATATTTGAAAGGATTATACAGTTTATTGAAAGTAAATCGATCCCTAATGAGCATTTCTATAAATCACAATTCGCAATTTTATTTCTTTCCTTTAAAATAATTTTAAGGCAAATTTGAAAAGCAATAAATGTTCAATTGGCACATTATTGCTTTTGATTGCTATAATGAGATTGCGCCTAAGATGTTTTGTTTTTATAATTCGATACCATAAACTCAATATGATTATATTTGCGGTAGTAAAATACAATATTTAACTGAAACTTTAGTGTATATTATGGAAAATATAATACTATATATGAATTCGTTGTTGTTTTTCTTTTTTTTTTTGTAATTTACTGTGTTATCTCGAGTACTTGTTCGTGCGTTATTTATACAGGCACTCTATATATTTCTAACCACAACCAAATGCAAACATCTAAAATTAAAATTCACATTAAAATACGCTGTGATTGTAATTTAATTTCTATTAAATATTTACATACTATAGATGAAATCATTGCAATAATATAATCCTACCTATCAAATATTTTAGTTTTGATTTCATTTTTTCAAAATTTAACAAAAGTAATTTCAAATTGAAGCATTACAGCATTGCTATCGGGATATTTTTTAAATATTTTTATATTTGAACAACTCTTATTTTTTACATTGTGAGTTTATAAAAAAAATGCCTGTTTCTATTTACATTGTATTTTTGTTTTCTTGTGTCTTAACAATTCCTAATATGTCTTGACAATTTAATCGACAATTGTATACTATGTATATTCATATTTTGTGATTGAAGCACAGACTTGATGATTGAGCGAGAGGGTTATCCGATTCGTAGAAACACTGTTTTCTTTTTATAAATCTTGCTCGAGGAATACCCTTCACACTTTCGCTAAAGTGTATATTGGCGTGTAAATTGGGTATTGAAAATAAAAAATATTCATTTTTTTATACCAAATATTTTTACTGGCTGGGTTTCTTAATAAGACGTACGTACTATACGACTATAAGGACTTTCGAAAAGGGTATAATCACAGTCGATCTGTTCGTGTTTGTCAATTATTTATAGTAGCCTGGGTATAAGAATTTCGTTATTACGTATTTCAATTGCAGCTGTTTATCAGCATTTATTTCGCTTTTGCTTTTTTCTCTCATTTCTTTTCTGGTGTCAAGGGACTGGCGTTGAGCACGCTGAGAGTCTGCATTCGATCACTTACAAAACAACCATATTCCAAATAAATGGGCTTATCCAGAGTTTTGAAGTGTTTGGTATTGCGAGTTGTTGCTTTTGCTGTTGTTGTTCTAGTTTGTCTCGACGTTATTTTTTGTATCCAATAGTTGTGCACTTCACGGTTCGCAATTCACAATTCACTGCTCAATGCTAACTGCTCATTTGGCCATTGCAAAAAACACATTGTATGCCGTCGTAAAGGCATCGTTATGACATTAGCACAATTGTATCTCAATCCAATAGATACCAAACAACAGTAACCGTCGGCTTTAGCACTCAAAGACAACGATAACGAAACGATAACGAAGCGACAACCGACGTAGACGACCTTTCACTGTGGCAACCTGTGCGCGCTATGCTGTGTGCTTGCAGCAGGGCGAAATTTACGTATCTGCCAGATACAAAAGACAAAAACAAAAACGCGTACAGCAGCACATCAACAGAGCAACTTCGGCATCGAAGACAAAAACGACGCTGGCAAAGTTTTGTCAACAATGACAATGATAGCATTGTGCCTGGCTCCACCTACAAAAACCAACAACAAGCGCTGCTGAGAGACGCACAAAGAGGCAAATGGATATCATGGATATGGATGGGACCAAGGGGCAGATGAAGAGTACATCGCCACCCGCATAAATTTGGCAAAAAAAAAACTCCACAAACGACGCGACGGCGGCTACGACGTCGGCGCATAATCAAGCAGCCAGCCAACTCCAAGAGTAATGCGCAATAGGGAGCTGCAGACACAGCCACAGCCACAGTTGAAGCTACAGCTACAGCTGGTGTAGCTGTTGCCGTTGCAAACGTATCCGTCAGATATACTCGATCTCATTGTGTATGTGTGCGCACTTCCAACACACATTCCAGTCTACGTTGATTGGTCGGATAATAAATGTGTACATTCACACACACGCAGGCACACTCGGCTCGAACTCTCTGGAGTGTGGCAAGCGTGTGCAGCAGTCATTGCTCATTATCTCTCTCCCTTTTGTTTCTCTCTCGCTCTTGCTCTGCGAGTGTGAGAGTTTTCAGGCATATTGTGGCAGTGAATTCTATTGTATCTGCAGTGTGTGCGTATTGCATTATCACTGGAAATTTAATTACTTATTTACTATTATGTATGTACGCTTATCATCCACATTGTGTTTCTTTTTTTTGCATCACAAAGAGTGAGAGACTCTTTCCATGGATTGCCTGATAATCGATATTGAATGTATAATATTTTCATTAGTTTTTTTTTAGTCTTTTCAAAATGTAAAGACTACACTTAAATTAATTATTAGTTAATTCTCTCTAACTTAAAATAATGGAATATATATTTTCTTTCTTTATTCTTTTATGCTTACGCATCTCTATTGCTAGTTTTAATAATATTATAACATCAAATGTTTTAAATTTAAATATAGGAATTAAAACCATCAAATAATTATTAATATTATGACTTAAAAGCAAAGTCCTCAGAATTTTTTTAGTGAAGTAATTTATACTAAAAATGCATTACAATATCACCTTTCTATTATATTTAAATGACCCATTAGCAACAATTTACATATAACATTAACAATTTAAAAATATTTTATTTGTATGATTCTATAATTATACTTCGATATTAAATATTTTTTTGTAATATTTCCATTATAAAGAATATATATATGTATATATTTTTAAATTTTGTACAATTGGCAAATATGTTTAATTTAATTAAAAAAAAAAAAATTACAAAATTCAAGACATTTTGAATTAAAGAGATTAATTTTATTTTCAAAGTATCGTCATGTTCTTTTGATTTGATATGTCAAAGACAGAAATTTAGTAATTATTGCACATGCCATGGTTGTTGTTCCTGAATGTCTGCAAAAGTTGCATCATAAATGGGAATATCCTTAAGGGTTTTCTCAAAAACCAATTTTAAAAGCGCCACATATGTACTACACGTTCATAGCCCTACAATTTGGAACAAGTTCCCATTAGGAGTAAAAGCAAGTGAAGAACAAGCAGAGTAATTTTGGGGAAAAAAGCATAAACAAATGAAAATAATGACATGGCCAGAAATGACTGAGAACAGCAATTGGTTGTAGAGGGAGAGCTGACGCATCGTCGCAGTCTTATTCTATCTCACTGTGTTTTCACCTGATCAGCCCGCATCGATATTTGGGGCAAAGTTACAAATGAAATAAAACAAATGAATGTGTGATGAGTCCAGTTGTTGGTAGCCAGGGCAAGTTGACTAACAATTAACCAGCAAGCAGTTAAAGTAAAACGTTCGCCTTAGACATTGCCATTGGCCGATGCAGGGAAAGTGGAATGGGGGGAAATTAAATGCTGAAAAGCACTTGCCGCGGCAAATAGGCGTTAAGGTGAAAATTGAAATTCCGTTGACAGGAAATGCCAAAGAAATGCGGAGACTACAACGACAACTGCTGTTTGCTGCTCATTGACTGTGACCCATAATTAAAAGGGCAGTACGCAGTCAACTGGGCTGATTATACGGGATTGGGCCTCAAGATGCGTACTACCAATAAGCACAAATGGCTGCCAGCCACCAAGTGGCTCTCTTACATTTACTACACATTTCAACTCTTGAATATTGACTCTTCTTGGCCTGTTGCCATCGTTGTTGTCGCTTTAACGCTCCAGCCAGCAAATTATACGGGTGACAAAAACATATTTCAACGCAACAAAAATGGTAGATATTCGTACTCACACACACACATTATTTTATAACTCGTAAATGGTTAGTTTGTTGCAGCTGCGCTCACATCTTTTTGGCTTTTCGCAATTAATTGCTCAACATTATTGTAATCATGGCTTGTTTAATGTAGATACTCTCGGTGTGGTCCCCTCCACCGGTTCCAACTCTAACTCTATATTAAACTTCAACATCACTTACAACTCCAGCAGCGCAACCTGGTTGTGCTCTAATGAGCGCGTGCTCTCCAGTTTCAGCTCCATCTCGAGCTCCGGCTCAAAAAACCAAAAAAAAAAAGCTCAAGCTGTTTCAAAAGGGCCTGTCATTGCAGACAGAAACCATACGAAAATAACAATATTACTTATTCATATACCTTAACTAGATAAAATGATTTTACTAATCTGAACAGATTTCAATATATTTTTTTTCATTTCCCTGTACTAGTAAGTTATAAAGAAATAATAGTCCGATCCAAAATTGTATTTCATAACAAAAATATTTTATTTTTATGACACTATTCATTAGTGCATTTAAAGTTCGATCATTGTAATTTGTAGTTTTTTTTATTATTTCATTTTTTGCCACAGCAAATTAATCATTTTTCTGTTAAAATAAATATGGAATAGTTTGAAATGGATTTCTAGCACCTTCGAGCAGAAATCTTATTAATTAATTAATTGTGTTATATATTATATGTAGCTGTTCATGCACTGAGAGATTTCCATGTCATATGACATGGAACATATTTAATTACGCGACGAATCTGAGTAAAGTTCTCAAATAAATATTAAATTAAATAAATATTCAGTTTAAAAAAATAAATAAATAAAGTGCAGAACAATACAGTTTTTATTTGCGAGGTGATTTTTCACACTGTAACTCATAATAGGGACTTTCGAAGACAAGCTCCGAAAAATAAGCAAAGTGTGACTTGTGGCAGCCCAACAAAGACAAAGACCAAAGGCAATTTTTCCATTTACGCAATTAATTGGTCGACACTCTGGGTGGTCTACTAATAGATTAAGGGAAATAACAACAACCACAACAGTTATATGTAGGAAGAGCCTAGGTATTTTAAAAGCGGATTAACATTTTGCTTATTGACTGATTAATATTTAACACACACGTACACACTCTCTCACACACATCACCCACCACAACGATTTGGATAGACAATTTGACAAATGTCTTTGAAAGACGAAGGCTAATGGCTTTTTGTAGAGTCAAAGTTGAAGACGATGCTCAATATGAATCCGAAATCAATATTAGATACACTGTTTGGGTGAGAGAAGAGCTTGTTTGGGAGTCAATGAGTGCGATTAGAACCCAATTATAATGATGAGTTGTACTAGTATTACATACAAAATGAGCCTCAACTTACGCTTTATGAGTAAAACAAAAGGTTTTTTGATTATAAAAATTATGACTCATAAATTTAATTTTATGACTTCTTTGGCTCACTCGACTCACACATGACAAAAAAGGCAGAAGGTGCCAAAATTATATAGCTCTGCAAGCGTAATTTGGGCACTCAAGCTTAAAGAGCTGTAGAGCCGCAGGTTTTGGCCATTTCTTCATCAAGAAAATTGGCCTCAAGTACCATACACTTTAATCAGTTAAATGAACTGTTGAAAATTTGCCACATTTGCAATATAATGATTTTAATGAAGGTTCTTGCGTCGACGATGCTCAGCACCTCGATACCATCAATACTGTCCACTGGCCACGCGTTGTATCGCTTGTTTAAACAATAAGCACGCACAAAAGACGCGACCGGAGGCAAAAGACATTTGACACTAATGCGTTTTGGGCCACAACATTTGATTATCTCACATGTCGATGGCATGTCAAGGAACTGCAGCTCTAACCACAGGCCTTATTGCAGAATCAACGGGTACGATCATCATCCTGGCATTCTTTTCATTGCCCAAAATGCAGTTAGACGCCTCAGAAACATTGACATCATACTCCATCCAAACGCTTTTCCGTTTTTATACCCGCTACCCACAGGGTAGAAAGGCATTATAACTTTGTGCCGGCAGGAAATGTACATATGTAACAGGCAAAAGCAGGCATCTCTGACCCTAAATATAGAAATATATATTCTTGATCAGCGTCAACAGCCGAGACGATATAGCCATGTCCGTCTCTCCGTATGAACACCTAGACGACAGAGATATAATTTTTTTTGACAACACTTTGTAGGCAGATGAAGTTTGTTTCAAATTTTTGCCACACCCAATTCCGCCTCCGAGAAATCAAAAAACAAGTGTAATTTTGAAACTAGAGTAGCAAATTTTATTTTATTGTTAATTTATTTATTATTATTTTTTTAAATCAAATAAAAATGTTAGTAGCTATTTAAGAAATTCTTTTGTATGAGCAAAAACGACTACTTAGTCTTAGTTGCTTTAACTAATAATCTGGTATTTTTTGTACTCTGTGGTATTTGTTTGAATGTATGACTGTATCAATAAATCTAAAATAGCATTTGGTATATTTTTAGTATTTTTGCGGTATATTAATTTATTATAATTTATAAATAATACCGCAATAATTTGCTTTAATTTAAAATTAGTAGTGGTTATCTCACAGTCGAGCACAGTCGATTGTAGCTTTCTTACTTGTTTATTTTGATTTTTATTCAATGGTATTAACAACTATATTTTTAAAGATCCATGCCTTACTGTTTTTTCACGTGTTTGTGTCTCTTGCCTTACGTCTTATCTTAACTCCATTAATGAATTTACCATGCTTACGTGCTTAAACCAGCTGAGATACTGTGATAAGATAAGCAAAGCGGTTTGACTACTGGGTGGCGTTAAAACTTTAGCTGCTTCAGCTTCATCTTAATACCCTTTTTTCATCATATAGATATAGATATAGATATAGATATAGATATAGATATAGATATAGATATAGATATAGATATAGATATAGATATAGATATAGATATAGATATAGATATAGATATAGATATAGATATAGATATAGATATAGATATAGATATAGATATAGATATAGATATAGATATAGATATAGATATAGATATAGATATAGATATAGATATAGATATAGATATAGATATAGATATAGATATAGATATAGATATAGATATAGATATAGATATAGATATAGATATAGATATAGATATAGATATAGATATAGATATAGATATAGATATAGATATAGATATAGATATAGATATAGATATAGATATAGATATAGATATAGATATAGATATAGATATAGATATAGATATAGATATAGATATAGATATAGATATAGATATAGATATAGATATAGATATAGATATAGATATAGATATAGATATAGATATAGATATAGATATAGATATAGATATAGATATAGATATAGATATAGATATAGATATAGATATAGATATAGATATAGATATAGATATAGATATAGATATAGATATAGATATAGATATAGATATAGATATAGATATAGATATAGATATAGATATAGATATAGATCAATCACCATCAATCGTGCCAATCGGCTGGCATCCCGCATGAGCATTGACTTAATCAAGTGACCAGAAGTAGCGTAGCGTCAGTTGAGGCAAACAGCAGTTCGCAATCCAGAATCCATTTGACCAACCGCACGCATGACCTACGACAATGATGAAGTCGATGTGGGCTGTGTGAAGAGAGGGGAATGGGAAGAGGAACAAAACCAAGACCAGACGTCGTCTGCCTCTCTGAACCAACTGTGTGGCAGACGCCACAAAAATGAACGGTTCATGTAGACGTTTAACTTAATTACGATTATGATTACGATTACGATTATGACGAAGGCAAGTTGTGTGAGGCGATTATACGAATTGAAATGAAAAGTGCAGGCGAAAATCAAAGGATCTGTCGATTTATTAATATTCAATTAATGTCCACAGACCTTGGCCGACAACAGGTGCTAGCGAAGCAGCGTCTTGCGAAACAATTAATTTAGAAGCTATGACGATCGTTGCAGGCCAACTTCGAAGTCGTTCAGGCACGTCGATGGCACGGGTTCAATTCTCATTTCTCAAACAGACCACGAAAAGGAAGTGGCAAAGACTGTGGCATGCAGCCAAGCAGCCAGTTCAACAGCTGCGCTTCCAGCATATGTATATGCTGGTGGCTGCTGCAAGTGGCACACATACAGAAACTGAAACTGAAACAGATTTACATGCTAGGCGCGCTGCCTCTTGTGGCACGTGCTTTGCATCCCAGAGCTAAGATGACTGCGTGCAATGGCTCTCACCTAGTCAAGGTGCAAACTCGGAAATCCAGAAACTCCCACGTTCATTTGGAAAGGCACTCGAAATTGATGCAGCCCCTCGTCTCCTCTTTAGAATAACTGCAAATGCAAAAAGGCCTCAATCACATGATCAATCATCTGTCTATCTGTCTGTCGCTCACACAAAAGACAATAACAATAACCTTTTACCGTTTGCCAATTGCTGTTTATGTCGCGCCCAAGAGAGGTTCATCAATTCGTTGATTATTGCAAACGTATTTTTGCATATGTTCATTTGATTGATACTCCTCAAAATGTTGGCTGGAGAAAAACTATTTGCAGCAGCTGTAGGTGTCAACATTGTTAAATTGTATTGACTCGAAAGTGTCACAAAGAAATTACTCTATGAAGAGAAGAAAACCAACGCTTCTTTTACTAGTAACATAGGTCATAAAAAGTTCATATCACAAGAACACCCTCATATGGTACATATGTAATCAAATTTTACCACGCCCGCCCATTTTTATAAACCGATTTACAACTATAGTTTAGTGCATTGCGAAACACCTTTTGTTGCGTGCTCAGCTGGCTCCGCTTGATGGGCACACGCGTGACTGGATGGCGCTTCAAAAAGGCCATAAAAATGTGCAAACAAATCCCGTTAATTAGCCAACAATCGCGGGCGTATTATCAAATGCAAATTGGCATAAAACAGAGGAAAAACAAATGGAAAACATACAATAAACCGAGAGTGGTCGAATCAAAAATGAAATTCACATTTATGTTACCAAAAACGCACAACAAAAGCCGCATAAATGACTAAAATCATTTGGCCCAGAACGACCTTAGAAAATAAATACTCGACATCGAATGTGTATGCGAATCCAAACCATACACATTTCATTAGTCAATGCACATTTAAGGTTGACTCTCAGTTCCCGTTCTGGGGAGGGTTGATTAGAAGCTGTGTCCCCTGACTACTAGCTAAGGGTTCAAAACAAAATTGCAAATAGAATGGGATGCTAATTTTGAGCAGGCAAACGCATCGCTATCTAATGATTATGCTCAATAAATTATATATTTTGGCACCCGAACATAGAGAGGGGCGGGAGAAGTACCAATGATTTCTATCTAGTGGATGGATAGGTAGATTGCAGGCGAGATATATAAATAGATATCAATCGGTATCAGATTCCAGCGAAAAATCTAAGATCTCTGGACCACACACGCCAGACAACCTGAGTGACAACACGCCAATATTTGCCAACTAATTAAATCCAAATTGAGAGTTAAAAACCGAAGACACTTCTACTTTTTTATTAGGAAAAAAAACCCACAAAATCACCACAGGCAGCACAGTCTTGACAGTCTGCAATATGCTACAGAGGACACTGGACAGGCGTCTTGAGGCGCGGCAGGAGTTATAAAATCACACACTTACACCAAATACTCCGCACACTATTCACACCTCACTACAACACTGCAGACACATCCTGTGGCGCTTGGTACGACCTCGTCGTCGTCGTACTCTTGGTTGTCGTCTCTCATCTGTCTGGTCATTAGTGTCTGGCCTCTACACCGGAGGCGTCCGCATTTCTGTCACCTGCCGAGCTCGTGCCTTAGCCCGAGCACTAGTCCATTGCTATAGCTGATGCTACAATTACCTGGTAATATGATGACGACGGTGACGACCACAGAATGCCTACCAACGGCACAGCTTGCCATGTTGTTTTTTATGACCAAAGCATCTCAGGGCGTGAACTAGCAGCTACATGGATGAGGCATAAAATCATCAATTATGTACACTGAGCCGTCGCAATCTGAAGCTCTGTTGCAATCAATTGTTGTGGCAGATCGCGATCTTTGCTAAGTTCTCCTCCACACATTGAACGGATCCAATGAGCTTGGACATCTCCTGCAACTTTACACTTGTGTATTTGATATGTTCGTATGTAGGGACGAGAATTATCGTTCTACGATTTTTAAAGAAGATGGAAGTTATAAATAACATAGTTTCCAATAGATCATTGAGTTTACAGCGAGAAATACAGTTTGCGGTACTTTATTTGCTCAATATTCTCCTGTCCTGTTTCGGGGTCCGTTGTTATGTTTCTGCTAAAATGTTTACTTCTAGTGGTATTTTTTTTGTTACAGGGTGTATTGAAAAATTGCATTCGTAAATTGCTCTGTTCAGTAGTTCTTCTCTCTCAATTTGCCCATTATATATTTAATTTATATCAAAACATAAGTGTAGTGGATTTAAATTTAGCCATTTCTTGTTGTCTATTATTTGGTACTCCAAAATAGAATAAAATATCATAAACATAGAGGGTTTTTTCTGCTTGAATTGCTTTTGACTTGATTACTTGCCCTTGAGGAATTTTGAAAACTTGTCTATTGCCGTTAATAGTAATACTTTCTCTGTAGAATACATATCTATATGGATTATAAGCCCTGGAAATTGTGGCATTTTTTTTAATTCTGGATTTGGTGGGTGTCGTTTTTCAATTTTGTTTTATTCAATATTATGTTATTAATATTATGTTCAAATTAAAGCGCTTCTTAGCACATATTTTGGTTAGGTGCCAACTACATTCCTGGCCAAACTATTTGGTGACCTCTTTTAGAAAGAGCAGTCGAGGAAACCTTTTCACACAGTGTAGTGAGAACTGCAGTAGCCGCCGCGAAGATACCTTTATAATGACCCAATATTAATCCAATTAGCACGCTTTTGTTTGAAACGATCATGACTTGCAATTAATGCTCTGCGAGGGAAAGAAAAGAAAGAGCAAACGGAAGAAGCAGCACACAAAGGAAACAGTTTAACGCATTCTCTTGGACAAACAGATACGGATAAGCAATAAACTAAGAGAGACAGAGGCAGAAAGGACATAAGGGGTGTGTCGCATTGTGGTGTTGGAAAACTTTATGACTTGCGCTCACCTTTTATGCTCAACCATTAAACGCTATTAACGGACACTTAAGGATCGTTTTCCTGCTCTCTTTCGGTTTTTTGGGTAGGTCAGAGACGTCCCTCGGGTGTTTAATCTAATAAGCCGCAAACACGCAAACAAGTTCACATGGGAAAATTGGAGCAATAACAAATTAATAGAGAACTAAACGTGGGTTGATTCGGTAGGTGGCAAGGAGGCAACATGCCAGACACTAGATAGCAAACAGCAGACCAGACCCCAAAGACCAAAAGCCAGGGATTCAAAAAGGTGTGTGTGGGAAGAGATCGCAAAACTCGAAAACAGCCTGTGGGTTATTTATGGTTTACACACATGTGGCTAGCAATTGGATATGGGAAGAGCTAGCAGAACAAGGAAGCATGCAAAGCAACGCCCACGTCCAACTACTTCGAGAAGATCATCAATTCACAGATTTTATGGGACATGGCTCCAATTGGGGACTATAAAAGCGAGTAGCTGCCATCGCAGACTCCACAGTCTTACTTACACTAAACTCTGAAGATGTGGTATCCTTTGGGACTGCTGATGCTGCTTAACTGGAGTCCTATTTCGTTGGCACAAAACAGCAGTGAACCCCTGTTGGGCAAGAAATGGGACGACAATGACGATGACAATACTCCCATTGGCAGCGAGAAGGAGCTTTCGGATTTAGTGATCACCACAGCTCTGGGCAAGATTCGAGGTACCATATTGCCTTCACAGGCTGGACACAACTTCTACGCTTTTCGAGGCATACCCTATGCCAAGGCGCCCGTGGAGAATCTGCGTTTCAAAGCGCCTGAGCCGATTGAGCAGTGGTTTGATATATTCGACGCCACTTTTGATGGACCCAAATGCCCGCAGCCAGGACTTTTTAGCGAGGATGTGAGCGAGGATTGCCTCAAGCTAAACATCTACTCTCGCGAATTACCCAGCGAATCAGATCCGAATCCAAAGAGGCCCGTCCTGGTGTTCATACATCCTGGTGGCTTCTATTCCCTTTCGGGTCAGAGCAAAAACTTTGCAGGTCCGCAATACTTTATGGACCGCAACCTGGTGCTAGTCACATTCAACTATCGCCTGGGCACACTTGGATTTCTTGCCACGGGAACTGAACAGGCCACAGGCAACATGGGTCTTAAGGACCAAGTGCAGCTTTTGCGCTGGCTGAAACTACACATCTCGCGTTTTGGCGGCAATCCCAATGAGATCACACTACTAGGCTATGGAGCTGGTGCTATGGCCGTCACCCTGCACATGGTATCACCCATGTCGCGAGGTCTCTTTCATCGAGCCATTGTGATGAGTGGCGCCGCAACTGGTCAATGGTCGCCACCAGAGCACCAAATGGATGTGGCAAAGAAGCAAGCGGCGTTGCTCCAATGCCCAACAGAGAACATCAATGAAATGCTCAACTGTCTTCGTGGGGTAAATTTATAAGTAAGTCCAAGTCCTCACATTCTGATTATCTGCAGTTGTTCACTTGCAGAAACATTATCTGGAATATGCGAACACGCTGCCTCACATGTTTGACTTTGCACGCAATAATCCCTTGATATTGTGGAAACCCGTCATAGAACCGGACTTTGGGCAGGAACGCTTCCTCATCGAGGATCCCGTGCGAAGCTATCAGAATGGCGATCACATGAAGATTCCCATTATAACGGGCATGACGAAGGATGAGTTCGTGGGTCCAGCCATTTGTGAGCATGTAAATCATTTCAAGACCATGAGTTCATTCAAACTCTTTTTTTGTCAGCCATCCTGCAAAGTCCGTCCCTGCTGACTGCCTTCAATGATAAGTTCGACAGCCTGGCTCCCATCTGCTTCCTGTACAATGCCAGCAACCCTCGAGCGCAGAACATCAGTCACGAGCTGAGGCAGCAATACTTTGGCCAGGAGCTCATCAGTGCCAACAGTTCGCTGACGTCGCTTGCTTCGCTCTTCTCGGATGCCTTAACGGGATTCAGCGTGCATCGATTTGTTCACCTGGCAGCAAGGACCACCAAGGTGTACTACTACCACTTCTCCTATCAAGGTACTCGCAGTCACATCCATTATCCGGAAGATGCGCCGTATGGCGTGGTGCACCACGATGATCTCATGTATCTATTTGTGGAGCCCTCAATCAGTCGCATGTTCACTGAAGATGATGCCGAGTTTCGAATAGTGAATATCATGACACGCATGTTCTCGGCCTTCGTCTACAAGGGTGATCCTAATAAACCAACTGATCTGCAACTACGTGAGATTCGCTGGAGACCATTCAGCTTCAAGAAGCGCTACTATTTGGATATTGGCAATGAGATCGTTCTGCACGAGGGTCTCAACTCTGAACGCTATGAGCTTTGGAAGCGTTTGTTTCCTCTTAATTGGCGTCGACAGTCCAAGGATCAGTGATTCATCTGAGCTGAGGGTTTTCATAGCCTTTGTATCCTACTGTACTTCGCATTGCATTTAAATTAAAGCAATTTCACAATTTATATTTTAAGTTTGAGTTTTGCTTAACATTTATTTCCCTCTTTGACTGCTGCTTCAGTTACCAGGCGATAAACCAATTGGCATAATTTTCAGTTTCAATTCCAATTTGATGTCTCTCCATAAGTTGTTTATGTTTTGTTTCTCAGTTTTCGGTAGCTATGCGTGTCATCACAGTGTGGGTGCATATATTATATCTATTAGGGCGCTCGGCGCTCTGCGCTCGATGTCGATAGCATTGGAACGAGTCCGCGTGGAGATCGCGTGCCATTCAATGCAGAGAGAGAAATTAGGAGGGAGTTGCATGAGCAGAAACAGCCGATTTTAAACAATCTACAGAATCGACAATGCGAACTCCTTAGCTCTGTTTTTACATAAAGTCTATATATTTATTTACAAAATTAATTCATTGAAGAAATATGTGCAGACTGGTATGGATCGCTACATTCAAATTAAAAGAAAGATGAGCCCTCTAAATTCTCAACGCAAAATAACCCGTGGCAATGCTAGCCTAGCTGCAATAGAAACGGACATGAACTCGAACCGATTCAAAATCTTGGCAGACGCCTATGAGGTTGAGGCGGCCGAATCTACTGAAGTCGAGAAAAGGAAGCCAAAGCCTCCGCCTATTTATATACGAGAAAAAGTTCCAATGTTCTCGTCAACAAAATTATTGAGCTTATTGGCAAGGATAACTTCCACATAATACCCCTTGTAAAGGGCAACATTCACGAAACAAAAGTTCAAATGAAGTCTGAAGATAATTACAGAGTATTATCGAAATATCTTACCGATAATAAAAAGAACTTTTACACGTATCAGCTTAAAAGCAGCAAGGGTTTGCAAGTCGTACTCAAGGGTATAGAATCTGAAGTAACGCCTGCAGAGATAACAAAGGCACTACAAGAGAAGGGATTTAGCGCAAAGACAGTCTTCAATATCCTTAACAGGGATAGAAAGCCGCAACCACTCTTTAAGGTTGAGCTCGAGCCAGACAATAAGCCCCTGAAGAAATACGAAGTGCACCCTATATACAATCTTCAGTTCCTGCTGCATCGCCGAATTACAGTTGAGGAACCGCACAAACGCAATGGTCCGGTACAATGTGCGAACTGCCAAGAATATGGTCATACAAGGTCATACTGTAAACTGCGCCCGGTGTGTGTAGTTTGTGGAGAGCTTCATGACTCCGCACACTGCCCAGCGAGCAAAGATGACTGCAACTCGAAAAGTGCGGCAACTGCGGTGGCAATCACACTGCTAACTATAGAGGTTGCCCAGTTTATAAGGATCTGAAAAGCCGCATTCATCAAAAGGAATTACCGCCCGAACCCAAAATAAAACGTTGAAAGTCTCCAGATCAAACCCTGAAGTCTTCTTCTCGACTGCAGCCAGATCCTCACTAGGACCTATTAACTCTGACAAAAGTGTGACATACGCAAGCGCTTTAAAATCAGGACCGGCTATCCCTGCCTCAAAAGTTCATTTCTGCAATCAGCATACCAAGAACCGAACATGGCTCAGCAACATCAATCGCCGGAGCAGCCAAAAGCAACTTCGAAGCTATGATATGCAGCTTACAACAAAGCCTTACAGAATTTATGTCATTTATGCGCACAACTATGCAAGATTTAATGCGAAACCAAAATCTATTGATTGAAATGCTGGTTTCACAACAATCCAAATAATGACTCCCTACGGATCTCTACGTGGAACGCTAACGGCGTTTCACAGCATAAACTTGAGTTAGCTCAATTCCTACTCGACAATCAAATCGACGTAATGCTGCTTTCAGAAACACACCTTACAAACAAATACAATTTTCATCTTCGAGGATATACTTTCTACGGAACAAATCATCCAGACGGTAAAGCACATGGTGGGACTGGAATTCTAATCAGAAGCCGTATTAAGCACTACTATCATAACAAATTTGCTAAAAACTACCTACAGGCCACATCTATAAATATAAAACTAAATACCGGCAACGAACTTACACTAGCCGCCGTATACTGCCCCCCTCGCTTCACTATAGCTGAAGATGAGTTTATGCAGTTTTCAACTCACTAGGAGACCACTTCATAGCAGCAGGAGACTACAATGCCAAGCACACACACTGGGGATCTCGTCTCGTGACTCCAAAAGGAAAGCAGCTCTACAATGCCATTATCAACGCCAAGAACAAGCTCGACTATGCTTCTCCTGGCACACCAACATACTGGCCGGCAGACCCAAAGAAACTGCCCGATTTAATAGACTTTGCGATTACCAAAACATTCCAAAAATCTGATAAGCGCCGAATGCCTTTCGGATCTTTCATCTGACCACTCGCCTATACTGTTTATTCTACTCCGGCATCCAGGAACATTGGAACAATCACTAAAATTGACCTCACAGAAAACTAATTGGATTAAGTACAGAAAGTATATAAGCTCACACATTGAGCTAAGTCCCCATCTCAATAATGAAGCCGACGTAGACAGCTTTGTTAATTCACTGGAGTCTGTACTTGTCTCTGCAGCCCAAGCTTCAACACCTCAAACCATAAATACACAAAGCAATCAAAAGAAGACAAATCTACAAATCGAGCAGCTCGTCCTCGAAAAGCGACGCTTACGTCGAGAGTGGCAATTCCACAGATCGCCATCTTCTAAGCAACGTTTAAGACATGCCTCACGTGAACTTACTAAAGCTCTACAGCAAGAAGAAGCATATGTCCAACGCCACTACATAGAGCAATTGTGTACTTCTAGTACGAAAAACTCACTATGGAGAGCTCACCCTACTCTGAGCTCACCGAAAGAAGCCGTGATGCCTATAAGAAATCCCACAGGAGGCTGGGCGCGTAGCGATGCAGACAGAGCCAGCACGTTTGCCAACCACCTTAAAAATGTATTCCAACCAAATCCTGCCACGAGTGCGTTTACTCTGCCGACTTTATCAAATGAGCCTCAGCTTCAACGTGAGCCAATCGAATTTCGCCCAAATGAAATCGTTAGCATCATCAAAAATCAACTGAATCCGAAAAATCCCGGGATGCGACCTCATAACTCCCAAAATGATCATCGAGCTCCCATATTGCGCCGTTTGCACTATCACCCAGCTTTTCAACACCATCGCAAAACTTGGCTACTATCCAATGAGATGGAAGAAGTCAATTATAATAATGATAGCAAAGCCGGGAAAAGACCACACAGTCCCCACGTCGTATAGACCTATAAGCCTACTTTCATGCTTATCTAAACTCTTTGAAAAATGCGTTTTGATTCGGATAAACACGTACCTAAGACTCCAGGAAGGAATCCCGTCACATCAATTTGGGTTTCGTGAAAAGCACGGAACAATTGAGCAGGTCAACCGGATAACATCAGAAATTCGGAACGCGTTCGAAAAACGAGAGTACTGTACTGCCATATTTTTAGATGTCTCTCAAGCATTTGATAGAGTCTGGCTAGAAGGTCTAATGTACAAGATCAAGACAATGCTCCCCAGCAACACCCATAAGCTTTTAGAGTCTTACCTTTACGACAGAAAATTTGTTGTGAGATGCAACTCTGCTATATCTGATGTTTTCACTGTTGGAGCTGGAGTTCCTCAAGGTAGTGTGCTAGGGCCAACACTATACGTCCTCTACACAGCAGACATCCCGACAAGCACACGAATAACAACATCTACGTTTGCTGATGATACAGCTATTCTTAGCCGCTCGAAATGCCTGAGGCAAGCAACTGCGCAGCTAGCTCTTCATATGGTCGATGTTGAAAAATGGCTATCAGATTGGCGAATTAGAGTGAACGAACAAAAATGCAAGCACGTTACATTCACCCTGAACAGACAAAACTGCCCGCCGCTAACGTTAAACAACACTCCACTCCCGCAAGCAAACGAAGTGACATATCTAGGAGTACACCTCGACAGAAGACTCACATGGCGCCGGCACATTGAAGCCAAAAGAACACACCTAAAGCTAAAAGCCAGCAGCCTTCATTGGCTTATCAACGCTCGGTCTCCCCTTAGCCTTGAATATAAAGTCCTGCTATATAACTCGGTACTAAAACCTATATGGATGTACGGCTCCCAATTATGGGGGAGTGCCAGCAATAGTAATATTGACATAGTCCAGCGAGCTCAGTCGAAGATCTTGAGAACCATCACCGGGGCACCGTGGTACGTTCGCAACGAAAACATACAACGCGACTTAAACATCCTACCAGTCAAAGAAGTGATCGCAGAACAGAAGGAAAAGTACTTTACCAAGCTACTGTTGCACCCTAACCACCTGGCGAGAGGTCTAACAAGGTTGAGCAACCAATCACGTCTTCGTCGTAATGACTTACCCACCCAGCGACCGACCTGAGGGACGCGCAACCAGAATGCAGTTTTAACACACTGTTAGCTAAATTTTAATGTTAAGATTCGTAAACTTATTGTTAGTCTCAAAATCTAGAGAAGATTCAATAAATAAAAGCAAAGTCCTCAAAAAAAAAAAAAAAGAAATATGAATGTATTACTTACTTTTGTGTTAATCGCATAACAAGAAAAACTTAAAAATGAACATACAGTTCGATCAGGTCAACGATCTTTTTATGGTCTTGCTGCCTGCCTTTATTTTGTTCCGATTAATTTCTTGATCCATAAAACCGAATATTATAAGAAAAGAGTATCATTACGATGATTATTCTGAAACCAATTAATACATATATTTTATAGCTTTGTTTTGTTAATGCAACTAAGTATTTAGCAATCACTATTTCTCCCTGGAGAATTCTCATGTTGAATTCGCAAAATCATATATCGAAGACGTCATTACTTTTTTTTCGGTGTACGTTCAATGTCACACACACGTGCTGAGTCGACACGGCACACAGATGTTGCTCTACCAAAAAGTTACCCATTGTTGCATTTGTTTTCGGCACTCGCAACCTATTTTCATTTTTATTGCTCTTATCGGAGTTTGGTTACGCTTGACAGCATGACAATGTCAAAAAGCGACCGCCTCATCACCATTACCATCCTCATCAACAGCAATGTCGAATTGGACTGTTTGTATCCTGCACAGACAAAGTCGACTCATTAGCATAGTCCAACACATGACGCCGCAAAGCATGTTGAGAGTCAGCGAAATAGGGAGAGACAATGCCAATTGGGAAGAGTTTTGAATTCCGACAGGGCAATGAGTCACGCCATAGCATCATCACATCGCATGCTTCCTGCGAGGGTGTATCCAGGGACGACCCAGTTTGACTCTCTGAGTGAGTGCAACATATTCGTAATATATTAATTTATGCAAATTGTCTGATAGTGCGGTTTGGCTTGTGCCTATCTACAGCAATAGATCAGTGTTGTAGTGTTGCAGTGTCGCAATGTTGCAGGGTTGCACATTTTGATCGTTTCCACTTTAGTTTTAATTGTTTGGCTTGTCATCACGGCATATGCCACATGTCTGCCCATCTACTGACCATTTTTCTAACTGTACAGCAGCCGCACGTTTCAATAATTTGTTAGGAAAGGTATTCCAATTTCCATGGAAATATTTCGTATAGTGAAACTATGAAGATTTCGATTTCCACGAAATTGCAGCGCAAATAAAGTTGTGAGTTTCCTCTCAGTCGCAGCCTTCACCACAAGTCGCTTTCCTACTTACTTCCCCACCTCTGCCCCACTATCAGATGAAGCTGGCCTTTCCCATTCCCATTTCCATTCCCGCTGTGACTACAGAACGTACGAAAAGAACGCATCCACACGATTCCGAGACTGTCTGACTACACTCTTTATTGACTGATGGAAATCGCTCAAAACAAAGCTCTATTGAAAACTTCTTGGCCACAAAATGTAATTAGATTCTCTGCCAGGCTCCAGAAAGTCTGCGTTCGTCGCAGTCAAACCAAAGACTTCTCCTAGTCGACTTCGACCACAAGCAGCTTTGCAACAACTTCCTTTTGTGGTTTCCTTGACGACACGTGTTTCGCACTAGAGATGAGAATGACCTAACAAAATACAAAGTATCAAAGCAAAATATAATGCATCATCAAAATTTCCTATAAATGCACGAATACTATAATTAAAATAATATAAATAAAAACGTAATGTTAGCTCGAGTAAACAAAGGTAGGATACTAAGTGAAAATGCAATAAGAGGTATTTGGTATTCGTATATCTTCAATGGCCAACTCAAACTACGTTGGTAAGTACGCGACACGTCCATCTCTAGCTGGAACTCCTGCTGTCAACATCAATGCGCAAGAATCTCGGGCTTACAATGAAGTTGTCTGTGCAATTGACACGCGATAAGCTCAGGCGCAGTCGAGGCACAAGTTCAGCAAGCGCGCGCAAACCAAAAGCGAAGCAATCTCTCTCTCTCTCTCTCTCTCTTTCTAGGCTTCAGACTTACATAGAAAAATTTGCAGAAACATCACAAAACTCATAAATAACAACAGCAGCAAACAGCCACAGCAATGGCAACAGTAACAATCTAGGTGCCAACTGCATGGCAGAAAGTGTCCACCAGGTTGTCTGGGTCTGGGCCAACAGAGCAAACAGTCAGTTCGTTGTCTTAGACCAGTCTTCGGTCTCAGTCGCAGTTCTCGATTCTTTTCTGAGCTTTTTCGTATCTGACCACTGACGATAATGTGCATTGCAATTCACAATTTATGACTCACTCGGGCAAGTTGCAACGTCTAGATGTTGAACTTTGTCTTAGTTGTTGCAACTATGCCAGCTATTTATTGGGTTAAGCTCAGTCAGAGGTAGATGATCGTTGGCATATGTATTTTCAGATCGTGTGGGAGTGAGATAATGTATTAATGAATGCACTTAAGTGGGTTACTCCTAAAATTTTAAATCTTCGATGAATTTTTGTAATTCAAAAATAGAAAATAAAAACATTTACTATGAAGAATTGCTACATAGACACTTATGTTTTGTACATGGTTTTCCAAAAATGCAAAAACTCATGTCCTCCGTTGTAAAACTCTTTATAAGTTATAACTTTATTGAACAATTAAATTAATTAAACTAAATTAATAAACTTGCAAAGAAAATCAAAAATTATTTCAAATTAATGTTAGTTACTAGAAGAAAAGGATATAGAGAAAGCTCTCAACAAAATATATCTAAAATTTCTTTGGAAATTCTTTGCAGACATACAAGAATAAAGAAAAATAAATTTATAGAACTTTTCAATATTTAATTTATTAATATACTTATGATGTATCTTCTTCCGGCTCACGACGTAAAGCTACACAAAGGCTCAAAAGATCTCAGCTTGTCAAGAAACCTTATCCTAGACGCAAGTCAATGTTGTCACAGCAATTCGTTCAACTAGCGACTACTTTGAGCACACTTCTACTTCTACCCGGTATACCGGTATTAAATGCAACAACGGTTGAATAACCAATCATTAGATTAGTTGAGTAATGTATGTTATATGAACATTTCAATGCATTACAATTATTAACAATTACTTGTGAGTAAAAAATTACAAAATTATATGTTTTATGATAATATTTCCAACTATGTAAATGTTGTACTAAAGATTTCAAACTGTCGAAATGCTTACAAGTAACCAAATTGTGAAACCATTTCCTCTGCTCAAATAGTTTCAGCACTTATTCATACTGATCCTATTTTTAAATAAAGCTAGATTTGAATTCTCTTAAACGTATTGTCATAAATATATTTTGTATCTAAAGATTCAGTTGCCACCTACATATACAAGAAAGCAAATTGGTAATAATTTAAGAACAAATGCATGTAAATATTGCAGTCAAACATACTCGATTTACATTTACATTTTTCCAACAATTTAAGCAGCTTTGTATAAAAATAACCACAAACATATATTCTTAAGATTTGACATATAAATCCGGGCTACTCACAACTTGCGAAATAGGTCTAGTTAGTCAGCATAGTCAAATCTGCCCAAGGGACCCTCACCCACATGTTAGATTATGTGCTACTTACTCGTACTATACAGTTAAAGAATGTATTTTCTTATCGTTCAAATATGGTTTCGAGTTTTATATTATCAAAATTTATGGAATGAGAGGTGAGTAGGGAATTTGAAATGCTTTAGCTGTTCTGAAGCAAAGGCGAAAAGAAAGTGGAATGAGGCATCCGTTTGGGGTTGATATCCTAATGGAAACACATTGATAAGCTCGCGAGAAAACCATTTGCAGCATCCTCATCATCAGTTTTAATAATTTGACCTCATCCCGTGGCGTTGCATATTGAAATATGTTGTAAGTATTTCCTGCTGCATAGCAGTGGCAGTCAATGAGGCAGCTTTTCCAATGTCGCGTGCCGATCGCAAGCTGCGCTAAAAACTCATCTCATGCTGTGGGCTGCTCTCTGACGTTGATCTGTCAGTCATCTGGCAACAGAATGATACCTCCTGTAGTCCCCTGATCCAACCTAAAACAATAATATAGTGAAGTCGCATCCCATATTGTCTCTCTTTAGTTCGTTCGAGGAATCTCTGTGATGAGTCTTCGTTCTGTCTATCTGTCTACCTTTGGAGGGAGCAATGATGTGTGACGTCTACTTTCTGTTGTCATCGAGGCATCGTATTTCACCAATAGTAGTAGCTCTTCACTGTTTATTTATGTACAGCTTTCAACTTGAATGTTGATGATGGATCGTGTTGCACGACGTCGCTTATTGACTAACTGACAGAGGGTGGCGCCCCTCACTGCACCCAGAGGGTTGCTTAATACTTGCTATACTGCTGGACAGTTTATCAGTGTTGTTCCTTAATACATAGTAATGCCTTTTAGCATCTAAAGGAAATAAGATAAATACATTAGCTATTACACGGAAACAATTATTAATAAATAAGTAGAAAATTGCTAAATAACTTAAATGAATAATAAAGCTAACATAAATTCTAAATTCTCGAATTAATCTTTTATAATTTAAATCTAGAGATCAGTGTAATTGCTCATAGTTCAGTTAGTAGAGTTGACGCGAATTCATTCTTCACGTGAACTGTGGTTAAGTGCAACTGAATATAATAAATGCTTATTAAATAATAATAATAAACGGCATAATTCGCATATTCAGTGAAATGAAAAAATAATATATTTTAGCTCTTTTCTTTAAACACCATTTTGTATTAAACTATTACATATGTATTTCCGATTTTGTTGTGTTATTTATATATTAACTTTTTTTTTAATTTCTTAAGTTTATTAATTAATTACTTATTACACAATAAGTAAATATTGGTTTGAACTTCAGTCGATTATATATTGAAGCTTTACATAATATACTTTATACATTATCGCCCCATTGTTCACATGCACATCAATTTACGTACTTTCTTTCTATATTTAAATCTAAGGCCTTGAATTGTTAAATCAATTGAGTTGATAACAGCACATTTCAATTACGCTTTAATTTGCGGTTTCACAGCATTGCTTCTGACTCAATACAGTTCGATAGCGTAAATTACCCAAAGTAGAAGCTAACATATACTCGCATATACTGATTATTTGTAAAAAGCAATGTCAGATACCCCTTTTAAGGTATCTAGCACACAGTATTCCCCGGTAAGCCCTTGCATTCCTGAGCCCGCGAGTTATTTGTTTTAATTTTGATAGATGGAGAAGTGGAGAGGAATCATATATAGGTAACGAGCATGTCAAAGATTCAAGATTCTACTGGTAGAGTCTGTCTTCAGGATGAGCTCGTGATCATGTCGATCGCTGACAAATTATTCTTCCATGTGAAAGTTGCAGTCCATGGTTTGATTGATGTTGGCAACAGAAACTAAATTGATATAAGGTTAACTGTCAACAGTTTTGGGGCCGTTTAACTAATTGCTCAATAAAGAACACATAGCTCTGACTCAGTCTGTGGTCGTCTCATCAGAACAAGTGCAGCGCGTTGAGCTTGCGTGGCATGCACCAACAGACGTTGCTATTGCTGTTGCTGTTGCTGCTGCTTAAACTGCTGCCCCAAAGCACTTCTCAGGCAGCAGGTACAGCGACTCCAGTGACTATTAATCATAAATTGTAGCACAGCAAATACAATTTCATTAATTTGTAGCAAAACACACAAAAAGCAACAAATGGAAGGAAAACCACACCCGCATGCCATTATGGAGAGTTTCCCACGAAAGCAGAAGCAGCAGCTCGTCATGTTGACCAAGGGCCAGGCCCAGAGACTATAGAGACTTTGTACCCTATACGCTATACCCTATACCCCGGAACCCCCGGATCTGACCCGACCTGGCGCCTACATTAGCGAAAGCCGCAATGGCGCTCATTTTGGAGTTAACAACGAACTCAGGTGGCTGTTCAAAAGCATATTAGCCAGTTCAAGCACGTAGCTCGGAAAATGTACAAAATCCAAAAAAAAAAAAAAAAAATGAAAACAAGGTGAAAATCCATAAAGAGTTGCCTGTTGGCAGTCGAAATTGGAGTTGGAATTGTAAGCACGAGTATCGCGGCTGCAGTTCACGTGAAGACAGCTGCCGATTCCACGGCAGCAACGTGCGCCCTCATGTTGCAACTCAGCGACAACGGCAGCAACAACGTCAACCACGTAATCAACTTACAACACATCAGCCTGGTCTCTCTACCAGTCAGACTCTCCGTTTCCCTGTCTGTCTGCCTGTCCGAAATAGTAAACATCCCTTTGTATCCTATCTATAGGCAGCGTGGCAAAGAGCCACAAGAGAGAGGGGGAATAAATTGCAACAATTTGAAGAGTATTACAACCCCCGGAACGGAACGGAACCAGAACCAGAACCAGAAACATATTGAGGGTGCTCGCTCTAATGTTTGGTTTCATTAGTCCTAAGCGACAAATCAAACAGTTTGTGGCAGTTTTTCCTCCGCGTCTTCCTCTTCCACTTTTTTAGATTTCCCGTGCGTTGTTTACACTCATTAGTTGGGTTCTCCGGATTGTCACACCCTCTCTCTGACAACTAGCATACGTTATGGAAGGGCACACAGATTTCTCTCTATAAGACGAGAGGACACGGCCTGGTTGAGGGTGCTCACTGTGGGGTGCTCATATTGCTCTTATTGTTGTTGTTACCATTAATAATCACATTTCACAACAACAGCAATAGCAACAACATGAACATTGACAGAAGTTGCTCTTGAAAAACTGCAAACAAATATTGGCTCAACTTTTGTTAGTCTGTTTGGGCAGGCAACACTTAACACGCCTGTAATTATTGGCCCATTCCGAATGAGTTCTCTGGGTGTTGTCGTCGTCTATGATGATTGTGCTTTTTATGGGTTTTCAATTGGTTCTCCGAGATTATCTACTAAACAACATTGAAGTATGGGCGTTGCACTTGATTGACTCTGTCTGTGGTATTTGATTGCTTTGAAATGGCTACCCATAAGCTATCTTGAAATGTCCATTTCGTTCTAAGTGTTTACACCATCGAGAGCATAATGATTAGTTCATTATAAAAGGAATGTTTTTCTTTTTCTGGTTTTAATAAGTCCATAATTTGTTCTTTTTTTATGGGTATTTATATTCAAAAAAAAAATAGACAAAGGATTAGCACTTGTTATGTTCGCTTAAAATGTTTTCCACGCCCACTTCTACCCCCGCAAATCGATAAAAATCGAATAACAAGCGTAATTTTCAAACTAGCGTCGCGGTTTGCGGTACACACAATATTAACTATAGTCTTTAGAATTCCTGATTATCAAATCAAATCAACAAATAAAAATTTTAGTAGTTTTTAAACTTATTAGTAAGAGCAAGCCTTCTAGGGGACTTAGTTGCTTTGACTAGCAATCTTGTATATTTGGCACTCTGTGGCATAAAAGCCTTTTTATATATTAGTTTTTTTTTTAGTATATTAATTTGGTATACTTGAAGATTAATACAGCACTATTTTGTTTTTATTCAAAATAGGTAGCGGGTATCACACAGTCGACCACACTCGACTGCAGTTTTTTTATTTCTTTCATAATTTGTCAAACGAACGCAACTGAACTTAATTTTAGAAATCTCAATATATACTTGTAGTATGTATCACTGCTAAATTACACACACTCTGAGAACTTTCAAAAAGTTTATTAAATTCATAATTTGTGTCTGGATTTCTAGGTAGAATATATTTCCAAGAACTCAGCTGATTTCGATTTCCCTTCGGCTTTCTTAAGAAATATATGGAATATCATTATTATGTTATGATTATTGTACTTATAGGAAGTGCGTTTAACACTCCTAAAAATTAAAAATAAATACAATTAATCTTTAGAAGTCCTTTCGTTATTTATGACTACCTGTTCGGGAAGTAAGTAAGCCCGATTTGTCAACCGGCTTTCAAAAATAGGAGACAAAAAGTGTAACCCTAAAGCTAGGGTGGTCCATCTTATTCTCATCAGCATAAACATTAACGCCATTATTAACAAGGGGCCAACCAACAACAAACAAACAAGCAACAACATGCATAATTATGATTGGGTCTCAGGTTCCCCAAAATCACAATCAAGTTGTCGTTCATGTTGTTGCTGTTGTTCTTGTCGCTGTCGCTGTCGCTGTCGCTGTTGTACGTTGTTGTTGTTGTTGTTGTCTGTCGCTGGGGCTTCAAACAAAAGCGACGATATCAGAATGAGCGTACAACAAAAGACACTCAAACGGCGACCACACACAATCGACACACACACAGCCTCATATGTCATGGAGTAGCCAACGATGCCGCCTGTGACAGACAGCGAGACAATGGCGAGTGGCAGGGAGCGAGTTTTTTTGGGGGCAGGTCAGAGAGGAGGCAGAGTGTGCGATACACAACAACACTAGCACTCACACTCGCACTCACACTCATATGTGAACATGTATGCATGTAGTTGTGCTCTACACTTTGTATTTGTTTATCGAATAATCAAATTGTTTATCGGGCTCAACTAAGAAGTGAAAAAAAGGCAAAACAATTAATTTGAGAGCCGTTTGATGTGAACACTTTCACCACGACCCAAAGGCATCGGGAAATGGAAGAAAGCAGAAATTCGAAATCAGAAAGCGGCAAGCGGTAAGCGGTAAGGGAGAAAACAGTCGAGTGTCCTTTTGCCTGCTTTGAAAATTACGTTTGATCTTCCTTGTTGTTGCTATCTGTTGTCTTGTTTGATTTGGGATTTGTGTGAGCCTGGAAGCCGATACAAGTGCACCCCTCCCTCTCAAGACAATCATCATTAATCACGGCAATTTTAATTTATATGTTCTTATGTATACAAATTAAATTAGGAGTTCCGACTCAACTGTCATTCCTCGTTTGATTCTGTCGCGGAGTAGGCGCCGTTTCACGTAATTAATTATTTGGAAAACTCCTAAATATACATTTGATTAAAATTTTGATTACAACTGTTTATTCTCAGAAAAATTTTAAAAAATAAGATATTACTGAATGATTTGATAAGAGAAGTAAAATTACAAAAAAAAAAGTCTAGCACGCAAATTTGGAATCTTGGGCCCCTGCATTTTTTTATGATCTTTGTTGATCAACTTGACGTTTTCGAGATTACACAAAATGCAAGGCTGTCTTTAATTACCGCTTAATATCATACAATGCCACAGTCTTTTCGTTGTTTTGCATTTCCACGAATATTAATCGATGGATCAAGGTGGCGAGCTCGAACAACCCCCCGAAAAAAAACAGACGATTGTGAAACTCGTTCCAGGCGTTCAAAATTCACTTAAATGCTAAACAAATACATATATTGTTTACAAATTTTTAAGCACGATGCGCCGGCTGTCAGTGCCTGTCTGAGGCTTCCCAGAAAAACCAACAAAGCCGATGCAGAGAGCTCTCTTCGCTCTCCACTCTCAATTTGTATTGTCATTAGCGATTATGGGCATAGTCTCATCGTGATCCTGGGACGGGGGCGTAATATGATATGTTGACAAAACGCATAAAGGAGGTGGAGAGATAGACGGACAGTCGAACATTTATATATTTCGATCGCTGACAAACCTATAAAGCATTTTCGAAACGGCGCTACTTCAAAATGTTTACTCCTTTTGCAGGCGTCCTGCCGTCCATTGTGCACTCCATAAATACGTAATCAAAACCGCAGCCGATGATGCCACAAAAAAATGATGAGGGGAGAGGGACAGAGAGAGGTAGACGGGAAAAAGGAAAAGAGCAACGATCAAGGACCACGTTTTCATTTGAAATATGTATAGTATGTGGCAGAGGCGTAGCGAAAGTGAAATCGAGACATAGTCCATACCGGCAGCTGGAACTCCTTCGCACCATCATCATCATCAAATCATCATCATCATCTTCTTGATCCTTTGACTGTGGCAGGCTCTGTTGTTAGATGGTGGCACAAAGAACCAGTCGAAAGTCAAAAGGGGCACGCGCTCGTCTGCTCGTCTGCACTTCTGCTCTTCGACTCTTCTGTTCAACCCCAGTGCCCGGACCTAGACATTGTGACTGATCGGCAACCGGGCTGCCTTTTCCCGTCTCTGGTCTAGACAAACCGCAGACATAAGTTTAATAGACTTATTGTAATTGAGTCACAAAAGCCACACTCGATATCGAATCACAACTCTTTCACCTTTTCCAGCTGCTTTACTCGAAAAGGTGTTTGGTATTTGTTGTGTGTTTGCTGTTTGTTGATTTGAGGGAATATCCAAAGAAACATAGGTAATAATTGAGCGTAATTTTGCATGTGACTCGTCACTTTAAGAACTCGTCGCAGATTTAATTAAAACTGTTCGCAAATGTTTTGCCAGTTTCATTTCACTTTTCCATTGTTATCTCCTCGCTTTGCCTCTTTCACTTTATGTTCTGTCATGTCATCTGCTTTGTCAAATTGACTTGCCCACCTTTTTGTGGCCTTTGTCCCAAAAGAGAATACGCCACAATGCGTATAGTTAAATGTTTGCTTACGAGCATGTCCGACAACACACACACTCTTATACTCTATTGCATACACCCACATGTATTTTCCGAGTGTGTGCGAGAATGTGTGGTTGATGGGCTGGCTAACAAGTTAATTTTCCATATTTTCTTTGGTAAAACTTTGTCCGAGAAACTCTACATCAAAGTCATTATGTGGTTGTCCTTGTACTCGTATTTGGTTTGTATTCCGTACTTTCGTCAGCGTGTGTGGTTTCTGTGGGCTTCTCCTCCCTGTCTTTACCCCTCTCCTTTCTTGGCTTAGCCAAAGAAAAAGTATATCATGAATGAGGCAAAGGTAAAGCTAATTTAATAATGAGCACTTAAATGGGCCACTCACATATTAAACTTATCTTAACCTTTAGTAGAATACCATGATACTCATCATATCAAAAGTTTTAGAACTAAAATTGTATGCTAGAGCATTTAAAATCGATTGTTAACTCCGATTTGTACTTTATAATGCAATCAACTCAAAATACATTATAAATTATAGTCCGTCGCATTGTTGCTCAAATGGTATAATTTCACAAGAATAAAAATAAATTGCGTCATAATTCTCAATATATAGTATACGAGTAACGTCAAGTATTTTAACAGAAATTGTGGAGGTACTTAAAAACAGTCTTATCGTATGAACGTACGTTTAATTCGCGGAAATGAAATTACTATGTAATAAGTATAATTTACATTACATTAAAGAATTTAGTATATTTTTGTTGTATTTTTTATTTTATTCATATTAATACAGTATTTTGTATATTTTAAGTTATTTGTACTTTAGTTAGTAGTTATATTTTATATTACTATTACCAATATTTTACATTATTTGAAGTTATCCCAACATTTCATGTTTGGTGTTGCTATTTAAATTAACTTCCCATCATGATATGCGAGGAAGTACATTTCCCAGTCCATTCAAAACGTAATCCCTTACCAGGGTAACGCCAGCAAATCCTCCCCCATAAACAGTTGGGCCGTAATCCTTTTACAGCCGCTGACATGTTTGAGATTTTCACGCAAGAACAATCCACTTAAATGCTGCCAATCTGAAATGTCAATAACAGCGACAGACAGACACGACAACTGGAAGCAGGAGGAGAGGCACGATGGTAGTTGTGAGGAGGAGGAGGACTGAAGGAACTGAGCTTTTGTCATGTGCGAACCTGGCAATTACAAAAATTTATCGCAACAATTACGAGTTAACGGGGGGAGAGGGGAGAAAGGGTCATCAGCTACAATTGGAAACATTTAAAGACAAATTAATGTATATTTAAGCTGCCCCAAAAGACTAATTGCCTCAAGGCGTTGGTCAACACACAAACACTCTCACACACACACACACACACACACTTAAGAACACCCAGAGAGAGCAACGAGGGAAAATCTCACGCCTTTGTTGATTAATTAATCAAAGTAAATAGCTGCCGAGCTCCGACAAGAGCAGAGTCATCATTAGTGTAATCTAAACGGCCTATTGATAAGCTTTTTCCACACCTAATAGCTACATTAATCTATGGATGAGCATGGCTAGAGCCAAGGCCAGTCCGAGGCGTCTTGGGGCAACGATAGTCGCAGCTTCGCCGCTTGTCTTGGGAAACAATTGATCCCAGATGGCAAAACGGGCGACGTAGGCTGCAGGACCCACATATGTTGTCCTGTCATTGTAGAGCAGTTGAACGCTTGTGGCATTGCAAGCTGGCCAGATACTTGAATCAGTCACGGGCTTCCTGCAATGATCGCACTTAGAAATTTTTTACAAGTTATTTCGCAACTTTACTACTCACCCTGTCGTGGCAAAGTGAACAAACCACTCTGTGATGCGTTTCATCATAAAGAGATCAGCGTGATCCTTCCTCATGATTGTACCATACCACAAGCTAGGCATAACATACTGTAGATCATCGGCATGGCCCACGCCCCGAAGAGTCATATCCTCGTTAAGCGGTGCCGAGAGACTTCTCTGACCCACATAGTCCATACGTGAGTAGTATACATTGGTGTGCTTTCGTGCCATGTCAACGAGCCGATGAACACCATGTCCAATGATGCCATCGGAAAAAATGCGTCCAAATGCCTCGATGTTGTCGCGACCCAGCTCCCGGAGTTGCTGCCCCAAATAGAAGTTCTTGATACGTTGGCTTTTTGTCGGATTATAATCGAAGAGGAAGAACTCTGGGGCATACTCATTGAAGTTCTCATTGATATCGTGTAGTAGAAGTTCATTCTCCACTTGGACTAAAGAGCAAAACTCGGTTAAGTATAAGACCCTTATATTAAAACCCATCTCTCACCTAATGTTGTGTAGTCCAGCTCGTTGGCAGTCCAGCTAGCCAGAATGGGCACCTTATTGAACTGACCCTGGTTGATGAGTGCACTAGGATGCATGGGCAAAAAGTAGTTGTCAATCTCGTAGTTCCACTTCATGTTGATAAACTTGTACTGCTCCCATTGGCTGCATACTTCAACAATGCGATGCCAGGTGACATTGCGCAGACACTCAACCATATCAAACGTGTTGTACATGGGACATGCCACCTGTCGAGCCAAGAGACGACTCCAGAACTCATTGTGTATGCTGAAGTGGTTTGTTGCCGAGCCGCTCATCATTATGGCACGATGAAACAATCCCTTTGATAGCGGCGATGCGAGATGCAGACTGACAGCCATGGACCCTGCACTCATGCCCATAATAGTCACCATCTGAGGATCACCTCCAAACTTTGAGATGTGCGCTTGCACCCACTCCAAGGCCATTACCTGATCCAGATAACCATAGTTGCCACCAATTAGGAAACCCAAGGCACCCAGGCGATAGTTGAATGCCACAAACACCACATCGTGATCCATTAGATATTGTGGCCCCGCCTCGTAGGTGCTGTGCCCACTGCCTATCTTATTTGCTCCACCATGTATGTATACGATCACTGGAAGTTGTGCCGTCAGGTTCTTGGTGAAAACATTAAGTTTGAGACAGTCCTCGCTCATCAGCAGGGTAATTCCCGTCTGGGGACAGACCAGGGAATCGGCAGTGGCCTTGAGTGTGGTATTGCCCCAGGAAGGATATGGACTGGGGGCCTCGAAGCGCAGCTCTCCGAGTGGTGGCTCTGCATAGGGTATGCCGCGAAAGGCATAAATCGCCTTCCCACTGAAGCTTTCCATTCGAGTGCCCTGAATGCTTCCCAAGGTTGTGCTTACCAACGGATCCTCATCACTCTGCCCATTGACAGGGACTAGCAATACCAGCTGTACCAGCAGCGACACCAGCAGCACCACATTATTTAGTAGGCAAGCCATTTGCAGTTCTTTCATACTACCCAAATACAGTTTCTTACTCTCTTTCGACTTCTGTGTGACAATTCGGTAAAAACGTTTTGCATCGATCTCACCCGCCGTCTCTATTTGGTTGGTGCGTTGAGCCCGCATCAAATGATTACAGTACCAACTCGAACCATAGAAATTAACCAACTGATTGTCCAATCTTGGCGAAAAACGCGCAGACTTCGCACTGCCTCTTTCTTATCGCAAGAACCAAAGCGATAAGCGATAAGCTTCTTATTGGAATTTGATTAGCGTTTATAACATTAGCGTCGTGTTGGTCTATTTGATAATAAAAATAATTCATTTGTATGACAACACAGCAGGCTGAGCCCAATTTTGGATAGTCGATAACTACTAAATATGTCTTGTTAGACCCATGTTTACTGGGCTACTGCGATAGAAAAGATTGCATACTCAAGTTAAAATATTCAAAATAAATAATAAATAATATTCTTACTTCATATTCTGGTACTTTAGTATAAGTATTTAGCTATTTAAAATCCACCAGCTAAGTAATTCAAAGAGTTAAGACGTGTGTCGAGTGGGTGTCAATAATAACTCTTGTCATTGATTACAATAAAGTGGTTCAAATGCCCTTCCAGCTGACGGAGGGCTAACATACAAAATTACCGACAAAATCTGATTGACCATCCCAAAAGATTTCTTGTAATAAAACAAGACTAAACGACTATCTTCGTAATCGAATAAAAATAAATAAGATTCTATATTAATGTTACTGCAAAACATATGCAATATCTCCTTGTTCTTGCCGAATTTAGTTTGGAAGTTCCTCGAATTCTCCCACGATTTGAGTGCTATTTGAAAAATATCTCGATGACCTTGATCATAGCTAACTTCATTTGCACAAAAAAATGTTTTCAATTGAAACTTATTGCTTCGTTGAAGTATTGAATTAGATTTCGCAGCCGTTAAAGGAATATGCCATAGAGCCCTTCCGCTGTAGATCCTACGCCCGCAGATTTTTTATTTCGAGTTTCGTTTTGATTTTTCTCATGGGTTTGCCAGCAAAACTGAAACTGACTGAGATTTAAATTGATTTCCTTATTAATGCACATCCCTCTTATAATATTCAATTAAAACAGCCCACGACGCATTTGCAGTCGCGTCTATAACATCCCATTGATTGATATAAGCCGAGTGGTAATTACTCGGGACCCTGACACTTTCCCCTTCCACGGCCCTGAAACACACTCTGATTTCTTTTGGGCAAATCTGAAAATTATGCCGGTGCTGTTGTATTTCTGTAGCTTGTGTGTCTGTGTGAAAAGCTGACAATGACCTTTCTTGAATCAATTAAATTAATTATAGCGACCGCAGTTAGGATAATTGTGTGCTCTCAAATAAACATACTGTGAATATGGAACAACATCTATGTATCTTGATCTTAATTTATTTTAAATTTATATAAAACCAATGTTAATAATAACAATGTTAATAATAAAAATGTTAATAATAATCATATTTAAATAAGTTGGTATCGAATTTGTTCAGAATATTTACAAAATCAGTCTTTTTCTTAGAATAATGATTTTCTAAAATATAAAATTTATTTAAATTAATGCAAATAGTGAAAATTTTTTGGAAATATTGTTGTTTTTATTTTGTAATTGAATTAAATCCATTTTTAAATATTTTTCAATGGAATATTTTTTTAGAACAATCAAAAACATGTAAGTTGGATACATTTTAGTGTGCTCGACTATGAGATACCCACTTCACATTTTGAAAAAAAGGTAAACAGTTGAGTATTATTCTCAAAATATACCAAATAATGTACCGCAAATATACTAAAAAAAATACCGAAGGCCATATATTTGGTATCGGAATTTAAAACAAACTAAATCTGCGTGCAAATTGGCTTGTAATGACGATAGTTTTCATTCTTGTTTTATATATTTTTTCAATTTCCATTTATGATAAGATCGTTCACCGAGGACAGCAGTGTTTTATGTGGTTTCCATCTAGTTCATGAAAGCTGAGCGCCATTATTTCACACATCGGCGAGTTGCAACATTTTAATCAAGGAAATTTAATTTTATGGTGAGGCAGTGATTGGAGGAATATGCTGAGCATTGAGGTCTGAGCGCAAAATTTCAGATACTTGAGTGTTCAACTGCGTACCGCAGCACCGCATGACGTAGATGTGGATGTATGTAGATGGAGCGTCAACCACCCGGTAGCACTCCAGTTGTTGCAAATATATGAGTGGCCTCTTGACAGACATCATCAGCAGCCTTGCAGTTGCAGGCACACACTGTGCTACTTCAACTGTTCTTGTATGTGTGTATGTGTGTGTGTTTATGTAAGTATGTGTAGCATGTGTAGAAGGTAGTATGTGTAGCTTCCAGTGGCTTGATGTTGCTACATAACACTGCAGATATGCAAAAGTTTCTCACGCATCGCGTGCAGATGTTGCGAGAATCGAGAAGAGTGGTTAACATCCTATTGAGGGTGGATCAGAAGCCACATAAAGAAGGACTATGAAACTATTAAGAAAGCAGTATCCGCCTCAACTTATGACCTTTCATAACTGCCGTGATTTTTCAGCTACAGCACATGCCACGCCTTTGGTGGCCTTCAAAGATCGATTTCAATTCATTTTTGTCAACAATTTGGCCAATTTAGAGCAGCTGCTTCCTTTCCAGGACACACTACAGAGTGCATGTGAAGCCATGCAAATTGAGATTGAAGTAGAAGTTGTATAGTTTAATATGTTTCGGATCTGTATTATTTAAATGACATTTACATGCTGAAAGGAAACAGACGCAACTCTCAAGTGACCAACATGCTGGCCCCGGGACAAAGCCAGGCCCTGTGAAACGCCTCAAGCGCAGTTCTCGATACAATTGCCTAAGAATGAGAAAGGAGGAAAACGCCAAACAACCATGGCCGCACGATAAACCACTTGAGTAATCAATCAAAGCAATATGGAACCTAAAACTCAAGCGACCTCTTGTAATAAATATTTAAAGATGAGAATTATCGCAATGGTATCGTGTTGAGCTAGGGACAGGGGCAGGAACAGGGGTCGGGGCAGGGCTAACGTTTTGCATAAACGACAGGCGAAACAATAGACCAATATCTCAAGGCACTCGATGCGTTTGCATATGCACAACCTCAATACGAAAATGCGATAATTTGAACACAAAAGTGCGTCTAATCAATACGAAAAATAATAAAGAAAACCCTAGAAAGAGGCAGATAATGAAAGCGAGAGCGAGAGAGTATAGATCTAAGAATGAGACGGACTAACTGAAGTTTCTTCCTTTGAAGATCAGCGATCATTCGCCACAAGTGAGCAAAATGCACGAAATGTGAAACAAATAACAAGAACCAAGCACGAGTACCCGAACAATATAAAGAATATACTTATATCAGGGGTTGAAAGGGTCCAGCTCTTTTGTGTTACTGTGGTATTGGTATTGTAATGAGCGTGACGTCTTATTTGTGGCAGACAAGCGAGGCACAGGAGAAGACTCACAAGAAGGGGTCGAATTGTTGTGGTGAGCTTCCTTCCCCCTTTTCAAGGCGAAACAGAAGCAAGAGTTTCACACCATTTCAACGCATGCATTGTTTGGTAAATAGGGCCTAATTTTCACTTACTTGTACTTGTTGGGTCTCTTCTCAAGTGTTCCAATCAAAAGCCTTTCCCAAAGATTGCCACACCACTTGGCTGTCCAAGGAAGGTTTTGTTGCGGTCGCAGTGTGCTTTTACGCATTCATCACAATTGAAGTTGTTTGAAAGATTGATATTTGCCATATGCTGATGGCAACTTTGTATCTGATTAAGTAGGCAGTTTTTATATTATAAAATAAATATAAATAAATATTGAATATTTGTGATGAGATTAAAAATCTAATTATTGTTTTTTATGTTTAATTTATCATTTATTTATTTATTTTATTTTATGATGTGCATAATTGTAAAAGACAATAAAAATATTTATCCGAAATTCAGAGAGTTGGCAGTCAGAATTCTAAAAGACGAAGATCAACGATACACTTTTCAATGTTGCTTTCCTGCCTCAATGAGTCAACAATGGGAATCCCAAGTGTATAAATGCATTCACTGATCTTGCATCTAATCTGCTGCCAAACAGCACTGCTAAAGCTATTCACACCGAGTTTATTCAACTGCATTTGAATGTCAATTAACTTAAATTGCTAGTTTTGACTTACAAAGCAACCAAAAACTATTAACAACTCGTCAGTCGAACACACACGCATAGCCGAATAGACCAATTAAGAGCCACACTCTTGAACTCAAACACTCACACATTCACTGAAAATGAATCCATAACAAGCACCGAGTGCATTAACCTCGACTCAAATACCATGCATTTGATTTGCATGCATGTGCGAGTATCTCTGAGATACATTTTGGACTTACACAGAGAGTCTCTCGCTTCCGCCTTCAATTGTTGGCATTGCAACTCCGCCGAACACAATTTAATTTAATAAAAATTCAGAATTCTGTTAGGGGATTTTGACTCTATTTGACTATTATTTTTGGGGTTCTCTAATTATTAATAATATTTCTTTCATTCTACTCGCTTGTGCACATAAAACGCGTCCATAAACGAAATGGCTGGAAAGCTGTTTATTCAGATCTATCCAACACATAACTTCAATTAATCTCAATTAAGAGACAAAAATACGAGTAGACTTGCCACTTTCGATCGAATGGAAACTTTTAGCTTAGGGTTCCTTCTGCTCTCATAGCCCTTTTTTTATTTTAGTGAGCGGGGCAGTGCTACCAATTGAGGGTTAAACCCTTGGTTCCATTAATTCTTATTGTAAAACTTGGCAATTGGAGTTATAAAATGGCGATCAGGCAACTTTACGAGTATTGGCATATTAGACCATAAAATAATTTATAAATGTTGTTGATATTTAAGTTGAATTCCAACATATGTTACTCAGCTCTAATGTAGGTATAAAAAAATGTATTAAGATCATGAGTTTATGAGATTGATGGTTAAGTAAATGAATTATAAGCTTCTATTTTATACTTTTACATTTTATCACTAGAAAGAAAACAATAAAATTTTTAAAAATTTCATTCCAACTTTAATTATATATTTATTCAATGATGAACATCAAATTGAAATAAAGGTTTATAAAATGTAGTAGATCCGAAATTTAAGTATTAATGAATCTTTAAATCCAATTTCAGCTGTTCACTGTACAAAGTGCAGAGCTATTAGATCAGTTAATTTTTTCTCAGGCCATTGGGTCGATTGCTAAATATTTTGCCCACAGAGTCATTTATCATCTTTGTCAAGTTTAAAATTTGCGGCCATCATTTATAAATTGCCCGATCAAAAGAGAACGCTTGAGTAAATCCATTTAATTGCCCGACGAGCAGATCCTGGCTTTAAAGTGATATCCGTGTAATATTCCGGGCGGCACCCCGTTCATTCCGGATGTGTTCGCACTCGTGTAAACATGCGTTTATCATTAGACACACCGGAAATATTGACAGCATTCGACACGCGGCACACGAGTTGCAATTGCCAGGAGCTTGCCACTTTATGTGGCATTTGATTTTTTAAAATTGCGAAAATTTCATTTCGCTTTTTATTTAACTGTGAAGTTGTGCCTAACTTTATTCCCTTGCGCTTGAGTAAACACCAAGAGGGAAGGTCCGTCCGGTAGAGGAGGGTTTGTTTCTCCTGCTGAGGGGCGCGTGTGTTGTGTGTCCTTTGTCTGTGCATCTTTGTTGTGCTCAAGTGTCGTCACCATGTCGAATCTTTTTTCCCGAACTACCTGAAATTTTAGTTTTTACCGTTTCAATGTATTTTCCTTTTATCCGTTTGTTTTTTTTTTTTTTTTGACTTGGTTTTCTTCAGAGTTTACTAATTACATTTTATTGAGTATTGCAAATCGCTTTGTCTTCATCTGCAAGTGTGCATAATTCAGTTTTTTATGGTGTGAAATACATATTGTTAAATTTGTCCTTAAGCAAACTATCGTATTGTCGAAAATCTTAAAAAATCTAAATTGTCCAATCTTGAAATTTAGGATTATAATCTTATTTCAAGAATGGAAAAATCTTTAACCAAATACCAACGGTATCACGGTACATTGATTTGCGGCATCTCTACTAACTAAGCTTACAGCAATAACACCAGAAACTGGATTCTAACTTCAAAGGAAGGAAACATTTTAAGAGAGAAGAACGAAAACATTTTAAATTCATTTAGTAATCTTTTTTTAAATCTATAATAAAATAATCTTGATTCAAGATTTTAATCTAAAAATGAGAAGTTTTTAGTCTTAAAATGCAAATCAATTATCATAAAAAACTTGATTTAAAATTCTTTCAACCTAAAAATCTGAATTCAAGATTGTGCTTTTTAAATCAAGATTTTTTCAATCTAAGTTTTTTCTCTCTGTGTATATGTTGAACCAGATAAGCTTAAGTATATATTCGATATAATAACACCAATTTGCTAATATAATCAATTTTATATAGTAGTGAATCACTTATAAATTACTTTCTGTTTGCTTTTTACCTCGATAAGACTAAAATATGTGGGTATTTTGGGTTGAAACCACTAAGCCACTCAACAGAATGGAATGCCATTTAAATATTATCAGGCAGGTTTTATAATTATAGAATAATTGTTAAAATTAGTCAATTTTTATATGTCCTAAGTAACTTAGCTTTTTTGAGAATGTATCGTATATAGTAAATTATAACAGCGAAGCAGAGTAAAAATTAAAAATGTTTCAGATAAAGTGATTATTATTAGTGAATGTAATTCTTTTCCTCCTGCCTAATATTCGTCGAGTACTTGCCACAGCTTATATTGATGCCACGCGTTTACACGGACTCTCTCAGCTCATTTCTCAGAGGACGTAGCAGCAGCAAAGAAAACAGTTGCCGGTGAGTTTCCAACGCATTATGATTAGAGCAAATGCGGGTAGAGCTAACTGTTTGCGATAGAGCCCTTCAAATTTGTGGGAGAAATAAATATGTACTATATATGGAATGTTGAGCGTAATTCAATGCCGCAAACAAAAACCAAAGCAATTTATATGCACAAGAACAATTTTCATAGAACAATCAAATTAAATGCAAAAATTGAGAAAGTAAAGAAAAATATAGACAAAGAAGCGCGTGGGAAATTATGAAAATATTTCATAAATATTTTGCTTGTAATCCTTCAACTCCAGACAATGCCTCACCTAAGCCCATTAAATGAAATCCACGTTCACAACAGCACCTGAGCGTACTACAACAACTAGGGATTCGTTTGGACATGGGATTAAGCAGCCAAGCTACTTAGCAGTCACTTGTCCAAGCAACCGATCAGTCGCAACAGTTCCTGTCCCAAACCCATAACATTTCAATTCTCACTGGTCTCTGAAAAGCAAGAGAGATAGAGAGAGAGAGAGAGAGAGACAGATATGCTATCATCGGCCAGCGATCTTGTCCCCCTCACCGCAGGACACTGAGCCGCTCGCTGATCGCCTCTGGTCGGGCAGAGGGACAGATGGACAGATGGGCGAATATTGTGGACTCACGTAGAGTGTGAAAGGTATTATCAGTTTGACTCGATCTGGCGTTTGGCCTATGTGTTATGTATAAAGTTGTTGCCGTTTATGTTTTCAGTTTCATTTATCAGTTTGTGAAAATGCCAGATGAACAATGAGAAATTATGAGACTATGATTTAAAACATCATGTATCCCCAATACATTGAGCAACACAGCGAGGGTTGCCTTAAGTTCCTCCTCATTGACTCGACTTTGTGACTATCTCAATGCTCAGATCTCGATGCCTTTTTCGATTCGATTTTCATGTTCTCGTCGTTGCCAAATGAATGATTTCCTATATGCGGTTTTAATTGCGGCTAACAGAGCTGCCGTCATATATACATGCATATTCGGATATGTTTCATCAAAAGATCGGTTAATTAACTGCGAATTGTTGTCGACTCGTTTGCTAGATTCTTTAATCGTGATAAGTCTACCAATCATTAAAACGTTCAATTCAATACCAGTAATGCACAGTAAATTATAGAGAGAAAGTGAGCGAGACGTACAAGTGAGCTGAAAATAAATAATGCAATAATGTTTTACAAAGAATTTTTAAAAAGTAACAAGCACAACCCCTCGAATCTTACTAAAATTAACAGATATTAGGCTATAAATTGTTTTGAAAAATATGTATTAAGTGAAAAATCTGTATACTTAGTACCTCATCAGTACATGATAGCAATCATCTTAATCCCATAATACCGTTTGAGGATTATAGAAACTTTACGGCGCTTCAATTTTTAAATTGCAATATAAAATTTGCTTTCTTACTTATAATCTATACATTATAGTTTCATTATTAAAATATTAATACATATAATTTTATAAATTGTAATTAGGATTTATTATCTCATAGAAGCATTTTTTACACTTATCGTTTGTTCATAGCTACTGGACGTATTATTTTATAAAATTCTATTTTGATATGGAGAAATTGTTTCTAAGTACCCGCTTAAAGTGAATTCCCAAAACGAAATTATAAAGAAATATAAAGTAATCATTATTTATTCAGAAATAAAGTTAGAAAGTACGCAGACCATATTTACTAACTAATTCTTCGGAGTGTTACTCCCTACAGTGAAATTCTTGAAATTCACAAATTTATGACGACATTTGTGCGTAATTTTTGGTGGCAATTTAATGGTTCTGCTATGGGCATCTGGAAGTTGGGAAAAAGAGTTCGATGGATTTCGTACAATGAGAAGTCCGCTTACACCCCCCGGAGGGGATGTCAAATAAATTTGAGTTGAGTGAAAAGTCACAATTGAAATCGAAATTGTTCTTGATATGGAACAGTTAATTTGAGGCATCATTAAAGCGGCACTCCCACTTTTTTGAATCCATTCACATTGGCAGCCAGGTAGGCGCCGAATTGAGAGTGTGTGATGATCTCTTCATCAACTACGGACGAAATGCTTTCTCTTACTCGCCGAATATGCAACGTCATGACTTTCTTTCCAGTCAACGCCCCGTTTGTGAACGTGCCCGTAATCCTTTGAGGTTGAGTAAGTCCTATCGCGTGCTAGGCCCTCAATCTGGCGACTCGACCCAAGCAAGGAGTTGACACACCACGGGTTTCTCATTCACAATCGACTTTTTTTGTTGTTTGCGACGTGTCATAATTGCATGGTTTTCTTCGCCGTCTTATTCTTCTTCGTAATGTCATAAAAGTGTGAAAATTATGGGGTTTACCCTTCAGTCCACACAACCCTTCAGCACATCGTTTATTTCCTTTATCTTTCACTAAGGATCACCGAAAGGCCAAAAATTTGTTTGCTAACTTTGCTGCATATGTCCGAGTAATGGCATTTACCTTCTTGGGTTTTATGCGCTTTCGATTGTCGCCATGATTTTTGGGGGTTGATTCTCCCTCTTCCTGCCTTCTTTTTTCGTCATGTGCTAAATTGTATTTTATGATCTTGCACAAGACTGTTTCTAACTGATTTCTTTATAGATAACGTCAGAGGTTATTCCTTTTTTTGCAATCATTTAAAGTTTATCGCTGTGAAGATCGTGAGAAGAATTCTGTTAGGTTACCGTCTATTTTAATAGACGTTCCATCACTTCAGTATTAACATTTGGGAATAATATAATTTAATTATAGTTTTACAATTTTAAATTTATAATTAAATATTTTTAAGATTTGTAATTTTAACTTAATTTCCATTAAATAATTCAACAAAAAATTTTAAATCAAAGAATAAATTCAACAGAAAAAATTAATTTCTGAACTTTAACAGTATGATGTAAAGTTTCGAAATATAACTTTTGAAAGAAGTTGTTTTTACAAATCAAGTGAACTCTCTCATTATTCAATGTATTATTGTATCATAAAATTACTTTACTAACTCTAAGATACATTTTTTTCGAAAAAGTGAGAATAAGATACATATGTGGAACTTTAGTTTCAAATCGGGTACTGTAAAAAATGAATTTATACGATGCTAATATATAATACATAAATCTGTTTTTTTTTATGTTACTATTTAAACTTTTCGTGCATTTTAAGGGTATGTGTTAAATAAAACTGAAACACAATTAGTTTGGTTTTCTATCCTCTCATTCCCAGATTGCCCTGCACTTGCATTCGCGTTGGGCGCCAACTTCAATACAAAACTAAACCACAAGCGCAGCTGCTGCTCCTTTAGCTCCTGCTCCTGTCCTCCTCCACGCACCCCCCGCTACAGCACTAATGCTACTTGTGCTCCCCTGTCAGTGGCCAGGTGCCAGGTAACTCACAATTGTTGTTAATTTTTTCTCTGTGCTTTCAGCTCAGACTTAATTAGCTTTGACTGGCTGCTATAATAAAATTACACTGTTGCCCTCTCCCTCCGTTCCCCTACCCCAATGATGTCGCGTGCTTCTGCCCAGAAAGAGAGCGCGACAGAAAGAGAAAGAGAGTATGTGAAAGAAGGGGGAAAGGAGTAGGAGGGCAAACGCAGGTGTGCCAATGCCACAACTCTGCTTGTTACAAAGACTGCTCCATCAGTAGAGCGCCAGCTGGCGTAGCTACCGACCGACTGTCCAATCAAACCTCGAGTAGAGGCAGCGACAGCAGACGCCAGCTACAACAGAGCCAGCGGCAGCGGCATCGACAGATGTAGCAGAAGCAGAAGCGGGAGCGGGAGAGCTGTACGTACGGATAGAAAGGAATTCCAATAGAAATGCGAGAAAAAGAGAGTGCGAGGCGGCGAGTGTCTGGCGGATAGTAAACGGATAAACCGGATAAACTGGAAAGCAAGCCAATGAGAGCGCAACAAAACAACCACCACGTCGTCGTGGTCGCTGCTACTTTTGCTGCTGCTGCTGAGTCGTGGTTCTCGCTTCGGTTAAAAGGAACTTAATGTGGTGTTCGGCAGAGCCAGAGACAGTCAACATTGCGCAGCCGTTGTGAACGGACGTCTAACAGTCGCCGCGACACAAAATAAAGCAAGCAACCAAATACACAGAACACATTTGAGAAACTGAGAGTCAGTGAAAACTGAAAAGTGTTGAAGTTTGTGCGTGTGGCAAAAAGAACTTTTCACGTTAAACATGGTGATGAACGGTGCGTTACCAGTACCGATGCCAACGCCAAGTCCGCCAGCCAGCAAATCACGCATCCAGATTGAGTGGGATATCAATGACACAGTTGTGCCGACGGTCAGCGAGCACGACGACTTCAACGACTGGGCCAACGGTCACTGCCGGCTCATCTATGCCGCCCACAGCGAGGATGCCAAGAAGCATGCCAGCGGCTGGGCGATGCGCAACACCAACAACCACAATGTCAACATACTAAAGAAGAGCTGCCTCGGTGTGCTGCTCTGCAGCGCCAAGTGCCGCCTTCCCAATGGCGCCAGCGTCCATCTGCGTCCAGCCATCTGCGACAAAGCGCGTCGCAAGCAACAGGGCAAACAGTGTCCCAATAGGTAAGTGTCCACTAACTCCTCCAATCCGCAACTGGCGAGCAGTCGTACTAAGCAAGCGCTTCTCCAATTCTCATTACAGGAATTGCAATGGCCGCCTCGAGATTCAGCCATGTCGCGGGCACTGCGGCTATCCGGTGACACACTTCTGGCGCCGCGCCGGCAACGCGATCTACTTCCAAGCTAAGGGCACCCACGATCATCCACGGCCGGAGGCCAAGGGCTCGACGGAGGCACGTCGTCTGCTCGCTGGCGGACGACGCGTGCGCAGTCTGGCCGTGATGCTGGCTCGGGATGCAGCACTCAGTGACAAGCTGTGCAGCCTGCGGGCCAACAAGCGCCAAGCGAAGTCGCTTCCGCTGCCGCTGCAGGAGAACGCCAGCAAGCGCAAGCAGCGGGCCACCAACTCTGCAGAGTTGCTGCCAGCGGGCACAGAGTTGCCATCGTATCGCAGTGTTGCCGTTGCAGCTGGCACGCCTACTGCCACGCCCTCGACGGCAATATTCCAGCAAGCGCAAACAGCTAGCTACATGACACCGCAATGGAGCACGGAATGCTCGTCATATTACTCACAGGATGCCTCCTTGAACTACAGCAGCGGGGGCGGCATCTATGGATACGAGATGCACTCGCCCCTATCGCCGCTCTCCTCCAACAGCTCCACAGCCAGCTACTACGGCAGCTCGGAGACCCAACTGCAGCATCAGCATCAGCAGCAGCAGCAGCAACAACAACAACAGCTGCTGCAACTGCCACAACAGAACTATGAGCTTGCGACGACAACAGCTCCGAATACAACCGGCTACCAGACTGGCATGAATGTCTACGAGAGCTGCGACGACACCTCCAGTCTGACTAGCAGCTCTGGCTACAGCTCCGAGGACTACAGCTACTTCAACGGATATGTGCCACAAGCACTGGACATAAGCGGCAGCTCCACTGCCAGTCCCGAAAGCTTTTACAGCCCCAACTCGGAGATCTTCAGCGTGTTCGATGGCAACATCAGTGGCGGCAGCAGCAGCACCGTGGAGCTGCTCTACGAGGAGGCAACTGCCTATCAGCAGCAGGCGTTGCAGCAACAGCAGCAATCCTTCATTTCCCCACCCGGCGTTGCCGTCTCCTACCAACAACAACAGCCGCAGCCGCAACCACAGGCACAGCAACAACAACAGCAGACTGCGGATTACTATTATAGCAACACGAGCGTGGACAACGTGTGGAACATCCAAATGGATGCGACGATCTCTCCAGCTGCGTATCAGAGTCAGGCAACAAGCCACGAGCCAGGCATTGGTATCTTCTGCTAATCCCACCAAGATCTCAACATTATTACCACTCAAGCGTTGTTCTAGTCTCTAGTTGAAACACAAATCTCGCCTCGAAGTTATGTTCCCATTTCCTTTCCCCAATTTGCTTGTTGGTTTTATCTTTATACCATGTTTCTAGCGCCTAAGTCATTGAACTCCATTGTTTCCCTCAGCTATTCCAAAGTTTTAAATTAAGCACCTACTATTAAGTATTTAGCAACTAACTAAGTGACGTACAAGTAAAACCCACCTATTTATGCATTTTTGTAATAAACATTTGAACCTTTTAAACCTTACAATTCTTTTTAATCAATCCTAAATCAAACCTAAACATTAACAGCAACTTTTGTGATATGGCTTGCCGTAATGTTCTATATACATATATATATATATATATATATATATAAATCTATATTCGTTTAAAATGTAGTGGTTGAAACCCAATTCTCAAAAAACATTTAAAATTATAAACAAGTTTTGCGATTGGCAGATGCAAAGCAATATAACAAACATATATACTATATTTTTTTTGCATCATATACTCAAATTAAAATTCTTCTTAACTATTATCCAATTTCAATGCGAAGGGCTCGACGCCTGATCATTTTTGCAATCTGAAGTACCCAACGGAGTCTTAGACGAATTTTGTTGATTCTGACTAAGCACAAGCTGTGAACCTTGGGTGCAGTCAGTCTTAGGAGTAAGTGAAGGATTCAAAGTTGGTTCAGGGGATGCTTTAACTATTAAAGGAACGAGAGCCCATACTTGAGTATTAGAAATAAAGTTATACGCATTAGTGTCGAGATCCTCCAGCGGTACGAAGAACTCTTGCGAAGCTTTATCTGCTTCTGGTACTGGTCTCGGAGCATCGGGAGAAGATGGCGTCAATGTTGATGACAAAGATATATGCGGTGCAGGGAACTGCACTGGGGTCTCTTGCACCAAAGCGGCAGCAAGACGCACGAAATTATCGGATAGCATAGATTTGCGCCTTTGCTGGGGTTTCTCAGTCTCTTTCTTCTCTCCATTAGCTTCCAACAACTTCCGACGTAATCGCTTTAGTAGTTTAGGCCGATGATATTTCTGTAGAAAATATTGCTTCTTTTTGGGCTTTGCAGATTGCTGAGACATCAATCCGACCACATTCATGACCAATGGCACCAGGTTTTCATCACAGTCTAGAATTAGTGGAACCTTCCTTTTGGCGGAAACTTTCTTGAATTTTTTTGTATTTGAACTCGATTTTACTAACTTCTTAGAAATCACCATTATAAAATTTTAGATAAAATATTATTTTCAAAATTGTACAAAAAAGCTATAAAATAAGTAAACAACTTGTTTAGAATGAAAAGATTTCAACACACTTTTCTTTTCCTTGCTAATATTTCTTGACAAATTTCTCATAACAAAGTGATTACTATTTTTTTTTAATTGCTCTGAATACAGCATTACAGTTACTTCAATGGGTATGTGCCACAAAAATTCGACATCAGCGGCAGCTCCGCCAGACCGATAGCTTCTACACACGAAATTCGAAAATACAATTATTATCAGGGTTGTCAATGCAAATTTATACATTTCCCCAAAAATCGGGATAAAATTCCCCAAATTTGGGGACAAAAATCCGCTGATTCCCCACAAATTCCCCACATAGGTTTTTTTAAATTAAACAGTAAAAAGCTGAGTATAACTCATATTAGTATTCTTAATTAATTAAAATAAAAACTCAAACAGTTAACATTCATATTCTTTTCCATATTTTTGTGGATGGCACTTTGTTTGACGGGATAATATTGCGTGAGCTCGCCATTCATCGTCTAATTTTTGTGCTGTCACAAATTTATAAAGGACAGGAAATCAAAAAAATTTAAAATACCCCGCATTTTCCCCACATAATGCCAATCCCCAATAAATCCCCAATCAACTTAAAATTCCCCGCACTTTAAGGAATTCCCCACAAATTGGCAACGCTGATTGTTATATATACATATTTTACTATAACTATAACCAATTTCTACAGTACATATACATAAAATTAACAAGTGATGTTTTTTTTATTTCACTTATTTGAATATTATTTGGCAATTTATAGCTATTTTAGATATATTAGAAAAGCAACTCTCTTAATTTATCCATTTGACAAATGTATTCATTAACAAATTGGCGAATATGCATATTAAATTAGCTTGGCGAATTCGCACTCGCGAAAATTGCAACCCCAATCGCAATGGAAATTCCAGATATTGTAGAATTGAGCCAGTTTTCGCAAATCTCGCGAATATTGAATTACAAAAAGAGAAAAGGATCAACGTCAACAAATTTGCATAATCGTCACAGCATGAAAAGAGCTGCAAAAGGATAACAAAAAGAATCAGAGATGAGCAAGTCATATATTTGCATATAGGGCTTACATTATGTAAGGGGCTAATCAAAGGAACACGGACAAATATTGTAAGCCCCGACGAATGCGACAGGAAGCACACGTTCTGCTTTTGATTTATGGTCGGAAATTAACATAAATGAAATCAAAACATTTTAAATGTTTTTATTTCACTGCGATCGGAGGGGGTAGCATTTGAATTATGTATTCAAATATCACTTGGAACAAAGTCATCTCAAAGGTATCAAACTCAGACTCAGACTCATCCTCGCTTTGCCAGGTCAGAGTGTGCGAATATCCTTGAAGGTCGCACGCGCCGCTGACGCGCGTCCTTTTCAACTAATGGGTGTTTTGTTTATGGTCGCCTTCAAACCCGACCCTCATTATGGTTATGTTTAGGGTTGCCCAACCCTTTCTACTTTGCCTTTTTTCAACTATTTTCAATTATTTATAATCAGCTTAGCATAAAAAATCGCTATGAAAAACAATTGGTTTATAGTTGAAAATAGTTGAGTGGCGCCTGACAGCAATTGCATCTTTGTTCAAGCGTTTTGATTGTGCATAAAAAACGCATTCAATTTTAAGTGGTTTAAATATTTAGGGTTTAACAACCATAGGTGTTTATATCTAAATTGTATATAAGAGTATTGTATGTGCCTTTTATACGGATTTAAAAGAACTGAAGTTACCATGCATTTTAATTTTCTATTAATTTTAAAATACGAAGCGAACCATTTTTTGATTTGAATTATAGTGTATTTTGTTAAGTTTTAAAATATTAGTTATAGCCTATTTCCACTGCCACTCAGTCCTTTTACGTTTCGAACCAATTTTTTTTCTTATGGGTTTTTCGAGGGGGCAAACGTAACATTCGACCTGAACGGAAAAGAACCGATGTTTTTTGGTGCAGTGGATAGGCTATTAGATTTTTATCTGCCTTTTAAAGTTTTGTCTTCGATGAAAAATTTAATATTTAGTGAAACATTGCAATGAATTTATAAAATAAAAAAAATTAAATTTGTTATTAAATATGATAATTTAAATTTACAGGTTAAAAGGTTTGATAGTAAAACTATATGAAATAATTTTATATTCAGTACAAATAATTCATTATCTTGTGTTTCGGCAATAACTTGTTAGAAAACGATAGTACTGATTCATAACATAACGAAAAATTTTTTCAAATTTTTTTTTTCGGATTTTTTATTAAAAATTCTTTGTAAATCTGATAGATATTCAATATGAAACCAATATGTCCAGGACTCCAGTAGTGAAATCTTCCCTATTGTTCAACTGCCTTTTGCAGCTCGTTTTGAGCAATTTTCATGCTGACCCACCCCGCCACAAATCGAGCATACACACATACACAAACACACATTCCATTTGACACGGATGTCAGTTAAGGATTTTCAGGTCATTTCTGCGCATGCGCGTATCGTCCTAGTTACCATTCAAGAGCACATTAAACGCGCCTCATTTGTTTTTGAGGCGTTTTACCGAACGTGTTGTCGATCTTATTGTTACGTATCCTTTGAAGTGGCCCATCGAAATAGTTTTTGATGAGTTTTCCTAGCATACTCGCACATTGTTGTGGTTCATATTGTCGCAACATTTGACATTAATGGTCACAGCTTTTGCCACGTATTATAAATTAAATAGTTAATCTTCTTTCCTGCCTTCTCTTTTTATTGAACATTGCAGCTGTGATTGCTGATGGACATGCCCTCTCCTAACGTGATCTGTGAAAAGCCAACCGAAAGTCACACTTGAGATTGACACTCAAATCAGGACAGGAGTTCTGCTGGTTCCAATGACCTTTCAAGAGCAGCGGGTTCGTTTTATCAGGAATATTGCAATTGTTTAGGAAAATTCAGATCTTTTTCATCTTTTCGTGAATGTCCCAAATGAAGTTTAGATCATATACATACATATATACATATGCATTGCATTGTTGTTATTATTTGCATTTTTGCGAATATTTCTTTGAGCTATTAAAAATATGGTTATACCACATAACAATCAGAGACCGAAATAATGCAGCGCAAGCGCCATCCATTATAATTGAAGCTTAACTAATGTATATCAGTAGCAATAATAAAGTATTAAAAGCGCCATCTAGTTTTAGGTTGCCGCAGCTAACGATAAAAGAATCGCTATAAAAATATAGCAAAAGCGCCATCTACTGCACTCATGGTAAAAGATTTGTCATGATAATCAATCAAAAGCACCATCTATAAGTCACCAGAAAAACTAGCCTAGTTAGTATTCATTGACAATTTGATCAGGTCACTTTCTTGCAAATTGCGTATTCACAAATCTAGTCTTTTACCATGCGATAATACTGTGCCGATTATTATGATAAACTAGTATATTTTTAAATGCAAACTACGGTCACACAGTTGCCGCTGGTAACTTGCAGTTGAAGCAACAAGTAAAAATTAGTTTGCCACGAAGATTTAATACAACAGTTGTTTTAAGTATATGTAATAGTTTTGCCAAGCATAAAGTGCACTACAATAGTTAATCATAAGTTTTTTAGATAAATCACGAACCTGTTTGAATACGAGTAAAGAATTGCAATGTCGGCATCCAGATTCCTAAGTGCAGTTGGGCAAATTTCACGACAACAATTGTTGCAGAATAAATGTGCTAGAGGTAATTGCCCAAAAATAGATGAATAAATGATATACTAATAGATATTTCCAAAAGAAAGAACAATGTTTAACGTGCTGTTGATCAAAACAGTATAAACACATACGATTTGAACTAATCGAACACCGCCTATCGCATCATTGGACTTTGAACTTTGTACTCTTCCACATATGAGATAATACCAAAGTATTATGTTGGACGTAGTACAAAAACACAAGTAGTTTAATACCACTACTCACATCACCATTATCATATTACAGCCTATCCTGCCGCAGCACAATTTCAACGTCGTCTAATGGCCACAAATCCCGCAACATCTCCAGCCGCTGTTAACAAGCATTTACACACCAAGGTGGTAAATGGAGTGCTGGTCATTAAAATTGATTCTCCCAATGTAAAAGTCAACTCGCTGGGCGCCGAGGTGAGCAATGAGTTCGAGCAAGTGATTAAGGAGCTGGAGACGAATCCTTCGGTGAACTCTGCGGTGCTCATTTCGGGCAAACCTGGCTGCTTTGTGGCTGGTGCCGATATCGGCATGCTAGAAGCGTGCCAAAAGGCCGAGGAGGCTACCCTTATTTCACACGGCGCCCAAATTATGTTTGAGCGCATGGAACGCAGTCGTAAGCCAATTGTGGCCGCCATCAATGGTGTGTGTCTGGGTGGCGGTCTAGAACTAGCCTTGGCCTGTCACTATCGCATTGCTACAAAGGACAATAAGACCAAGTTGGGTTTGCCAGAGGTTATGCTCGGTCTGTTGCCTGGTGGAGGAGGCACCGTCCGTTTGCCTAAGCTATCCTCGGTGCCCACCGCTTTGGACCTGAGTTTGACCGGTAAACAAGTTCGTGCCGATCGTGCTAAGCGCCTTGGCATTGTTGACCTGCTTGTCGATCCTCTCGGTCCTGGCTTGCAGCCGGCTGAGCAAAACACTATCGAGTATCTAGAGAAGACGGCCGTGCAAGTGGCCAATGACTTGGCCAGTGGAAAACTGCGTGTAAGTAACCACACATCTCACAGCTTACGTTTTTACTCGATGACATGGAATTTTATTTGACAGGTGAATCGCGAAAAGAGTGGTTTGGTCAACAAACTACAAGCGTTTATCATGGATACGGACTTTGTCAAGAACAAAATCTTTGATACGGCGCGCAAGCAAGTGCTCAAGGCCTCTGGTGGTCTCTACCCCGCTCCTCTGAAGGTAATCCCGTCACCCGTCAAAATTAAAAAATTAACTCACATCAATCACACATGCTGCTCTACAGATCCTGGATGTGATTCGTGCCGGCGTCGACAAGGGCACTGATGCTGGCTACGAGTCGGAACGCAAGGGCTTTGGTGAATTATCGGCTACACCAGAATCAAAGGGTCTCATTGCGCTCTTCCGTGGCCAGACTGAGTGCAAGAAGAATCGCTTTGGCAAGCCAGAGCGTCCCGTCAAGACTGTGGGCGTGCTTGGTGCGGGTCTCATGGGTGCTGGCATTGTCCAGGTGTCCGTCGACAAGGGATACAATGTAGTCATGAAAGATGCCACCGATGCAGGCCTTGCTCGCGGTATTGGCCAAGTGCAAAAGGGTCTGGCAACAGCTCTAAAACGCAAGCGCATTACGGCCCTGGAACGGGATCAGACGCTGTCGCATCTGCTACCCACGCTAAACTACGACGACTTTAAGACTGCCGATATTATAATCGAAGCTGTTTTCGAGGATATTAACATTAAGCACCGAGTAATCAAGGAGCTGGAGGCCGTTGTCCCTGAGCATTGTGTTATTGCCACTAATACCAGCGCCATTCCCATTACGAAGATTGCTGCTGGTAGCTCGCGTCCTGAGAAGGTAGTGGGCATGCACTACTTCTCTCCCGTCGACAAGATGCAGCTGCTGGAAATTATTACACATCCAGGTACCTCTAAGGACACCATCGCCCAAGCCGTTGCTGTAGGTCTCAAACAAGGCAAGGTAGTGATTACTGTAGGCGATGGACCCGGGTTCTATACCACACGTATTCTGGCCACACTCCTGTCTGAAGCAATCAGGTGAAACTCTTATTCATATTTTCATATTGTAGCATTGTTAATCCTTGTCTTTCACATAGACTGCTGCAAGAAGGAGTGGATCCTAAGGATTTGGATAAGTACACCAAGAAGTTCGGCTTCCCTGTAGGCGCTGCAACATTGGCCGATGAAGTCGGCATCGATGTTGGCTCCCATATTGCCGTGGATTTGGCCAAATCATTTGGCGAACGCTTTAGCGGTGGCAATCTGCAAGTGATGCAGGATTTGGTATTGGCAGGCTTCTTAGGCCGCAAGTCTGGCAAGGGCATTTTCCTATACGATGGCCAAAGCAAGGGCAGCCGTCCAGTCAATACTGAGGCACACGAAATCCTTAAGCAGAAGTATGCGCTGGTTTCCAAGGGTGCCAATACACCTGAGGATCTGACATTGCGTATGGTGTCGCGCTTTGTCAATGAAGCTGTCTTGTGTCTGGAGGAGAAGATTCTTGACAGTCCACTGGAGGGTGATGTGGGTGCTGTTTTCGGCTTGGGATTCCCGCCATTCACCGGAGGCCCCTTCCGCTGGGTGGATCTGTACGGCGCTGGCAAATTGGTTAGCAAAATGCAGTCATATGCTGAACTGTATGGCGCACCTTTCAAGCCTGCTCAAACGCTGTTGGACATGGCCAAGGATCCATCCAAGAAATTCTATCCCAAGACTGGCGCTTCAAAGTTGTAAAGAACAATACAGAAAAAAATCGACATTTAGCTTTAGACAGAATTTAGAGCATTCTAATGCATTTTTCTCAGCTGAGCTGATTCTGAACTTAATTATTTTTGTTGAAGTTGCGCGATGTGAATAATAAAGAGTATCGTATAATATTTTCATAAATCCAATTGTTTATTTGACTGTTGCAGCCTGTTTTAATTATCTTTAGTGTAATCTGTAACGATTTTTGTACAACAATCTATATATTTCTTAGTCTAACGTAACATCAATATCAATATTTACAAAGCTTGGATGTTGCATCAGCAACTGTTGCACGTAACACATGCACTGGGCAGTTTCAATGTTGTTCCAAGAGTTGAACGGCTGGCTATCTTTGAAGAGCTCTTTGTTGATTAAGCATCTTTGACAAGCATTATGCTAACATGGAAACAGAACAAAAAGCTATGTACATACATCTGAATATTCATTAGTTTTCCTAACATCTTTGGAACTGCTAGCCAACTTTAAATTATCGTGTTGGAACGCTTGTTTGACTGCTTGGCTCCCACAGCTGCACCATTTGCCCCACCGTTACCACCACCTGCTGGCAGAGTGCCATTGTAACGTGTTGCGTTCGACAACATCGCGAACAGAATGCTTCGAAAGAACTCCATGTCCGTGTGCTCTGTGACGCTGAGGCCCCCAAAGAAGGCAGCTCCAACAATCGCAGTCTTGATTCGCTGCTTGGCTCAATATGTTGTTGTTGCTGTTGCAGGTGACTGGCCATCGCATGGTGGGAATGCGGCGGTTGATGTTGATGATGCAGTGGCGTCGATGAAGTATCGTTGTATATTAAATCTGGTCCGGTCTCAGCTAGCTGCACATCAGGTATGAAATTCTGCAGACTGTGTGCTGGCGACCCAGGAACAGTCATCGCATTGCCGCCTGTCGTCGAGGTGGTGCAGTGCATGCCCAGGGTGGCAGCTATGGCGGGATCAAAAGCATCAATCGTCTCCTCGTCGTCGTTGTCCGAAAGAGACTGCTTCATCTCTAAAGAATCGCTCATAACATGGTTGTTGTTGTTATTCATGCTTGTGTTGTTGTTGTTGTTGCAATACAAATGCTCCTGCTGATGCTGCTGCTGATGGAGATGCAAATGCTGCTGGGAGAACTGGAAGAGCGTGGCCAAACTCGAGTTGCCCTCAAGAGAGTACCGCGTAGACTTAAGAAATGGTAACAAAAACGCCATATGCTCAGTAAGGTAGTAAGGTTTGTGCTGTGGCTCGGATCCACTCTGTTGCTTGATGTAGCGCGAGAGGCAGGCACGAAGGTTCCTCCATCTCTCCTTGCAGTGAATAACTAAAATTATATAGATATTATTACGTCTGTTTTATAAAAATGAATATTTTACAAATTACTTACCACTCTCTCGAGTTTCCTTCGAGATAAGCGCCCAGGCCTTCTCCTGGTTGTCTCTGTAACGATTAAAATAAAAAGGATCGTTATTATTGTTCTGATTGGAAATTAAGCTACCGAAATGAATATTGTTCAGCTACGAAATTAACTCAATTGATCAGAGAAACTCAATACTTAAATTTATAATACATACAATTAATATCGCGTTATTGTAATTTAATTTTATGATTTTGCTATCTACCATCCTCTAGGCAATAAGCTAACTCCCTAACTTCTTAAACATGGCTTTCAATGAATAACAAAAAAAAGTGACATATATTTATTCATTCGCACATCACTAATATATTGTTCGTTGTCACTATTCGATAACTCAACAGTTGCCATCGCACTAAAGTGTGATACCTGTACTCACTTTCTTGTCGTAGAGACAGCGATGCGTGCGCACCATGTGTTGAAATCCTCGTCCGCTTGCATGACACGATTTGTTGATCCTATGGTTGCAGTTGTTGCACTCGGACTGCTGCCGTTGTAAAGAGTTGCTACTGATGTTGCTCGCTCGTTGCCTCCGCCGTCGCTGTTGCTGATGCTTTGTCGATTGTTGTTATCGTTGTTGTTGCTGTTGATGATGTTGTTGCTGTTGTTGTTACCGCCGCTACTGCAGGTGTTGTTAGTTTTGTTGCTATTGGTGGTGCTGTTGCTGCTGCTGGGCGTTGAGGTGGTCATATTCTTTCCACTGCTTGTTGTTATGTTTGCTGTTGCAGCCTGTGTTAATTATAGAATTTGCAATCACTTTACTGTTGATGTTGAATGTTGCAATGCCTGGCGTTGTTGCTGCCAGCGAAGTACACTGATAACAACAGTGACTGCAATAACTGCTAGCCACTTTGTTGTTGTTGTTTCTACTGCTGGTTGCTGTTGCTTTGTATACTCGCAACAGAAACGCGAAAATGTCGATGATAATCAATGTTTTTAAATAAAAACTATATTGTATTGAAAGTAGGATAAAGTTTTTATAAATAATAGTTGCCTATTTAACTAACAATTCACGATAGTATCGTTAGTGTCTCGATGTTGTCCCATCGCTATTTCCCAGTGTTGTATTAAGTGTGTGCAATTGTGTTGGAATTGCTAATGTCTCAGCAACAACAATTACTACAGCAGCTTTATGCCTCCGTCAAGCGACAAGAGCTTTTTTTTGCTATGCTTGTGTTGTTGTCATAACTACATACATACATACAAACATATGTGTGTTTGTGAAATATAATAAAACAGGGTGGCCACTTTTGTTGTTGTTTTTGTGAGCAGTTTCGTGACAACGGCGACAGTCGCTACATTGTTTACCTTTCATATTATTATAGCCACAATAACAGTAACAGCAACAGCAACACCAACAATAACTATTATAATAAATAGCAGGCTATTTGACTGTACTTGCTTTTGTTGTTACAAATTCTTGTCAAGACTTGGTCTTGGTCAATAATATTATTAACAATAATATTATTAGAACAAGAGCTGGCTCTCAGATTCGGCAATGACTCATTTTAATAACTCGCCTGCTTGCATGTTCGTGGATGCAACTGCACAGCTGCTTTTTGCTGCAACTTGCAACTACCTGTTTTGATTCTAATCAACCCACTCAGTGTTACACTCCCTCTCTTTCTCTCTCTCACTCGTTCATACTCTATTTCTCCCTCTCCCTTTCCTTGTCACTTTTCCTCTCTATAAATCGCAAAGACTCTCGCTCTCTTTTCCTTCGTCTCTCTGTGGGCTGTCACTCAAATCTTTAACAAATTTTCCCGCCACTTTCAGCACCTTGCGTTAAACCCACCAGTTTGGCACAAAAACAACGTGCGCACTGTGGTCAGAATTACTCTTCTATATATATATATTTATATTTATTATTTATTTAGTTTAGCAAAACAATTTAATGATCTTAGGCTTCAAAAACGAGATGTGTGTTCGGAAAAATTTTTATAAATTTTTTTTTAAACAGTATTACATTTGCCGCATTTTGATATTTTAAATTTGTTCGCGACGAATTGCCCACTGTGTCACAGTTGTTATGTTGTTTTTGTCGTCATCATTATTATCAACACTGCCAACTTCATTATCATCATCAACGCTTCGCGCGTGTTTCGGTTCTGGCTGTTGTTGTTATCGTTGCTGTTGTTGTTTTTGCTGCTGCTGCTGCTGCTATTGTTGTTGCTGTTGTTGGCGTTGCTTTTGTTATTGCCTTTGCTGTTGCTGCTGCTGCTCTCGTCGTTGTCGTATGTTCTGTATTATTCGTCATTTGTTTTTGTTGTTTTCGTTAGTTTTGTTTGTTCGCCTTTAACAGTTGCCAGCGTCGCTGACGCAGCAACAACGACATCGACAACAGCAGCAGCAGCAGCAACGCCAGAGCAGCGAGCGACTTTGTTTTGTTGTTGTAGATTCTGCTGCTGCTTGCTGATTTTTTTTGTTATTGTACCGCCTGCGCAACTGTTCTTATTGTTGTTGTATAACGAAGTGGAGAGGGCAAACAATAAACTAGCTGACAATATTAATTGTGTTTTGTCTATTAACATAAAATATACATATACATATGTATACATATGTATATGTATACATATACAACACATTTATGAATATGTACATACATACATTTGTAAACAAGAAGGAATGAATGTTTGACTGTAAGTATACTTGTTCAGTAACAACAACAACATCAACAACAGACAGCACACAAGAAGTACAGCAACGTGCAAAACAAGAAAACACAAAAAATATTTCTAAAGCTAACAAAACACACACAAAACTTGCAGAAATACCCGGCTATTCCCCCTCCCCGTATCACCCACCCAGCCAATGACAGCAGCAGCAACAGCAATGAAGGCAAAGGCAATAACTTTGTTAGATAGAACAACAACAGCTACAACAACAACAATAACATCAACAGCAGCAGCAGCAGCAACAAAAGGCACATATACATATACAATGTACACTCTATACACAGACACAGAAACAGTTACACTATGGCATATAGAATTTTTCTTGTTGCTGTATTGTTGTTGCTTATCTGGCCAAGGCGTTGTTGTATTTGTTGTTGTTGTTGTATGTATGTATGTACATACTCGTATGTACATATATTTTTCAAAAACATTTTCTTCGTACGTACATATCTCGAAATTGTTTATTTTACCTGTACTCTGGCAGTTTGCGAACACCGCGAGTGAGATTTGAAAAAGCGTTTCCGTAAGAAATGTAAAGCGCGCTTTTATTTTTTAAGCCACTGTCGCACGGAAAACGGCGCCAAAAAATGTCCGCTGCGACAGCGACGCAAGCGATGATGACGACGACTGCGACTGCGACTGCAACTGCGACGTCAAATGTGCTGTGACTATGCCGTGACTGTGACAGCGACAAACAACTGACTGACTGACGTAACATAAAAAGTTGCAATTTTAATTTCGTTTTCGGTTGTCGTATGTTTCACGTTTCAAGCGACGAAAGCGACTAAACACACAGATACTCAGTATCTATCAGCTACAGTAGAACACAACACAATAACAATAACAACAACAACAACAACAACAGGAGCAGTCGCAGCGACGACGGCAGTTGAGCAGCAGGCAAGCAGCGACTACAACATACAGTGGGCATCATCTGTTATTTTATTGTACGATTTTAGATAATGCGTAATTCGAAAACACCTTAACTTGAATACAAACTTTATAAACTCATGTGCATAGATTTCAAGTAAAATTAGAACACCATTATTATTTTATTGCCTCTAATTATAAAAAAATCACAAATCATTAGTCTTCATTCCAACTTAGACTGAAACATATTTTAAATAATATTTATAATTAATCGACCTAACTATAGAAATAACATGAAGCTATAGAAAATCATAGGAAGACGGAATATTTCCGAATAACAAAATCATATACATTAGTTATTGATTGTCCCACTGTGCAACGACTATGGCAAACAGAGAACAACAACAGATGAAACACAGCTCGCTCTCTCTATCCCTCTCTCGCTTGCGCTCTCTCCCTGTTTCACATTCACACACACGCGTACACAGTTGGCAACAACAAGAGTACAAATTTTATTGTTGTTGTTGCTGGCGAACAACAAATAATACAAACAATACACACACCGCCACACGCACACGCTCGCACGGGGAGAAATACAACACAGCAGAGCAACGGCAACTGCGCGCTACAAAACGCAAAGAGACAGAGACGCAAAGCAGAAATGTCGAAACTTAACAAAAATTTACTTCACTGTGGTCTCAATCCGACCAAATAGTTCAACTCTAAAACAATTAAAAAAAATGCCCCTAAATTAAACACATACATATTTTATTATGATACCAGTCGATCATGAGCAGTAATAATTTTCTTGTTTAGCCATTATTGAATCTAAGTGACTATAAATTGTGCGAGTCCTTTCCATATGTTCCGATCTACCCCAGCCCAATGTGCATCTTACCCAATGCAGCTGAGTGTGGGAGTGTGTGTTCATCCACCTAAAATTGGGTTTCTAACTCTCAGCGAACATTGAATCAACGACAGTTGGTGACTGAGCAGCAGCAGTCGGGCCAGCGGCAGCAGCAGAAATGCCTCTCAGAATAAACAAAATGTCATGCAAACAAAAATACACTAAAATATTTTGTTGCCTGCATAATGTTGTTGCTTTTGTAAAAGCTCTCGACCATTTGCTCTGCTCAGTTTGACGCTGCTCAAACTTTGTTATCATTGTTGCTTTGTAATGGCTGCAAGAGCAAGCTTTTGTTGTTTACATTCTTCTCGGGATACAGAAGCTTTAATAGCTTTTCTTAAACATGAAGTGCTTTCGTATTAGAAAGGCAGTTACAATTTGAAAATGAGACTTCTATTACATTTTTTAAAATTAATTTCTGCTAATTTATATTATATTTAGAAACTAATATGAAATGCTTGATTTAAGTCACAAATTTACTAAGTACCCATCACAATTCAAGAACGCAATTCAATTACCATTATTTCTACGTTCATCACAGTTAAAAGCCTTACGGGTAATAGCTTTTGGTAAAAAGCTCAGTGTATCTATCCCAAGCACTCATTCATACTACATATGAGTTTATATGCACACAGTCAGATCCCAGTCTAACTGGTATAAAGCACTTTCTCTATAGTCTTAATGATTTGTTTACAACTTTGTTGCCTTGCAATTTACCGCAAACATACGTTTCAGCTTTAACTGTCATTGTGGCCCAATCCCAAGCCAGAGGTTCCCACAGAAAGCTTCGTAACTGATATGTACGCAAAAATTCAATAAAAAGGAGGCTCGTTTCTGTTTTGGCCTACATGCACGAAGAAGAGACAGAGGCCGAGTGGCTCACGAGGGCAAGACGAGAGCCGAAACTTGGTCAGCAGTGGAAGCTTCAAGTGCAATCCTTTCGGTGACGCTTTAAAGCTAACAAGCTTGTCGTGTCCTCAGTTGGCAAAGGACAGTCATGACTGGCGCTAGTCCTGCGGGCGCCTAAAAGCACGCAACACAAATTTTCCTTGTTGCTGTGTCAGTTACGCGCTGTGTTCGTCGGTCGTGTGCGAGTGCGCGTGTGTGTGTTACTAAACGTGCTGTTTTTAGTGTGTGGCGTGCTTGTGTCTGCATCCAAATATTTGTCATGAATTATTAACAGCGTTGAACTGGAAAATTTTAAGCATAAGCTGTCGACGCGGAGACTTCAAAACGTAAGAGAAATTTTCTATAATCATATAGACATCGACTTGTACATAGTTGATTCTCAAAAACTTTTTGTGCCGTTGCAGCTTGAACGAAATGCATTTGTAAAGCGCAATTTGCTCTTTCTATGAATCTCACTCTCTCAGTTCATATCACAATCTCTCTCTCGTTGGCGCTCTCCCTCACTCTCTGCCTTTCTCTCTATGCTCTCAGAAGTGTAGAATTTCGATTTCGTTAGAAAATCGAAGCAAGCTTGTGGGGGGATGGGTCAGTGATTGTGGGTATCGTTGCTGCGGCTACCTGTAGATGGCACACATGTATATATAAGAGTAAGGATGAGTGTGTGCGTGTTCCTATGTGAGTGTGTTTGCGGATGAATGACAGGGGCCAGGCGAGTCCTTGAACAGGGTTTTTATAGTTCAAACATCATCGTCGCGCCCTCACTAACTGCTCCTGCCATAGCTCTTGTTTCCGACTCTAATTAATCTATAATTCAAGGTCTAATGAGCCCGTCACGAAGGTTGAACATGACGAAGTGCCACTCAAACTCATTTCGAACTTCTTCTGCTGAATGCCTCGAATGCTTACTCAGGGCATTCCCAATTATTTGCACTGAAATTATTAGGATTGCTGTAAGACAAGTGGCTTTAAAAGTTTCATTGAATCGAAATTGGCTCATCAACTTACTAGGGGATTTCTCAAAGTTGCTTAAAGAACTTTGGAAGTCAAGCACGACACTGCTTCATTAACTTTACTCTTTGGAAAATAACATGAAAACGTGAATGCTAAAATCGCAACTAAAAAGAACCAAATAGTATATCATAAATATAATTTTAATATTAGCCGTAATACTAGTATTTAAAAATATAGAATTATTTTACTGTTCTTCTTTAAGAAAAATACGAAGAAATAGGTTATACTACACAAAGAGAGAGTAGATGGTATTCAAACCGTGCTGCTTACTTGCTGAAAGCCCTTCCGCTTTGTCTACAAATTTCTTTTCGCATAGGCTATAATATTTAAATTCCTGACACAGTGCCGAGAAATAATTCCAGCCCATTGCAGACACGACCGCAACTACCAACAGCTGAACATTAGCAAAACGCTTCCATATTTCCCCACACAGAGACACACTCACTCACACAGTCACAGTAAAATAAATGACAAGCATTTGGCGTTTTAAAAAAAAACCGCATTACGCATACGCCACGTTGGTATTGAGGCAGTCTGGCAACTTCGGCGCGCGCCATAACAAAAACAAACAAACAAACAAAGAACTGTGCTGAAGAAGAAAAAGCTTTTCATTGCCTGCCCATTAGCGCTCACTCTCTCTCTCTCTCTCTCTCCGATTCTCACTCTCTCGGTCTCATATATTGCCTCCACCACGTCCCCCTTCTTTTTGACGTTAAAAAAAAAACAAGAAACAAAAATGTGAGTCTTTTTTTCGGGGTTTTTCCTGCGTCGCTTCGCAGTCGACGTCGTCGCAGCAGACATAAGCATTTTCGCTTGAGTAGAAAATTTCAATGATTTTCCTTCAGTTAGTGTGAAACGAACCAACAACTTAAACGAAACGAACGCGCGCGTAAAATATTTAATACAGAAAACACAAGTAGAAAAGCACACACATAATTAATATTAAAATATCCCCCTTGCATACCGTCCACAATACGTAATATAAACAATAATTTCATTATAAGCATATATACATCAAATAAACGATAAATGAAATTTTGCTCAACGAACTCAAAACCAACAAAAGAATCCACAAGTAGCTGCAGAGCAAACTAAACCAAATATAAATAAAAGAAAAATACATATGTGTATGTACTTTTCGAATAATTCATCTACATATACGTAGGTGAAATACGGATTCTGAATCTTGCATTCTATATACGGAGAGGTGACAACTGAAATGCATTTGACATTGGATGAGGTTTGAAATCGTGCAGCAAATCGATTTTTTTTTTTAATTTTTCTGACTTTTGGACTTGATTACCAATTAACTTTGCGTCATTTTATAGATGCAGATGCAATGTAAGTATATAAGTTTATAAGCATCTAAAATGTTTTGAAATGCAAACTTTTAAATAGATAAAAACAGTACATACATTCTTAAAACATAATAGAAAACAAGATTTTTAGAATATTATCAATTATAAATGCTCACAATTCACTTTTTCTTCACTTTTATAATTTTAATCAAAATGTTATTACTTAGCCTACCTCTTAAAAAAGGTACTTGAGTTATTTTTAGCTATTGTCCATTTATAATTTATAAGCCGCCATACCTTTGGCTATATTTAAAAACGCTATTGTCTTGTATAAGCATTATGTACGTAGCCTCATCCGAATATAACGCACTTCTTCTCCACCCAACCACCAACCAATCTGTACTTTATGAATATTTGATCAAATTAGCTGTTCTCTGATAAAGAAATCGAAATAACAAAAATGTTTCTGACTCAATTGCCTGCGTCACATACATGAGCAGGACCGCTTCAGCCTTGCCGGGACACATTTATTTGTCGCATGGTGTTGTTACTTGGTACCGCATGGCGTATGAGTATTATATACATTTTTATAGCCAGCAACAGTCGCACAAGCCACACAATCAGCCGGCTGTGTCTCTGTTTATGTCAATTTCAATTTTACATGCGACACACCCCTCCCCCACACCCATTTAACTAAGCTTGCGTGTGTGTGTCTCCCTCTGTGAGTGTGTTGCTATTTTGCTGGCACCGGAAGCAACTGCAACTGCGCTTCATTGCAACCCTCTGTCTCTGCTCATCGATGCAATGGGTGTGTGTGTGTGTGTGTGTGTCTGTATTCAGGATGGCACTTGTTAGAACGGAAACGGATATCCCGTGTGCTCTTTGCACAGTTTGCCAGCTCACTCAGTGTGCGTCTCCTGTTTGTCATTTCGTCAACGTCATCGTGAGTCTCTCACACTCTCTCGCTCTTTCTCTCTCTCTCTCTGCCCTTATCGGCGCTGTCTAGCTGTCTCTGTGTGTCCTTGCATTTGCCCAGCACAGGAAATTTTAAATCGAATGTGCGCCCAGTTTGTCTGTTTGCCAGTTTATTTGTTAACTTATTTGTACGCTTTTGTTGCACTGTGCCCTTGCACCGTAGCATTACATGGCATGCCTAAGCCCAAACATTTGTTCGGACGTGCTTTAGGTCTGTTTGCTGCCCTGCTGCTGCTCTCATTGCTGAGTCAACAGATCCAGATAGGTGACAGGGCTAAGAGAGCGAAGACGACGAAAGACCAGATTGCAAACCAACACTCTAAAGAATGCACATAAAAAATGTCTCTAGCTAAAGCATTGAAAATATCCTGAAGAAGTCGGAAATATGTCTTCGCATATTTAAGGCTACTATGTTAATAAAAGAGAAGTCGATTAGGGGATAAGCAAAGAATTGTTAAATTTGCATTTTAAGGACAGTCAACTATTTATTGTAGAATAAGCTTATTTCAATGCTTCGTGTAATTCAACCCTAGGAATTGGAAATGATAATGACAGGATTGTAATTCCCGATACCCATAGGGTAGAAGGGAAATATAAATTTGTGCCTTCATTTAATGTATGTAACAGGCAGCGTAATCAGTTAAGTCGATATAGCCATGTCCATCTGTCTGTCCGTGTAAACATCAGATCTCAGAGATTAAGAAGATATAAGAGATGAAGATATAAATTATTTTCGACAACACTTGCTATGTTTGAGCGCAGTCAAGTTTACTTCAAATTCTTGCCAATCCCAATTCCAACCCCGAAAATCGAAAAAAAAAATTAATAAAAAGTGGGATTTTTAAAGCTATAGCCGCGATTTGTGGTATAAACAATCTTAGCTACCGTTCTAAATAAAAATTGTAAAAGTTATTTCAGAAATATTTTTGTTTGAAAGAAAAAACGCCTACTTACTACGGGTCTTAATTGATTTCGCTGGCAATATGGTATATTTTGTACGCTATGGTATATTTATTATTATTTTGAAGTATTTTTATCAATATTCCAAATATACCATTCGGTATATTCTTGTATTTTTATGGTATATTTATTTGCTTTATTATTAGAATAATACCGCACTATTTTGGTTTCATTTAAAGTGGCTAGCGGCTATCTCACAGTCGAGCTCACTCGACTATAGCTTTCTTACTTGTTCGATTTGATGTACAAGAATTGAAGTTTGAATCGTTGTCCGACACTCTAAAACGCTAAGTAACATTATTTCATAAATTATATATATTTTCATTTTCATGTGAGTAATAAACACTCCATTTTCAAAAGGAGTAAAGATTAAACCAATAAAAAAATGTATAGTTTATAAGCAGCTTTTTCATTAGTTGACCCAAACTTTTTGTAGTTATTTAGTTATTTTTATTTGTCATCAAAGAACTGTAAATTTGCTGTCCTGGCAATTTTCCTAGAGAATACGTTTCCGTTTATTTATTTATTTTTTTTTCTTGCACTTTTATCCTTGGCTATAAAATAAATGGTGGCCTTCTTGAAGTTTACATTTGCAATGGCCTTTGACTTGTTCATGTTCATGCTCCCCTCTTCGATGTGATTCATGTGCCCGCCATGACTTTGCTGTTTGTTATTGTTGTTGCTGCTACTGCTGCTGTTGCTGTTACTGTTGCTTAGTGCGTACCACGACGATGCTGCATATTCGTGGAGATTTATGTATGTACCACAAACGCAAACACACTACACAGCAACAACTACACATGTTTCTTGCCAGGGCTTTACATAACACCAGAGAGTAACCCAATTTTAAATGCTGCTGCTGCTGCTGAAACAAATTTCGACATCGTCGCAAGTCGCAGGTCCATGAATATCCGCATTTCTGCCGAGTGTGGCCTCGATCTGGGTCTCTTTTTGGTGTCATCGCACAGCAGGATGCGGCTTGGCACTTTAAAACATACTTATATACATATATACGAGTACTTTATATGTACACATACATAGATATGCATTAGGTACTCGGTATCTGTAAGTACGCGTATCTAAGCTTAGGTTTTGCTTCCTCTCCTTAAGTGTTATGTCCGTGCAGTTGCTTCAAGATCACACAAAAACACGCACCCACACATCTATACACATGCACATTATTCGTATTATCCCATAAACACTTAACGCGCAAGTTGTTGTCGATTTTTCTTGGCTTTTGTTTTGCGACTTTTGTGCTTATCGCGCCAATCACAGCGACCAGGACAACGAGGCTCTGAAGATAGTTCCTAAACATATACATCTACATAAAAACGTATATGTTTACGCATAACTATGCATGTGTGTTTTCACTTAGAATAGCCTCAAGTTGTTGCTCGTTGTTCTCGTTATTGTTATTATGCCGCCTCGTTTTCAGTCACCGGCCCCTTAACGACTTACGACTATGTCTTTAAGTGTTCATATGCCTACATGTGTGTGTGTGTATGTGTGTGAGCTGGCATTCAATCCTTTTGTATTTGACACAACAATAAAAGCCACATAGCAAAACACTAGCAAAAGCTCACTTCACACACTACATAAGTATGCATAAATATTTCATTATTTATATCACATTCTTTTTCTTAGAGCCTCAAGTCCTTCTTTTCTTTGCATCTGAAGTCAACAGTTGTTTGAATTACCAAGTCTTTGTCTTGGCCTGATTTCAAGAGGCTTCGCCGGTACTTGATTTTATGCCAAATACAAGTTGATTTTCCATAATAATTATTTGGTTTTATTCATAACGTATACGTAATATTTACATTCAACTTTATGTTTATTATGTGATAACGTTTAAATTTGTTTTCTTTTCATGAACTTTGGTTAATCATTTTCAATGAAATTCACATCAATCAATATAAAAGTTTGTACCTCTTGAGTATCTTATTTGGAATTTCTATCGAAGCTGAGACCGAATGACCTTTGCTCTGCACTCTGCTTGCTCAGATCCGTTTCATGATTGTTGGCCATTCAATTTGACCCCGAAAAAATGGACGTTTAATCTCGCAGTCTTTTTTTTTGCAGATGAAATATTTTTCGTTTGTTCGTCAAAAATATATTTACGAGCACTTGGAGGGGCGTGATTCATGGAATTGTTGGCTGACTGTGTCTGCCGGAGACTAAGAAATAATTTAAACGTCTGTAAATATCAAATGAAGATAGCGTCGTAGCGGAAATTGTCTGACATGAAAAGTCTTCAAAATGAAATTTTAAAAACATTTAAATTTATAAATGGACCATTCAGGCTGCTTTTGAAATGGACCCAGTAGTTGAATAGTAAGCACATGGCTAACAATTTCCAAATTTCAATTTCAAATTATGAGCTAATTGGTCCTGCAATTTCGCCATTTCTCAACCAGTACCGAATAACACTAAACTACAGATCCCTCTATATTTAGAACCGGGTAAAAAAACTATATTCGAGTGTGCTCGACTCTGAGAGATCTGTTGCCTGTTTTAAATTAAACCCTAAACTACAAATATATGTATATACTACATGCAAAATATGTCATAGACTACTAATTATACCAGACCGTGAATTAAAGCAGCTAAGGCTTCTCTGACCATATTAAGTATATATTCTTGGTCAGCGTCAACAGTTAGGTCGATATTGCCTTGTCAATCTGTCAGTCGGTCTGTCTGTCTGTTCGTATGGACATCTAGACTTCAGAGAATATAAGCAAACTACTCTTGTATGGGCAGGAAAGCCTACTTACTATGTGTCTTAGTTACTTGGTATGACAAACTGATATATTATGCAGTCTTTAGTATATCTTGAATGTAGTACCATATCAATATACCAAATACCATTTGGCATATTTTGTAATATGCACGCAAAACATATGAAGTGCAATCAAAAAATATATATATCTATCTCTTATAGTATCTGAGATCCAGTATTTCAGAATGACAGACGGACAGACAGACAGAAGGACATGGATATATCGTCTCGGCTGTTGACGCAGATCAACAATATATACATATAGTATACTTTACTTTACTTACGGAGATGACACCCTCCTGCAGGCACAAAGTTATAATACGCTGCTACTCTGTGGGTAGCGGGTGGGAACAGTCATGTACATTTAAGTTTATCATCTAACACTTGCAGCTAGAAGAACAAACAGTCAAGTGGTAGCCTACTACTTCACTATCAGCTACTCTCACCAATAGTGAAGACGTATTGTGTCTATAACAAATACCTTTCATATAGCTTACGGCAACAGAAAACGAAAAGAGCACAACTGAGTATTATAGACTTCCTCTCCCTCTCCGTTTCCATTTTGACCTCTTGTTCGCACTACATATCGAAGCAGTTTGAAGTTCGACTTACAGTCGTTGTTCGTTACTCGAGTGCGTGTCCATTTGGATCTCAAGGCAGCTGTTCACTGGCCACGGGTCGCCATTGCGTGTGGTATATAAAAAACAATGAGAATGTCGCGACCGCCAGGAAACTGAAAAACTTTAAGTTACCTGTAGCAAAACGCACAACGATACCCTTTGAAATTTAATATATTATTATTATTATTATTATAGGAACCCGGATCACCTCATGGCGTGCTCTTTGCATTAGGTGTCCGGCAGTAAACTCGGGGGATGTTCTGCCATCGCATCGGTTTGCTGTCCGCTGAATATTAAAGGCGACGTATTAACAGTATTTGTGGCTTACATTTTTAATGGCCCGCTTTGAGACGTTCACTTATGTGGGGTAATTGCATTTAGGTGCAGCAAGCAGACAACAACAACTAAACTGGAGCACATGTGAAGAGTATAATGGCTGACTAACTGACTGGCTGACTGGTGGTGTCATTAAGTGGGTGATAAGAGCAAGGATAAGTGGTCCTGAGTACAGCACATTGTTGCAGTTATGAAAATACATATATAACTGCAGCTGTAAGTGGCTTGTTAGCAATGTTCGCTGTGTTGCGCAGTTAGTTGGAAGCGTCTCACAATTGACATCAATTATGCTTATCCGTTGACCAATCCAGCAAACTCCTGTAGGAGATACGAGTCAGAGATATGCCAGTCCAGCTGTTATCCATCATTGGGTTGAGGCATTTCGATTTATGACTCAGCCACCACCACATTACCTGGCTGTCATTTAGCCAATTACCTGACAAGGCAAACAAAGCGCCGTTATGTACCACGTACTCGTCCATACATATTCATATATGCAATAAACATGTGGATGTGGATGTGGATGTGGTTGAGATCGGTGAATGCCTCTGACCATTCATTCATATTTTTATGTCTATATTATGTTCGAGTGGGCATTTTAATTTATGCCCAAAAATTGCACGAAAACACAGAGCAAACAATTACCAACAGCTGTTCGAGAGAACGTGTAACACATTCATGAGCTGAGAGAGCAAGAGAACGCCAGAGAATGAATACATGAATTGATACAGCATCTTTCTAAATTTGTAGCTTTGCTGTTTTCCATTCGCTGTCGTTGTCGCTGTCGCTGCCTTTGTAGCCGTCGCTGATCGAATGAATTCAGCGCGTCCCCGAAAATTGCTCACAAAACGTTCAATTGGGAGAGCTGCGTTGGGAATTTCTTTTCGCTTTGCGAACGTTTAGCGTTTGGACGTGTCCGCGAGTCGCTAAATGTCGCATCGGCTTACTGCCCCGCTGAATAAAAGTTAGTTTTTACTTGACGTATACGCAACGCCACCAACGCGTCACACATACGCCCTGTGCACCCAGCCTAAATAACAAAAACAAGTTGAAATAACAAGAGAAATATTCATTTGTGTGTTCTTTGTCATTACTACGCGGCACGACACGGCACGGCGAGTGTGATCAGTCAGCGATCTCGGCATTCGCCGTTCGCCTTTCGCCAAGCGCCATTCCAATTGGCGAGCCAGTCGTTAGCCGCCGTTCGTGCGTTCCGTTCGGTGTTCTCGCTCATCTTGACAACACCATCCTCGTCACCATTGTCGTTGTCGTTGCCGTTGCCGTTGTCGTGGTCGTGGACGTTGTCGTCGAAGTTGTCGTTGCCGTTGTCAATTCCATTCGTTGTCGTTGTACGCGTTGCCAGCTGTCAGCGACGCTTCGCCGCGGCGTTTGGAACTAAAAACGTTTTCAAGGCACGGGATTTTCTCAACATTTTACTCGAAACGCCTTTGCCTTTTGCTATTTTTAACGTGTGTGTGCGGCCAAACAGAAATTTTCACATTTTTTAACCATTTGCCAGAATAATTCTATGCTCAACTGTTTGCATGTATTTCGCATATACTCGTACACACACACACATATGTATAACCCGTGTGTGTGTATGTGGAAAATTTCGTTGCGTTAAATAAGTTATAAAACAATATAAACTCGAGTACATTTGCCAACAAAACCCAATAGATTTGAAATGAAAACAATCAAATTCATAAATAATATACACAAGAGTTTAACCACTGGATTTCAGCAATTCGAAAATTCGTTGTTAATCAATGAACGAAACTAATTTATGTGCTGAACTATTAGTAGCAATTTGCAGAAAGAGAAATCATAATAAATATAGGTTCAAATACATATAATATATTTCGTAAAATGCTTAGCATATTTGTATGGATACCAAAATCCACTTTTCAAGTATTGGTCATGAAAAGTAGTTTAATTGTAAACTGCTAATATGAAGAAATTTTAATAGAAACATGTGAAGAACTCTACGAACTATGAAATCTATTAAATATAAATGTGGACTTTATGCCAATGCACATGAAATGGTTTAATGGTTTAAAATGAAATATTTAATTCAAAAATATTTGTCGTCCGCATTGTAAAGTGGAAATGAAAATCAATCGATAAGCTTTTCAAAGCAAAACATTCCACAAAATGCAGCGAAAAAGTGTGTCAAGTAAACGAGCAAAGCAAAGCAGACTAAGAGCAAAAGCAAAAGCAAAAGCAATGCACAGAAAAGGACGCCGATGCAACAACACAAACACCAACAACAACAATACGAGTATTAACAACAATAACTACAGTAGCTGGGGTGTTAATACTTAATTCATGTGAACCTATAAATAATTTCAATTTAGAGAATGTGTTGCCTGCCTTCGTCGACTATATAATATACGAAATAGTGCGCGTTGTACGAAAAAATATGCTAAAAATACCAAAAACTGAATGCTGCGTATTGCTCTCTGTATATTCGTGAGTGTATGTGTTGTGTGCGTTTGTGTGAGTATGTGTTTGAGTAAGTTTGTGTGTGTGTGTGTGTGTGTGCGTATATCTGCACTCTTATATTGAGATTGATCGAAATGCATTCACTTACTTAACAGAAACAAAAACAGTAAATGCAGCTCACAAAACAAACAAAAGACAAAACGCACTCACGAATTCGCAACACGGGCGACTGACAATGCGACCCCGCCATCCGCCATCCGCCATCCACCATCTACCATCCACCCTCACTCTAATCTTCACTCTTCGCCTAGCATCTTTATCGACAGCGACGTCAGTCAGTCAGTCAGTCTGACAATCAGAAGACTATTATTTAATTTTCATCTCTGGCTGAGAGAAGGCGAACGAAGCAGAAACAGATTGAGAATTTGAAACAGAGAAGGAATCAGCGACAGACACTTTCAGCTTGCAAAAATTAAAGAGACTTTGCCAAAAGCACCTAGAACACAGTTCAACAATATTACGAGTATTCATTTTCTTCAATTTATTTTTTTTTAGTTTTTTATTTTTTTTTTTTGCTTGGTTTTGCTAAAAGCGAATTTTATTTATTTTCGTTTGGTTGTTTGGCAGCCAACAATTTTTAAAATAACAATGATACATGCGGCTGCTGCTTGTTTATAAATAAATGCACATACGTAAATGCCTTTATCAGCCCAGCTCGAGAGAGCTCTCTGTTTGATAAAGTTGGACAGATGCCTGGGCCGTTTAGGATGGCCAACACTTTCCCCTCCTACCCCGTCTAGTTTATATGGAGTTTGTCTAAAAATAACAGCAGTCTCTCTCTCTCTTTTAAAGCTATTCTGTCTTACAAAGTAATCTAATGACTAGCTCTAATACTTAACATTTTTCTATTTCTGAAAATCTTATATTGTGAGTTTAATTATGCGTTATGTATGTCTTTTTTAAATGTAATTTCTTAGGCACTGTCAATTGTATCATTATTATTTTATATTCTTGAAAATATCAATTGTGTTTTTATAAACACAAAATACTGCAAAATGTATGAAATAAACATAAGATTTTAATACAATACATGTAATGTTGGTTATATTGACAACCCTTGATTATTTAATTACTTAAATAGTACTACTTCCTGCTGACAAGTGATTTCGTTACGGCTGATGGCTGCTGCTGTTTCTGTTCTACTTTTGACGACTGCTGTTAAGCTTCTTACGACTTCTTCTGACGACTGATGATAACGATAACTTCGTACCTATCGATACCAATAGGGTATCGGTTGGCATCGACTGGCCTCCACCGCTGGTACACACATACATGCTTCAATAAATTTAATACCACTTTTAATTTGGCCAGTATACTGATTCAAAGTCGGTTCGTGGTGGTTGAAATAAGCTGTGATCCACTGGACATATGACAACAAACCTTTGAGTGTTCATTTCAATCAAACATATTTGTGGTATTATCTACTGCAATTTAGGTCCAGCTGAATTCGAATGTCAGATATTTGAATTGATGGCTTCTCAGTTTAGCTTTTTGTTGGTTATGCTACGCTTTTGGCTCGGCAATCCCAAAAATTTCTCTAGCATAATTGAATTTGTTTAAAACAGAAGCAAAGGAAGAAGAAAACAAAGAAGAGAGAGAGAGAGGGAGCGAGAGAAATGGAAAGGAGAAGGAGATATGAAGAAACGTTGCCCAAATGCGAATACAAGCACATGCACTGTACTATAGATGCGTGTGTTTTCATCATCATGAATGTTTAAACAAAATAACATTGGCAGCCAGAGACAGCAACCGTAACACAGGCAACACTATTTGTAGCACTAGCACTTCATCTCTCCACCGCCCCGCCTTTCTCTCTATCTCACACTCTGTGTGTCAGTCTTTTGCCTCATGACTCTGCTCTGCTCTGTTCTGTTCTGTTCTGTTCTGCTCTGCTCTGCTCGGTGTGTGTATTTTGCTATTAATAACAAAAGCTTCAGAAGAATTCAAATTGAAATTTGAATTTGATTTCATTTTCTTGCGTTTCGTTTGTTCAGACACCGCAATAGAACAATAAAACAAGAACAGAGCCAACGCCAACAAAAAGAAAAAGTGGCCGAAAGGTTTGCGGTAGTTTTATGAACAGCCACGTTCAAGAAATTCAAACAGAAATTATATACATTCATGCGAGTACTCGTAAAAATATTGCCTCACGCAAATACTAGAAATCACTGTATCAATAAATAAGTAAGCAAAAACTTAATTATGCAATTTCTTACTTCAAAGTAATGTTGATGGAATCCATTTAAAATCGTAACTAAATGTTATCATTTATTTGAAAATCTTTATTCTCAATCCCACTCGAAAAATATTGTTAATACCATGAGCATATAAGCAACATTCCAAGTGAACTCAAAATTGTATTGTTTGCTTTTCAGGTGAATTCTTCTTATTTTCTGTCTTTGACCACATCTACACACATAAATGCCACTCAACCGTGAGATAAGTCTTACAATGCCCAGCATCCGCTCAGTCTCTCTCTCTCTTTTTCTGTTTCGCTCTGTCTTCTTCGCTTTCTCTAATGGTGTTTGTTGGCAGTAATAAAACCATAAATTATTTGCAACAGAGTGAAGAATTTCCAAATAAACAATTTCCGTTAAAGCTCTGGCCTAAGCACTCTAACGGTATCGCAATGTCGAGACATTAAATACTCGCTCTGAGAGGAAGACACATGGCGTATACTCAATGTGAATTAAACGTGCACTTCCTGCCAGTTAAAGTACTATTTTTCTAGACGTGGATCTTATTGCTCTGTTGTTGCTGTTGAGAATGTGATGGGGACATAATTTTACATCAAATCGGATAAGCCAATATTTTTATCTACTGTATTCACACAAGACTAATTCAATATTTTAATTCATATTCTTTAGATTGATTATGCCCATTTATATACTTTCGCATGTGCTTCATATTGTTTAGAGTCTTATGAGACGAACTCGAGAAAAGTGAATATAAAAAAAGGAAGATTTCAATATGCTAAAAACTGAGATAACAGAAAATACATGTGTATTCTATGAATATTCCATATTTGTTTATATCATAATGAAATTGGAAATGACTCACGTATTTTGAATAACAGTTTTAATTACTCAGTACTCATCTTAACTCATATACTATACATGCCATATAAACTACAGCACTAAAAACAACAAAAATATGATTAACACATGGCCCAGCCGCACAAATTACAAATCCATTTAAGAAAGAGCAATAGCCAAAGCCAAAAAGGCCAAAACGTAAAGCAAAGCCGAAGACAAAGGCAGGGCAAGGGAAGGCAACATAAATAATTCCGAGGCAGTAAAAAACAATTTGGCAAAGCCACAAAAAAATAACCCACAGAGCATCAAGCATAACTACAGCACAGCAACAAGAACTATCTTAACAACAGGATAACATACATAAACAAAATGAAAAGTTTGTATGTGCTGTGCATGGCGTTTGTGTGCTACTATGCAGTGTTTTTAATATTTTATTACTACCATCGAGCCTACATGCAAACGTATAAAGTGCCCAGCGCCAGCGAGTTGCTGCAGCCTGCGGCAACTGTTGCCAACGAGTAAAGAGTAGCGAGTAGCGAGTTGCCAGTTGCGAGCTGGGAACAACTCTCCACGAAAACAGCTGACTGTGGGAACCTGAAGCTAACCTCCCACTCGTAAAGGCTTCGCGCCATTAACAGTTCTCGATTTGTTGTTGTTCGCCTTTGACGTTGATCTGTTGATCTAGTACACGCACATATAAAGACACATACAGCCATAAGCATACTTCACATGAATACAGATACAGCATATAGAAATACTGAATATGCAAAACGATGCTGAGTTGCGTATATACTATAAATTTAAATTGCCTCGCTGCCAAGCAAAACTGAAATAAAAATTGTTTTTGTTATTCGCAACTGGCAGGACAGACTGCAAGAATATTGTTGCACTTGTGATTAATGTTTCATTTTCTCAGCATTTTAATTCATATCATCAATTCAATATTCATCAACAACAACCACATCATCATTTCGTCTTTACTTTGAGGTATTTCTATTAACCTACTACAATCTCCCACCCCCATAAATTAAATACTTTTTTTTATCACATTATGTTAGCGCGTGCCTTGAATAATTTCCTAAATGCCCGACAGATTGAGATCAATTGAAAGCGTGTTTTAATCCTTTTTTCAAATGCAAAAAGTGTTTGTTTACAACGGAACGCACTTTGAGATGCAACTTTTGAATAGTGTTGAAATTATTCAGTGCTCACTTGATTGCATAATGCAATTTATTCTGTGCCTAATTTACTTTTGGTTTAAATGAACGAAAAGTAAACACTAAAATTTTTAAACATGATTTATGGGAAGCACATGGGAAGCGTATATATCTACAACAAAACCGATCTGTTATATGTATAAAGGATATATGACAACCAATAACCTCAATGTTTAGATTAGTTTCTTCCTTCGGAAAGGCAGGTATGAAAATAAACTGGTGAATCTGTTCACTTTATAATGATTAAGGTAGAAATACATACGACAAATGGGACCCGAGGTGTTTTTAAATGTCTCTTAAATACACATGCAACCTAGCTCTAATTGAAGTGAGTGTGATTTTTTTCCGTTACTTGAAAACGGGAAATTTAAATAGAGTCAAAAATAGCACATTTTGTGCATTTCGATCTTTGTTTCGATCTTATAGTTTTCCTTTTCTAATATGAGCGACGAAATACTACATAAAGAGGTGTTGTATAATTTCGAACAGTAGCTGTGAAAGAAAGTTTGAATATACACAAAATATTGAATAAAAGGAAGTTGATTGATGTATTCAGTATTGGATTGCTGGGAATTTAGCTTATAAATTGGAGAATACATTTGTTGCATATCAAAAGTTGCCTACCACAAAATGTATCTTAGAGCAACTTATTTAATTTATCCCATCGAGTGGATTAAAAAATTATATGTAAATACAATATCGTGTTAATATTGTGTTATTGGCCCGATTCACCTTAGCTAACCTATAACGATATTATTTTGTAATTATAACTAATAAGAACTTTCTTTTCTAGCCTTGCAGCTAATCAAATGATGGCCTACGATATTAGCATAAAGCACCAAAAAGTTGTAATGTCTAAGATTGAAACTTGAACGAGTAAAGAAAAAGTCAAGTGAAAGGCAATAAAAGAGAAATATAATCAAAAATCCAAAGAGAGGAGGAAGCAAATTGTAACTTTCGCGTTTCAGTGAAAAATCAACAAATCAACAAATTAACAAATCCAAATCCCTTCCTGCCTCCACTCAGAACTAACTTTAAGTTAAGCACAAGTCAACAAAATATCAACAAAAACAACAACCAACTAACTAATTACATAGCAAATACAACAAAATCAAAAACTAATACAAACGAAACTAAGCGAAAACGAAAAGAAAACACTATAAAAAGTTAGATTTACCTGAAACACAAATACAAATACAAACACAAACACAAATAAAAACAAATGAAGCAACAGCAACAACAATATCAACATCAACGGCAGCATCAACAACAATTGAGCAGTAAATCAATGCGCAGCATACGAAAGCATAAAAAGCTCAAAGCGACAGGAACAACATTAAGTACTAGTAGTAAATATTAAATAACAATAACAGCAACAGCAACAACAGCAGCAGCAACAACAGCGGACAACAAGTTCAACAATCTTTGAGCATGCAACAAGCTGGCCAACTCACACAGCAACAACTCCAGCTACAGCAGCAGCAACAACAGCTACAGCTACAACAACAGCAGCAGCAACAGCAGCAGCTGCAACAAAATGGCGTCGATATGGCCGCCTATGCCGCATCACAGGCCGCAACCGGGGCTGCCATCAAGCGGGCGCCAATGAGCGGAGGGCGCTTCGACTTCGAGGATGGCGGCACCTACTGCGGTGGCTGGGACGAGGGCAAGGCCCATGGCCATGGCGTCTGCACGGGACCCAAGCACCAGGGCGCCTATGCTGGTGCCTGGAATTACGGCTTTGAAGTGTCCGGATCTTATATATGGCCCAGGTATGTACGCAGACTTATTGAGTTATTGCGTTTATTCACACACTGTTATAAAAGTCAATTTACTATTGAAGAGTTTTTGTCTCAAAAATACTTCGGGCACATGAAGATTATATAAGGAAGAACACACATCTTGATTTCAAATATATTTATATTTATTTATATTTTTAGACCACAAAAATGAATAAACACTAAAAAGAATTAGAATAATTTTAAAACCCAACAAGTAAGAAAGCTTGAATGAGATCAAAACAGAAGGCTATATATATTACATTCATATAGTACTACATTCAAAATATATGATAGAGTCTAAAATATACCTGATTGGACTCGATTGCAGAAGGTGTTTTTTACCATACTAAAGTATTTCCACCAATAATTTCAATAATTTCCAGGAATTATAAAAACTGTTGCTAATATTATATGTACCAAAGATCATGACTAGAAAGGCGGAAGTGGGCGTAGAAAAAATTTAAAACAATCTTGATCTGTGTATTAACACAACAAGTGGTGTCGAAAAAAATGGTAGCTCTGTCTCTAATAGTCTCTGAGATTTTATTGTTCAAGTAGACGGACAGACAGACAGGCAGACGTGCATTGCTATATCGTCTTGGTTGTAGACACTGATCAATAATATATATACTTTGTAGAGTCGGAGATGGCTCCTTATACCTGTTAGATACGTTTCCTGCAGGCACTAAGAATTAAAAGAATTTTAAATACCGAAAAATAATGTTTAGAATAGAATTAACCTCCTCTTCAGCTGTAACACCTGAACATTTCTTTATTATTATATTTTGTACAATAATCCCCACGCAACTTTCTTAAGTTTTTAAACTATTTGAATATTTAGGTATCATATGAAATTGTGATGAATATTATCGATAATTCAAAATAATTATATTAATTAATAATTCAATCCAATTGATTTGCAGCGGATCACACTACGAGGGCCAATGGCAGAATGGACGCAGACACGGTCTGGGCGTGGAACAGATTGGCCGGCAGATTTATCGCGGCGAGTGGTCCAAGGATGGTCACAAGGGACGCTACGGTGTTAGGGAGAGTACCGTTTCAACGGCCAAATACGAGGGCACCTGGAATGAGGGCTATCAAGATGGATCCGGTTGCGAGACCTATGCGGATGGCGGTAAGCTATCACATGGGGTACATACATATATAGTAGTTATAACGCAGCTTCATGCATGAGATCATTTAACGGTTTTATTTTGCGGCCCATTTTCAAAGAGCCACAGCGACAGCGTCAACGAAAACAAAAACAAAACAGAGGCAGCAAAATCCATTTGTTGTTCGCAATTCTCAAGTCTTTTATTTTATTTAACTTTTGACGTTTCTGTAATAATTCGGCGCATGTCCCGCATAGGCAATTGCTGAGCTTCTGCTCTACCCTGCTCTGCTTTCCGCCTTGCCTTGCCGGTAGGGCACACACATATTTATATATATTATTTATGTATGTATGTACGTTCTAGGCAAAATACACTCTCACTAACACACACATTGGCACCGCACAATGACCAATACCTGACGTCATATTTTCATTTCGCAGTGCGGTTCAATGATGTTTTCTTAGTTTTTCTTTTGTGAAACATTTTTGCAACATGAGTGGGTTTTTTCTGGGGAAATTCGGTTAGCTCGACTAGCATATGGCTCTCTGTGCATATCTATAGATCACTTGCCTTGGTGCGGGTGCAATGAAGCCACATGTGAGTACATGTCTTATAACACAATAGCAGCGAAATGTCGAAATATATTTTTTTCGTGTGGCTTACAATCTTTTCGAGAAAATGTCACTCTGTATATTGGCGCTGTGTTATCATTGCATTTAATGTATTGTTCTCAAATATGGATCAGAGCTTGACATAGATCTTTAATTAAACTATATTATTTAAATTATTATAAGATTTCCAAAAGAAATTTTTCATATACCAAACATTCCTTAATATTTTATGTATATAATACAATTTTGATATTGATATTTAAGATCCCTAGATTAATATGTAGTGATTTTTAATTGTAGAAATATATTTTTGAGTTCCTTCTTTCCCTTTTATACCCGCTACCCATAGGGTAAAAGGGTATTATAGCTTTGTGCCGGCATGAAATATTAGGTTGTTTGGTAATGACATACCGGTTTTTACATTAAAATTTCGGGCTTCTTTTGTGAAGTCAAATATAATCGTATCTGGCAATGCTATATATCGTTTCAAAGGTATTGGCATCACCTTTAAAATGACATATAGTTTGTTTACATGAGCTTCCACGTTAAAAAATTACAATCGATTGAAATGGAGTTCACAAACGCAGAAATTCGGGCAAATTTTAAATTTTATTTCGCACAAGGAAAAACTTCTGCGGAATCTCGCAGACAGATTATTGCTGTCTTAGGAGATAACAAACTTTCGATTCAAATCGCCGAACAGTGGCTTAGGCGATTCCGAAGTGGCAATTTTGAAAACACCCACGCCTTCCGGACGACCAGTGACCGTTGATACGGATAAAATCATAGAAATAGTGGATCGAGATCGTCATGTGACTATTAGAACCCTCGCAGAGGAGCTGCAACTAAGCACGGAAACCGTCCAAAGGCATTTAAAGTCGAAAAATTTAACAAAAAGCTATCATGAGTTATCCCAAAAAAATCTTTTCGACCGTGTATCAATCTGTGAATCTTTGTTGCACCGTAATAAACTCGACTCATTTCTGGATCGGTTAGTCACTGGTGATGAAAAATGGATCACATATGACAACATAAAGCTAAAAGATCCTAGTCGAAGCACGGTGAGTCGTCTCAAACGGTGGCAAAGCCAGCAACAGGTGTTGCTGAGTGTATGGTGGGATATCAGAGGAATTATCCATTATGAAGTGTTGCCCTATGGCCAAACCATCAATTCTGACCTCTAGTGTGAACAACTGGAGCGATTGAAGATTGCACTAACAGAAGCGGCCAGCCATGGTGAATCGTAAGGGCGTTGTGTTCCATCATGACAACGCCAGGCCCCATACATCTTTGGTGACGCATCACAAGCTACGGAGCTTGGTTGGGAAGTGTTAATGCATCCACTTTATAGACCGGACATTGCTCCAAGCGATTACCATCTGTTTTTGGCCATGCAAAATTTTTTCGATGGACAAAAATTGAGTTCAAGGGAGGATTGTGAAAATCGAATCGCCGAGTTTTGTGCCAGTAGGGACAAGGACTTCTTTAGAAGAGGCATATACAAGTGACCATCAAAATGGCAGAAAATCATCGAAGAGAACGGTACATAAAGCACTTAAATCGGACAATGCTAACTATTTTAAAATTGTCGTCAAAAATCAATAAAAAACCGGTATGTCATTACCAAACAACCTAATATATGTAACAGGCAGAAGGAGGCATCTCCGACCCTATACAATATATATATTCTTGATCAGCGTCAACTGCGTCCGTCTGCCAGTCTAGCCGTCGGTCCGTATGAACACCTAGATCTTATAAGTGATAGAGAATTACTTTTTTTCGACAGCACTTTTTATGTTTGCTAGCAGATCAAGTTTGGTTGAAATTTTTACCACGCCCATTTCCGCCTCCGCAAATCGACAAAAATCAAATAAAAGAAGTGTAATTTCATAGCTAGAATTTTGGTACATATGTTACAATAATAAATCAGATAAAAAATGTCGAAAATGGGGATAACGACTACTTACTAGGTTTCTTAGTTGCTTTGGGTGTCAATCTGGTATATTTTGCGCTCTGTGGTATATTTTTAATGCATTACTGTTTCAATATACCTAAAATAACATTTGGTATATTTGGTGTATTTTAAAATGAATACCGCAATATTTGGCATTTATTCAAAATGGGTAGTGAGTATCTCACAGTCGAGCACACTGGACTGTAGCTTACTTTCTTGTTTCATTTTATATGGAAGTATTTCCTATTACTTTGCCAATTTCTAGTAAATGTATTCGGCCCTTTCGACCTTCATGAGACTTCAGGGTCTGTTATGGCCACCTTTGCAAAATAACTGCAGTAATCGTTAATCCAGTTGAGTTGACTAAGGCAATGTTTACCCAGCCAGGACAGAACTATCGTTTACTCGTAAATTGTCATTTGGTGAGCCTCAGTAATACTATTTACTAATTAAATAACCCCACCTGTTACGACATTCCAAACAACGCAGTCAACAATTTACATACTTTGCTCTGTGAGAGTGGGAAGGGACTCTTTTGCTAGCTTTTAGACGCGTGATGCCATTAATAGAATAGAGGTGGCTTGGCATGGGAATGGGAATAGGAATGGGATTGGAGTTGGGGCTGGCTTAATGAATGTGTTCCGTGTTACAATAAGTAGGTGCAGGACACACGCTAAAGAGAGAGTCGCCATTCCATTGGGGTCGCACAATGCGGTTGCATTTATCATTTGCATTTTAATTGATGGAACTCTTGTTGAAATTGTTGTTGCAGGTAAATACCAGGGTCAGTGGCAAGAGGGCAAGAGGCATGGCTATGGCATTCGCACCTCGGCACCCTTTGGCCTTGCGTCTCACCATCGCCGCAAGAATCTGCACGCCTCGCTGAGCTCCTTGCGCAGTGCCGAAAATGGCAATGCCGCTAAAGTCCCCGAGAAGTCGGAGGAGATTCGGGGTGGCTTTGTGCTCACCGCCAAATCCGATAAGCTTCCAGTGCGTCGCAACAGTCTCACCGAGAAGACGAAGAAGGGATTCTTGATGGTATGTATACCCAGTCCAATGCGACGATTTTAGAAAACACCCTGTTTTATATCTCTCTCGGCAGGGTCTGAAAATGCGCAAGCAACGGAGCACTGGAGATCTGGAAAAGCGTGGCACCATTGCATCGGGTAGCATACGTTCCACAATGTCATCGGCTTCCTGGGTTAGCACCGGATCCGAGCAATCAAATTTAACCACGAAGTAAGTTAGCGATGAAGGAGCATTTTGCTTTTAAAGTTTAAGGAGGTTATATGAACTGAATTTACAGGATTAAAATGTGTTCAGCTTACTGTATTAGGAGTGTAAAAGTCTTTTGCTTCCTAAGGTGTTTAATTTTGTAGAAACAATTCGTTACTCGTTGATTAAGGGAGTATTTAGAGGATTGCCCTTCATAAATTTCTATCGAAGATGCACCTTCGAAGATGCACCTTTAAGATCCTTAGATACCGCTGTTCAGATTACTCGATGTATATAGTCTATAGTATAGTCTTGATATCCGCAGATCCGCGCACACGGAGTCCAATGCCAGTTTTACCATGGAGGACGAGCAGCTGGATCCCACAGTGGTGGAGACCTACATGGGTGAATGGAAGAAGGACAAGCGCTGTGGCCACGGCGTTGCCGAGCGCAGCGATGGCCTCAAGTAAGTAGACCTTCCTAATCCCCCACATACTGAAAACCATATGAATAACTCCCGAATCCCTCTTCATAGATACGAAGGCGAGTGGTACAATAATCGTAAGCATGGCTACGGTGTGACCACGTTTCGTGATGGCACCGTTGAGGAGGGAAAATACAAGAACAATATATTGATCACCAGCCAGAAGAAGAAGCATTTGTTCCTGGCGCGTTCGCGCAAATTCCGCGACCGCATCACGGCCGCCGTCAATTCCGCGCAGCGCGCCCTTAAAATGGCCATGCAACGCTCGGACATGGCCATCTCGCGAATGGCAACAGCTGCGGCCAAGGCCCAGAATGCAGACGTGGCCGCCGAGCAGGCTCGCATCGATTGCGAGAATGCCGTACGCATGGCGCGTGAGTTCGCTCCAGATTTCAAGCCCTCGGTTTTGGAGCGATTCGAGAAGCTGCGCTATCGAGAGCGCGAACGTTTCCGCGGCGGCACCGGGCAATCCAACATGGATCTGACCGTGGGCATGACGAGCAGCACAGTGGGTAACAAGCAGCCAACGTCGACCGCAACGACAACGACACAGTTACCAACGCAACAGTTCTCGCCGGCCAGCAGCAGTGGCGGGGGATCGGGATCGGATGCGTATGCCACGCAGGCACAGCGACAGCAGCAGTATCTGAACATGCAGCAACAGCAGCGTCGCATGTCGCAGCAGAAGCAGGAGTCCGAGTGTCCAGTGCCCTCGTCGATGTACTCGCAACAGTTGCCCGTATCGCCGCAGACCGATCTCTCGGGCATGGTCAGTCATGGGCAGCCGAGTCACGCGCAAGTTGTAAGCGCCATCAATCAAATGTATCACCAGCAGCAGCATCAACTGCAGCAACAGAGCAACCCGCAAACGAATCCTTCATATCAGTTCCAGCAACAGCAGCCGCCTGGCGCGGGGGGCGTTCAACTGAATCAGGCGCAGAAGCCGCAGACGCCGTTTGGTGCCACCAATGCGAATATGACGCCCAACAACAACATCAACATGTCGCCACAACAGAATTTGTTGCAGCAGCAGCAGTTGCAACAGCAGCAAAGACTTTACCAGCAGCAACAGCTACAGCAGCAACAGTTGCAACAGCAGCAGCAGCAGCTACTGCAAGAGCAACAACAGGCTCAGCAACAACTACAACAACAGCAACAGCAGCAGCTACAGCAACAGCTACAACAGCAGCCCTCGTTGCACGCCTCGCCCAGCCACAATGCCGCCAGCCTGTTACGTCGCGCTTCTCAGCTGCAACAGCAGCAACTGTCGGAGGCTGCCAACGCCGCAGCAATTGCTGCCACACAGCAGCAACAGCGTGGCCAGCGACCACCCATGTTGGGCCAAATGGGCCAACAGTCGTCCATCGATCATTTCGATCACTACAAGCGGCCGCCCAGTCGGGACTCCTCCATCGATCGATATGCTCGCGCTGCTAGCCGGATGAGCGGCACGTTTGCCGGCTCCCGTCAGGCATCGCTTGATCGCTCTGGTCTTGCCGATGCCGTGCCCAATGGCAGTGGTGGTGGCAGTGGAGCTGCAGGTGGCTCCAGCACTCCGGATGGTCGTCCCCGGGCTGGCTCAGTATTTCGCGGTACAACGCCAGTGCCGGGAGCAACTGGGACGACAGGCACCTCAACGATGACCGGCAACGGGACGTTGCCTTCTGGCGCCGGTGGGCGATTATCTCGCGCTGGCACGCCCAGTTTAGGGGGCGGAGGGCGAGCGCCCAGCCAGAGCAACACAGCGGAGCCGCTCTTCTCGTCGCCCAATCAACCCTTTGAGGATGTGCTGCTGCGTCAGCGAACGCTCGGTCAGGATATCATTCCCTCACCCTTGCAACCCAAACGCACGGAGAGCTTGTATTTGCCAGCCAAGCCCGCAACACCAGTGGGCATGGCCATGGGCGGAAAAGGTGGTGGTGGCGGCGGTGGCGGCGGAGGCGGAGGTGGCAAGAAAATGAAGGTAAGAGGCATTGACAAAATAAATTCATAACGAAATTGATAGGAAAATAGTTCAACTGAGAATAATTGAATTTCCCATTATTAAAACTTATTTTTAAATACAAAACAAGTAAGAAAGCTACAGTCGAGTGTACTCGACTGTGAGATACCAGCTACCCATTTTGAATAAAAGCAATATATTTTGGGTATATTTCTCAAAATATACCAAATATACTACAAAATACTAAAAATATACCAAATGGTATATGTGGTATATCGATATGTACCGCACTCAAAATATACCATAGACGGCACAATATACCAGATTGTCAGCCAAAGTAACTAAGACCCCCAGTACTATAAGTAGGCGTTTTTGCCCATACAAAAGAATTTCTTTAATAACTTCGACAATTTTTATCTGATCGCAACCAAATGTTCCGGAATCATAACTACTATAGTAATTATTGTATATACCAAAATTCGTAACTCTAGCTTTAAATTACGCTTGTTATTCGATTTTTGATTTGCGGGGCGGAAGTGGGCGTGGCAAAATTTGAAACAAACTTGATCTGCGTGCAAACATAACAAATGCTGTCGAAAAATTATAGTTCTATCTCTTATAGTCTCTGAGATCCAGTGTTTCATACGGACGGACGGACAGACACACAGACACACAGACGGACAGACGGACAGACGGACAGACGGACATGGCTATATCGTCTCGGCTGTTGACGCTGATGAAGAATATATATACTTTATAGGGTCGGAGATGCCTCCTTCAACCTGTTACATACATTTCCTGCCGGCACAAAGTTATAATACCCTTCTACCCTATGGGTAGCGGGTATAATGAATGGATTTGAGAGTGTTCCCAAATCCCAGCAATATTTATTGAATATTTAAGATACACATAATTTCTACAGTTCTTAAAATCTGATGTCAGAATGACTAAATTTCTAATTCTCTGTGAAATTCTAATGAAATTGTTGATTTCTTTCCCAATATGAAATTAATTGAAATTGATTAGTTTTCTTGCACTTTCAATTGGGCCATAAAAACTGCACGCGTCTGCTTGTCTATTTTGTCTATGAGATTTTGGTCTGACCCCCCTGCGGACTGTTTGTCAAATTCCCGGGCTGCTGTTTCCCAAATATTTCATAACACAGTTAATCCGCGCAATTAACTTAATTCGTATACAATATATCTACCACAACGAGAATAGACAGAAGCGATATTATACGGTACTATGGCACATACATACATATATAGACACCTATGTATGTATGAATATATGTATCCCTATACTAAATGTACTGAGTGAGATTTATTTCTCAGAGAATTCTCAGAGCACCCGCTGCCACACCAAACATGTGCCCATTCTCTGGCTATTTATAGGAGGGGTTCGAGTGCACGCCAGGCCAGAATGGATTGCACGCTTCTCTCAGATCTCTGCTGAATACGATGAACACTTCACAAGTGGTGGTCGTCCATTGGAATAGATTGTCGCCTCGCAGCCAGGCGACAGTTTTCCGAACCACTTTGTTGGTAGTAGCAAAAGACGCGTTGGTCTCGTTAGAGGCGGCAACGGTAGCATCAACAGCTGAGAAAGATTCCTTCTTCGCCACTTTGCAGCACAATTCAAATACTTAAACAATATAAATATATTTGAGTCATACATATAAACGAGACTAGAGAGCAACAATCATTATTATTGTTGTTGTTGTTGTTGTCATTGTGGTTGTTCGCTTGGCTCATTGCCGTCCGTTAAACTATTTTTGGCCATTTGGCGCATTGCTGCCAACTGACAACAGACAACAGACGAACGGGCATAATTTGTGTGTTTAGTTCAAATTGGAGCGTCATGTACAACTCGATTACAAATTGGAGGTGGCGTCAATAGATTTCAAGGCTTATGCAAGCTGTGCCTGCGGTGCATGTAAAACTGTTGCAAACGACTATTTAACTTGAGCGAATAACAATGGATTGGTATCCGGAGGAGGATGAAGAGGAGTTGATGTTCTCGCCGGCCCTTTTGGCGCGTCGAGCGAGTGAAAGCTGGATTGTAGAGCCTCCCGTTGAGGTCGTGTTGTATGCCACACACACTCACACACACACACACATCAACTGTTGAATGAATAATCTTCTTTCATTATTGGTCTATTCTCTCATTACAGACGGTGCCCATAAATGTGACGTTGCAGCGCAAGAAGTCGATGCCTGATTTTCAGGAGCTGCCGCGTGCCACAGAGGCCATGAGCCGCGAGGAAGTTTCCGCCTTGGGCTCTGCACGCCGTGAGGCAGTGCGTCGTCAAATCGAAGTGAACGAGCGCCTTAAGGCGAATCCCTTGTTGTATTTGGTTAGTCCGCAAGTTAAGGTAAGTTGATCGCGACGATATTTGCTGTTATGCATACATATACATCATTCTATCTCTCGACAGGATTGGTTTGTGCGCCAACAGCTAATGCTACTGGTGCTCTTTGTCAATGTGATGTTGGCGTTATTGTTTGTCAAGATGCTTACCTAGCGCCGGATGCGTCAGACCACACGGAACACTTTCAAAACAACAACAGTAGCAGTGTAACTGGAATAACGGTTTGAGAGTCATTGTGAGGCAGTCTTGAGTTTTAAAGCAACTGTGGACACAGTTCAGAGCACACTGACAAATCATTATGGCGATGTATGTTTTGTGGATTCTGTGTGGCTTCATATTTTTGTGGGGCTAACAATTTGTAGCATTTGCAGTAAACCGATTATAACACAAAATAAAAAACAAATATATATATATATATATATATATAAAATAATATAATTTATATTCATAAATATATATTATTATATGTATAAAACCAACAAAAAAATCGAATTAAATACTAGACTGCAGCCAAATTGATAAAAACAAAATATGAAACAAGTGAAATAACAAAAAAACAAAAAACTACTAAAATTACGCAGAACTGCAATGCACAAATCTTAGAAAATTAAATAATAAACAATTTTGAAATGGCTGTGCAGCCATTGCATAAATCAAATTTGACAAGCCGATTAAACAATTCATAATTGTGGCGAAAATTAAATAAATAAAATAAAACAGTAACAGAAAGAAAAAACTATATGCAAATCAATTTAACGAATTTTTCTACACATTTAATGTAATATTAATATACATAAATATATGTAAACAAAAACTTACATTTAAACTACACTTAACGTCATCAATACTTAAACCACGAGCATACATTTAAACAAAAACAAAGCAAATTTTAGACAAACAAATTGAGAAAACGGTAAAAAAAAAACAAGAACAATTTCCTATTTGCAATTGAATTTTAATTTAGTCAGCGAGCTAATCAAAAAGGCATTATAAACAAAAAAATATTTATAAAAATAACAAAAAAAACAATTTGTAATATTTAGCAAAATTGTGTGGGACCTAAATTGAAACAGCAAAAATATAAATCCAAAGATATTTAACATAAATGTGTAATCATAATTTGAAGCACCAATTGAGTGCTTTGGTTTTGGGCTGGCTAAAAGTAATATTTTGGAAAACAACTTAAACTATGTAATAATTATTAAAGCGATGAATTTAGATTGAGATTGTTGATGAATGAAGCTGTATATATAACTTTTAAATTTATCATATACATAACTTTACAATTTAATTATTTTTCTCCATAAAGTTATGTACTTCTTTATTTTATAGCTGAAATTACGCCATTTTCGACGTGTTTGCAGCAATTTATTGTTATCATCCTTTCGATTTTCTATTATTTGAAATATATTATAATTATAATGATTATTTTTATTTATGATTTGTTCTTTTCTATGCATATATTATTTACAAAAGAAAATAAACAACAAAAACAATTGCACATGTGTGCTTTAGTATTTATTTCTTTTGGTCTTTTCTATCGATCATCCGCTGATTTTTTTATTACTGTTATAAATAATAAAACTCTCAAGTGCAATTATATAAACTGTAAAACTTTCTGCTTTCTTCAGCCGCTTCAAGATTGGCAGAAATACCTTAAAAATCGAAAGACTTGAAATTGAAAATTGTTAGCTGATGTTTGAATGGAAAATTTAATTTGTCATGCCAGAAATTGGAAACACATAGTAAAAAAATTAAATGTAATAAAAATTACAAAATACCTTAAATAAATTTGCATACATCATAAAGCAAATCACAAAGTAATCTATGTATATATATACATATACATATGTATATATGCTACTTACATCAGATTTGCAAGCAAAATCAAAAACGCTGGAAAACAATGGAAATAACGATCAAATCTTATTAAATGTTACCAAAGGCAAGAAACATATATATATATATTAACAAAAAAGGCATAAAAACTTTTTCAAGGCTATAATAAAAAATACAATGAAATTATAATTAAGGTCTGTTTCATTTCTGGCGTTATTACCATCACGGATTTCTTTTTTTTTTAAGGTCAGGCAGATATTTAAATAAATGAAATACCATTTGTTAAGTATTCGAAACGCTTTATTATCTTTTTCCAATTGCTTAAAGTGTTTTCTAGCATTATCAAACATTATTGGGAGTACATATTTCACGATTTCTTATTGACGTTTTTTCATTTGCAGATCTCATTTGTTGGAGCATTTTGTAACAGTACGGCGCACTACATATAATCAATCAATTATCTCACATATTTATCGTATGAAATATAGAAAAATGTAAGGAAATTGCATGTACTATAAAAAGCTGATGTATATACTCGTATACTCCGAAGAATTTAAAAATTTTGAGTAAACATAATTATTTGATTCTTAGGTGTGTCTGTATTATAAAAATGAATGCGAATTATTTATGTTGAAAATATAGGACCTAATAGCCACATTGCTTGCATTCAAAACGATCAAACCGATTTTCAAAAACAAAACAAAATATAATATAGTTACAACAATGAAAAGCGCTTGAATAGTTTTAAGCGCAAGCAAAGGGCTCAGATTGAAGTAAACCCAATGGCAAAAAGCAGGTATCAAGAAGGTAAAAATGGTACCGCCGATATATGGGGAAGCGGCTCATAATGCGCCTGGCTTCAGGGAAAACGATAACTTTGGTCTTGAATTATTTTTCCCCAGTATGACCTTTTGCTCCTCCTTAACACGCTTCTCCTGCTCCTTGCGCATACGCTGACGTTCTTCGTCCATCAGTCGTTGTTCCTCAATAATGGCTAAACGTTCTTCGGCCTGTAGAAAAGTTAAGATTAATATTTAATTGTAGTAAAAATAATATTCCAGCGAACACTTACCAATTTTCTTTGCGCATCTTCGATTTTTCGATTATTTTCTGCCAAAATTTCCTCAAGTTCTTCGCGTTTTTGCTTTTCTTCCTCCTATAAAACCCAAATAAAATTTCGTATTAATAAATCAAATCAAACGTTGAGCTGAATGCTTATAATAAGTTATAATTAGATTTAAGTATGAAACGGTTTCTTCAACACCGATGACGCACTGTGCGGAGACTTTAGTAATTCTCTTCTTTTTTGTAGCTGCTTAAGCAGTTAAAATCTAGTATTAAATTTAACAATAAATTACATAGAAGATTTTGGTAGAACGTAAAAACATTTAGTAGTGTCTAATAATAGTGTTTAAATGATAGTTGATAATCATTTTTGTCGGTTTACAATAAGAGCACACAACATTAACAAATGTACTAAAACTTTTTTAATTATTAATTTTTATATTATCCTTTTTCATTTTTTTTTTTCTACTTACTATTGAAATAGTTCATTTTCCAGTTTAATGGCTAAATCATTTTTGTAAATTTTTGGCTTTGCTGCGAATTTGCATTTTGATTTTTCGGTATTTCAGCTACAGTTATAGTTGTTATAATCAAATGATTTACATTACAAACGAAAATAAAATTCGTTCCAAGAAACGAAAAATGCGTGTGTTGAGATCAACAAACATAAAAGTACATGATAGGCACGACAACAACAATAAGTACAGTCATACCCATTGATTGACAAATGGTAATCCAGCTTATGAGTTAGGATAACAATCTTAAGTCTGATCAGCATTGATGCTCCTATGACGAATGTTCCTAGAGAGAGGATCGTTTGTTGGACTTTGCAGTCTTTGCTTTAAAATTGTTTCAGGGTTTTTATTACACTTTCCACATTTTTGTTGTAGTTTGTTTTGTTTTTATCCATTTCGAATGTTGCACACATTGGTTTTGTTCGTTTTACTTAAGGAACTCACTCACCCGTTTTAATCGATATGCCGCTTTTAGGGTTGCGTACAGTTGAAACTAAACTATTCTAAGCAATTCTGACGTCGCCCGCCTACAAATACTATACCAACTATACTGGCTAGCTAATTTAATAACTATATACATATTACATATGTTAGGTGTATATTTTAGGACCACGCCTCAAACTGTACGATACTTGGGATGTGTATGTGTGGAACATCTTGTATGTTCTGCTGCTCATCCATGTGGCCAAATTCTCATCAAAGTAGGGCTCGCGCATTGTGTGTCCGGCTTAGGTACGGATGTAGTGGGGTCGTAGGGTTGGGATTGCCATACGTACATATGCCATTGTTATCAATCAAGTATGTTCGGATATATGCACACTTAGGAGTTTATAGTACATTCTGCTTGTGTGTTAAGTGTTTACGTGTTATCTTGCGCACACTCTCGCACCCACACATACTCTCATCATTCGATAGAAGCAATATATCGCGCAATATTATGTAACAACAACAACAACGAATTACAGAAACCAATCAAAATTATATATAATGTATATCGAACAAACAAAAGATGAAGCTAAAAGTAATGCAAATAGATTTATGCGCTGCAAGACACATTTTGGTTTTTTTTTTTTTTTGTTGGTTGGTAGAAAAAATAAATAATAATTACAAAATTATTTGACAAGAATAGAGACGAAATGTGCAGCGACGTGCCCAAAGGGCTCAGTGTGTTTGTTTAATAGGAATGTGTGTGCATGTGTGTGGTGTTGTTGTTGTTGCGCAAGCCTCAAGATGAGCTTAAAATCTAAAGGGTTAAAAATTACAATATAACAAATAGCAGGATATTCAGCCATGTTCTTGACTGCAATAATTGAATATATATCAAAAATAACAATATTGCACAATAGTACGATTCAAAGAGTTTTTCAAATGACGTGAAGATCCAAAGTTGGTTCTTCAATTACGATAAGATACAATATAGTACTAATCTAATGAAATTCAAGAACATAACTGCGTTTGTTATGAGATATTTAAATGATGGTTAGTAAGGTTAATACACACTCAGACGCACACACACACCCATACATAGACATTGGCACACTGAGCCGCTTTTACTGCTGGTGTTTTTGGCGGTGAAATGGGAAACGTCGCTACACAATTTCGAGTAACATTTGCTTTTAAAAGACGACTGTTTGCAACTGCTTTTTGTTGGTGGTTTTTGGTTTTGGTTTTGTTCGTGTATGTGTTTTTCGGTAGGAGTCGAAGATTGTTTGTGGTAGTTGTAGTGGCAGTTTGTGTTTTGTGGTAGCAGCAGTCGTCCAGCGAAATCTGAATACGAGCACCTACCTCGCGACGGCGTTCATCTTCTCGTATTTGCTCGCGTCGCTTTTCCAGCTCCAGCATCATATCACGCTCCATTTCAGCTTTGGCAGTGTCGACGCGACGATTCACCTCTTGCTCGATTTCGTCGCGACGCTTCTCGAGCTCTTCCTCAACACGCTTCTTCACTAGCATCTCGATTCGTTTGGCCGCTTGCTCTTCAATGGTTTTTTGCTCAGCCTCCTTTTGGCGACGTTGCCGTTCCATTTCGGCCAATCGTTCCACCTGTAGTAAGTTTTGCTAAGCGCAAAGCATACGAAATACAGTTAAGCTACAAATAAAATATGTATACAATGTATTATCCATCACTTACCTCATCTAGTTTCTTAAAGCGACTGCGCTTGTGCCGACTCCGCTGAGTCTCATGATCGGAGTACTGCTGACTATCACTGCTGGATGAGCTGGACCGCTTGCGGGACTTGGAGTGCGAGTGCCGATGATAGTCGCGCTCTGTGTGCGAGTGTATGTGTGTGTGCGAGTGCGTGTGCCTGTCGCTGCGATGCCTGTCACGATCTCGCCGACCATGTTGGTTCATTTCTGTTGATTTGTCTCTATCCGTTCGGCTGCTTCGTGTGCAACTGCTACGTTCGTGGTCCCTTTCCCGTTCTCTCTCTCTTTCACGCTCCCTGTCTCGGTTGTGTGACTTACTCTTGCTGCGTTTTTTATGCTTGCTCTTGTGGTGACGACGTTTCAGCGAAGGACTGCGAGAACGTGAACCCATTGTGGAAAGGAATAAAACTATTAGAACACTTTTTGAATCTCAAATTTTATTGAATTCTTGCCGAGTTTTTACAACAAAATCAATCTGCAGATGCCTTAAAAACAGTGTTGCTTAACATGAAAAGTTAGTATTTTACGCCACAACTTGCAGCACTGAATTTGTGGTATTTTTAGGGACAGTCAGCTTTATTCTTATCCATTTCTAGTATCATTAAATGGAAATTATCAATCATTCCTTGGTAGTCCTTATATTTAGCGCATTCTTTTGCCGCCTCCTTGACCAGCCATTTATACTCTGTATGCTCCTCAGAAAGCACCACAGGTTGATTAGGATCCCGAAGCTCCGCTAGCCAGTAAATAACAATCTTGGGCTTACCCTTGACCTCGTAATTGAGTGTAACTTGCTGATCAGGGTAAATAATTAAATCCTTTTCGTCATAACTGCAAAACATTGTATTGACAACTTTCAATTTGTATTGCAATTACATTCACTTACCCGGCTTCTTCTTTGGTTTCGCGGCGAGCAGTTGTGAAGTCGTCTTCGCCAGGATCAACGTGACCTTTGGGCGCACTCCAATGGAAGTCACCATATGAAGCTTTCAATAATAAATATTCAATTTGCCCACACAGGCGCCTGAAAAGAACAAATCCTGCAGCTCTCTTTCCCATTTTGCTTGTTTAGTAAATCAGTGTGGTAAAGTGCAAAAAAATTATGTACTATTCGAACTATTCAATATAAATTTGTTGCTGTTAAGAGGCAGTTAATATCATTCAAAATGAATAACGACGCTGATAAGATGTCAGTTTATCTAAGTAGTAATTTTAACTTTATCTGTTAAATGCATTATGAAGTAATAGATAGAATATTAATTTATTTGAAACCATGTGCTGAGAGCATACTTTTGTTAGCAAGACATTAAAAGTATATTATTTTATATTAATATTGAATTAATTTAACGCACGCTTATATTGAGTCATTATTTTAAAAAAAATTGTTGAGTGTATGTTCATATATTCTTCATAGACCAACCAAATATAAGGTTGATAAAATTTAATTTATCACAACTTAAAGCTGTGATCAGCATATCATTGCTTAAATTGCGTTTGCCAACACTGGTTTATTAATTTACGTTGGTCGAACCGCGCACGTTGTGAGTGGATGTGAATGTGGATTATATAAAAATAAATAGCAACTGTGAAAGAAATGTATCCGCTACTGCGCCGATTTTTAAGTGGCTCCATCAGCAGCGTTAACCAGGCGAACTTGCTGCGTGGCTACGCCTCTTTTACAGTGCAGGATGTGATGCGGGAAGTGTCGGATGAGACCGGCACTTTGCTTATTAGATTTGCCAAGCACATTGCAGTGGAGCGCTATAAGTGCGGGGAACATGTGCTGCCGCCCTCTAAGGTGCGCTATTCCGACTACTTTCCCATCACGGATGAGCGTTACTTTCGGCGAACGTTGCAAAGCACGCAGGCCAATCAGCTGCCATCTCTGATTATACATGCCTCAAGTTATCGCTCCAATGCTCCAGCGCCAATGTATGTGGCGGCTCTGAACGCTTTGGATGCACATGCTCTTGCACAACTGAAGCAGATGGATACCAGCACAGTGTTGGAATCATTATATGCCTTTCTGTTTCTCATGCCCAATTGGCTGAGACGGACGGATTTCTATCATGCAGCCATGCATCGCCTGGCGAAGGAGACCTGCTGCAGCAAAGAACGCTTTCTACAAATATGTTTCTATCTGGGTCTGCAAAAGCAATTGGAGAAGCACGATTTGGAGGCGTTGCTGGCGTCGCAGTTGAATGCCTATTTGCCCAGCTTTAATTCATTGGATCTGGCACTAGTGTCTAATGCTTCTTATAAGACATCAACACTGGTGTCGGGTCCATCGCGAGATGCTTATGAGGCTGCTCTTGTGGATGCCATTTTAAATGTAAAGCTGGTGCCAAACAGTTCTGCGGATGCCTTACTTATTTGCTTCATCAAAGCTCTGCGTCTCCAGCGAGTTCAGGATGAACGGGTCGTTCAGTACCTGCAGAACATTTGCCTGAATCCCGCGGAACTCTCACAATTACAGCCACGTGGTTTGGCTCATATCTTTGCTTACTTCTCGGAGATGAGATGGGATCACTCGGAAGCCGTTCAAGCGATTGTTGAACAATTGTTGCAGTTTAAGCCGTTCGAACTGCGGACTAAGGACTTGGCCACATTTATCTGGTGCTGCGCTCAACTTGATTGTGCCTTAAGTACGACACAACTAAAGCAGTTGGAAATCGTTGCTCTGCGGAAACTGGACCACGGCGAATACGATCGATTCCCCGATCAACTAGTAGATACCTGCCTCTCACTTTGCATTCTGGGTCATTATTCCAAGCAGCTCTTCGATGCAGCCGAGAAGCTGAAAGCTAATCAACGCCAGCGTCTTCGTGTCCAGCCCAAGGTTGACAGTCGTCTGACTGTATTACGGTCCGCTGTGGCAATTGAGCATCCTGAATGGTCGGATGTAACAAAAGAACAAGTTTTCAAGGAATTTGCTCGTGCTCCTGGCTATTTGCTTAAGCAGCGTGAAGATCTGACAGAATACGCGAATCTGCTAGCTAAGGATGCCGAGGTGGAAGGTGTTGACATAGTCTGCCCCATTGCAGGCATTAATTTGCCTAGTCTTAGAGTGCAAACGCAGGGAGACGAGGCAACCGTTTATTTCGTTGAGCTTTTAAGTGAATATCAGACACTGAAATTCAGTGGGACAGCGACTTCACTGATTCGATTAAAACGACGTCTCTTAGAAGCATTGGGTCACCAAGTGGTGCTGGTAAGCTGATCAGACAAAACTCGACAATTCTATAAAATTGCCCTAATTTGTGTTTTTTAGCTACAGTCTGGTGAGATGGCATCCAATGCACAGGCGCTGCATCAACTTCTAGACCAAGCAACTACTTCTAAAACCGAGGATAGTCCACAATTGCAAGGGTTAAAGAATTAAAACGAGTGATATATATCTATACAATCTACGTCCCATAGTTTTAATTAACAAGTTTGTAATGTAATTAATTTAAAAAATATAACACTAAATTTAACGTTCAACAATTGATACATAATACAGAGGGCAAGCTTTCACGGTTATGGAAGTGTGAGCTCATCTGATTGACTTTATCTTGGCCTTGAGCACAACATAGGCGCCAAATCGTAAGAGGAAAGTTATTACACACAGTGCAATGATGTCCTTCCAGAACTGATCACCCGACATGGTAATTTCCTCTAGGAATTTCTTTGGATATCTGCAATTGGATGCAATATATATATGATAAGTCAAAAGCTTAATTCATGTGATGTGATCCAAATACCTGTAATGACAGTAAGGTGCTTCGTTACACTCGAGAACACCGCGATTGAGGCCATAGATGGCTCCTATGAAACCCTCCAGGCCATATCGTAAATGGGATATATGACTACCCCATTTTAAGTAGCTCGGAAGATCCCGCAGCGTGACACCAAAGCCGGCGAACATCATCATGGGTATGGTGAGCACTGGAGCCAGGAATGTGCCATTGACGACATCGAACCAGGCGCCGATGATGAGACCAAAGCTTTGACCAACAATCACTATGAGCAAACTGATGGAGAAGAACATCCAAAAACGAACCCATTCCATGGGCTGATAACTCCACAAATAAATAATTACAGAGAAAATGAAACTACTGAGGAGCTGCAATTAACGAAGAACGTTATAATTAAATGCGAAAAAATGAATCCATTTACTTACTGTTATTGGCAAGTCTATCACGGTCATGGCAAAGTAGAAGGCTTTTAGTGAGTACCAACGATTAAAGTGTTCCTTAATTAAAATCGTCATCTCAATGGGGACTAGACCGAGGATAGAAACATGTCGTCAAGTACGGCGGACCAGATCAATCATTAGCAGATCAACTTACATGTCAGCACCGTTAACATCATCGTTGTCATGGAGTGATGCATCAATATGGCAAAAAGTAGGTTATAATTGTCAAGTACCCGTGAACCTTCTCGGCCAGCATGATCATACATCGCGCCGTACAGCACAGCCACCATAATGTTGACGATAATGCGCATGTGCGTCATTGTGGTATCACGACGCGCCTTAATGTAACCACGGCGTAAAAGAACAGAGCACTGATTGGCGAAGCTAGTGTTTGCCAGAGAAACGTTTTTCGTTCGTTTCGGTATGGGGTGTTTGCGCATGAGTGCTTCGGAGCGAAGCACAGCGCCGGGATTGTTGAACCAGGTCAGACAGCTGCCGTTCTCCGTGGCGCTCTTAAGGGTATCGACCTTATCAAATCCGTACTCGCCGCACGCCAACTCAATAACTAAATAAAGATGGAACAGAGATCTGTTAAAATTTAATATTCGATGGAGTCTTATTAAGTCGGTACTCACTGTAATCTGCTGGATTGTGGTACATGGGGCAAGGTAGATCCACCGACTGCAGGAAGGGCACCAGTTTCTGGGTGCCGCCCTGGTAGACACAGTTGCCGGCGGAGAGAACATAGACCTGGTCGAAAATCTGAAACAGCTTTGCAGTCGGCTGATGTATAGTGCAAATGATTGTGCGCCCCTGAGATGTCAATCTCTTGAGCAACTCCAAGACTTTGGTGCAGGAACTGCTGTCCAAGCCACTGCAAATGACAGACAACGAGTATAGAAAAATCATTCGTCAGTGACCCAAATGGGAGATGCGTCACTTACGTGGTTGGCTCGTCCAGGAACATCACAGTGGGATTATTAATCAATTCCATGGCAATGGATAGCCTCTTCTTCTGACCGCCAGACAGACGCATTGTCAACGTCTGATCGTGGTCATAAAGACCCAGCAGCAATAAAATATCTTCAATCTATGACAGAAATGCGAACATTATATTTATTTGTGCTCTCTGGTATTTTTATACGAGAACTTACCCTGCTTTCCTTCTCTTCGTAGCTGACATTCTCTCCCAATTTCAAATCAGCAGCAATATGCATATTTTCACTAACAGTCAACAAGGGCTGTAGGCGATCGTCCTGTGTGATATAACAGGACAACCGACGAAATGAAGCTATAAAGGAGGGGAAAAATGTATATCAATATGCCAATGGAATCATTATTTTACTCACGAAGATCGCGTCGACGGCCATTTAGCAATATGTTGCCAACCACTCCGGTTGTCTTGAATCCCGATAAAGCATCCAGGAGCGTCGATTTACCAGCTCCAGATGGACCCATTATGGCAATCAACTGACTACCGGGAAATTTACCACAAACATTATGCAAAATTTCCTTTTCACCTGATAATTAAAAATGATCGAATTAGTGCACTTATAATAATTGAGTAAACGCTTTATTGAATGATAGTTAATTACTACTAAAATTAGATACTCGAAAGCATCACATGAAATCACTTGAATCGAGCAGTAAAGTGTTTAAGTTCAAGATCAATTACGTCTGCTATAAACATTGTATAGAGGATTAAGCTAAGTAATAGCTTGAGCTTGATACTAAATATCATAACGAGAGCCCGCTAATTGCTCTCTAATGACAACTTATAATTGATAACTAAATTAAACTACTGGTTTTATAGCTATTTTTAGAGTTTCCCTGAAACCAAAACTAACTAATGGCTAAAAGAAAATGTTTGTTAAATAAATAAATTACTACAATGTAGACACTAGAACAAAATTGAATGTAGAAGCTAGATAAAAAAATTTTCTTGGTGTAAAAAACAACAACAATAACTAATTATCGCGGCGTTTGGGAAGCACATTATAGTCATACTACCGACATCAAAGTTTATATATGTACATATATTTATTATAAATTTATTATCTTGAACTTTGCTCGGGCATGGTTTGCCTCACTTATTGCCAAGACATTAAAAGCACTTTAGTAATATAAATGAAATTAAAAACCTAACGACAAATATGCACTCTATAGTATTAAAATGGAAACCTACATACAAGTAACATTCTTAAACTAATTGCAAGTTAATCTTTACATCATATTAAGATACTTTTCTTAATGTTTTCCACATATTTGAAGTTCCCATTAAGTTACAAGTTGCTAAGGGCTAAAATTATAAATCAATTAAAATCAATGATTTTGTTGTTCTTATAATAATTAAAAAAAATACAACTTTCACAAATAATTTGTATGTTCTTAGAGCGAAACCTTCAAATAAATAATTGATTGATCCGCAAGCAGGGACAGGGGCAAGGGCAGCCTATCTTATCGACGGAAGAAAGAGCTATTAACAAACCAGCTAACCAGAAATACAGCTATCAGGTAGTTTTACTCGCATGAGGAAATGTTTAGTGTTACCACATCAGAAATTACACATGGTAGAACCAGGCAGGCGAATGGTCATTATCTTGGATATGGGACTTCTGAGGTCTACACTATTCGTAGCAGCTCTTTTGTTCTTTATTGTTTGTTCTTCAAAAAGGTAACCGCTTTTTTTGTTGGCAATAAATGCGAATGCTTTGCTATATTTTGGCAATCTTATCGGAGGCCTGTTTGAACTTATATTACCTGGCCATATCTAAGCATTCGTCACATTGGCGCTCTCTGCCATTATGGCACCACACACTTACCTCGATTGAAGCCCAATTTGACGGTCAACGAGAGCTCTTTGAATTCAATATCCACGGGATCACGACAGGGCAGATTGGACAGAGCATCTGTGTCAAAGAGCACTTCTTCCTCACCCTCATCCACTGGCTCCAATGGCGTTTGCTTGACGGCAGCAACCTGAGAACTTGTGGGCGTTGCGGTGACATTTGATGTGGCAATCGCAGCGGGTGCGGCATTGGTCGCTGTGTTCGTGCCCCCATTGCCCCAGCTACTGGCATTCGTCATGGGCTCTGTTGTGGCGTTGTAAACTCCACGACCCGCCTTAGATGTACTGCTTTCGCCTACTTCGATGCCCAATCCGATGCCAGCGGTGCCGCCATCGCTGTTGAAAAACTGCTCCCTCGCTGATAGCATTATTATCGATCAACTGCAACGGAAATCGATAAAGATCATACGACTTAATTAATAGCTTTATTTATTTATACATTTGCATAGAGGATAATTTGTCTACAAGTAAATATCATAGTAAAAAGTATAAAATGTTTTCGATATGAAACGGTTACAATTTGAATCGATTTATCGAAGAAGCTTTCTCCCCACTGAAAAGGATGTTTTCTGTCGTTGAATTTACAAGTGTTGGTTAATTTCAGTTGGATGAAAATCAAATTTTATTTTTTGGCTGCTATTTTAATCATATGCACATTGTCGAATTAAATAACAATTTCCTCAGCATAAAAAAGCATTAATTGCAGAATTAATCATGCGGCCGCCTCACGGACAACCTTTGCAAGACCGAAAGCCTGGCAGTACCAAAAGCTTGACGGATGAACTCAGCTGCCTGTCATTGCCCACCATAAACATTCAAAGTACTTCCACATCGGCCATTGGAGGTGCTCTTGAATTTGGTCGCCATCAGGAAGCCAGAGCAAAAGTAAATGAATCACTTGGTGAATTGAATGTGGTTAAGAAACGAGTTTTAAATGATGTATGTCCCACACCGGATAACCAATCGCAAAACACCATCTCTGCCAGCAATATCCTTTCGTTAAGCCGATCCACGACTATTAATAGTGTCTGGAGTGGGCATACGAGCAGCTCTGCTAACAATACGAAATCTAAAGACAGTGCTACCTCATCGTTATTGTACCCACCCCATGACACAGCCTGTAACTGCAACCCTAGCGAGGAATACAGGACAAACCATCTTTGGGACTACTGTGAAGTGAATTGCGAAACCGCCAAGTTGAATGTCGCGGCCTTACCACTGGCTAGTCAACAAAAAGCTGCACTGTCCGATCTGCTGTATTGTTTGAGTGGCATGAAGTGTGACTTGATAACGCCGTTGCCTCGAGATGATGCAGCACCAGATATCGGCAAGTATAAGACTTGTTTTGTCGTGGATAAGGGTTTGGACAAGAGCTTTACCAGCATTATCTACGATATTTTGCCGTTGGCCTCACACTTTATGGCCATCCAAAAGGTCATGGCCGCCATCGATGGACGTGGCCAGGTGAACGTGGCCCTAAATGCAGAGCTGGTGATCATCAGTCGAGACTTTTATAGATTAATAAGCGAAGCGGATAGGGAGCTGGACCGGGGTGCGTTGACACTGCAAAAGCTACTTTACTATCTTCAACCAACCATGTGGGTCATGGAGCAGCTATGGATTTCTTTGGGCGATATACTGCTGCAGGATCTCAAAGGGGCAGCTGTGCTAACGGTTTTGTTTAACGGCGTAAAACGCCTGGACGGAGATAAGGCGGCACAGACTATGTTAATTAACGTCACAACCAAGGCAGCACAGCCATATATGCGTATGCTTCAGATGTGGCTGCAATCGGGCATCATTGATGACTACATGACGGAGTTCATGATCAAGGACTACAGTAAAGAGCTGAAAGAGGATAAGGTCCAAAATAACTGGGAAAAGCGGTTTGCGATCCACAGTGAAGACACGCCCATATTTCTGGAGAAATACTCGAATATAATACTACGAACAGGCAAATACTTGAATGTGATTAGACAGTGTGGCAAGCTGATAAAATCGAAGCCGATTGTGGACTTTCGATTTAATCCCGTCGATGAGCGAAAGCATGTCAGTGTGATCAGGGAAGCCTATTATTTTGCGGCTCGTAAAGTGCTGGACGTGCTGATCATCGACAACGATCTGATGGGACGTTTGCGGTCGGTAAAGCGTTATTTCTTGCTTCAACAGGGTGATTTCATTATGGAGTTCATGGATGCTTGCGACGAGGAATTATGCAAAAATGTGGCCAAAGTGCTGCCCATGACATTGGAAAATCTTCTTGGTCTGACGCTGGGTCTTTCCTCCGCTTGTAGTGATCCTTACAAGGATGATCTGCACTGCGAGCTGCTCACCTACGATTTGGTTACACAAATGAACAAGATTATTAGCCATTGCGAAGAGGATGGATCAATCGATCATCTGGACTTGACTGGCATGGAGTGCTTTGCCTTTACCTATGAGGTGAAGTGGCCGGTTTCACTGGTGCTTAATAAGATGGCCATTGGTCAGTATCAGATACTCTTTCGCCAGTTGTTCTACTGCAAGCACGTCGAGCGACAGCTGTGCAAAGTGTGGAAGGAAAACTCAAAGACCAAGACGTTTTCCCCGCGTGCAGCTTGGCTCTACCGCTCGGCCTTTGCTCTGAGACAAAGAATGATGAACGTAATCCAAAATCTGGAGTATTATATGATGATTGAGGTGATTGAACCCAATTGGCATGCATTTATCGAGAAAATGCAGAAAGTAGAAGATATCGATATGTTGCTTACAATACATCAAGACTTTCTCACCATGTGCCTCAAAAGCTCCATGTTAACCGAGGACTCACAGCTGAGCCGTATCATCTTCAGGTTGGCCAAGATCTGTCTAAAGTTCTGTGAGTTTATTCAACAATCGCAGCGAATCTTTATCGATGCGGAGCTCAAGTCGATGGTTTGCGATAGCGGCGATGAAAAGTCCGAATCGCAGCCAGATACTTTGGAGCAAGCAGAGTGCGAGCAAAAGCTCGATCATGCAGATACATTTACGGAACGCATTAAATGTTTTGATCGGGGATTTACGAGTGCGCTCATTGAATTTCTTAAGGAGGTCTATGGGCTGGCTAAAGCTAATACCAATGATGTCTTCATGAATCTTGTGAATAGAATCAATTTCAATGGATATTATTCACAACAAATGGAAGCAATTTGCATTGAGAAAGCTATGGGTGATTGATTATTCCATATCAACAGAAACCCGAGTTACATAAGTCTTGATCAGAGCGAATAAAAATTTATATGAGTGGGTTTTTTTAACTACAACTTTTCTAAACTTTTGCTTCAAAATGTTTTGGTAACTTCACGTCTTAACACAATAAATGGTAAATATAAAACTGATTGCCAATGGGGAACTCTCGAATAACGATCGAAAGTACATTACATTATTTTGGTCTTGCATCGGTTGATTAATTTCGAGAATGATGCAATAGATGTCACGCATCATGAAATTGTGCCACATTTGAAGCATGTTGCAACAGGGGTAACTAATGGGGCTGCTGCAGCTGTGATCAATGTGCCCATCTTAGTCAAACGGGTTTGCTTTCCCGCCATTTCGCAGTTTGCTCGATGTTCGAGAAGTGTCATTGAATCGGGACTGTAAGTCACACACCTTTATACACTTGCTAATTATCAAAGTCAAGCCATTGGCCATGTATTTGCCACCTGCAACTCAAAGGTTCTCCACTCAAAGCTGTAGGAATAATTCTTTTTTTATGTGCTTTAATATTATAGTCATATTGCAGTTATGACACATCTTAGCTACGCGAATGTCGATTGCAGTTGACGTCAAAATTGTGCATAACGTAAATAAATGGTGCTTATTTACGGGCCACACACAAAACAAAAGTGCAATACACACACAACACCAACTACTACAAAAGAAGCAGCAATGCGGAAGAACAAGTACATAGTGAAAACCGATTATTAGTGCATATGTATTGCTCTATATTTAATCGTTAACTAGTTTTATTTAGTTACTTCAAAATAGTTGGATGTTTTATAAGTACTCATTAAAGTTTTGAACTTTTGCCATGCCAATAATAATTAGCATTGATCTGAACAAGTCTGGAATGCACAAATGGTAATTAAAAATAAAACTTAGATATAACTCATAAACGGTAATTGCTCAGCCATACATCTCTACCTGTATACCCTTACAACATTTGAACAATTGAATTCCAATGCCATTAGTTAAGTGTTGAAGTGACAGATATTGACGTCTAGGTCTGCATATGTTTGCATTTTTGAATTATTTTCTGTTAATTCATTTATAAGTACTAAGTGAGTGTAAATATTTTTATAATCTGCATCAACCTCAATAAGAGAATGTTGAATATTTACATATATGCATAATTAAATATAGCACGCAATTTACTCCAGATTTAATGTAATGCTCATCTTTTTGTTTTATTGTATTACTAACTGTATTAATTGAATAGAGAATATATTCAGTAAGATCAAGGTACAGCTAGCTGAAGCGATTCACAATGAAATATTTATAGTTGCATATGTGTATATTACTACATATTCAGATGGGATTATAGACATCTTATTGTAGAGCTGCTTTAATCAAAACAACAAATGCATTGTTTGTATTTAAATATATTATATGCAAATATATAAATGCTTGAGAGATTTAACAACAATTGCAATCGCCAACCGCTTCATGACGAAGTATTCGTCATCTTTAACCTGCAGCTTGGACACCATATCAGCTCTCATCTCTATCAGCATCTGAGCACTATGGTACCACATGAACTGGCCCCAACTAACTGAAGGTGTCTGAAACTCGAACTATATTCGCAACAATGTAGTAATGTGCATTGCACTTGAAATAATCAATTAAATAGACATCAGTGTCATTGCCCCTTTCTATTACTCTCTAAGGGCTAGACTAATATATGGTAGAACTACGCCATTTCAGAATATGAAGTATGACGTGCGGAATGGCTCTTTATCAGCAGAGATTTCAATATTTATTGACACATTTCGACAGTTGTCATTTGTTATTTGCTTGCGAAAATTCAAAAACAAGAAAAGTTCACCTTGAATCCCATGTTAAGTAAATTGAATAAAACCACAGACTTAACCCAGTAACTTAAACAACAGTTTCTCAGATAAAAGACAGCTAGTTTACATGTAATTTCTAAGAGAGTCTAAGTAGATACATTTTTCTTCATTACATAATTGTTCTTGTTAAAATGTTAAAAAACCTTGCAGAGTCAACGCACAGTTAATTGTGCGTATACCTATGTATGTATTTGTATCTGATTATGTTTGTTGTATTGTTTACACGTCTCGGAAGTAAACCGGTTCAGAGATTTACGCTGCAGTTGAAAGAAGCATCCGCAGACAGTCTCAAGCCCAAAAACTGAGAGATTGAGCACAGCGAAAGAAAGACCTTAAAGCAGAACAGAACAGCTGCTTTCGATGGAAAGAAAATTAAAGATGAAAACAAAACAGAAAATAAACCTGTATGTGCATATTATTGTTTGTTTCAATGAATATAAATATGGATTAATAACGTGATAATTTAATAAAGGCAGCAAAATAATGAATATGGAAATTCAGCACATAGATGTAGTGCTTTCAATATTTCAACACGTTGCTGTTATTGTATAAAAAGTTGAATACCTTCTACTTATAATATACAAGTTGTAATAATATCATTATTATAGTTCCAAATCAATAAGTTTCATAGAAAATGCCAATGCAGCAATTTTGGGAGTAGATTGCAAAATTGTAGTGTAATGACAAATTGTTGAGGTAAATAATATTATTACAATATTATAAGCTATTAAATAATCATCTTTTTTTGTTTAGGTAATGTCGTTCATATATTATTTATGTCGAATAAGCACTAAAGAGGTTAAGTATTTGTGGAAGAGAATGTTGATTTATCAAATTAAATGTTGATTATTACATATAGTTTTATTTTGTCACATTTGTAAATATTTTTTGTCTTTGTTAAATTTTAAAATATATTTTCAATTTCACAAAAATAAATCAAGTTTTTTCGCATTTTAATAATTCAGTTAATCATAGATGTGGTTCCTATCCCAACCGTGTAGGAAATAACTGAATAATAATTTTAAAACACTTTTCCTTTGAAATACCAATGATGAATATTTTATTGGCATTTATTTGATTTTGGATTTCCATTTCCATATATGTATGTTAGGTTTGAAATTGTTTAGATCTGTCTTTCTAAGCACATTATAATTTGCTAATTAAAATTACTTTCACATACATATCCCACAGTCGAACAATTAGCATATTTTCTTATATTCTTCTAAACTTGGGTTCGATCGACAAGATCACGCATTGAGAATTAATTTTGGAGCACAGAGTAGGTTCCTTTGCTATTGGTCATGCTTGTTGGTCTTACCCGTAGTCAAGCGATAGCACTTTGGTAAATCGAAGAAAACTGATTTGCCGTTCAATATACAAATTTAATAATTTTTGCGCGCTTCACAAAACCGCGTAACAGCGTCTTCGAGGTGACATCGGCGACTGGCGGCCAACAAACAAATACGAATACTCGTAATAATCCCTAGCTCTGAACGATTCCCTCAGAATTCCAGTAGAGTCAGCAACAGCCGGTTGACGAGACAGAAGCAGAGACTGAGACAGAGGCAGAGACAGAGACCGATACAAAGAGACGACCGATCGAGCGTCTCAGAGCTCTGTTTCTGTTATGTGAGGGTGTGTGAATGTGTATCTATGCCCGAGTGTGACTGCTTAAGTATGTGTGCGCGTGTGTATTTGTGAAATGTAAGCTTTATCACAACGCTAACACGAAGTCCGTTCGGGTGTTGTTATTACTCTAGTAGGTTTTCGTTACTTGATTTTTGTTAACTTATATGTATTTTTTTTTTTACGCTGCTCACATTGGCTATTAATGTTTCAGCGTCTTTATATTGTAGTTTTCCTTCATTGATAAGGTAAATTCACGCACACTCATAGCTCTGTTTTTGTTGTTGTTGTTGATTGAATTTTTGGTAGCTTGTCGATCGCTTGGCTCTTGACAACGGCAACGGCTAGGGTCAGAAGTCCATATCGAATTTCTTTCTTTCAGCTCTCTTATACGTACTACTATTACTACTAATACTACGTAATAAAATTCTTTTGTTGTATGCCTTCATTTAACAATATTCCCGCTATGTACGAAATTTTATTGCCGTGCAATTTTACAATGTGTCAATAAATATGTACATATATTATAGAGACACTCTATCTACCTGTTGACGTTCTTTGTGCTCTTTGGTTGAATAACAGGTAGTTCATTGCGCTTAAAGAAAGCGGAAAAGAAAGATTTTTGCAGAGCTTTTGCTTTTGCACATGAATTTAAACAAATTATTGTGCAAATTATCGAGTATTGAAGTATTCTATGTATAATATTCTTTTTGTCCGTTATAACTTTTACTCTTTTTTCACTTAATATTCAATTTTCGCTTTGTGTTTTTAATAAATCGAGGTAATGTATAAGTTTCTTGAAGGAAACTCTAATACCCCATATCTATAACTAACGTTATCGACCTTGCTGTTATTTGATTTATGAACCATAAGTTATGTGTAGTAAGTATAATTAAAGAAACACAAATTCTCTTATCAGATATTGTGAACAGGAAGTTTTCAAATCGTTGTCATATCAGTATCAGTATCTACTAAATTATAGCATGATTTCAATACAAATCGAACTAACAAAGTTCATTCAATTACTTACTCGTGTTTACAGGAATACAATGCAAGCAGATAAGCATAATGTAGTATAACAAATGTGATGATGTGCATGGAAAATTGGGACTATATCTTTTATTCGATACTTTCACTATAACCCACTTTTTTTAACCTCATATCATGTGAAGCGTTGCTATGGCTTATTTTAGAACAAAACAAACTACAACTCAGCATTCGTATACTTATACTTATGCAGTTATTATCGTAATTGTTGCTACATTTTACGAGTCAAGTCGGACTACCCCATGTAGTATTATATCATTAACATTGCTGGACTTTGGACTGTGTTTGATTTGGGTTTGCATCGAGCTAAACAAAGGCCAATTTAAATATACTTGTATGTAGCTTTCAATAAATAAAGAAAATGCGCACACACATACGTATGCAATCTATTTGTAATTAAATTCTACGTCAGGCTTCTGAATGTCTCTTTGGACTATTGATCGCTGGTTCCCGCGAGTCTCCGCCGCTGATTAGCGGATCAGTCAACCCTTAAGTAGTGGGAGAATGCTGAAAAGGTGACTTTAGATACAGGAATTGGGTATATCAAAGTAAATTGTGAAATTTATATATGTATATAATGGAAAGTGAAACCATAGTTATTAATTTACATAACGCTTGATAAGCAATAATATCGACTAAAACAGAAACTCACCACATTTTGATAAGATTAGATCGCACAACACCAATGAACAGGAAATTCTTGTGCTTTGTTCTCCCACATCTCTAGGTTCTTCAAGGTTAGAACAGTACTACATATTAATGCCACTGTCAATATACTATGTCCACGCGATGACTTATCAACGACTTGTCCAGGGCCCCAAAGTCCAAATATTTGCGGCATCTTTTGAAATCATTCAATCGAGCTCGGCGTTGACGTCTACGCTAGCACGAGCGTTGTGGGCGTTCTGCCCTGGCGATATGAAAGAACAAATGCATTGCTATTGTTTTCATCCAATCATTTGTTTATTTGGTGCTGATAACTATGAATGAATTAGTAATTGTCATGGGCTATTCCGAGGAGCAATTAAAACATGATGTCGAAATGAATCTTGTCGGAAGCTTAATGTCTGCCTAGTTTACGACCCGTAGATGAAAGTGGCGTGATTTTGATACCCTAACATCGAAGTATTTGACAATTCTTATAAATTCACTGCTGACATTATGTTGCAATCCATTTTGTTACATACAGAGCTAAAAACCTCTCTCCACATTTTTAATTGCACTAATAATAATAAATACACCAAAAATGTAATTACTTACTTATATTTTTAAACGTTTACATTAATTTAGGAAACTTTTTTAATCTCACTTCTCCGTTCTTTCATAAATGTTCATTCCTGTTATTATTAATTTGTTTTTGGTTTTTTATCATACATATTTCGTTAAATAATAAATCACTTATTTTTCCAAATTAAATAGTTTTCAATTAATTGAAAAGATAATAACATGTTAACATTTTTTTTATTTTTTTTTTTTGCATGCTAAAGTTGAAATCATAATCATATTTTTTATCATTATTTAAGTTAACTTAAAAATCTTTTTTTTTGCATCCGCTACCCAGGAAATGTATGTACCAGGTAGAAGGAGGCATCTCCGACCCTATAAAGTATATATATTCTTGATCAGCGTCAACAGCCGAAACGATCTTGCCATGCCCGTCTGTCTGTCTGTCCGTATGAAACACTGGATCTCAGATACTATAAGGGATAGAGCTATAATTTTTTGCACGCAGATCAAGTTTGTTTCAAATTTTTGACACGCCCACTTCAGGCCCCGCACTCAAAAAAAAAATAAATACATTCTTGATCAGCGTCAACAGTGGAGATGATATAGTCATGTCCGTCTGACTGTCTGTCCGCCTGTCCGTATAAACACTTAGATCTCAAATACTAAAGATTTTAGATCTTTGTAGCTAAAGTCGTAAACTTTGGTAAACACAATAATAACTATAGAATTTATGATTCCTGATTATTTATGATCGAACAATTTTAGAAGTTATTTAAGAAATACTTCTCTATGGTAAATTACACCTACTGAAATTGGGTTTCAGCTGCTTTGGTTGACAATATGGTATATATTGACCTCTATTGTATATTTCGAATGTAGTACCTCATCGATATACCAAAGAAAAACCATATGTCTTTCGGTATATTTTACTATTTTTGAGATATATTGTTTGGTTTATGTAAAGAATAATAAAACCGTGCGTTTTGCCTCTATTTAAAATGGGTAGCGGGTATCTCACGGTCGAGCACACAGACTATTGCTTTCTTACTAATTATACCCGCTACCCATATGTAACAGGTAGAAGGAGGCATCTTCGACCCTATAAAGTATACATATATAGTATATTCTTGATCAGCATCAATAGACGAGACGATCTTGCCCTGTCCGTCTGTCCGCCCGTCCGTATGAAACACTGGATCTCAGAGACTAGAAGAGATAGAGCTATAATTTTTTTCGACAGCATTTGTTATGTTTGCACGCAGATCAAATTTGTTTCAAATTTTTGTCACGCCCCCTTCCGCCCCCGCAAATCAAAAAAATTTAATAACAAGCGTATTTTTAAAGCAAGAGCTACGAATTTTGGTATATACAATAACAGTAGTAGTTGTGATTCCTGATAAAAACAAGTAAGAAAGCTACAGTCGAGCGTACTCGACTGTGAGATACCAGCTACCCAATTTGATTAAAGCCAATATATTTTGCGGTATTATTCTCAAAATATACCAAATATACTGCAAATATACTAAAAATATACCAAATGGTATATGTGGTATATCGATATAGTACCGCGTTCAAAATATACCATGGACGGCTCAATATACCAGATTGTGAGGCAAAGCAACTCAGATCCCTAGTAAGAAGGCGTTTTTGGCCATACAAAAGTATTTCTTTAATAACTTCGACAATTTTTATCTGATCGCAACCAAATTTTCAGGAATCATAACTACTATAGTCATTATTATATATATCAAAATTTACAACATTAGCTTTAAAATTACGCTTTTATTCGATTTTTGATTTGCGGGGCGGAAGTGGGCGTGGCAAAAATTTGAAACAAACTTGATCTGCGTGCAAACATAACAAATGCTGTCGAAAAAAAATTATAGCTCTATCTCTTATAGTCTCTGAGATCTAGGTGTTCATACGGACAGACGGACAGACGGACAGACACACAGACGGACAGACGGACATGGCTATATCGTCTCGGCTGTTGACGCTGATCAAGAATATATATACTTTATAGGGTCGGAGATGCCTCCTTCTACCTGTTACATACATTTCCTGTCGGCACAAAGTTATAATACCCTTCTACCCTATGGGTAGCGGGTATAATTATGGAAGTTATTGAAAAAATACTTTTGTATGGGCAAAAACGCCTACTTATCTGGTATATTGTGTCGTCTATGGTATATTTTCAATGTGGGACTATTTCAAAATACCAAATATATGTTTTGGCATATTTTAGTATTTTTGGTATATTTTGAAAAAAAAAATAACGCAATATTTTGCTTTTATTCAAAATGGGTAGCGGGTATCTCAAATTCGAGCACAGTGGTCTGTAACTTTCTTACTAGTTTTTTTATACCTATGAGACTCTTTAATTGGATTGGCATGTCTAATCTAGTATTAGCAGCGACTTGAAAGGTTTTAAGAGCTATGCGCAATATATTTGGTAAATGCATTCATTATACAGATCAATTTTATTTTCAATTTTTATTGCACGCCTTCTTCTCCATACCTTGCAAAACTCCAAAATGAATAAAATTTTTGGAACGTAAGAGATTAGAAACCTTTTGCCAAGGGTATCTCAGAGTCGAACCTTCTCGCTTTTATCATTTTTTTTCTTGTTCTTACTATTTTTCCACAATAATGTTACGAATAGTCGATCAATAGTTAATAATATTCTTTAACAATTTTTAACTAGGCGTCGAATTTTGCATATTTTTTTGTATACTATTTTATGTAATCATTAACACATGTGGGCTTTGACACCAAGGTTCAATTTATAACATAGAAGCATGAATATGAGAAAAATTAGGCTAAATCCGAGGATTACAACTGTCGAAAATACATACATATATTGAACTTCGGATACTCCAAACTCTCAAATCAGTACACTAAAGAAATATATGGAAAATGACAAAATGATTATAATGGTTAATTATTTAAACATAGCTATATTAAAAAATAATATTTGAATAGTCTGTATGTGTGTTTAATAACATTTAAAGGTTTTAAACTGACACAGGCGTGATGTTCCTTTAATAATAATAATAAAATTATTTATTGTTTTAAATATAAGAAGTGACATTTGTTTATGAAACTCAATATGACCTCACACTCCATTGCGAACATTACTTTTTTAATGGAGAAATAAAAAATACTTGCTTAAAGATAAATAACATTCTAAACAAGTAAGAAAGTTACAGTCGAGTGTGCTTGACTGTGAGATACCCGCTACCCATTTTTAATAAGGGCAAAATATTGCGGTATTATTTTCAAAATATACCGAAAATACTAAAAAAATACTAAAAATATGCCAAATGGTATGTTTGGTATATCGACACAGCACACCATTCAAAATATACCATAGACGGCACAATGTACCAGATTGTCGGCCAAAGCAACTCAGACCCCTAGTAAGTAGGCGTTTTTGCCCATACAAAAGTATTTCTTTCAATTCCACAATTTTTATCTGATCGCAACCAGGAATCATAACTACTATAGTAATTATAGTATATACCAAAATTCGCAACTCTAGCTTTAAATTTACGCTTGTTATTCGATTTTTTTGATTTGCGGGGGCGGAAGTGGGCGTGGCAAAAATTTGAAATAAACTTGATTTGCGTGCAAACATAACAAATGCTGTCGAAAAAAAAATATAGCTCTATCTCTTATAGTCTCTGAGATCTAGGTGTTCATACAGACAGACGGACAGACACACAGACGGACATGGCTATATCGTCTCGGCTGTTGACGTTGATCAAGAATATATATACTTTATAGGGTCGGAGATGCCTTCTTCTACCTGTTACATGCATTTCCTGCCGGCACAAAGTTAAAATACCCTTCTACCCTATGGGTAGCGGGTATAAAAAGTTCATAATTATAATACAGTAGATTCCGGTTATAGTGACTTTCAAGGGACCGACGATTTTACGTCGTTATACCCGGAAGACGCACTAACCGAAAGGAGCAAAACAAATTTTTGTTTTGTTTTTTTATGGTTGCCATGTTCGTAATAGGGTTTTAAGATAAAACAAATTAATTTTTAAGCAAAACAAAAAAAAATTATAAATTTCATTTAATATCATCGTTTTTCCATAATAAATCGTATACCTACATGTTCCTTAGCATAAGCTAAGGCGTCAGCTAAAACTAACAGAGAGTAGTGAGAATATAAGAACCTTCCTGTCGCTCCTACGCACACAAGCAAGAGTGCCAATCACTGATAAATGCATACATTTCTAACAGCGTCGTTTGATACTTAAATTTGTTGGCATTATTTCGCTGTATTTTTTTTTTTTTCGTCGCAATATCCGGTTGAATTGTGGAAAATTTCGTCGGTATAAGCGGTTAGTAGCTAAAAGCGGAGACGTTCTAAGCGGAGGCCGTTTCATATAAGGTTGTATAGGGACCAACCAAGCCATTGACTTTTCGTCGCAATAACCGGACGGACGCTATAAGCGGAGTCGTTATAACCGGATTCTACTGTAATTATCTGTTAAATATTTTTAACCGTTTAGTTTAAACGATAGTTTAGTAGTTTTTTAATCTAATTGCACTTTGCATTGCACACAACTTGATAATTATATAACTCTTATAAAAAAGTTACATCTTATCATACAGTTAACATTTTATGAATAATGTTAAGTTGTTTTTCTATATATCCACTACGTGGATACTTAATTCGCCAGCATATAAAAGTTTAAATAAAAAAAAGACAATACGGTAAGTGGTCAGTAAGTTCTTTTTACCGGTCTCCGATGAACTTTGTTTACAATCGCGGCTTTTATATTATAGAATTTTTATTACAGCATTTATCCGTAGGGTAGACCGGAATTATAAATTCAACGTGTATAAAAAGATAATTGTATATACCCCATTTGGAATGGTAAATTTATTGAACATTAATTCAATATTTATGTAGATTTCAGAGAGTACATTAGCTAGTGTTAGCTTAATATTGAGAATAATAATAATATTCTAAGTGTCGAATGAAGTACTATAAGCTTTTCCTTATTCTGTTCAGATACATTTTTATACCCGCTATCCATAGGTTAGAAGGGTATTATAACTTTGTGCTGACAGGAAAAGTATGTAATAGGCAGAAGGAGGCATCTCCGACCCTATAAAGTATATATATTCTTGATCAACATCAACAGCCGAGACGATCTAGCCATGATCGTCTGTCTGTCTGTCCATCCATATGAACACCTAGATCTCAGCGATTAAAGGAGATAGAGCTCTAATTTTTTATTCGACAGCATTTGTTTTGTTTTCAGGCAGATAGTTTGTTTCAAATTTTTTCCACGCCCCCTTTCGCCCCACAAATCAAAAAAAATCGAATAACCAGCGTAATTTTGAAGCTGGAGCTGCAAATAATACAAAACAATAATAACTATAGTATTTATGAGTCCTGAAAATGTTATTGCGATCAGATTAAAATTGTAGAAGGTATTAAAGAAATACTTTTGTATGGCAAACACTCCTACTTTGTGGGAGCCTGAGTTGCTTTATCCGACAATCAGGTATATTTTTAGTATTTTTGTATTTTTGATAGCTTACTAACTTGTTTTCATTAGCACTACCAAAACTAATCTGGTTGAAGAGATCCGTTGAAATGTTACGATAATGTAAAATAGGGAACTAGCTGCTATGTATCGCAATCAGACAAAGTCAGGCTTGAAAATAAAAACTAATTCAAGGACTGTTCCAATATGCTCATCAGTTATTTGATGATTGATGCGACATCCTTGCTATGCGATATACTTACCACATTAACTTAAGCAATGATATTTATTTTGACACACAACTTATTTTGTCGATCGATGGGACCGTTACAAATTTCTCACACACCTGAAATTTTGCTCAACCGGATTTGGATGTCAAAATTGTAACGGTTCAGCAAGATACAGGCGCGAATGAAAGATGCCGGTGAAAGGATAATATTAGAGTCACAGTCACTGAAAGCTTGATAACTGAAAACTCTAACTAGCAACCGGATCTGCTTGTATTCCTGACGCCGCTCGGGCCACGACTGATGCCAGAAACAGAACCAGCAGTCACTATGTAGCTTCCCGTAATGCCACTTGATCAACCCAAAAGAACTAACTTAGCTTAGCTAAAACTAAACCCTCCATGTTACTATATATGTATAAAGAAACAAAGCATTGTTGTTGTTGTTTGGTTTGGTTTTTGGTTTTTGCCAGGGGGAGTCGACATTAGAATTAGACTCGGAACAAAAGGAACAACAAAGCCAGCTAGCTGCTTGGTTGGCTGACTGACTGTCTGACTGGGTGGGTCAATTTAATGTTGCAACATCGGCGCATGCTTTCTAAACGCCACCGTTTTTCCAGCTATTGTGGTTGTTGTTTTCGTTGTTGTGGGACGCACCTTACTAGTACAAATAGCCAGATAGAGACAGAGCAACAGAGCGACAGCTGACACCCAGTGAACGCGCCTTTTTAATGAGATGACCCCACCTAGGCACTATATAAAACCCATGTGTGTCTATGTAAGGGGCGCCACATGACGTGACCGTATGCATGTTTGTTTGCATGTGTGTGTATTATTTTTCAGTTTCCATCGGTAAGGGACCTCGGTTAGCATATAATGTGAACGTTTATCATTGGATAGCCACGTATATTACGTATCCTGTCATATCAATTTTATATGTATTTAACTAAATGGGTTAATGACTTGGTAAATGCATTCATTAATTAAATTCATATAACAGTTGCAGCTCTCTTAAATTTATGTCAAATTTCACAACATAATGCAAAACAATATTATTCATTATTTTTAATCAAAAATTAATATTTACAGCATATCTCTAATGTCAAGAATTTTATCGAGAGACGAATTCAAGAGTGTTGAGAACAATTTTAGCTAGAGTCCATATTTTAAACTTTATACTTAAAACTTTCTGATTTTCGCGACATAACAAATGTTATTGTCTAGTCTTAAGTCGTTGAAAAATAATGCTAAAACCAAACTTTTAACAACCTCACACTATTTCCAGGTTTCTTTCTTTATAATTATATAAATCCCGCGATAAACTATTTACTAAAACATACTCCAGCCATATTCAACTAACAGCTCTAAAGGGAATCGTTTTGAAACTTATTCCCATTTCCACCAATATTTATATCCCGTTTTATGTATCCTCCATAGCACACCTTGTTATAGGGCCAAACCTTAAATGTATGTGCTTGTCCATATATTGACACACCCATGGAGACAGGGAGAAGTGCCAGTTTTCGCGCCCCACAATTTGCCCTTTTTTTGTTCTAGCATTTGACTTTGTTATGCGAAAAGGCCACGCAAGGAAACCGAGCTGGTCCAATGCAGGGATGATCTGCGGTCACTAAAAGGGCGCGCTCCTTATTAACACATAGCCAAATGTCAGTCTGGCAATGTGAACTACATTATAACATACTACCCAGGGAACTGGGTTTGGCATAGACTTGCTACATGTTAGCATTTCAACTCTTGCTAATTGAAAGTTGAATGTGGTTTCTATTCAATTGACATAAAGTCATCCGCATCTGCAGTCATTCGAAAAATTTAAAAGTTTACTCAAAGAATATTGCATTGATTTTCAACATTTTATCATTACATTGTATATTTTGCATAAAATTTTTCTGTTAATTTATAGTTCTTTGTTTCCAATTATTTTAAAAGTAATTAGATTGAATTTTGTCAAAGAACTAAGAAATTGCCAGTTGATGGGTATTTCCGAGGTTCCGATGATTTTTTTTTATAATTTTTAAATAATGGAAAATGGAAGCCTACAAAGATATTTAGAGTGATAAATAGCTGTTTTCTCAGATAATGGGAATATTGTATATCAGCATTTTGAAAACATAGTTTTAATTATTTGAGGAATCATGTGAAGATTCTCACAATAATTGTGAAATATCAAAAGTAATGACAGTAAAAATAACTCTAATTCAAAAGCCAACACCTACACCCACACACCTATTTCCACTATGTATAAGGGCGTGTTTGTAAACTGTCCATTGGTCAAGCATTGTACATTCATATGTACGTTTTAGACTCATTTTTATTCTACGCTATTAACGATTTAACTTACTTACACTGTTGCAATTTTCCCATTAAAAGCGCGCTATGGGTTTGCTGGCAATTAAAGCCAGATTAACTATCAATGAAATGATAGTTAAATGCAACTAAACAATTAATTAAAATTACGCAGCGCAACCATTTGTTTGTTTGTATATAATTAAAGTAATAGTTTTTCTGACAAAGTAACAATGTAAATTAATAGGGGCGGGAGATATAAAATCATGGTTAAAACTATGTCAATTCAGTTGACTTCGCTGACTGTTGCGATTCCGTGATAGAATTGCTGGGTTTCGGTTGTGGCGTACCCAGGGAAATGGGTAATCGGTCTCCCCACCGACTAACTCTAGCACAGCTATAAGCGGCTCTAAAATTGAGAAATGCAATATGATGAGATTAAAAAGACGATAGCTACACGATATTTTTAGCCTTTGCACTTACTTGCCATGCTTAGAAGCTGTGAAGATGACCTCTTGTAGTTTGCCACCGTCGGTGCATAAACGACAAATTGAATGCTTGGATCGCACCAAGGTAGGGCGCACTATGCGTGGCCATTGCCGCGAGCTATCATCTATTGTGCCCTTCTTCAGTATGGCATAACTGTAGACTGAAGTCTTGCGATCTGCCGCTGAATCCGAGCTGAGTCGAAGAGGCGAATATGAAATTTCAAAATTGCATGGCGTACGATCAGCTAAACTACTGAGACGCGGGCAGCGCAGATCATGAGGACACTGCAGAAAATATTTACAGCATTTAAAAATAAAAATAAATATTATTGTGGACTTACGGGAGCAAAGGTTTCGCCAACATGTTCATCTCCATTAGTAATTAGTAATCGTCTGGCTTCATTGACCAGCTCGCTGCCGCGTCGCGTGCCCTCCTCCACAATGACCATGTAGCCATCACATTTGCGCCACAGATTCAGCAGGATCTCCTCGCGCTGCTGCTTGTCGGCCAACTCGAAGAGCGTGTGTGAGATGACAACCAAATCATATTTGGTATCAATGGCCGGCAGAAATTGGCGATAAAAAACGTTCCGTAATCCAATCTGCTTATTCTCCTGACCTTGCTGCAGTATTAACTCGGACAGCTCGTTCATCTCTCGTGATCTGTCCACATTGTAATACTCAAAGATGCTGTCACGCCACAATTCACTAGCAACCCACATTCCAGTGCCAATGCCGGAGCCAAAGTCGATGTAACTGCGTGGCGTGAACTTATCGTCGCGCATCTGTATCTCAGAGAGTACACGCTTCATGACTGCATACTCTTGAGCTGCTCTTGCTATAGCATAAACGATAGCTTCGTAGGCACCATATTCGATACGTTTCCAGGCGTATGTTCGCTGATCCAGGCGTTTGTTGATCTTCACTTCTCGTTTGCGCTGCCAACGTGCCGCCTCCTCAGCACTTAGTGTGGCAAGCCGCTCCAGTGGCATCTCGGAATTGACCTCTTCAACAATCAGTCGTTTCTTGTTTTCAATTTCTAATGCTGTTGGAGGCGGATGACGGGACTTTATATAACTATTGAGCAAAACACTGTCACGCAGCACTTTTCTCACTGGATGATCGCCCACGATCCTCTTCAATGTGTTGCTTAGTTGCTGGGGAAGCTCGATGTGGTTGGGCCTGATAATTCCCGGATGTTTACGGGGCTTTATAACTGCCTGTTCCAAATCTGACAATACGGCAGGCACAACAGAAGCGCTTATTTTGCAGGTGTAGCGTTGCAACAAGTGTGTGCTTGTCACAAAGAAGCGAGGTACAAGCTTTATGTTGGCAGCCGTGTCCAGCTTGATAAGTGAAGCCATATTCTTTGAAGTTTATTCCACTTTAAAATAAATCTCTACATATGTATGTGCAGCGCATGTGGCGCCGGTTGCAGCTTATTTATATTATTGCATTGGGAAACACTTTTTATAAGTTTCACAACACTTTACTTTAAGCTGGGTATATGAAATATTGTATTTGTATATTATATATTTACTCTATTTTTACTAAGCTACAGAATATTAACCACTTAATAATATCACAATAACAATAATTACAAAATAATATTTTTATTTAATATTTTTAAATATAAATGGAAAACAGTATATCAGTATATTTGCCTTGAATTAAAACAAAAAAATATCTGCGGTCACACTGACATTAATTTGTTAGCGCTTATAAATAAAAATATATATTTGTTTAATTTATTTACGTTAATAAATTTAAAACAATTTACAATGCAAAGTATTTGGCATTTGTGAAATCTGGCTAAAGAAAATAAAATACATAAAACTAAAATAAAAACAAATAAATAATGGATGAATATAAAGCACAAGTATGCTTCCCAAAGAATGCAATATTAGGCATATAATACATCAAATTTATAGTTGCTTATAGTTAAACAAGCCTTGCAAGCAACAAGCAATGAGGAGCAACGGCTGGAATTGATCGCACTACAAACAAATCTAGAGGAACTCCTGGAACTGACCAGAACAGCTGAAAATGGAACTCACGATGCTCCTAAATCAAGTGAGGACCCAGACAACCTTGACAATGAATTTAAGCGTTTTCAGACCGAACTAAAAGACTTGACAGAGGAACCGAGAGATACAGAAGATGAGCAGCTGCAATTAGAAACATTGCGCATCAAATATAATGCCAAGTTAGGTGAAAAGTGCTCGGCTCCACATGAACACAGCTGGGGTGCCTTGAGCTACCACAATGCACTCATATGTGGCGTGGACGACATGCTAATTGTGGATGACAATGGCGTATTAGACGTGCGATTGCGTGTTCTTTTTACGAACCCAACGCATTGCGAGATGCTGCCATGCAATTATTACTTGGAAGGCGAGTGCCGATTTGACGAAGATCGCTGTCGCTACTCTCATGGTGCCCTGGTGCCTGGTGCTGCCATTAGAGATTACAATGAACCCGACTTTCACAGACTGGCACGCAATTGTCCTGTACTGGCCAAATTGCAGGATCGCTTATGGCATCGCGGACGGGTTCTGTGTGTGAATTTTGTAGAGCAACAGTGTCGCGTGAGATTGGATGGTCAGGAGCACAAAGAACGAGAGCGTGACTTTCCGTTTGAGGAACTTTTTCCACTCATCACAGAACACGATGATGATGAGTTATCCAGCGACAGCAGCGACATGAATAAATCTAATGACAGTGATGCCGACAATGACTCCGACCGGGACTTGGATGACCTAGAAGCAGCGCGTCACGCACGCATGGTAGAATTAAGTTTGTTCACATTCAAACCTACCGAAAAACTCGGAGCTTGGGAGCAGTACACGCGGGTAAATTGAGAATTCTATATATAAACATTAATTATAACTAATTATTATTACATTCATTCAGGGCATAGGCTCTAAGTTAATGGCCAATATGGGATACATACACGGTACAGGTCTTGGATCGGATGGGCGTGGCATTGTTGTACCAGTTAGCGCGCAGATATTGCCACAGGGCCGGTCACTAGATGCCTGCATGGAGCTTCGTGAGGCAGCAAACGGAGACAAGGACTACTTCAGTGTGGAGCGAAAGCTAAAGCGTGCGGAGCGGCGCCAGCAGGCAGCCAATGAAAAGGCGTACGACCGTGAGGTCAAGCGCAGCAGTGATGTCTTTGCTTTTCTCAATGCCAGCGTGCTGGGTACAAGTGAACAACATTCCCATTACCAAAACGAGCACGCCTCCAAGCGCACAAAGAACAACGACCTCCAGCAGCACTCCAATAAGACGTTGAATGTAGAGACTGTACGCATTGCCGATGACATACGTCGCAAGCAACGCGACATTGCCAAAGTGCAGCAGTCCTTAGCGCGTAATTCCAGCAATGTCCAGCTGCAGAAGCGTCTACGTGAACAGCTGCAACAGCAACAACAGGAGCTGGCCACGCTTCAAGCACAGGAAAAGAGTGTCAGCAAGGAGCAACAGACACGCAAAAGCAAAAATAAAATGTTTGAGTTTTGAATATTTTTACATTTCGTTTATTACTTTACTACTATAAAATGAAACTATGGTTAAACTAAATGTTGCCAAAGGCGCCGGCCGTTAAAACGGCAGTCATATACTGTTCCAATAGCGCCTGGGCAAGATGCGATCCATTCTCCACAGCCAAAGCATAAGCTGTGTCTCCATTCTCATTGGTCGCACTGAAGTCCAGATCCTTAGACAACAGTTCGTTGCATGTGTGCGGATGATTGCCCGCTGCCGCGTACATGAGAGCAGTGTTGCCCACAATGTCCATGTGAGTGCCACTTGCACCACGATCCAGAAGGAAACGGACTATTTCATTATGTCCCCCGGCAGCTGCCAGTAACAGCGGCGTAATCATGTCTGGAGCCAAACTATTGACATTGGCGCCAGCTGCCACAAGCAATTGCGTGGACACCATTTGGCCATAAGAGGCAGCCCAGTGAAGAGGCGTGAACCCATGGGAATCTTTAATATCAATACTGTGCTGGCGCAGTAGTTCGGCATTTACTTGCTCCTCGGTGATCTCACCTTGACCAGCCCGTTCGTGGAAGGACAACGACACTTCAACCGGACAAAATGTGGCTTCGGTGTTGCCGCGTTGTAGGTTTGTAAGCACCGTGGACTGAGGACGATAGGGCAAGAAAGCGCTCTTGCGCTTCGTGGAATTTGCGTCAAGCAATATGCTGGATGCATGCAGCGTGGATGATGTTGGTGCATTGACTTGTGCAGGTCTGATGGGCTCGTCATCCTCAGAGTTGGTACTGCTCTGCAGTTTGTAGCTTGGAGCAACCATTTGTTTACCTATTTAATGTGATTCGATTGGACAATATAAATTTCCTAGCTAAGTTGTGCTCAGCTGTTATTCCGTTTGGCCTAATCAGCTGTTCAATCAGCTGTGCAGCATGACAGACATTTTATCAGAAATCATTCCAGTATATGAAAACGTTTTACACACTCTTTTATAAACACTTTATTTTCTTGTCGCAAATAAATATTCAATAATGGAATGCAAAATAATTAAGTTAGGCAATGAGGTGGGTGCAGTTTGCAAAATTGCCAATGGGTTTCAGATATCGTCTATCGATAACAAAATTGCCCAGCTGCTGATTGTTTTTTGTTTGTTTTTTTCTTCATATATTTTTGATTAGCAAAGTTTATTATGTAAATATATTTAACTGATTCATTAGCACTGTCCCAGCGTGTCTGTATGTGATTGTATCGGCTTGTTTCATAACAGGTTTTTGTAATTATTGTGGCGTAGTTCTCCAAAAAATCTACCCTGCACCTGTTGTACTGCTTTCAGTGCAAACCTGCGTTTTGGGCCTTTTTTTTGCCCCTTTAACATTGAGGAAATTTTTTGCAATTCAATTGCGTCGAAGTTTGGACTTACGAACACACAAACAACAACAGAACAGAGAAATAGAATCACAACTACAAAATGGGAAACAATGGGAGTAGCAAGGCCGATGCCGATGGCAGCGAACCACCGCTGGATGGTGGGAAGCATAAACAACATCACAAATCAAGCACACACTCTTCTAACAGCAACAACAATGGCAGCAGCGACGTTGTTGTCAGCAACAGCAGTGTCAACAGCGGCGGCAGCAGCAATAACAGTCTCAAGGTGCAGCCGTCACAAACGCAAACAATGACGAGATCGGCATCGGGCGCGGATGTAACGGAAAAGTATCTGACCCAGCTGGTGCCCGTGGACAGATTGGCCGAAATATTGAAGGAACAGACAAGTGCCAAATACGGCATTAATGGCATAGTCTCCAATGTATTTGTGGTGAGTGCAAAGACCCTTAATTAATTAGCTGATAAAATATTTTATAACCGTTTGATGTTGTTGCTGACGCATTTTTCACACACAGTCTCAAGTGTTTCCACAATATACTGACTTGGGGCACCGCCTATTCCAACTGATGCACACGAACTCCAAGGCGACCACAAAGCACTTGGGAACTGTCGCCTTTCGACAACAATGCGAACGCTTTCTGGGTATCATGGACGATGCCAAGATCTTGGAGAGCTACATTAAAATGTATGCCCAGGAAGATAATCCCGATTTCATCGACAAAACCGGCGTCACAAGACTACTGCACATCTGCTACACGATTGCCATGCAGCACTCTGGTAATGCGGTGCTTTGCACAGCCATAAATCGCACATTTGGCTCAGTGACCAAGTCGATATTCTTCAGTCACGACAGCCTCAGCTTGGGCTACGTTTGTCGCTGGTTCGAGCAAAATTTAATACGTCTAGTGCTGCTGGTGCACAAGTATTGCGTGCACACGCTTTCAACTGCGTATCGTGGCCTCGAGCAGCAAACGCAATCGTGCGGCATTGAGCTGCAGACTCCGGTGCTGGAGCAGCGCAATCCATTTGCATCCTCAGGCGCAGCAGCAGTGGATGCCACGGATCACATCGGCAGCCTGATTGAGTCCCTGATGCCGCTGTCACAGGCCTGGTTGTTGGCCGGCGCCTTGCCACCGTTGTACTCCAAGCCGCAGACTATTGTGCCACCGAATAGCAGCAACAATAGCAGCGCCTCGTCAGCTGTGCAGATATTTAAAGAGAAACTATCGATGATGCCTTCGCACTGGACACTGCTATACGATTCCAATGAGCATGGTGTGGGTGCTAATCGTTTTTTGCACCATGTTCTCGGCTACCGTGGCCCAACCTTAGTCCTGTTGCATACCAAGGATGAGCAAACCTACTGCATTGCTGCACCCAGTGAGTGGAAGGAGACGCATTTGTTTGTCGGTGCCGAAGGCAGTTGTGTCATTCAGCTGCTGCCGAAGTGAGTGAAGCGATTAGTTCAGATTGTTGGGAAAAGTGATTGAAACCCTTTTCATAATTTGCAGATTTGTGATACTGGAAAAGAAACCGAACATTTTGTACCTTAACACCAGCATACGCGGCTATCCCAAGGGATTGCGCGCCGGGGCTGATCCTCGCAAACCCATCCTGTCAGTCGATGAACACTTCGAGAATGTGGACTGCAAGGGTATCGCTGCATGTCTCATGTCGATTGAGGTAAGCAATTGCATTTTTGTTGTTATATATTAGCATTTTTGTATATTTGTTGCTATATTTATATGCGCAATAAGCCTTAGTCAACACAGTATATATTTATATATATGGTATAAAAATGCATAGAGATAGATCTATGTATGAATATATAGTATATCGCATATACTTATAAACGGCAAAGTCGTCTTCCAGTCTAAGCATTTAAAAACAACTCTTTGAAACCCGCTGTTGAGTCGAGTCCAGGTTTAAACCCTGTTAATGACTCAACATCGCGGCACTAAATTGTATGTGTATGTGTATGTGTGTGTACATTTAAATTAAGTCTACTTTTCTCTTTACCAACAACAAAAACTGCACTGCATTGCTGCATTTATTACATTACAGGTCTGGGGATGCGGCGACAAATCATCACGCGAAGTGCAATTGGACATAAAGAAATGGCAAATCAAGGAAGCGGAACGTCAACGCACTGTCAAGTTAACAGCCGCTGATTGGATGGATCATCCGGATCGTTATCTGCTCGAATTGGGCGGAAGGCAGAATTACAACAACTAAGCACAACTATCACTTATAGTTAATGTTGTTGTTATTTACGTTGCGTGTATTAATACGAAAGCAATCGGAGTCATCGGTGTGCCTTTTTTGAGTTCAAAAACGCGAGATGAAAATACGGGGAATATTTTTAAAAATAATAATTATGCTTGATTATTCTTTCATTTGTTCATGCGCACCACAAGATGATTAAACACTGGACTGAATTGTTTGTACGTTGATGTTGAGTAATAACCGAATTTTTTGTAATGTTTCTTGCTTTCGTTTAAACGCAATTTGATTTCGATTGATATTCTTTTTTAATGTAATATGCTTGTAATGCCATTTAAATTGTACTTGATTATGTTTTTACTTTTGTATGTACTTAACAAAAGAAACGTTGCTCTTGTCGCCAGTTCTGTATTGTTTATATTACTAATCGTCATCTGATATTGCAATCTTAATTGTCAGGTAATTTAGATTTCCCGTTTATCTATATATTTGCCTTCATTTTCATTTTTGGTTTTTATCTTTAAATGCAAGTATTACGAAAAGACAAAAATGCTTAAAATAAAAATACAATAATAAACATAATCAAATGTTGCAAAAAAAAAATGGAAATAAATCTTTTTATGACTGGGCGCCGATTTCATGAAGTCGTAAAATAATTTGACGTGGCTTATCAGTCAGTCACAACTCATTAATGGGTTATCTTACAGCACATGCAGACAAGAAAGTGTTGATTCATGATTCACGTATTTTTGTATCTAATAAATAGAGTGATAAAACCGAATATTTAAAATTGGTTTACTGTACAGAAATCCAAATCTAAGGCTAATATTGTTCAACAGAAGATATTAATAAATCTAGCAATTATTTTAATACTTTGATCAAGGCAATGGAAAAACATTGTGAATATATTTTTAAAACTTTCATCTTGAAAAAATGAAAAAAATAAAGGCATGATAATTGTTCTTGACGACTGCTAAAATCAAACAGACTCAATCACTTTTTAGATTACTTAGGGGTAATTTCAAACCAAACGATAAATAAATAAAATAAAACAAATTATTATATTGTTTTGAAAAAAATGAGCTAGTGTAAAAAAATGTTCGTTTAAATGAATCAGCCAATTTAAAATTAGAAACCAAAATATAAATACATAATTTCAATTGGTTTTGCATAATTATATTATTGAGAATTACATTATTTTTACAGTATATAAGTATGTTTTCAAGAGAAATTACGCCCTTTTCTGACCGGCAGTCACATAATTCACATTCGTTTGCTTTAAGTGTATCAAATTGTTCTACTATGCAACAGACAAACAAAGTACGGAGTACCGAATACGGCGCACTGAACATGATATACAACTAGGCTAATAGAGACACCAACTACTGAAGTCCATAGATCAAACATTTACTAGCATATGTATCTAACTGCATGTTGCATATGGGTTTTCTGGGTATTTGTATAAGTATGAACTTCTAATTGTCTAAGAATTTCGTAGTAAAAAACGGAGCATTTTCTACATAACTATAAAAAATCTTTTGCTGCCCCTTGTTTCGATAATTGCATACATATAATGAAGATTCTTTGGAATTACATATAGGCATGTGATGCGCGTGTAAAATTTTCACATATGCAGCTAGGGTACAAATAGATCATATATACACATGTATACATGTATATATGGTGTGTATATTTCTAAATCAGTTGTTTGCTTTCGCATCCAAAACTAAGGCCACGCAATTTGAAAACTCCCAATTTGATTGGGTTGCCAAATGAACAGTCGGTTGTTAATATGTATGTGAGTATTTGACACTAATAATATTGCTTATAAAAGCGGAAAAGAAACAAAAAGTGAAAGGAATTGATGCTTCGCTAATTTTGATAAGTATAAATTGAAGAAAAATCATAAATAAATATCTTTGCATCATTATCTTGCATTGATCTAGGTGATGTACTCTCTATCGCGACGACGTCGCGTAGTGGATGCAACGACTATAACTGGCATCTGCTCAATATTGTCCGCATTCGAGACATCGTCATCGTCAACGTCTTGACCATCATCGTCGTCGTCATCGTCATCTATATTGTCATCGTTGTCGTTATCGTTGTCATCATCCCCGCCCGTTGAATTCGACCATTCCGATGCAGTTTGATTGCTGCATGTTGCGCTAAACTTTAAACTGCTCGACATACCAAACGAAACGGACAACGATGCACTCAGCGAGGAAGCATTAAAATGTTGACTAACTTCTACATCGTCCCCCCCATCCTCGAGCGCATCAATGTGCTGGTTCTGTTGCTGATAACGTTGTCATCTACCCGTGCCCAGCAGCAGTGCATAATCATCGTTGGACTCGGGAATGGGCGCGGCAGCCGAGGCACCAGTTCGTGCCTGCGGAAAATTGCTGACGCCGCCTGCCTGGGGTGCACCAACGACGCCCACAAAGTGCTGCTGATCACGTTCACGGAGATGCAGGTGCGTTTCGCGTTGGCGCGTCGACGACTGTTTCATATTGGAGCCCGGCAAGTGCAGTTGTTGTTGTTGGTAATTGTTGCTATTGCTATTATCACCAGCAGCCGCGGCGCCTGCTATGGGAAATTGAGACGGGGAATGAGTTTCGTGTTCACTTAGTGTACCTAACTGGCCCACATTGACGGGCACTATTAAATGACGGCTTGTCGTGGCGCCATACGTCACATTACGGTTACCTGCTTGCGTTGAGCTGCCCCCCGCCAACGACTCATCCTGCCGCTTGCCAATTAAGTACTCTGACTCACTGCTCGATCGCCGTGGTCCGCGTGCAAGCGGCTGATATGTGCTACGACCCTGAAAACGACGACTGATCGAACTGCTGACTACGCCCAGATGCTCAGTGACATCCTCCTGCATGTCAGAAATGTCCATCATTGAGAGAAAAGCGCGGCACCAGCTGTGATTGGGATTATTCCAATACTGGGGCGAGTTAATATGGAATGGATGATGCGGGAAGCTGTAAATGTGCGCAATGGCTGCAATAAACATCTCAATGCAAATGAGAAAGTTCTGAAAGTGCGAGGACGATTAATACAACTTATCACAAACTACTTCATTGTCGACTCACTTGCAACATGGATGCCAGATTTGCATCGCCCACATCTGAGCCAAAGATATCCTTAATGAGGCCATAATAAACGAGTACATTTAGAAGGACTCCTTGGCTGCAAATTAAAATAAAAAAAGTTGTATATCACATTTATATATACGTATGTAAAAGTTAACATACAAAAATGAGAAGAACACCACAGCCTTGATGCACAGGAATTTGGGAATGGGTTTCATGGGTTTCAAGTCCTCCTTGTTGGCACGATAGAACAGCACCAGGCAATACATGGCCACAAACTGCGATATGTTGTTAATGACCACAATGTAGGGGAAGGCGACATTGCCAGCGAATTCGCCCTCGCCATACACGTCGCACAGTTCACATATTCTGTATAAGTAAATAAATATACAATAATTATTAAGACTTAGACATGCTTAGTTGTTTCATAAAGTTTTTGCAAAGCTAGTGTGCAGGCTAAACTATTGTTTTTAGTGCGAATTCTGAAATTTGCAGCGTATTTACAGCTCAGCGCAACTGAGCAGGCAATGACAATGAAGCAAATGTGTCATGCCTATTAAAATCAATTGAATGAAATCACAATCTAAGAGGTGCGAGACCTTATTGACCTTTTAATTTACTCTACAACTTACACTGAGATAAATGCGGTGATAGGTCGCACTACAGTGTACTGTAGAATTCCGTGCTTGCAATTGTGGATGAACTCACGACCCATGACCCAGGGACGAATGCAGCAGAGCGGAAAGAAGTGATACACCTGAGGCTTGTACAGCATGGTGGCCTCCAGGTCCATGTTGAGATTCAAATAGTGCAGTAAGTAAACCATAAAGTTGTATATCACATACGCTTCATAGCATTCGCGCAATGAGTCCACGTAGATTGAATGCTTGGGAAAGAACAAGCCGATCCACTAAAAGATCACAGATTAGATTATACTCATTAGCCAATCAGTTTATCTACTTACCGCATTCAAAGCATAGATGGGCACCATCCACAAGATGCGTATGATGTGCTTCTGCAATATGGGCTTTGTGAAGTGGATGACGTGTTGTATGATGTGCCAAATGGAAATGGGCACGGCAGAGAGCACGAACAGGCCGCCAATGAGTATGAGCTGATCATTGCGTTTGAATCCATCCTTCACGGAGTTCACAATTAGTAACGGAACAACGATGATCGCAAATACAACGTATGTGATTATCAGCAATGGACGTATCCAGATTCGCCACTCTTCACAAAAACGTCGTAGGTCAGGGCGGCACATCACGTTATTTTTGGTTTTTTGGATTTTACTTTTTGCGATGAAGAAACACTTCAGATTTTGCTTTCGTCACAAGGCAAAGCCGCAAAGCTGCAGCAAAGCAAAGCAGAGGCAACTTCGTTGTTGTGTCGCTTTGTTGTTTTCGTTGTTTTTATTGTTGTTGCCGCCGCCCCGTTATTGTAAGTTGTTTTTTTTTGTATTTTTTTTGCTAGGTTTACGGTCGTCTCTGTGGCCCTTATATGGAACTGTGCATACCCCTACACACTTTTTTCAAGCACCTTACATACATGTTGTTATTGCTTGTTTCACAACAACTCATACACAATGCCAAATTTCTAAACTAGCAAAAGCAAATTAATATTATTTGTTAAATTTTTCGTTTTTGTATGCGACTATCTCTTGATAAGGGGAAATTTGAACTGTCTGGCAAGGCCACCAGTTTTCAGTGGTAAAAAATATCGCACTTTTCAGTATTTTCCAATACCAACATCTACGCAGAGTCGTAACCGATTATCACGATAACAACTATGTCAATATTTCCCCGCTTTATTGCATTTGATAAATTGCCCTCTGCTTGAAGTAACACAAAAGTCAACAAATGTTATCGTATGTGTAGTTTAATTACAGATTATTATTATATTATTACATATGTATATGTATATATGATAAAACGTCGATAAGAGCTATTAAACATAGATAGTGTCCTTTAAGCTGCTGTTGCGATTCAAGAACAATATCGCATCTACTTGATTTTGGCTGCCAGTCAGCATGAAACGCTTATTGTAATCATAGATCTGCTCCCGTAGTACCTTCTTGAAATTCAAATTGACCACGCCGGGCACACCCTGATAGAGTGTGGCCAAGTCACGGAGTGTGCCATAGATATGGCCCATCTTGTTCCACCATTCAATGGGCGACTCGTCCAATTGCACAATGACTTCGTTGCGGTACCGCTTGAGATCAGTTTCCACGGTGCTGTCTGCATCCCGTTTTGGTGGACTTGGTATTTCAGTGATGTCAAATAGTAGTTCGAGTTCTAAAATAAATGGAACTCAATTAGTATCATAATATAGAGCTTAACTATTTTAAAATATGTTTGGTAGCTCATACTGGTAAAAAACTACAACGTATCAGATACCCTTAAATACATCAACAATCACATGAAAGAGCAAAATTACCTTATATGGAACAATACATCCATACACTACAAACTTATTAACACAAAAAAACAGAGCAACATCGAACTTTTAAAGCCAACTATTTCTCGATTAGATACCATCAAATTTATGAGACTCCGAATAGGACACACTAAACTGACACACAGCCACCTATTTGATAAAACACCTCCACCCATATGTCAACAATGTAACCTTAACCTCACCATATCTCACATATTCCTTGATTGCCCTACCTACAATCAACTCAGACATAAACTCCTTCAAACAACTTTAGAAGAAATATTAGATCCTATGAATATAACCACAACTATCCAATTCCTTAAATCCATAAACCTTTACAACAGCATATAAGTTCATCCTTACTGTACATAACTAGAATAAGTGCACACATTTGTATATATGTAAATACTTATTTAAGTCATCTCATATTATTTAAGTAATATTATATAGTAGATTCATATTATAAAGTAGATTTTAAGCAGAAGGCCTTTGTAGCTATTGCTTTACACAAACCAAAATTACCCGCACTTTATAATTGCTGGTAATTCCTTAATAATAATAATAATAATATTTTAAAATATGTTTGGTAGCTCATACTGGTTCATATCTTATACTAACTCAACGGAGAAGTACGTAGTATGGTAAAAATAAGTCCGTCAAGTATGGTAGAAATAAAAACATTTAAAATTCATTGCTTCAGTCAGTCAGATCAAAAAATTTATACATGGATTTAAGAAGGATTATAAAACTCACTTGACTTTTTGGCGATGTGGCCAATACTCCCTGTGGCAGCGCTAGTGCCAGACTTGACATTTGGTTCAGTTTTAATGGTCACGGTTGGCGTGCTGCTAACGGATGCAGTGGCCGCCACCTCAGCGGAATCGCCGCTTTGGCTATCAGTGCCGCCCGAGGAGACGCCTCCAAATGTTTTATTGTATTTCTGTGTCAACATGCGAACACAGCTGTCAAAGTTGTCGATGGTTGTGAGGCGATGGAAACGCGGATCGAGCAGAGCAGCGCTGGTCAACGTATCATTTGCAATGATATGATTCTGGAGCACATTGGCAATAGTACGCTTAATGTTCATCATCAACGGATCGTCCTGCTCGGCAATGCCCAGTTTCTTGATCAGTATCTTAGAAGTAATCGGCGACAACATACTGCACAAAGGCATGTCTTCGCCACGCAGTGTATCCAAAGCAATCTATAGATAAGTTGTAGTTAAAAATAGGTGGATGAATTTCCTATAAGGACTTACCACTAGAGCACTGAGTGCTTCGGTCACAGTCTTGGCTGTGATGACCAATTGATCCATGTCTTCGGACCATGAAATCGACTCTGCAAAGAATTTCAGCAACTCGTAAAGAGTCCAAGGGAAATGCTCATTATATGCAGGCAGCTCCGACACTTTAGAGCTAATCTCAGCTGAGTGACGCTGAATGATGTCCTTGACCTGCTCCAAGGAGCTGGCTACTTCCTCCAGCTCAAAGACGCGACGCAAGCACTTGTCAATCACCGAAACATAGCACAACACAACGGGTATGCCTGTTGGAAAGGTCAAGAGATTAGATTAGCTGCCAACGATTAGTGTTTTCTCTACTTACTCTTCTCCTTCAGATAGGTCTGCAACAAGTCCTCCTCATCGTCGTAGTTAACAATGGCCAGCGTACAGTTGGGCAAGTAGAAATCAGCGAGCAGATCATCGAATGACACGTAATCCGTGTACTCAATGGTGGCATACAACACACTGCGTACGCTCTGCGTCTCCTCGCTCAAGTAGTGATGATGGATGCTCAAAAAGCGACGCTGCTCCACATTCATCCACTGCTCAAAGGCCAGCGAATAGGGTTTATCGGCGGTAAACTCACGCGTGAAGTCGCCAATCTCCATAAATTTCGATGCATGTTGCTCTGTAATGAGCGAATCAATCTTTTGGGGCATAGGCAAAGATGCCAAGTTGCCCATGGCAAGGCGAATAAACTCGCTGATACCCAGATCGTAAAGTGTCTCCACGTTGCGTAGATCCCGCACCACAATGTCAGCCAATGCCTCCGGCAAGTTGGTGATGTAGTTGTTGCGAGGCTGACCTGTGACTCCGGTTCCCTCCTCATGCTTGATGTTGCGAGTGAAATGCATTGTGCCGGTGGCAGCTGTACTTTTGCGTTTGCGAGCGTACTTTAGTTCACGCGGCTCAATACTAATGGTGCGTTCCTCCTCCTCCACAAGGTTGTCGGCGTCGTCATAGGTCAACGGCACCATGGTTTCATAGAGCATTGTCTGTGATGCTGCGTCATCTTCGGCTTGCATTGCTGCGGCTGCTGCGGCCGCCTCATCCATGTCCTCGTCCTCTTCTTGCTCGTGATGGTTGCGATTGTTGATGAACTCCAATTTGACGCGTCGCGACGAAACATTCCGCTTGGATAGCGGCGGATGCGTTAGATTGCGTGGCGTCTTGCGAGGTGGCACTTGAATGTCATTCTCTTGGCACAGAGCCTTGAACAGATCCTTGTGCCGATGTTGCAAATGGGCACGCAAATTGGTCGTGTTGCCATGGTTGGTGAGCACCTTGTGGCATTTGATGCACACGACATTCTGCTTGGTAATTACCTCGTCATTATCGTTCGATGGAAAACCGAAATAGCGCCAATAGACGCTTTTCATTTTCGGTGAATAGAGCTTGGAGAAATTGAGCTGCGAGACATCCTCGTATTTGGCTTCAACAACCATTGGAGATGTGGCCACTTCGTCGTTCATATTTGTTGATTTGATTTTGTTGTCTGATTGATATCTGATTACCGATGCCACCAAAAAATAAGCGCGCAATTTCTCGATTATAGATAGTCAGTTCAATAGTCAATAGTTTTTTTTATCTGTATCAGAAAGTACAGTTTAGAGTTGCCACGCGACAGCGTAATCAATCGATAAGGCAATGCTCGTAATAAATGCAATTAATACTCGTCACTTCACAAATTACTTATTTTTTATCGACACCCAAATAATATTTAGTGTGCGTTGCAGGAATACGATGCGTTCTGCTGCCAAAAATTGAAAATTTTGTGGAATTATTGCTAACACTGATTGCATCACCAATCGATAGCTGGGGAAATTTGTACGGTAGCGCCATGGGAAATTTGCGGAGGGATTTTTTAGTTGTATTACTGCATGCCCACAACGTGAAGTTGGCTGCGATTTCCTTTTTGATTCGTTGTTGGGTAGCAAAAGGTGCGTTTATTTTTGTGTAGCACAAAAATTTATAAATCTAGGCGAAAATGGCACACAAAATAAACCGAATGATCGCTTAAGAAATGTAGAATGCTGCCGGCTGTGAATTAACACGAAAATATAAGCGGAATTATGGCAGCATAGCGTTGAAAACATGAAAATAAACGCCAGCCACGTGGTGTACGCTTCCCACTGCTTGGTTATAATCCAAATACAAAAAAATGTATGCTAATATGTGTGTGTTTTTGTCATCTGCAGCTAATCTAAACCGCCAAGATGGGTAAGGGTAACAATATGATTCCAAACCAGCATTACCACAAGTGGTGGCAGCGTCATGTGCGCACCTGGTTCAACCAGCCGGCGCGCAAGGTCCGCAGACACGAGAACCGCGTCAAGAAGGCCAAGGCTGTCTTTCCCCGCCCCGCTAGCGGCCCTCTGCGCCCCGTGGTCCGTTGCCCCACCATCCGCTACCACACAAAATTGCGTGCTGGCCGCGGTTTCACCATCGAGGAATTGAAGGTTCGTTCTTTTTTGTGGTTTACGTTTGAATAATATGTATTTAATACGTGTTTTCTATATTTTGTGAATAGGGTGCTGGTCTGAGCTACGGCTTCGCCAAGACCATTGGCATTGCTGTCGATCGTCGTCGCAAGAACAAGTCCCTGGAGTCTCGTCAGCGCAACATTCAGCGCCTTAAGGAATACAGAAGCAAACTGATCCTGTTCCCCATCAATGAGAAGAAGATCCGCAAGGGTGAATCTACTGTTGAGGAGTGCAAGCTAGCCACACAGCTTAAGGGTCCAGTCATGCCACTCAAGAAGGAGCAGACCGTTGTTGAGTTCCGTGAAGTTACAAAGGACGAGAAGAAGTTCAAGGCTTTCGCTACTCTGCGCAAGGTACGTCAAATTGATAATTAGTAATCTCAACCACTATGATTAATTCTTTTATACTTGAATTCTTTCCAGGCACGTACTGATGCTCGTTTGGTTGGTATTCGCGCTAAGAAGGCCAAGGAAGCAGCTGAGAGCGAGGAGGGCAACAAAGCCGATGCCAAGAAGGCCAAGAAGTAAACAGCAACTGATCTGCTGCTGATTCTGATTCTACAATAACAACAACCAGAATAAACTTTTAGATTTTTCATTAACATGAACGCTTCGTGGTTGTTTTTTTCTTGTAAATTCTGTAGTTTTACATATATCCAATTGGAATATGTGACCTATGCTGTCCAACTGACAATTGAAATCTTCCAATACGATTGTTTGGTAAGCAACAAGATTGTTTTTCTATAAAAGTTGATGCTTTGTCAACAATATTTGAGTATAATTTATATGCCTATAAAAAAGGAAATGAACTACATACATAAGGTAACGTTAGTTGCCATAGAAAACCATTTTTTTCTTCGTAAACCATTAAGATTTGACAACAATTTTCGATTGATTTCAGATGTAAATACATTGTAAAAAATAGGAGTAAATAGAAGGGACTCAATCTTATTTGTGCAATAAATAGATAACAGATGTTGTTCTGCGACTGCTTCAGTTATTATTATTTTGCAAAATAATATTCTATAAAATGCACAAACAAAATTAGCAAGTTTCGACATAGGCCTTTAATATTTTTATACCCGCTACCCATAGAGTAGAAGGGTGCCGGCAGAAAATGTATGTAACAGGTAGAACGAGGCATCTCCGACCCTATCAAATCAAAAAAATCGAGTAATTTTAAAAAGCTGGAGTTGCGAATTTTGGTATATACAATAATTACTATAGTAATGATTCCTGAAAATTTGGCTGCGACCAGATAAAAATTGCCAAATATACCATTTCGTATATTTTTTTTAATATTTTGCAGTATATTCGGTATATTTTGAGAAAAATACCGCAAAATATATATGGGCAATTCTCGAAAAATGGTAAACCACGACAGAAAAAAAAATCTTCACATTCATCGTATTTTTTTGTATAATGTCATAAAGAAATATCCAAATTTTCATAATACAATGGATCCGTAGCATATCTCCGTTGTTTTTATAAAAAAATTTGCCTGCAAACTGAAAAAATTTAATTTTTTCACATTTAGCTCCTTTTGTATGCATTTTTATGTTTTATTATTTCACAAAGAAAACATATGATATGTTTGCTCTTTTTCTACCAAATCTCTTTAATAGCAGTCCAATAATAAGATAAAAAAATGCAAAGTGAGCGAAAAAATGTTCAATTAACTGTTTATTTTTATTTTGCTTCTTATCTATGTTCAAATCGTACGTTCGCGACCGAAAACATCATTTTATTGTAATTGCTTCGCATTAAGTGCAAGCAGGTGAATGAAACTTCGCGTGTTAAGTTATTTTGGTATATGTATATATTTTAAATAAATAAATCGTTGGGGTTACTCTAACCAATCTTTTTTTATTGATTGTCAAAGTAGCGTGCGTTCGCGACCTTACCTATAAGCATATGTCGATTTTTACTAGCGTCGCATGGATTTAAAAAAAACAAGTAAGAAAGTTACAGTCGAGTGTGCTCGACTGTGAGATACCCGCTACCCATTTTTAATAAAGGCAAAATATTGCGGTATCATTTCCAAAATATACCGAAAATACTAAAAAAATACTAAAAAATATACCAAATGGTATGTTTTGTATATCGATATAGTACACCATTCAAAATATACCATAAACGGCACAATGTGCCAGATTGTCGGCCAAAGCAACTCAGACCCCTAGTAAGTAAGCGTTTTTGCCCATGCAAAAGTATTTCTTTAATAATTTCCACAATTTTTATCTGATCGCAACCAAATTTTCAGGAATCATAACTACTATAGTAGTTATAATATATATACCAAAATTCGTAACTATAGCTTTAAAATTACACTTGTTATTCGATTTTTTGGATTTGCGGGGGCGTGGCGTGGCAAAAATTTTAAACAAACTTGATCTGCGTGCAAACATAACAAATGCTGTCGAAAAAAAATATAGCTCTATCTCTTATAGTCTAGATAGGGTAGAAGGGTATTATAACTTTGTACCGGCAGGAAATGTATGTAACAGGTAGATCGAGGCATCTCAGACCCTATAAAGTATATATAAGGTTGGCCAAAAAGTCTTGCGGTATTTTTATTGAATTTTCAATTGTTCATAAAATTGGTTATAATAATGCGATTTAAGTCAAATATGCGCCATTTTGTTCGAAGACGAGTTCCCAACGAGATATATAATGCCCTCTTATAGAAGCTCGCTTCCCTATTGGCAAAAAGCTCGGATCAGTTGGCCATGGACAGAAATAGGTGGTAATCACTTGGTGCGAGATCCGGACTATACGGTGGATGCAAAAGAACCTCCCATCCGAGCTCCCGGAGCTTCTGACGCGTCACCAAAGATGTCGTTGTCCTGATGGAAGACAATTCGGCCTCTGTTGATCAAAGATGGCCTCTTCTGCTTGAGTGCCGGTCCAGTTGTTGGCAGTACAGGTCCGAATTGAGCGTTTGGCCATTGGAGAGCAGCTCATAGTGGATGATTCCCTGCCAATCCCACCAAACACACAGAAGAACCTTCCTGGCCGTCAATCCAAGCTTGGCCACCGTCTGGGCAGCTTCATTGCTTTTCAACCACGACCGTTTGCGCTTCACGTTATCGTAAGTGATCCACTTTTCATCGCCAGTCAGAAGCGATTCCCATGCATCCATACGGTCAAAAATGTTTTTTTGCGTCAAGTCGTGTGGCACCCATACATCTAGGTTTTTTAATCCAAGCTTCTTCAAATGGTTTAAAACGGTTTGATGACTCATGCCCAGCTCTTGGCCGATGCTACGGGTGCTACTATGCCGATCTCTTTCGATCAATTCGGCGATTTTATCGCAATTTTCGAAAGGCCTTCGGACCGTGGCGCATCATCGACCACCTCCGCACCAGAATGAAGGCGTTGAAACCATCGTTGTGCGGTGGAAATGGAAACTGTATCGGGTCCATAAACTGCACAAATTTTATTGGCAGTAGTAGTAGTACTGTAAAATATGCCGTAAATGTTGACGCTATAACTCACTCAAGACAAACAACAATAAATCAAACACGTGTTAGCCAAAAAGGTAATGAACCGATTCGATAAATAGAACTAGAACTACGCGCTTGCAAAGACACCTATCGGAAATACCGCAAGACTTTTTTGCCAACCTTATATATTCTTGATCAGCGTCAACAGCCGAGACGATATAGCCATGTCCGTCTGTCCGTCTATGTGTCTGTCCGTCCGTCCGTATGAAACACTGGATCTCAGAGACTATAAGAGATAGAGCTATAATTTTTATACCCGCTACCCATAGGGTAGAAGGGTATATTAACTTTGTGCCGGCAGGAAATGTATGTAACAGGTAGAAGGAGACATCTCCGACCCTATAAAGTATATATATTCTTGATCAGCGTCAACAGCCGAGACGATATAGCCATGTCCGTCTGTCCGTCTGTCCGTCCGTCCGTCTGTCCGTCTGTCCGTCTGTCCGTATGAACACCTAGATCTCAGAGACTATAAGAGATAGAGCTATAATTTTTTTTCGACAGCATTTGTTATGCATGCACGCAGATCAAGTTTGTTTCAAATTTTTGCCACGCCCACTTCCGCCCCTGCAAATCAAAAAAATCGAATAACAAGCGTAATTTTAAAGCTAGAGATACAGGTATATACAGTAATAACTATAGTAGTTATTATCCCTGAAAATTTGGTTGCGATCAAAAAAAAATTGTGGAAGTTATTAAAGAAATACTTTTGTATGGGCAAAAACGCCTACTTACTAGTGGTCTGAGTTGCTTTGGCTGACAATCTGGTATATTGTGCCGTCTATGGTATATTTTGAATGCGGTACTATATCGATATACCACATATACCATTTGGTATATTTTAAGTATTTTCGCAGTATATTTGGTATATTTTGAGAATAATACCGCAAAATATATTGCTTTTATTCAAAATGGGTAGCGGGTATCTCACAGTCGAGTACACTCGACTGTAGCTTTCTTACTTGTTTTCAACTGCATTTGTTATGTTTCACGCAGATCAAGTTTGTTTCAAAGTTTTGCCACACCCACTTCCGCCTCCGCAAATCAAAAAAATCGGATAACAAGCGTAAATTTGAAGCTAGAGTTGCGAATTTTGGTATATATATTATAACTACTATAGTAGTTATGATTCCTGAAAATTTGGTTGCGATCAGATAAAAATTGTGGAAATTATTAAAGAAATACTTTTGCATGGGCAAAAACGCTTACTTACTAGGGGTCTGAGTTGCTTTGGCCGACAATCTGGCACATTGTGCCGTTTATGGTATATTTTGAATGGTGTACTATATCGATATACAAAACATACCATTTGCTATATTTTTTTTTAGTATTTTTAGTATTTTCGGTATATTTTGAAAATAATACCGCAATATTTGGCCCTTATTAAAAATGGGTAGCGGGTATCTCACAGTCGAGCACACTCGACTGTAACTTTCTTACTTGTTTTAATTTATCTCGTACGAACGTACCGTTCGCGACTTTGAGAAATGCCCGTATCTTATATTCAAAATGGGTAGCGGGTATCTTAATATCGAGTACACTCGACTGTAGCTTTCTTACTTGTTTTATTTTAAACATGGGAATTTCATATATTATATCTGAAGGAGGGATTAGCATAATAGTATCCGGGAATTTATGGATAAAGTCTATTAGATTAGAGTAGGATAAATTATGTGGTTTATAATTTTTTTAACGGTGGTAACTGAATTGATGGACTGGTAGTCGTATTAATGTAAACCTCCCTCGATCTTGCATTAATCGACCTCAAAAAATTGCGTGGACAGTTCGAACATATGTATGAGCACAATTCATAACAGAAATTATAATCAAAAAAGATTTATTTATTACATGTGCAACAGAAAAAGCTGGGGTCACCATATGCAAAAAAAAAAACCGCAATTTCTATTGGTTACTAAAGATAAAAGGGTTGGCAACCAATTCAATTAACTGAGGGTTGTGGATTCTGTTATTGTTGTTGCAAGTTAGCAGCAGCCCGCACCTTGAGCCATTTTTCTTTATGCATTGATAGATTTTTATTACATTTCGGTTCTGTTTGGTGGCTTGTTTTGTGTCGTGTCAACTGCATTCAAATTTTTATTATTGAAATTTATGAGCGCAAAAGTGATTTTCCTCATAGTTTTCCTTCTGTCGTTTTCGTTTTTTGGGTTTTCGTGTTTTTGGTTTGTGGGTCGTGTGGTTGTTATGCTGGTGGCTTAGGGTGAGAGTAACGGCAGCAGTAACACCAATGATGGAAGGGAGGGGCGAAGGGCGCTGCTGATGGTTGACAGCGACGGTAAACAAGCCACAGAACGGCTGACAACGAACGTAATTGGCAATTGTTTTTTCCACTCCGCGTGTTAGTGTGTGCTTGCGATACCTTTTGCGTGTCTGTGGTTGTGGCAGTTGCCCTAAACTTTGTTTTTGCAACATGTGCGCGTCTGGCCCATCAAATGCAAATTTGAATTCGAGTCCTTCTCATTCGAATGCGATTGACAAAGTGAGAAAGTTGTTTGCACTTGGCCAAAAAGTTTTCGGTTTGACTTTGTGAATTGAAATTTCATTTAAGCTCAACACTTTTTCACCTTAAATGCACTTAACATGTAAAATCAATTTACCTTTGTATCCAAGTAAATTTAATATTAACATTTTGCAGCTGCAGCGCGGTAAATGTCTGGAATGATAGCAACCCTGACCTGCACATCTCAGTGGGTTAATCTGCATATGCTTTCATATACACACATACATACATATGTAGTATATAAAATACCCAGTTACCTAAAACATTGTCTGAAACATCGCGAAAGACACTCATGCAAAATGCTCGAACAAGATGTTTATTGATGCTAGTCTCTGCATCTGTTTACGATTAGTTACCATATTACGCTTACTGGGTATGTATGCTTCGCACATACATTCGTATGTGCGTGTGTAGATGTGTGTACCATAAACGCAATCAGTGCTTAATGATCCATATGGCAATTGGATTAGTGAGCGCCTGCAGGCAACAGCAGCCGCAGAAGTACTTTTTGTCTTAAGCTCTGGGTTGTCTTGTACTGGCTGCGATTTGCATTTGAAAGACGTACAGTAAAACATACATACATGTGTATGAGCAGTAGGTACAGTAATCAGAGTGAAGTCTCCACATCACCCTCTGACATTTTAGTTTGTATGTGTATACAGTATTCATATTGAGAGAGAACCATATTAATCTATAACAAATTCTTATTAATTTACTATGCATCGCATCCCTCTGCCAGAACTCCCTAATAAAATGCTTATTATTTTTCCATAAAAAATCACCCAAAACAAGAAAAAACGCAAACAAATTTATCAAATATGCAAATAAGCAGAATGCACATATTGAATAAATAACACTTACCTAGCCGCAACAATTTGTTTGTGCCTCACAATTTATGAGTATGACACCCCTGGGTTTTTTGCCTTTGACGCCATTTATGATTTTCACGGATCATCTATCAAAAATTGGCAATCCATAAAAAGCGCATAAAAATGAAAGGACCCTCATTTTATAACATCATTCAAGTTACTGCACCGCCTGCTGTTGCGTTTCCTTTTTGTTTTTGGTCCAGTGCCGCCAATCAAAAGACAAGTACTAGGTCGATTATGAGATCAATACCAAGGGAACGAGGAACGAGGAACGAGGGGACGGGCCTTGCAAAACAAATCGTAAAAAATGCAAATTGCAAGTCGAATCGAACAAATGGGCGCGAAATATCAAAATCGTATTAGAACTCAATACAAAAGGCAGCAAAATGATTTGCATATGCAAAAATAATTGGCGAAAAATATGTAAATGAAGTTTGAAATGGGGAGGGAAGCTCGCCATGAAATTGGAAATTGAATGAAAGGCAAAATAAGAAATTTGCAGTTAACTCTAGGATACCGGGTAGATATGGACTCCATATCCATATTATGGAGATCAAGTTTGTTTCATATTTTTGATAGTTTTTTTTACATTTCGAACCAAACTTCTTATACCCGCTACCCATAGGGTAGAAGGGAATTATAACTTTGTGCCGGCAGGAAATGTATGTAACAGGTAGAAGAAGGCATCTCCGACCCTATAAAGTATATATATTCTTGATCAGCGTCAACAGCCGAGACGATTTAGCCATGTCCGTCTGTCTGTCTGTCCGTATGAAACAAAGGATCTCAGAGACTATAAGAGATAGAGCTATAATTTTTTCGACAGCATTTGTTATGTTTGCACGCAGATCAAGTTTGTTTCAAATTTTTGACATGCCCACTTCCGCCCCCGCAAATCAAAAAAATCGAATAACAAGCGTAATTTTAAAGCTAGAGTTGCGAATTTTGGTATATACAATAATTACTATAGTAGTTATGATTCCTGGAATCTGGTTGCGACCAGATAGAAATTGTCGAAGTTATTAAAGAAATGCTTTTGTATGGCAAAAACGCCTACTTACTAGGGGTCTGAGTTGCTTTGGCTGACAATCTGGTGTTTTGTGCCGTCTATGGTATATTTTGAATGTGGTACTATATCGATATACCAAATATACCATTTGGTATATTTTTAGTATTTTAGCAGTATATTCCGTATATTTTGAGAACAACATTCCACCTTAACGGAAAAACAAGGTTTTTTGGTGCAGTGGAAATAGGCTATTAGTTGCTTTGACTGACAATCTGGTATATTGTACCGTCTATGCTATATTTTGAATGTGACACTTTGTATTTTCGGTATATTTTGAGAATAACACCACAATATTTTGCTTTTGATTTGGTGTTATAATAATTTTAATTGTATTGTTTTTTTTTATAAGATTCAAAGAATCAAATATAATATTCTCATGCCAGTCATGTTACTTACCCGCACCCATAAACAGTGATTGATAATATAACAAATAATTATTTGGTATATCGATATCCTACTACATTCAAAAGCAAGTAAGACCCGACTGGAGCTGTCGTTTATTGCCATATAAAAATATTTCTTCAATAACTTTTACAATTCTGAAATCGTACATACTTTAATTATTTAGTATGTACCAAAAATCGCCACTTTAGTTTCGAAAGTAAGCTTACTTTTGGATTTTCTAATTGCACGGACGGAAGCGGGTGTGTCAGCCATATAAAACAAACAAAAGACGGTGAGACAAACGGACACGGAAATATCAATATCTTGGATGTTGAAATTGATCAAGAATATATGGGTTCGGAGATGTCTTCCTCCGCGTGTTGCATCTATTTCTTGCAGGCACTAAGTTGTAATACCCATCTACCCTCCGGTAATAGAGAAAATATAAGTAAATGGCAGCAGTATCCAGTAGCACCTTCTTAAATGAATTGTGACGATAACCTTCTCTTACAATTGTGATGACGTGATAGTATGTTGGTCTGCCCACTTAAGAGCCAAAATCAATTTGCATGTATGTTTGTGGGCGTGACAGCAGTAATAATTTAGGCCACAATGTCAGGAAAGTACAAAATTTAGCTTGTCGCTGCACTTAGCCACAGTTTGAGATAATTAATATTGTAAAAGTTGTTGGGACCTATTTCCAGTAATCACATTTTAATTTAATTAATCGCTAGTATTAAGTATTGGGTAATAGGAAAACTTTGTATTATAAATTATGCTGAATTATTTTAGCTTCATTACTTCATTACTAATCCAAATAGGTAATTAGATTTACAAAGTACTGTAAAAATATGCTCGCTGAAATACTTTCATGCTTAAGTACATACTAGAAATATCTTCCTAAATTGGGAACATTTCTAACAACTGTACAGTTGTTAATAAAAAGCTACAACAGTAACATTAAAATAACCATCTGAGGGACAACCAAAAATTTGTGACTACTTCAAGCAAAACAATCACACAACTGTCGAAAACCGTTGGAAAATGAAACTCCAAACAGAACGGAGTTTATCATACTATCAATGAACAGACAACAGATTAAAATTTTATACTAAAAACACATGTTTCAAAATTGTCGAGAGACCAACGATAGGCCACTGAATCCGCTCAACCACACGACTATCAATCAACCCACATATCGTTCACCCAACAAGTGAAACATTTAAATGTGGTCGGCTTTAAAATCAAGTGTCTGTATGTAATGCGATATTTAAATTTTTGTATAAAAAACTAGATGACATAAGGTGGTATGGGGAAAGTGCTATAAAATGGGTGGTTTAACCAAAACCTGTTAATGTGAATACAATAGAAAGCTACTTGAAACCGACCCTCTAGCAATGTACCAAACGATCATTGAATCACGCCGTCAGTTGAACCAACCCCCGAAGAGGGGCGCTACAGGGTAAAAAAAAGGTCGCCTGACTTTCAATTAATCAAATTATCGCGCCCGAGGGTTGATACGTTGCCACTCGATAATATTGCAGCCGGGCAAACATTTGTCCACTTTCCGCAATTTGTACAGGTCAAAATTTTCGAACTGGCGAAATTTATTTTTACAGTTTTTTTGTTATACTCTGATTTGTGGTTGTTGTCATTTGTCGTGCGCTTTGAAGAAACATCAATAAATTGTCAAAAGCTGTCAAAATTTTTAATGACTGTGTGACGCCTAATAGCAAGGAATCGATTTGTTCTAGGCGGGCGGGCTATTCGATATCACTTCATGATTGCAAAATTATTTTTCCTTTTTTATGATACTGTGAACAGTTTTATGTTTTGTGCAAACCCCGTGGTTGATCTGTGGCCATTTTAAAATTATTAGTCTCGGTTTAATAATTCCTACGCTTCTGGAAAATTGAACATATGGGCAAACTTGGAAATCAATCATACAATGTAACATTCCTCAATTGTTTTGCTCCGAAAAATAAACTCAAAATACATAAAAATTAAATTTTAACATTTTCTACAATACAACAATAATCACAAATACTATACATACAAATATGTTATTTAAAATTTTTAGATATTGTTTTCAAATATTTTTATTTCTTGCTTTGTTGGTACCAAAAATATGCGCTACAGGCATCAAAATTACAAAAACAGCTATTTTTATATTCTTTACTTTTGTTAGTTTTGGCTATTATATTTGTTTTTTCAACTATCCAATATTAATTGCTACTCAACTCGCATCCAAACAGACTGCAACAATTAGAAATCAAAAAAAGTAAACTATCTGAGGACAGATATTTTAGATCACAATCCACAACAATCAGCATGTGCACCTGAGATCAAAGAATAACAACCACGAAGAGATTTCCGCTTTTATTTCTGGATAGAAGAACACCCCAATGTTTATAGACTATAAAAATGTCACTCAAAATTAAAGTGCAAGTTGGACTAACCCTTTGCCTGAACTATCATTAAAGGACCTTAAATGTCCCCATGACAATGACAACGGCACAAGTCAATAGTTGTGCAACATGCATAAATTATATCTGTATCTGTAACAGTCGCACATATTTCACTTCATTAACAGCCAGACACGACAAGTTTCCATTCTTCATCACACCAGTGGACTATCATACCATCCTTTAACCCTTTCCTGGACGTTCAGGAACAGCATATGCAAATAATACCGCATCATTAGTGCGTGTAAAATCGGAATCAGAAAAGTATTCCAAATCAGAACGAGTGCAAGTGTATAGCATTGAAAGGGTTGCACTTTTGGAGTGTGGGGCACGTGGCCGAAAGGGTTACCCGACAACCACAACAACAGATTCCAAACCCGTGTCCTCACCACGGTCATGTGGCTTGCTGTGAATTAATATTTGCATATGGTGTTCTTCACAGCGTTTTTGTAAACTGTGAGCAATTTGAAACGTTTTTTTCTTCTGATGTTTGTCTAGGTCAAAAGGGTGGCAGCAAATAAAGTTGATATTATACATAAGAACGCCTTAGAGATATATTAAAAACTAACAATCTTTACTGGAAATCTTCTATTCCAATTGCCTTGCTCGTTCTTATGCTTAACGCCTCTTAATTCGGTTGTACATGGCTTATTTAGGAATTCGTTTTCTTTCCCACATACAGACAGGGTCTAAAGAAAGCAGCAACAAATTTGATCTTGTTATGATCTGCACACCAGATAAAAATCAACAATATTTCGCAGACGAAGGAGTCTAATATTAACCCAGCATAGTTTTTTATGACCTGCTCACAAGTCAGTTACTCGTCTCAATGAATAGGGGAGCTGATCAATGGGCTGTGCCGGCAGAACCTTCCGATTAATCCACTCATAAGTCACTTCATCATTTTTTATCCACAGTCAATTCAATGTATATCCTAGGAGAGGCTACTGCCTTTTTGTGGCGATGTATCGCTGTAAAAAAACAAATTTAGAGTAAACATAATTTGACTAAATTCACCTACTTTAGGTTTGGCTTATGATTAGTGTTATATGTATGATTAAAGTTAATTAGATGAGAGACGAATTTAACGATATGCATATAAAGTATGAATATAAGATTTTATAAGGTAAACTCTAATAAAATAATAAAACTCCCAAGTTTTGTCCCCTCATTTACCTCCACTGAGCCCATTTTTCAACATTCGATTCGAATTGTAAAATTATTTATTAAATCCGCCACATAGCATCCAAATGCCATTTTCAAATCTGAAGTACACTTGCTTTAGAGGTGATGGGCTCCAATTATATGTACAAATATGTACATCGACTAATTGTACACTTTACGCCGGCATATTCAATTGCCTACTTAGAGGGCATAGCAGACAGTTGGGGTATTTTCCCATCATGACACCCTCCACAAAAGGCAACGGCAAAAGAGATGAAGACGACAACAACAAAAGCAACTACCAACACATGAACAACATAAGCAACCTACAATAAAGATCTTTTTGGACGCCGCCATTCCAAAGATACAAGACACCAGTAAAAAAGTTCAGGCGGTGTTGAAAAAGGAGCAGCAACAGCAATGAAGAGAAGAAGGAAGACAGAGGTAAAGGCAGAGATAGAGGTAAAGGTAAAACCAAAGGAATCCCAACTACCCAGAGCACGACGATCGCCTTCACCTTCGTCCATGAGCCATATGCATACGATGGTGGGACGATGTGATTGAAACAAAACATCTTATTATTACCTACGACCGACAGACTGACCAATCGACCAATGGAACGACCCCATGCGACCTCGACATGGGCCTGGATCAGGCCCTGGACGTTGCGCAAAAAAAAAAACAACAAGAAAAAACCAAAACATCAACAAAAAGAAACGTGCAAAAACAAATTCCCACGCTCAGAGGCTGCCTTTTGTCGTCTTCGCCGTCGTTGTTGTTGTTGTTGTTGCCGTTCACCACTCGTCCCCATATAAGGCGCAATATGGGAAACGTCCTTACCGCCCCATCTGCAGCTTGTGCGAAAGATGTCCGTAGTCAGTACCCAAAATTTCTGTGGCTTTCTTGCAACGCCCCCCAAACAAAAGTTTTCAGTCTTACTCTGTTTTGTTTTGATTTTTTTCTGGTTTTTGTTGTAGCTTGTCCTGCAGTTTTGTGATTGATTTCACTTTGGTTTTTGGTCATGGATGTTGCTCATCATTTCTTGACTTTCACAGCTCATTGGGCTCGCAATGTCGCTCACACGATGTGACCATCCTGACAGAAATCTGCACTCAGATCCATACACAGACAACTCCAAAATCGACAGGTATCAAGTGGTGAAGTGCTCATAATTATAGCATTTAGTGGGGCGTAAAATGTGATACTTTTTTCTAGATGTCGTTGCTGTTGTTGTGGTTATCGAGTTCAAAGTATTTTTAAGGTTAAGGGTAGTCAGGCTAAAATTTGGGAGAATATTATTATTTTCCAGAGTTTTTTCTTAAAGTATACATTTGTTATTCAATTTTTCCAAATTGTAAATAAATATTTTTTTAATATAAATCAAATTTTATTTTAAAAGACACTAACGCATTAATATTTGGCTTGTTGTAAATTATTTAATATCTCAACTGAAACACCCCAACGATAATTCCGCACTGCCCATTGAGCAATATTATTTAATTTTATTAATGTACCGAAAAATCAAAGACCATAATACAGTCTCTTACTATACTTATTTTCAATGAAAGCTGAGATGTGCTCAATTCCGAAACAAGCATCCGTCCAGCAGATGCTTGAGCAGCCTGGGAGTTCCACATTGCGTTCGGATTTTGTCGTATCGTGTCGGGTTGCTTTTACTGCCGCTGTTGTTTTTGTTGTTGTTGTTGCTGCTGGCTTCTGACTGCCCGTGAAATCAGTGTTATTGATCATAGGCTGCATAATCAAGTTGCAGACACTTTTCATTATGTTGCCAGTTGCCGAAAAAACAGAGCTACCACCATTAAGAGCGACACCACTGCAACTGCAACTGGCTCTTCCAAACTCAACCTCAACCTCAACAACATCGTCATCATCATCATCATCGTCATCGTCATTGTTATCGGCGCGTTCATTATCTTCACCACCACCACAACCGTTTCGTACAATGACCAACAGGTTGCCTGTATTTTCGGCTTCTGTATTCAACTTCACCGCGCCTTGAGGGTTGTTGTATTCACCATAGGACCACAGCCAAATGGTTCTGCCTGCGTTGGTGGTGTGGGCAGCTGAAGCGCATGGTGGTGGTGATGGTGAATGTTGGTGAGTTTTCATCTTCAGCTTCAACTTGTTCGTTTGTTCGGCATTCGCTCGCAATTCGCACTTGTGTACGGTCGTGTTTTCGCGTTGAATCAAAAAAAATAAAAAGCCTAACACAAAATCTGTCGGAGTTCGAGAAAAAAAGTCGTGCAATTGATATCAATTGAATGCAATTTGCGAGTGCAAAGTAATTCCAGTTAACTGAACAAAATGTTTGCCTAAGACAATCTCAATAATTCATTTCGGGTCGCGTGTGTTTGTGGACGTGAACGTCAATTAATCAGAGTTTTAAGCCTGTGATCTCGGTTCCATCAACTCTAATCGAAAACATAAACAAAAGCAGTTCCTTCATCTAAAGCCATGGCCGACGAAAGTTTGCACACAATGCCGTTGGAGCACAATATAGACTATCATATAGTCACATTGTTTGAGCGCTTGGAGGCGATGCGCAAAGATTCACATGGGAATGCCATCAACAATCGTCTATCCAGCACCATGCACCAGGCACCCAAGCGCAGCATGCAGGCTGAGATTCGTACTCTGGAGTTCTGGAGGTAGGCCAACCATTAGCATTAACATTAGCATTAAGCCTCATCCCCCAAGTAGTTACACTCATTATTTAGCCAAGACCTGTCATTGTTGAGCTTCTTTCTTGTTGTATGTGTCTTTCTTTGCGTTTTATGCATCACACGCACACATGCATTCATTGAAAGACAGCCACACACACACACACACACAGTAGTA